>NC_092138.1:91212789-91819077 GCF_043159975.1 Macaca nemestrina | reverse complement strand
TATGTCTCTTTGTGCACATGTGTGAGAGTTTCTCTAGGGTATATCCCAGGAGATAGAATTGCTGGAACATAAGGAATGCATATTTACAGTTTTATCAGATTTTGCCGGATTTCTCTTCAAGGTGACTAAAAAATTCTTTTCTACTCTAAATGTTTAGTCCCAGACCCTATTGTAAAACATGAGGAACTAAACTAGACCATATTAAGAACTTAGAGGTAGCCAAGGGTCTGGAACAAAAGCAAATCAAATAGCCTACTTCTTTCCTCCAAGTCACACTTAAAATTTGAATTTCAGGGCAGTCTTCAAGGGACAGGTCAGTGGGAAGAAGAGAACGCAAAAAGCTAGAGAAGTTGTATTTGCTTTACCTTGAGGGAAGAGCTGTCCAGACCCCCACTCCTTAAGGACTCTAGGGCCGAGACACCCAAGAGTACCAAAGAGAAAGAGAGATAAGAGTAAGAGCTTATAAAAGCCGGGCACAGTGGCTCACACCTATAATCCCAGCACTTTGGGAGGCTGAGGCGGGTGGATCACCTGAGGTCAGGAGTTCGAGACCAGCCTGGCCAACATGGTGAAACCCCGTCTCTACCAAAAATACAAAAATTAGCTGGGCCATGGTGGCACGTGCCTGTAGTCCCACCTACTTTGGAGGCTGAGGCAGGAGAATCACTTGAACCTGGGAGGCGGAAATTGCAAGGAGCCAAGATTGTGCCATTGCACTCCAGCCTGGGCAATTGAGCAAGAGTTCGTCTGAAGAAAAAAAAAAAGGGAGTAAGAGCTTATACCTATTGAATACTTACTATAATCCAGAACTATTTTAAGTATGTTCATATATTTAATCTTTATAATTGATCCCAAAGGATGAGTCCATTGTTTCTATTTATTGCCATTGCCTTTTTTCAAATATGTAACTAAAGTACGGGGAGGGTATATCATGGGCCAAATAGACAAGTGGAGAGGCAGCCTGGCTGTATAGATAAGTGGAGAGGCAGCCTGGCCGCATAACGGCACTCATACACCTTTCTACCCTGCTAAAAGAAGAGAGACTTCCAAAAGCCAAAATCCCAAAAGAGACCCAATATAAAATGTGGGCCAATCTTTGAAAATGTGACTGTCTTTGAACCTGAGCAATCCATAGAAGTATTTCTCCTCCTTGAGAGCAGTGTGAGGGGATTAAAAAGAGAGGAGTTCTCAATTCTTACCCCCTAAAAGTCAATAGAATAGAAAATAAGTTTCTGATGTTTTTAGAGAATTAGGAAAAGGCCCCTAGTTGTGGAGGGGCAAGTTCCAATTAATATCAAAACAATAATTTTAAAAATAATTAAAGAAATTAGAGCAAAGCCTGAGAACAACCTAAATGTCTACAGAAAGGGAAATGGCTTAAATAGCTTTGGTGCATCTGTACCAAAATACTATAATTTAATGTATAAAATCACTTGTAAAAGAACGAGGAAATTTTATGTATTAATCTAGATCTCTAAGGCATATTACTAAATAGAAAAGAAGCCAAGTACAGGATAATGTAAACATTCTCCCACTATTTTGGTGTGGTTGGGATGGAAAGGTAGATGGGAAGGCTATATTGTTGCATCTACTATTTGTAAGAATGTACAAGAAACAATGGTCATCTTCTGTTGGGAGGTGGAGGGGGACAGGGACTGCTAGAAGGGGACTTTTCATTATATATCCCTTTGTGCTTTTGGGTTTTTTGGGTGTTTTTGGAAAAGGTCTCTGTCACTCAGGCTGGATGCAGTGGCACAATCTCAGTTTACTGCAGCCTCTACCTCTTGGGCTCAAGTAATCCTCCCACCTTAGCCTCCCAAGTAGCTGAGACTATAGGTGCATGCCACCATGTCTGTCTAATGTTTTGCATTTTTTGTAGAGACAAGGTCTCATATGATACCCAGGCTTCACTTTTGGATTTTTGAATCATGTGAGGGTTTTACCTCTTTAAAAATGCTTAAAGTACATTTTAAAAAATGAAAATGAAAAAGAAACACAAATTTTTTAAGTGAGGGGAAGTGGGAGAGCGAGTAAAGTGGTCTGAGTCTCAGACATCTGAGGCCTTGGGGAGTGGGGACTCCTGGGCGACTGAGAGAGTGAAGAGATGTTATGGGGGGGATGAGCCCAATCCTCTCTGATACTCTTCGATGGGTATTAGTAGAGACTTGAATTTGCTTTTTGACTAACTAATAATGATCATTAAAATTTCCTGTGAGGTAGTAAGTTCTGTGTCAATGGCAGCACTCAAAGACAAGTGAGATAAACACTCCAGGGATATTGGGAAAGGGGACTTGGGGCCTCATATAGGAATTTAGATTCCATGGCATGTACAATCTAGAATTATATGATTTACTTTTTCATGCCTCATGTTCATGGGTCAATGCCTTGACTCAAAAACTATTTATTTTATCTCTGTTAACTTTAGAGTGTAATTCTTTTATCAAGAATCAATTTTTAGCTTGTGTGCTAGCTAACAATGTTGTAATCACAGAAGATGTGCTGTTCACATTTGTTTACCGAATGTTTTGGAGGTATTCCAAAAATCTTCCCTTCCTTTGTAAAGTGGTGACTTACTTTGGAATTGTGTGTTTTAAAATGTTATTTTCTTGTAAAGAATAAAGTTGTATAAACTAATTGAAAGCCAAAAGGGATTCAGTGTTCTAAATATTTATTTATTTTATTTTGTCTTAAAGGTTAACAGCTTTTGCTTTAAGAGTACTTGGACAAGTACATAAATATGTAGAGCAGAACCAAAATTCAATATGTAATTCTTTATTGTGGCTGGTTGAGAATTATCAGTTAGATAATGGATCTTTCAAGGAAGATTCACAGTATCAACCAATAAAATTACAGGTAAGGAAACCAAATGCAAAAATTGGCAATAGTTTTATTTACAGTTTGAGTTTTATTCTCATCCGATTATGGGAGGATGAAGAAGAAGAAGGAAAAAAAATGTAATTCTACAAGAAATTCCTTTTGTGAACAAGCAAAAAATACAAAGGTCTTCCCATAATATCTGAAGTGAAGCGATCTTCAGACAGTTCACTAGAGATCAGAGAAGTGATATCTTAGATCTCTCATTTATCAGGGTGGAGGGAGATGGGCAAGTGAAAGCACTCAAGCGAGATAGACCCAGGGCTTATTGAGAAATGAGAAGCAGGAAGGGAAAAAGTGGGAGATAAGGCTTAAAACACAGAGTAGAGGCCAGGCGCGATGGCTCACACCTGTAATTCCAGCACTTTGGGAGACCAAGGCAGGTGGATCATGAGGTCAGGAGTTCAAAACCAGCCTGACCAATATGGTGAAACCCCATCTCTACTAAAAATACAAAAATTAGCTGGGCGTAGTGGTGTGCGCCTGTAGTACCAGCTACTCAGAAGGCTGAGGCCAGAGGATAGCTTGAACCGGGGAGATGGAGGTTGCAGTGAGCCAAGATCACGCCGTTGCACTCCAAACTGGGTGACAGAGTGAGACTCTATCTCAAAAACAAAACAAACAAAAAATCCCACAGAGTAGAACCAGGTCATTTCACTTTAAAGACACCATTTCACTCTCCTTTTAAAACATTGCTTCTTTTTAGGGTACCTTGCCTGTTGAAGCCCGAGAGAACAGCTTATATCTTACAGCCTTTACTGTGATTGGAATTAGAAAGGCTTTTGATATATGCCCCCTGGTGGTAAGTAACTGTTTTCTTTCTCTCACACCCATCATCTATTTCTGTAACATATACTGAAGGGGCCACCAATCAGAAGACCTTTAGTTTCAAAAGCTTCTTTTCTTTCTTTCCAATTACTTGAAAATAACTTAAACTCCAGAATTGAAAGATTTCAGAACAATGATAGATATTAGAAACCACCTAGTCCAACCTACTCATTGACAGTTGAGAAAGCTGAGGACTGTAAGTAAGGTGAATTCAATTGCCCAGTGTCACAGGCTAATAAATTGTAGAGCTGGGTCTAAAACTGATAGCTGGAACTGTGATAGGAGAATGATCCAGTGCTCCCAGCTTCTCTGTCTTATCTTTGCGAAATCCTGCTTTATATATGTTACTGTTGTCCTATAGTGAAAGCACTCTGTATTGTGCAAGTACTGAGGATACACAACAGCAAATGCGTATCCTCCAAATCCTTCCAAACAACATTTGCTTGGAAACAGGGGAGAAAAGTGATGAGCCACCTAAGTGAATCAACATAGATTTCCAAGGTTGACATGGAAAATCTCAAGTGGATTTGCAAAACTGGAATCACAAAACAAAACCATTTGTTTTCAGTTTGTTTCAAAAGCTTAACAAGACAAAATAATCAATGAAGACTAGTTTCCAGGGGCCTAGAGGACCAGTTGGCACCTAGTGGCCACATGGGTGAGAGATGCATGTGGAGCTGGGAGAGAAGGAGCCAGGCAGGATGTTAGCAGCATTGCAGCAGGCTTTCTCCTGGGCCACTTGTCCAACACAACCATTTTGGTGGTGTCGGGACTGGTGATCGGGACTATTTACCCAGGCATTCTTAGGATCTAAAAGTCTTTTGGCAGTTTAGATTTCTTTCTGCTACTTATTGTTTTATTTTTTTAAAGTATAACTCCTCTTGAACCCGTGTGCCTGTTGCAACTCCGCTGAGAGGGAACGATAAAAGTTGTGTCTATGGGCCGGACGCGGTGGCTCACGCCTGTAATCCCAGCACTTTGGGAGGCCGAGGCGGGCGGATCACAAGGTCACCAGATCGAGACCATCCCGGCAAACACGGTGAAACCCCGTCTCTACTAAGAATACAAAAAAATTAGCCGGGCGTGGTGGCGGGCGCCTGTAGTCCCAGATACTCGAGAGGCTGAGGCAGGAGAATGGCGTGAACCCGGGAGTCGGAGCTTGCAGTGAGCCGAGATCGCGCCACTGCACCCCAGCCTGGGTGACAGCGAGACTTCCTCTCAAAAAAAAAAACAAAACAAAAAAAAAAAAAAAAACTTGTGTCTATGCTTGGTGGCTTTTCTTCCTGGAGACTAGGTCTGATGGTGTAATCAGAAACTAAAGGCACAAAACCTCTGAAAGGAAGGTGAGAATTCAGAGACAAAAAGCTTAACCTGATTTGGACAACCTCATTGTCC
This sequence comes from Macaca nemestrina, assembly GCF_043159975.1. NCBI lineage: Eukaryota > Metazoa > Chordata > Mammalia > Primates > Cercopithecidae > Macaca > Macaca nemestrina. The sequence continues at coordinate 91,813,980 of NC_092138.1, read as the reverse complement.
CTTCCAAGATTATTCTCTGCTCCTTCTCTCGGAGGAATTTTCTTCACTGGGAAGCCATCCGTTTCCATTAGGTCAGTCCTCTTTTCACCCCCATCTTCCTTGCTCCAGGATAGTGGGATCTAAGGGTAGTTCATATCACTTGATAGGTGGTTGCTTGACATAGAAACTGAAGTATCTTCTCTTGTTTCCAGAAAATCAACACAGCTCTAATTAAAGCTGACACCTTTCTGCTTGAAAATACACTGCCAGCCCAGAGCACCTTTACATTGGCCATTTCTGCCTATGCTCTTTCCCTGGGAGATAAAACTCACCCACAGTTTCGTTCAATTGTTTCAGCTTTGAAGAGAGAAGCTTTGGTTAAAGGTATAACTTGTTCCATACATTTATTCAGCGAGCATTCACTAAGACATAAAGTCTGCTAAATCTGGGAAGTGGGTAGTGACATGCAAACTTGAGTAAGATTCAATTCCTTCTTGAGTAAGATTCAATCCAAAGTGCTAGGATCACAGGCATGAGCCACCACACCTGTCCTCTATTTATTCCTTTATTCAATAAATATGCATTGAGTATCCTATGGACACCTTCTATACATCTGGCACTATTCCAGTCTCTGGGAATAAAGGAATAAACAAAACAGGCTCCCCAAAATCCAGGCTGTCATGAAACTTAAATTCTAACTGGGAAGACACAAACATGATAAATAAGTAAAGCTTTATGAATAGGTGGTGATGGCTGATATGAAGAAAAATAAAGCAGGGAAAGGAGACAAGGTGAGAGGATGGGTTATAATTTCAGACAGGCTGACTGGGCTTAAGTTTCACTGAGAGAATGGTGTTTGAATCAAGAGCTAAAAGGAGGTGAAGAAGCAAGTCCTGTGGCTATCTAGAAGGGTGTGCCTGGTGGAGAACAGCACATGCAAATGCCCTGAGGCATGGGCATGCCTGGTGCTCCAAGAATGGCAAGGAGGCCAGTGTGACTGCAGAGGAGTGAGAAGAGGAGTAGGAAGTGAGGTCAGGGAAGGAAAAGGTGAGGGAACAAGGGAAGGTCATCTGAGGCATTAGAGAGACTCTTCAGGGCTTCTGTAAACAGTTGTGCAGTGGACAAAGCACCTAAGCAATCAAGTGAATCGAGGCTGAAATCCAGCCTGTGCTCCACTCCCCTGCCCACGTACCCTAGTTTAGGGCTGCTTTCACCGAGAGCAAGGAGTGCCCATGTCTTATCCACAGCAATGTGCCATGGGGACCAGAAGGAGCCCTGGAACTTTAATTTCAGCTTTGAGAGTGAAAAGGGGAGCCACTGGGGGATTTTAAGCAAAGGAGTGCATGACCTGGCTTATATTTCACCAGGTTTGTTATAAAAGTATGTGTTTGATTTTGAAAAATAAAGATACTGCTTCCTATAGGTCGAGAGACAAAAAATAGAAAGAGAGTAGCAGTGATTATTGGCATGACTGGGCACTTTGGAGTCCTCTTCTAGCTAAGGTTTTCTAGAAGTTTTATAAATCTTACTGAGGTTTATGACCATCTACAAAATATGATTTGTGTCATCATTTAAAAATTACTATATTTTGACATATGCCTCAAAACCACTTGTATGATACTTCAAAAATAACACAAAAGAAATGTCTTGGGTATTGTGAGATATGGATCATAAAATCATAGAATTTAAGAGCTAGAAGGGAACTTAATAACCCAAGAATTGTTCCGGTTGAGTTTCTTTAAAATCCTAAACTCAACTCTTCATTTTAAATACAGCAAATCTGAGACTCTGAGAGGAAGGGTCAACGTAATTTTCAAGGTCATGCAAATAATGTAGTTATGAATTATAAACATATACATCAAAATTTTTACTAACCTTCAAATATGATTTCCACATATACATTACTTTAGTCTCAGCCACTCAAGAAGCTGAGGTGGGAGCATCACTGAACCCAAGAGATTGAGGCTGCAGTGAGCTACAATCACACCACTGCACTCCAGCCTGGGTGACAGCAAGATCCTGTCTCAAAACACACACACACACACAAAACGAAAAACAGGTTGAGTGTTCTTTATCTGAACTGCTTGGGACCAGAAGTATTTCAGATTTCAGATTTTTTTTTCAGATTTCGGAACATTTACATATATAAAATGATATTTCTTGGGGATGGGCCTCAAGGCTAAACATGAAATTCATTTATGTTTCATATGTACTTCCTTTACACACAGCTTGAAAGTAATTTTACACAGTATTGTCAATAATTTTGTGCATGAAACAAAGTTTTGACTGTATTTTGTCTGTGACCTGTCACATGAGGTCAGGGATGAAATTACCTCCCTGTGGCATCATGTCAGAGCTCAAAAACTTTCAGATTTGGGAGGCATTTCGTATTTCAGATTTTCGAATTAGGGATGCTTAATGTGTAAAGACAAGTAGCACCACATTAAGGGATCTCTCTTTGCATTGGTCATCTTTAGGAAGTTCCTCTAACAAGAAAAAGTAAGTAGCTTCTAGAAACTGGAAGGCCATAATACACCTGGTAGAATTATTATGTCAAATTCACATTTTTAATCATATTAATGAATGTGATTTGTTGGTGTTCAGGTAATCCACCCATTTATCGTTTTTGGAAAGACAGTCTTCAACATAAAGACAGCTCTGTACCTAACACTGGTACAGCACGTATGGTAGAAACAACTGCCTATGCTTTACTCACCAGTCTGAACTTGAAAGACATAAATTATGTTAACCCAATCATCAAATGGCTATCAGAAGAGCAGAGGTATGGAGGTGGCTTTTATTCAACCCAGGTAACATTTCTTTGTCTTGTTTCATCTTCCTGTAGACATTTTTATTTTCTCCCACACCACGCTCATCTGGCCTCCATGGCTTTGTCCACCAAATGAGCGTGCAATAGATATGAATAATGTCTAGAATTGAAGGACCCCTAGAGGTTATCTGCATCAACACTCTTATTATACAGAAGAGGAAATTAGCTCAGGGAGTTTCACTCAGGGAATTCATGGCAGAGCCAGAATCAGAACTCATGTCTCCTGACTTTAAGCCCAGTACCTCCTTCATTATTCTAAATCACCATGAAAGGCTAGTAAGGTTATTAGCAATTATATCATATCCTATGTAATAAATAGTGGTTGCCATGTAGACAAAGGTATTGATGCTCCTTCTCCACAACGAAATAAATAAAAAGTGAGAGAAATACTGATTGTTACATGTTAATCTATCTAGCTATTTAATGTAAATTCATTTGAGTATGTATTTTTATTACAACCAATTATTATGTAGTTGTATAATAAATGTTTATATTCAAAGTTTAGATTGAATGCTAATATCTTCCCTGTTGCCTGGATGTTTAGATAATGATGGAGTGTGTATATTTATATATATAAAATTTAGACATAGAGAGGGCCTTCAGTATTAATTTACTGACCATCTAATGTGTTTTATCTTGGGTACAATTATAGGGTTAGCAGAAAAGAGTGCCCTATTGATTAGCATTTGCCCCCTAGATATAGGCAGAGGGAATGGCCACATTGTTTAACATCTCTGATCTAGTCATGTGTCTCAGTTTTATAGATGAGAAAGATGAGGTCCAGAAAGATAAAGTTTATTCATTTATTCCTTCAACAAATATTTATGTACCTACTAAATGCAATGGATATTACCTTAGTCCATTGTGTGTTGCTATAACAGAAAATGACACACTGGATAATTTATAATGGACAGAAATTTATTAGCTCATGGTTCTGGGTCCTAGGAAGTCCAAGATCAGGGGGCTGCACCTGATGAAGGCATTCTTGTTGCATTATTCCATGGTGGAAGGGCAAAGAGTAGGTGGAGTGGGGGGTTGGTGGGAGTGGGGTATAAACTCATCCTTTTATAACAAATTCACTTCTACAATAAGCAGCATTAATCCATTTATGAAAGTGGCACCCCCATGGCCCAAACACCTCCCATTAGGCCTCACCTCCTAACACTGCCACATTGGGGACCAAGCTTTCCGACACATGAACTTTGGGGGACACATTCAAACCACAGCAGGCATCAAGAAAAATATATTACCTACTTGCCTCATGAATCTTACATTGCAGTGGGGTAGGCTAACAATAAACTATAAATAAAAGCATTACAAATTGAGATGAGTGCTATAAAGGGCAAAAAGGTAACATTAAAACAGAGAATAATGGGAAAGGGGAGTTTATGGCCTTGTTGTGGAGATACTTAAGCTCAGACTGAAGGATGAGGAAGAGATAATCATGCAAAGACTCAGAGGAATTCTGCAAACAGTGATTTGCCTGAGGTTACATTTGCAGAACATATAGAGGACCCAGATCTGAGGCCACACTTCCTTCCTGTCCTTGCTAACAGCGTCATCTTTATTGAGGAGGGAGAGATCTTTCTTCCCCCTCCACAATGGGGCTCTTAACCAGTCTTACTGCGTCAGCTGGAGTTTCATCTCCAGACAATGCTGCCCTACCCCCCATAAAAAGGGCATTTGTAAATAGGGAGTACATCAATGAACTAAACGTATTTTTGTGCCTTGCTGATTGTTGACAGGACACAATCAATGCCATCGAGGGCCTGACAGAATATTCACTCCTGGTTAAACAGCTCCGCTTGAATATGGACATCGATGTTGCTTACAAGCATAAAGGTCCCTTACATAATTATAAAATGACAGACAAGAATTTCCTTGGGAGGCCAGTAGAGGTAAATGAAGAACTTCGTGTAGTATTTTACAATTGGCTGAGACCATTGAAATCATCTGTCCCACTCTTTATTTTATAAATCTATCTTTTCGCTACTTAAACATATATTGAGTGTCTGTTATGTCCTAAGCAGGGATGCCTGCTATATCCTGGGCACTGAGGATTCAAAAATAAAACACAGTCAGCGTAGTGCAGGGAGATTGTCATTTAAGCAGATAGTGAAAAATAAGAGTCTTGATAGGTACATGGAAGTACAGAGGGGCCCTCCTGATCCTGGCTGAAAGATGGGAGGAGTTTGTCAGATGTGTCCAGCTGTGTGGGTTAAATCTGAAAAAATCAGAATGAGTTAGACAAGTGAAGAAAAAGGAAGAACATTCCAGACATAGATAACAGCACACAGAGCAGTACAGTGAGTGTAGGAGGGAAGGCATGTCTGGGAAGCTGCTAGTGGTTCCTTCTGGCCCTGGTCATACATGCAGACTGTGGCCAGGCTGGAGTCAGCCTTTAGGGTCCCCAGCTCCTTGCCCCATGTCCTTTGCTACTGCTGGATTTTTAAAGGTGGTAACTTTGATGGCTTATGAAAATTTCACAAAGAAAAAGACATGTTGGAAAAACTGTGTTCTCTATTAATATTAGCTGCCCACATATAGCTGCTAATACATATTTTTCTAACTACTGTGTTTACATTAAAGTATACTTAAATGTACAGTAATTGGAAATAGTCCTCACTGTTGACATCTTTCACAAATTGGTGTTTGTTAAAAGTAAACAAGTATGAGAAATATATATATATATTTTTTGAGATGGAGTTTCGCTCTTGTTGCCCAGGTTGGAGTGCAATGGTGCAACCTCGGCTTACTGCAACCTCTGTCTCCCAGGTTCAAGCAATTCTCCTGCCTCAGCCTCCCAAGTAGGTGGGATTACAGGCGCCTGCCACCACACCCAGCTCATTTTTTGTATTTTTCGTAGATACGGGATTTCACCATTTGGCCAGGCTGGTCTCAAACTCCTGACCTCTGGTGATCCACTCACCTTGGCCTCCCAAAGTGCTGGAATTACAGGCGTGAGCCACCATGCCCAGTGGAGAAATAAAATTTAATGCAAAAATTGCAAACTGGTGGCCCATACTAAAAAAAAGGATATGGATATAAACATAGACATAGATATATGCCAACATTTAAAGATCCAGAGATTTCAAATAAAAACCTGATTCCCAACTTCCCTTAATAAACCAAAAGACCTGGCAGCAAGGCACTGGGCATTGGCATGGCTTCTGCAATTTACTGCAGTCCCCACCAGTCACAGGATGTATGCATGTGCATTTATGTTCATACTTGCTTTGTGTCCAGGCCTCTGCAGGCATTTGTGCTTGTGGTCCATAGTTTGGGAATACGTCTTCTTTCCCTGGGATCATTCAGAGTTCACCAGAGATTCATGTTCTGAGTCTGAGCTCTAAAGAGGATCTCTTGACCTTCCAGCTACCTGAGGTAGCTGGAATTATTCTTTTCTATAGGGATAATGCTGTAAGAGGCCTCTTGTCATCCTAGCAAAATTTAAACCTTAGCCCAGGATGCTGCTTCCATGTAACACCTGGGCTGTTATTATCCAGCGTGGAATTTTCTACTCCAGCATTTCCTGAAATGTGTTCCGTGAAAGAGTGTTAGGTGGTTGAGTGTTTAGCTTAAATGAAGTTAAACAAGTTTTTTAATCCAGAATTCCCCTGTTCTGTAATGTGTATGTGATTAAGTGTGGTGACTCTGGGCGTGAAAAGGGGCAGAGGCAAGGAACAGTGCACAGCATTTCCCAAACTTATTTGTCAAGCATGCTTTTCACATGCAGTATCTCAAGACACTTGTTTTCCAGCAAATGCTGCTATATTCTATCAGGGAGAACAAGAACGTTACTAAAATTTGAAGGAAAGATTGAGAAACTTTAACATATGCCCAATCCCTCTTGCATTATTGTGCTAAGCAAAGGAAAGGGGAGGCTTGGAATAAAGGAAGGGCCAACTCCTCGGGCTCAAAATTATCTCTCCCCTACTTTCCACAAATTAGGGAGCATTTAGATGACAAAGTTCCTCTGGGCAGGAGAATGAGTTAACTCCATTTATGTCTTCACTTTCCTACTAGCAGAGTGGGAAGAAGAGCAGCAGCAACTAAGGATTTGGCAGGCTTGAGTGGGGTGCTAGTGGTTTGGGGTGGGGTACCAGGGGTTTCTGCAAACAAAGGCCATGACAAGTGGAAAAGATAAATCATCAAGAGATGGAAAACGGGTGCAAAGGAGGAACTCAGAGAGGACCAAAGATAGATGCACCCACTTTCAAGTTATGTGGAGGTTCCCTGCTCTGGGTTCTGATGAAAACGATCTCCATTGGCACACAGGATGCTGATTCCTGAGCTAGGCACAGAAAGGAATTTATTCAGTTGGCAAAAGGAGATGAAGATCCAGATTTACCATGGCCATATGTAAATGAAAATGTAACCAGAAGTGACCTCTGACATGCTGCTTTTGTTGGTTCACTCAGGAGATCTCAGACATCTTATTTACATGTAGAAGGGAAAGGGGAAAATACTAGCCTTGTTTAGCACCTGCCGTGGGCATAGGATTTTCAGTGTCTCATCCAGTTACTCTCAGAGGAGATCTGAGAGAGGAGGCTGGTAGGTGTCAGCCCACTTTTCATAGCTCTATCCTCCCTCCCTATCAAATGATGAAAGAAAGCATGGTTTCTCTATTGTCTTTCCAGGTGCCTCTCAATGATGACCTCGTTGTCAGTACAGGATTTGGCAGTGGCTTGGCTACGGTACATGTAAGCATTTAATTGATATCCAATAATGAGTTATGTGTCTATTTGTACTAAGTAAGCATTTTGGGGGATTTATGTGTTATTCATAAAGGCTTGTTTCTTCATTTTAGCCACTTGGCACTTGCAATTTTTTTTCTTTTTTCTTTTTTTTTTTTTAAATGGGGTCTCACTCTGTCACCCAGGCTAGAGTGCACTGGTGTGATCTTGGCTCACTGCAACCTCCACCTCGCAAGCAATTCTCCTGCCTCAGCTTCCCAAGTAGGTGGGATTACAGGCACATGCCACTAGGCCCGGCTAATTTTTTTTTATTTTTAGTAGAGACGGAGTTTCACCATGTTGGCCAGGCTGGTCTCAAATTCCTGACCTCAATTGATCCATCCATCTTGACCTCCCAATGTTCTGGGATTACGGGAGCGAGCCACCATGCCTGGCTGGCAGGTGCAAATTTTTCTAGGCTGTTTAACTATGTTCATGCATTCTTAAATTACATGTTCTGAGCATAAATTAACATCCTATTAATAATTTTAATCACATTTTTATCTTTAGTACATTCATTCCTTCAAGGACTGTTGTAAGTTTATATGGGGGAGGAGAGGTTGTCCACTTTTCTGCCACTTCTGGTTGGTGTCAATGTATCTACTTCTGGCAGCACCTCTGCCCATTCACACACACCTATAATTTGCTGTTTGCCATTATGGTGTGTGGCTGGAAGAAACCCACACTCCTTAGCCTTGTGGTGTTGTGTGTAAAATTAAAGTGGAAAGGTTCAAGAACAAGAACCTTGGGAACTCTCCTATAGAGTAAGGTGCCCAGATTTGACTGCATGGAATTTAGACCAAGATTCTGACCGGCCAGAAGTCATTTTTTGCTTACTTTGGGTCTCTCAGGTTTAGATTATGGAGTTTGCTTAGAGTCCAGCTGCTGGAAAAGTGAGTCGCTAATGTACACCGTTTGTGCTGGATTATGAAAATGATTCTTCGAGCATCCCATCTGCAGCAGCAGTAGTGTTGCCATAATACCTTTGTCACTTTCCCACTTTAAATAGACTCTTCTTGCTTACTTGTCCCCAATGTAGGTAACAACTGTAGTTCACAAAACCAGTACCTCTGAGGAAGTTTGCAGCTTTTATTTGAAAATTGATACTCAGGATATTGAAGGTAAAACAGCATGATTTACCTTGTAATTTTGGCTAAAAATAAAGCATGTTTATACATAGAGAGCTTCTCTGATTAGGAAAAATGTGCTTACTCAAAAAGCAAAATTTCTTGATCAAATACTTTAGCAGGTTGACATCCAAGTAAATTTTTTACATTAGATATATTTTTTGCAATAGATATAACTCTTTAATACAGTTGGAAGCTAATATTAAATAACAATAACTAAGCTAAATGTATTTGCTATTGATCAATAAATTGTTTTGACTGACTATGTTACTTTTAAAGAGTGTAACTAGTTGTAAAGCCACATTAAGGTCTAATTCCAGAAGCCAGCATTTCTGTTACTTTTGTGTTAACCTTCCAATCTAGGACCTTGAATTCCCTTATCACCCTGTTAGTTTTCCATCCCTTAGCCTTTCTGTATTCCAAGGGGTCAAGCAAATGAACATTTCTCTGCCTCCATCTTTAACTTAGTCTCTCCTGTACTTACCATTCTTTCTTTAAATGTACCCCCGACCCTTTTTTTTTAACCCAAGGCCCTCACATCGCTCTGCTGGTTGGTTCTCCCTTCTTGGTCCAAAACCAAGTCCACTTGCACACTCCAGTCCTCCTCCTCTCCCCATTGCCTCCAGGGTCAGAATGAATGCTGCTGCCTCTGCCCTGATATTTTCCATCTATGGCTCAGAAGCCTGTTCCTACAGGAAACTTCCCAACTACCAGCAAATCAAGGCATCTGCTCTTCCTCCCTCCAACATCCCCCAAACATATTACCAATACATATTTATCTTTAATAATTTCTTCCTTAAATTATAAGTTATTTGACAGCAATGAACTGTTAATTATTTAAAGACTTTAATTATTTAAATTAATTATTTAAATACTTCCTGGTATTGTCAATAGCCATGAATTTCCATTAGAACCGCTGAAAGTATCTAAACTTCCAAATCACAAATCATTTTTAAGTGTGTTCAGAGATCTGTTCATTAATAATTCTGTTCTGACACGTTCCAAAGCAGCTGAAAACAGTTTACTCTTATATTTGTCTGTTTGCTTTCTTGTTGCGTATGCCAGCATCCCACTACAGAGGCTACGGAAACTCTGATTACAAACGCATAGTAGCATGTGCCAGGTGAGCCCATTTCCACAAAAGTGAGTATAGACTCCAAGTTCTCATTTTTGTTTTAGTATTGTTTCTTTATATATTTTCAAATTTTAGTATGCCCAGAAGATACAAAATTGTTCAATTGTTTAAAAACGCAGAACACATGTATTCTTAAATAGCTACTTACCGTAAAAAACAGCCTTGGTTTTGCTCAGAATAGTTTTCTCTCTCATTTTTGTCTTCTGATTCAAACAGTATAATACTAATTTTTTCTTTCTTTCAGAGGGATAGAGATGTGATTAAAAAAAAAAACAGGAAAAAAATATAAAAGATTCTCTCAAAAACAGTTCCTACTCTCTTACTTAGAAAAATCACACTTACCTAACAAAATCCCTGGCCATTATTAGCTAGATTCTCAACTCAACCTGCACATTGAAGTCAGCTGGAGAGCTCTTGGAGATGTCCAAATGTCCTGTGCTCCAGAGGTCATTCTAATGGTAGCCAGGGTTGAGAACCATTGATGTTAAACCCTCTCCTGACTAAGTTTCCTGTTATTGCTAGGTAACAATTTATTGCAAACATAATGGTTTAAACCAACACAGTTTTACTATCTTGCAATTCTAGAGGTGAGAAGTCCTAAAATCAAGGAGTTGGGTAGGGCTGTATTCCTTCTGGAAGCTCTAGAATTTGTTTGCCTATTCCAAATTCTAGAGGCTCCCTGTGTTCTTTGGCTTGTGGCCCCTGTCTGTCTTCAATACAAGTGTCACAGCATCTTCCAATCTCTCTTTGACTGTGACCCCTGCTTCCATCATCACACCTCCTTCTCTGACTCTCCTGCTTCCCTTCCTCATAAAGATTCTTGTCTTTACATTAGACCTACACAAATAACCCCCATCTCAAATCCTTAATTTAATCACATCTGTAAAGTTCTCTTTGCCACATAAGGTAACACATTCACAGGTTCAGGGGATTAGGACATGGACATCCTTGGGGGCCATTATTCTGCTTACCACAGCCACCATCCTAAAATATTTATGAAAGTGTAGGTTTTTTGCCAGGTACGGTGGCTCATACTGTAATCCCAACACTTTGGAAGGCCAAGGAGAGAGGATTGCTTGAGCCCAGGAGTTCAAGAATAGCCTGGGCACCATAGCCAGACCCCATCTCTATAGCAAATTTTAAAAATTAGCCAGACATGGTGGCACACACCTGTAGTCCCAGCTACTTGGGAGGCTGAGGCAGGAGGATTGCTTGAGCCCAGGATGTTGAGGCTGCAGTGAGCTGTGACCATGCCACTGCACTCCAACCTGGATGAAAAAGTGAGACCCTGTCTCCAAAAAGGAAAAGAATATGTAGGTATTTGAAAATATGTATATACATTTGGCTTTGGTGATCACACAGTGTGATCGGATAGTGGTAGAGCCAGGACTGTAACACAGACTTCTTCCCTGATCTTTCCATCGTCCCTCAATCCTTTCTGTTGTGTTCTATTTTCTTAACTCTTGTATTGTCAATAACAGTGATATCTATGGATGGCATTTTGCTGATTTTACTTATAATCACGCACCCACTGTGGACAACATGGAAATTCAATAGTGTTGTGCAAAAGATGAGAGCTGAGAAGGACCTTAGGGATGATATCATAATCCTCTTGTTTTGGAAATGAAAAAACTAAGACCCAAAGAAATAAAGTCGCCTGCCAAATGCTCACAGAGTTAGAGGCAGAGCCAGGGGCTCAAATCCCCAGCCTCTGATGTTCAATCCAGTATCTAAACTGTCTCTTTTTTTTTTTTTTTTTTTTTTTTTTTGAGATAGAGTTTCACTCTGTCACGCAGGTTGGAGTGCAGTGGCCTGATCTCGGCTCACTACAACCTCTGCCTCCCGGATTTGGGAGATTCTCCTTCCTCAGCCTCCTGAGTAGCTGGTATTACAGACACACAACACCACGCCCAGCTAATTTTTTTATTTTTAGTAGAGATGGGGTTTCACCATGTTGGCCAGGCTGGTCTCAAACTCCTGACCTCATGTGATCTGCCCACCTCAGCCTCCCAAAGTGTTGGGATTACAAGCCTAAACCACCATGCTCAGCCTAAACCACCCTTTCAATCAGTGTAATCTAAGACCACGAATCCCAAGGAAAAGCACATTGTTTCTCCCTGCCTCCCTCCCAGCTGTTTCCCAGCCTTCTCTATCTCCCAAGCCCAATCGCTTCCTAGGATTCCTTCACTATTCAGTCCTATTTCCTTCCTCATCAGCATTTCTTCCTTCCAGCACTTCCTACTTCCTTCTGTGGCCAGTCCCTGCTCTCTGTTCCCACTCAAACATCTTTCCTCATTCCCTAACTTCTTTCCAGTAAGGTCACCTTTCCCAGGCAGCTTCTTTCCTCCTGAATGCCATTCCTACCCTTGGGCACCTACCAGCTGGGGAGGAGCATGATCACAGTTACCTTTAAATTTGTAACAGTTGTCAAAGGGAAGTGTAAGCAAACTTCTGGGCAGAGCTCGAATCAGTGTCTGGGACCCTACAGGGAGGCATCTGTACTTGCCGTAAAGAAGAGCTCTCTGATAGGGTGAGACACCTGTGGGATAGCCTCTGCCAGTAAGAACTCCAGTGACCTTCAGGACATCAGCTTACTTCTCCGATCCTCTTCTATGAAGCAAAGATATTGCACTACTTTATCTCAAGTTTTCTGCCGGTTCTAATTGTCCACAATTCTGCCGTACAGAAAAAGGCTGTTATCAAAAATTCGTTCATTTGACTTCATTGGCAGGAGGCCTAATTCCAGATTATCAATATACAAAAGAAAGCAAGGAGAAATGCAATCTTGAATAGTCTATCCTTTGGTTTTTACAAATTGGGGACAAAATGTTCCAGAAAGGCGGGTGGAATATGCTTTTGGCTCTGTTGACACTGAAGTTAGGTTGGGTAAATTCCAAAAGGAACTGTGTAGTACTTATTCATGTAAGAATTTCTTTGCCTTCAAATATTCTCTCTCCTGATTAAAAAATGCCAGCATGAAGTTTCTGTGTTCAGAGGGTCTCTTTCGTGTATTTACCTTTTTACAACCTCTCTGTTGTATTCCTAAGAAAAGAAAAACAGGATTTCATTTCCCTCGCAACAAAATGCCTTTGGGGAAGATTGCTGGTTTTGGCAGCAGGCAAAGGGCTTCTTGAAAGGAGGATTTCTGTTCCACCATTGAAACAGTCTCCATGGCAACCAGTCATCAAGGCTCCAGCAACCTTTTCATAGACACTCTCCACTCGGGAGGCCCTTTTCCATCCTGCTGACAAAGTGTTTGCATCTGTGAGCAAGAGTTCTCTGCTTCTACCCATCCAATTAGCGAGATGTTCAGATGTCACATTAGAGTTCCAAATGTTTTATATTCTGTTCTAAATTGTCAATTTGGTGGAGAATAGGGTTAAATTTTTATGAGTCAGATATTTTAGAATACTTTTCATTATTGTGGCAAATATTACATCTATAACTTCTATTAGGGACTGCTTTTATTTATTTATTTATTTATTTTTGAGGCAGAGTCTTGCTCTGTTGCCCAGGCTGGAGTGCAATGGTGCGATCTCAGCTCACTGCAACCTCTGCCTCCCAGCCTCAAGCGATTCTCGTGCCTCAGCCTCTTAAGTAGCTGGGATTACAGGTGTGCGCTACCACACCCAGCTAATTTTTGTATTTTTAGTAAAGAAAAGGTTTCACCATGTTGGCCAGGCTGGTCTCGAACTCCTGGCCTCAACTGATCCGCCTCAGCCTCTCAAAGTGCCGGGATGACAGGTGTGAGCCACTGCGCCCAGCTGGGATTGCGTTATATATGCTCCATGAGGTGTCATTGAGGAAAAGATATGCCCTGACCCCTCACTAACTTGCATGGTGTCTCCTCTTCCACCAACATTCATACCTGTAGGTGAGATAAATTCATTTTCCCTGTTATGAACTGTCTTTTAACTTCTTCCTTTAATCCTGTCTGCTCTCCCAAGCTTCACTCTCAAACATCCAGCTGCCTCTCAAGCATCTTGAGGTGAGGCTGGAACCTGAAATCAGGTTTTGCAGAACCACACTCCCTCTGTCTCTGCCCCAGCCTCAGCCAGCCTGTCTCTTTTATGTCTTCTAACATCTCTTAATGGTAGCTGTAAGCCTCTGCCACCCAAAACCAAAGCCTGGGAATTATAAAGATAAATTTAAAATACAAGCTTATACTTCTTCACAGTTAGTTTTACAAATAAGAAAATGATCTTAGAAGGGGGAAATGATTTGTGGGAATCTCAGAACTGGAATAAAACCCAAGTTTCCTGATTCTCCATTTCATTATTCTTTTCTCTCTTACAAAACAAAAACAAAAACAAAACCCTCCCATTGTGCCCTTTTTGCATTTCTCCTTAACTTCCTTCCAGCAGAATTCCTACTGAAAGGATAGTCCTTGAAACATTTTCTACATAAAGTAGCTATTATGGGAAATTTAGAAAATAGAGAAAAGCATGAAAAAGAAAAGAGATAATCGCTTATAATCTCACCATCCAGAGAAAGTAGCTACTAATATTTAGTGGGTTCTTTTGTTTGTTGGTTTGTTTTTAAAGAGGGAGTCTCGCTCTGTCGCCCAGGCTCAAGCAGTTCTCCTATAGCTGGGATTGCAGGCGTGTGCTACCACGCCCGGCTAAATTTTTTTTATTTTTAGTAAAGACGGAGTTTCACCATGTTAGCCAGGCTGGTCTTGAACTCCTGACCTCAAGTGATCCGCCTGCCTCGGCCTCCCAAAGTGCTGGGATTACAGGCGTGAGCCACCATGCCTGGCCTTACTGTATTTTCTTCCAGCTTTTCCTGGACATGTTTATTGAATCTCTTTTCAACATACAACTAATTTTTTCCCTTGGAATATGCTTCATTAGAAAATAAACTAACATGAGAATCCAAAGACCTGGATTCTTCTACAGCTCTGCATGAATTAGCCGTGTGACCTTGAACCAGTGCCTTACTCTCATTCTGAGTTTCCCCAGCTAGTTAGCTTGGTGTGGATGACTTCTGTGTTCCAGTAGAGTGGTTCATTGAGATTATTGATCAAGTGAGGAAAGAGAATAGATGACTCAAAGATCTCTTGCAACTCTAAAGTCAGAGATTTTAACCCATACATTGTAGAAAAGTAAATAAATGGAAACCCAAATTTAAAAATTAAGGTCCACTAAGGAACAGTGTCCTTTCTTAAAGAATCTTATTCACTTGTTTATTACATTTTCTAACCTCTTTTTTATTTTAGCTACAAGCCCAGCAGGGAAGAATCATCTTCTGGATCCTCTCATGCAGTGATGGACATCTCCTTGCCTACTGGAATCAATGCAAATGAAGAAGACTTAAAAGCTGTATGTGTTTTCTTTTAAATCATGTAAATTCTTTGTTTTCTTTTCTGAATTATTTTACAGACAATTTTACTTTCTTTCATTTTAATATACAACTTGTAGAGAATCACCCAGAATATTCTCTGTTTTTTGTTTTTGTTTTTGTTTTGAGATGGATTTTCACTCTTGTTGCCCAGGCTGGAGTGCAAAGATGCGATCTTGGCTCACTACAACCCCGCCTCCCGGGTTCAAGTGATTCTCCTGCCTCAGCCTCCTGAGTAGCTGGGATTACAGGCATGCACCACCACGCCTTGCTAATTTTTTTTTTTTTTTGTAGTTTTAGTAGAGACGAGGTTTCACCATGTCAGCCAGGTTGGTCTCCAACTCCTGATGTCAGGTTTATCCACTGGCTTTGGCCTCCCAAACTGCTGGGATCACAGGCGTAAGCCACCAGGCTTGGCCAGAATATTCCTTTCAAAACATAATTAACCTAAGTTTTGATTTATCAAAGTGAAACAGAAGCATACACTAGCATGCTCTGAAAAATATGAGTTTATATGCTAATGTGTTCAGACTTTTTCAAGAAGAGGAACTGCTCTTCAGTTTCTTTGAACAACAGATCACATCCCTGTGATGTGACATCTCATCA
Source organism: Macaca nemestrina (assembly GCF_043159975.1). Lineage (NCBI taxonomy): Eukaryota > Metazoa > Chordata > Mammalia > Primates > Cercopithecidae > Macaca > Macaca nemestrina. Next base: position 91,798,227 of record NC_092138.1, on the reverse strand, counting down.
ACAGGTGAATGCATTTAAACAAAAAGATAATGAAATGAAATTCAAGCTTCTCTCTTTTCCCCCTTAGCTTGTGGAAGGGGTGGATCAGCTATTCACTGATTACCAAATAAAAGATGGACATGTTATTCTGCAACTGAATTCGGTAAGCTCCACCTCCAACCATTTTTCCTTTACTATTACTATTCAAAATATACAGGCTAAAAGATTATAAATACCGTCTCTCCGTAATTTCCTTAAATCCTTGAATTTGTTAAACAGATCCCCTCCAGTGATTTCCTTTGTGTACGATTCCGGATTTTTGAACTCTTTGAAGTTGGGTTTCTTAGTCCTGCCACTTTCACAGTGTATGAATACCACAGACCAGGTAATCAACTCCATGCTAACATTTCTTCAGAAGAATACTTTGTATTCTTTACAGAACATTTAGAAATCCACTAGAGTCCTGTAAATTTTATGTATTGCCTCTCTTAGAGACCACTCTTCATAAAAGTCCCAATTTGAACATTCAAACTACTGTATACAAAATATTGTACATAAACTTCTTCTTGACATTGAGCAGACCATTTTACCTCAGTCCTCAGTTTCTTCATTTTTTAAAATAAATGGATTGTAGTGCCTCCAACTTCAATATTCTTTGCCTCAGGTTTATCTATGGTGTTCACAGATAAATCATCTCTCTCCTTTTGAGAGAAACCAACTCAATTTTCCCAGAACAACTTCTAGCCCATCTATATTCTTGTTACACTTTGCAGATAGCTCTGTTATAGCAGCTGTCAGATTGCATTCAATTATTTGTATGTCTTTCTCATCAACTCCAGGGTGTTTTCATTCTTGTGTCCCTAGTATCTAATGCAGTGTCAAGTATAGAATGTGAACTCAATAAATATTTATGAATGAGTGATACCACATTTGACTACTCCACTTTTGAGAATGTTATGTGATTGGAGAGCTTATTGGTTCACAAGACAGATGACTCCACCTTGGGCAGTTCTACTTGTTAGAAAATTCTTAAAGTGAACCAAAACTCTGACACCCATTCATTCTAGTTTTATATTCTGAAATCACATAGAACATACATAGTCCCTCTTCTCCTTGAGATAGATTTATAGAGTTACATAGCTATATGCTTTTCTTCCCTTGTCCACCCTAAACAATTCCAACTCTTTCAAAAGATCCTCATGCAACATAATTTATTTTCCTGTTACTTATAGAAGCATAAAATATTTTATTTCTGAGAAACGAGTGTTTTAAGCACAGAACTAAGCTAAAAAGGGGAGCTCTTTCTGAGGGTAGGGGAGCCCTTCCCAGGACAGCCAATTTATAATTTCACCTCCCTGGGCCTTAACTATAAAAAGAAGGATTTAGAATAAGCAATCTCTGAGGCTCCATGTAAGAGACTCACCAATTAGTACCTGTGTTGTTCTTCAAACCACTTCTGTTAACCACACTTTCGTTGCCACAGATAAACAGTGTACCATGTTTTATAGCACTTCCAATATCAAAATTCAGAAAGTCTGTGAAGGAGCCACGTGCAAGTGTATAGAAGGTAAACTTTATTTAACATGTTTAGGCTGCATGCTTATTTAAAGCAGTCCTTCATAACCTGAGGTTAATCTGGGGGACACTGGTAAACTATTCTTTCTCAGAAGTAGAAATGCTATCTCAGCTAATTGAAAGCTAATGATTCCTGAGCATTGTAAAACTACGTTTTCACAGTTCCTGAACAACCTGATAGTTCATGCTGTACAGAGGCAGGGAAACACTATCGAGATGGTTGTTGGATATTATAGGGACAACATGATGTGAAATTTTACTTTCACCTAGTCTTTTTAACATACAGGACCAGAGGCACAGGACTGAACCACTAGCTTCTGTTTCTTTTCTATTTTACTTCCCAGTTAATGGAATTCTATTTATTGTCCAGTTCCATTTAGTCTTTCGTAAATTGAAGAAAGCCTTCTTGGCCAAGGAAAAGATCCAGAACTCACCAGTAATCAACAGCTGGCTCCATGAGGGGCTGAGTTAGTTTTGGTTTTTTCAAAATCCTCAATAGCTACACCTTTTCTAGGTACTTATTGTGCCATTTTATGGCTATATATCCGTCACATTATCATTCTGGGTCCTTTGAAGGACTTCTGATTATACTCAAACTGGAAAAATTTCCCCCTTTCATCAAGGGAAGCACATACATTTCTAAGGACCTGAATGTGGAGTAGCCACCCAGTCTAACAATAAGTCTTATGCCAGGGGTGTCCAGTCTTTTGGCTTCAGTGGGCCACACTGGAAGAAGAATTGTCTTGGGCCATACATAAAATACACTAACACTGACAATAGCTAATGAGCTAAAACAAAAATCACAAAAAATCTCATAACATTTTAAGAAACTTTACGAATTTGTGTTGTGCCACATTCAAAGCTGTCCTGGGCTATGTGCAGCCCTCGGGCCATGGGTTCAACAAGCTTGTGACTTATGCTCAAGATTTTGTTTTTTGTTTGTTTTGTTTTTGCTTTATGTAATGTTTCGCTTTATGAAAGAAAAGAAAATGGGCAGGTCTTAGAAATCTGAGATTTGTAAGGTTTTATTGGGTTGTCTCTGGGTTCATGAGAAACTGTGTTTACTCCTAGAAAGAGTGTCTACTTCTTTACATTAACCTTCGTTTTACCAATTTTCACAAAATCCAGCTGATTGTGGGCAAATGCAGAAAGAATTGGATCTGACAATCTCTGCAGAGACTAGAAAACAAACAGCATGTAACCCAGAGATTGCATATGGTGAGTTCAAAAGTTCAATATAGCTCCTTTAAGCATGAAATTTTATGAAAACGTGTTCAGTTAGAAAGATCAAAAACTTTACATAGTGATTATATGGATACAACATTCCATGTGATCCCCTGAAGGAAAATGCCATTGATTTTTAGCCCTAACATGAAAAGTTTTTTATTCCCCAGCAAAGAAATGTGATTTTCATTATAAATAATAGAAGTGACATGTATACCCAGCCAAGACACTTTCCTCTAATAGATCTTTTTCAATTACGGGCACTAAAACATAGTCAAAGGGAACTTTTGAGAAGCCACAGAGGTATAAGATTTCAGTTCCGTACTCTTCCAATTGATAGACCAGAGGCAGAGGCAAAGGTGGTTTAGGGGAGTTGGTTTTTAAAAAATCTCTTCAGTGTAAAAATATAAATACCAAATAATTTTTAATATATTCAGAATTGCAATCCATGTTTGAGACATTCTCCATTTCAAAAAGCGAATCTCAATCCTTCTAGTTGTCCAGAGCTCAGAGCTAAATTAGTGTTCAAGTTCAGTTGCAGCCTTGTCTCAGTTCCTGATAAAATTAGCTCCTTTGTTTTCTATTCAGTTTTTGATGTTTACTGCTGGCATTTTTTGGAGAGAGAGAGCATATCGTACACTATCTCAAATCATTTTTTCATTTTGAAATTGGAAGGGTGGAGCCGGGCGCGGTGGCTCATGCCTGTAATACCAGCACTTTGGGAGGCCGAGGTGGGTGAATCACCTGAGGTCAGGAGTTCAAGACCAGCCTGGGGCGAACATGGCAAAACCCTGTCTCTACTAAAAACACAAAAATTAGCCAAGCATATTGGTGCATGCCTGTAATCCCAGCTACTCAGGAGGGTGAGGCAGGAGAATCGCTTGAACCCAGGAGAAGGAGGTTGCAGTGAGCCAAGATCGTGCCACTGCATTCCAAACTGGGCAACACAGCGAGACTCTGTCTCAAAAAAAAAAACAAAAAAAAACAAAAAAGAAAATAAAAGAAAGAAATTGGAAGGGTGTTATTTATAAATTTAAAAAATAAGTACAGCCAATTTGGTACTTTGTGTTTAGCAACAGCTTTCATAGACAGTTTCTCATTGCAATGGAAAGGGTTCTCATTCTTATGGAACGGGTGTCATAAGAACTTTATGAGGGCTGGGCACGGTGGCTCATGCCTGTAGTCCCAGCACTTTGGGAGGCTGAGGTGGGCAGATCACTTTGAGCTCACGGGTTCTAGACCAGCCTGGGCAACATGGCAAAACCCTGTCTCTTCAAAAAATACAAAAATTAGATGTGCATTGATGGCTGGTGCCTGTAGTCCTAGCTACTTGGGAGGCTGAGATAGGAGGATCACTTGAGCCTGGGAGGTGGGGAGATTGCAGTGAGCCATTGCACTCCAGACTGAGTGACAGAGTGAAACCCTGTCAAAAAAAAAAAAAAAAAAAAAAATGTAACAGAGGATTATTACTATTTGCCAGTGAAGAAACTGAGGCTCAGGGAGATTAAATAATTTGCTCAAGGTCATGCAGAAAGCAAGTGATAGAATTGAGATGCATCCTGATCTCCAGTATTTTTTCCATTGAAGTCTACTGAATTCTCTTAATAGTAATTCAGGCAACAGAATGAGTTTTGTATGGTTAATAACATTTCTTTCCTTTGAATTTATCTTGATTTAAAAAAAAAAAAAAGAAAGCTAAAAAGCTGCCTGACTCAGTGTAGACCCAATGCAGTTTGTTAAATACATGAAGACTTGAGAATACTATAGTGTTTTGACAAACAAAAATTCCACTAAATTATTTCTTCCCTCCATTTTAGAACTATTTTAAATCTAAAATATCAGAAATCTATTTTAACACAGAGAATAAATGCAATTTGGGTTTATTGTGTTGTTTCAAGAAAACACTTAGCTGGCTTTTTCTGGACTACATGCTATTACTGGAATAACAGAATAGAAACAAAATTAAGTAGTTCTGTCTCTCTACTCAGGCCCACATAGTAAGTACATTGCCCATGTCCATTATAAAGACTATGAATCTGAAATTCAGAACATTTTTCATGCATTTTAAGCCACTAATTTACATAGCCCCTGGTTCTGCCATGATGAGTTCACCTATCTATCTCTCGATCTGTCAATCTATAACTGGGATAGACTTAAAGACTTGAGGGATATTTAGAATGAACAAATCTTTTAGGTCTCTCATTTCAAAACAAAAAATGGAAAGATCAAAAGCAAAAATAAAATAAACCTCTCCTGAGGCCACATAGAAAGAACAGGTCCCTTCAAGCTGGTCTTTCCAGACCTGAGGTCAAGCACATTGTGCATCAAACATTGATGTCTGAATGAAGAGAAAACAGGACTGTGGGCAGCTCATGTTGGGTAGTTGCCAAGCAAGGGTGAGTGAGACAACAGAATCATCCTCAAAACCAAAGATTAAAGCCAGTGGAACTATAGGAGGAAGCAAAGCAAGGAACCAAGAAAGCTCACATGGTTGACCTGAATGAGAGATAAGGCTTCCTCTGTGGCCATGGAGAAGAGAATGAAGGGGCTCTTCAAAAGATGCCCATAGGCATGACTCCACTCATCTTAAAGGATCAGCCTCTGAACTTAACATCTAACGAAGGTTTATCTTGTTTGTTTGTTGTATGTGCTTCTGTTATTTTATTAAATATGTATCTTGTTCTAATCAGCCTGTTCTATAACATTGGCCAGGGCTAATGATTCTAATAGATTGAGAGATTGAATCAGACTGAGGGGACTGGGGAAGGCTTCTTGGAGGAAATAAGAACTATAATAGTTCGCCATGCTTCATTTCTCATGTTTGACAAATTCTGGCTTCTACTGGACATAGCATTAATAGTATTAAGACTGAATTGTTTCATTTTTGTTTGTCTTTTACCAGCTTATAAAGTTATCATCACATCCATCACTACAGAAAATGTTTTTGTCAAGTACAAGGCAACCCTTCTGGATATCTACAAAACTGGTGAGAATTCATTCATTCATTCGTTCTTTCATTCAACAACTATTTAGTACTGACTATGTGCCAGGCATTGTATTAGATGCAGAAGATACAACACAAATAAGACAGAGCTCCTGCCTTTTTAAAGCTTATATTCTACTTGGGGAGAAACATTTCTTAAAGATGTTCATATAAACATTTCTCACTGAATTCATTTTTCTCAAACTTCAGCAAAATGGTTTTTTTAATTTTGTAATTGTCCAATTTCTTTTTCTTTCCAACTTTTATTTTAGGTTCAGGGGATACATGTGCAAGTTTGCTACATGGGTAAATTGCATGTCGTAGGGGTTTGGTATATAGATTATTTTGTCACCCAAGTAATAAGCATAGTACCCAATAGATAATTTTTCAGTCCTCACCCTCTTCCCACCCTCTACCCTCAAGTAGGCTCTGCTGTCTAGTGTTCCCTTCTTTGTGTCCATGTGTACTTAGTGTTTAGTTCCCACTTATAAGTGAAAATATGTGATATTTGATTTTCTGTTACTGTGTTAATTCACTTAGGTTAATGGCCTCTGGCTCTGCATCCATGATGCTGGAAAGAACATGATTTCATCCTTTTGATGGCTGCATAATATTCCATGGTGTCTATGTCCCACATTTCCTTTATCCAGTCCACCACTGATGGACATTTAGGTTGATTTCATGTCTTTTCCATTATGAATAGTGCTGTGATGAACATATATGTGCATGTGTCTTCATGGAGAGATGATTTCTATTCCTTTGAGTATATGCCCAATAATTGAATTGATGGGTCAAATGGTAATTCTGTTTTAAATTCTTTGAGAAATTTCCAAACTGCTTTCCACAGTGGCTGAACTAATTTACATTCCCACCAGTGGTATATAAGCATTCTCTTTTCTCTGCAACCCTGCCAGTATCTGTTATTTTTTGACTCTTTAATTATAGCCATTCTGACTGGGTGTGAGATGGCATTTTGTAGTTTCGATTTGCAATTCTCTAGTGATTAGTGATGTTGAGCATTTTTTCATGTGCTTGTTGGCTACGTGTATGGCTTCTTTTGAGAAGTATATATTCATGTCCTTTGCCCATTGTTTTAATAGGGTTGTTTTTTGCTTGTTGATTTAAGTTCCTTATAGATTCTGGATATTAAAAATTTATCAGATGCATAGTTTGCAAAAAATGTTCTCCCACTCTGTACATTGTCTGTTTACTCTGTTAATAGTTTATTTTGCTGTGCAGAAGCAGCTCCTTAATTAGGTCCCATTTGTCAATTTTTGTTTCTGTTGCAATTACATTTGGAGTCTTTGTCATGAAATCTTTGCCAGTGCCTATTTACAGAATGGTATTTCCTGGATTTTTTTCTAGGATTTTTATAGTTTTAAGTTTTAGATTTAAGTCTTTAATCCATCTTGAGTTGATTTTTACATATGATGAAAGGAAGGGGTCCAGTTTCATTCTTTGGCATGTGGCTAGCCAGTTATCCCAGCACCATTTATTGACTAGGGATTCCTTCCCCCATTGCTTGTTTTTATTGATTTTGTTGAAGATCAGATGGTTGTAGGTGTGTGGCTTTATTTCTGGGTTCTCTAACCTGTTCCATTGGCCTACGTGTCTTTTTTGGTATCAGTAACATGCTGCTTTGGTTACTGTAGCCTTGTAATATAGTTAGAAGTCAGGTAGTAGGAGGCCTCCAGCTTTGTTCTTTTGCTTAGAATTCATTTGGCTATTCAAGTTCTTTCTTTGTTCCATATGAATATTAAAATGTTTTTTTCCAATTTTATGAAAAATAGAAAAATGACATTGGTATTTTGATAGGAATAGCATTAAATCTGTAAATTGCTTTGGGCAGTATGGCCATTTTAACAGTATTAATTCTTCCTATCCATGACCATGGAATGTTTTTCCATTTGTTTGTGTCATCTCTGATTTCTTTGTGTCATCTCTGATTTCTTTGAGCAGTGTTTTGTAATTCTCATTGTAGAGATCATTCACCTCCCTAGTTAGCTGTATTCCTAGGCATTTGTGTGTGTGTGTGGCTATTGTGAATGGGATTACTTTTTTTTTTTTTTTTTTGAGATGAAGTTTCACTCTGTCACCCAGGCTGGAGTGCAGTGGCACGATCTTGGCTCACTGCAACCTCTGCTTCCCAGGTTCAAGTGATTCTCCTGCCTCAGCTTCCTGAGTAGCTGGCATTACAGACATGCACCACCACACCTGACTTATTTTTGTATTTTTGTGGAGATAGGGTCTTACATGTTGGCCAGGCTGGTCTTGAACTCCTGGGCTCAAGTAATCCACTCGCCTCAGACTCCTGAAATGCCGGGATTACATGTGTGAGCCATCACACCTGGCCTCATTTCAATTGATATAAATTTTGCAATAAGTAGGACTATAAAGCTAAATTGCAATAATATGTTTATACTAAATATTTTTCTCTTTTGAAATTCTATCAAATATTTTAAGTCCCAAAATGCTTGATTTCTTTTCTTCTGAGACGTGGTCCCACTATGTTGTTCAGGCTGGTCTGAAACTCCTAGGCTCAAGGGATCCTCTCTCCTCAGCCTCCCAGCTTGATTATTACTAACCATACCCTAGAATTTTAAAATCCTAGTAATATTTTTCAATTTTGTATTTGCTTTATCAACACTTTGATAATTTTTTAAATTTTTGCTATTTTGAAAGTTTCATTGTATGAAACTTATTTGTGATGTTATTTTATTTTTTCTTCATTGATGGTTGTAATTTTTTAATTTGCAGGCTAGTTGCCATTCTAATGAAATAAGTGTTTAGAACTTTGATCTTTCTACAATCCAACTTTTGAGCACCATTTTCATCCAATATTCATATTACAAGCAATAATAAGCCATTCTCTTTTTACTGAAATAACAAAGTGCTTTTCATTCCAGAAATACAAATTATTTGTTTTATTTGATACTGATTCTTGCATAGTACCAAAAGACATTTTAGACTGTTCTGAATTTTTCATAATATCAGATGATTCCCAAGCTACAGTTTTTTTTTATTAGTATCATTTCTTCTTTGTTCTCCTGTAAATCCAAAGATGCATTTTATGATATTTAAAAGGAAATGTTAAGAAACATTTGCATACTTCATCTCCTCATTCTGGGTTCATTTTTAACACTTATAAATTTTGAATTTTTATAAATATAAAAATACCACACACTACTTACAGAAGAATTGCGGCACAGTGACAATAAACCATTTAGAATCAAGGGCAAACTGTAGTTTGAGGATAATGATAAATTGGTATTTCTCCAAAGGACAGAGTGCTTATAATAGGTGAGGATACAGAAGAATAAAAGTTATTGTTGAAGCCCAGGGTAGATGCCTGTTCTCTCTTCTGAATATACTTTAAATTTTCCATGATGAGAAGTTTAAAAAATAAGGCCCCATACAGCCACACTGCTTACTATGACAGGCGCTGAAATGGCAGATAGTACTGGTAATGCTGCTCAGATATTGACATAATAGGAATCTACATCATCAGGGCAGCCTAAGAAATCAGCTTGAACTAATGAGTGTACACCAAAATTTATATTACTAATGAAAGGTTACCATTTACACAATTTCTATTATACACTATTTGCCAATTGGTTCAGAAGTTTTTCAGGACTTAACAATTAAGATGACTCTGCCAGAGCTTAATAGTTAAATATCAGCTCTGGATATATAGCGATAAATCAGACACAGTCCATGCCTTAAGAAGTTTCTAGTCTAGCTAGAAGGACAGATGTGGGACAAAACATTGCAATAGAAATTCAAGTGTAAAAGAGGTAAGGAGGAGACAGACATATATTTAAAACAAAGAGCATCCAGGAATATTTTACTGGATACTGTGAGAATTGAAGGAGACTTTTAAGATAAATGAAATTCAATAGGCCAACATGGGGAGGAATGCATTCCAGATAGGGGAATGGGCTACTTGTGAGTTCTTTGGGAATCCCAAAATTATTATCTTTGAAATTTTCCAAGTCTTTCACATTTTGTACTTTTCTACAAAGTTGACAGTTGCCAACTACCAAATAATTTTATATTTTACTATATAATGTGGAGATTAATATTGTTCAACTATAGAGAGCCTTCTTTTAATTCTGGTTCTATAAGAGTAATAATAAGTACTTACATAGCTGCTACTATGTTCCAGGCACTTTTTATATATTAACCCATTTAATTTCACAATGGTTCTACAAGGTAGGTTTTATTATCATGCCCAGTCTTCAGATGAGGGTCTAAGGCCTTATACAGATAACATAAACCATTTTCCCGGAGTCACATAGCCAGGAAGCGGCATGCTTAGAGTTTAACCCAGACAGTCTGGCTCCAGAGACTGAAGCTTTAACCACATGGATATCACTGCTCTCCACTAGCCAAGAACCTCTCAGTAGCGACGAGGAACCAGAAAGCTTGAGAGTTTATCATTGTGACATTAAAATATGAATGTTTTAACCTTACTTGACTTGCATGTCTCTCAGGGGAAGCTGTTGCTGAGAAAGACTCTGAAATCACCTTCATTAAAAAGGTAACCTGCACTAACGCTGAGCTGGTGAAAGGAAGACAGTACTTAATTATGGGGAAAGAAGCTCTCCAGATAAAATACAATTTCACTTTCAGGTAAGTCACCAATATTTTTCAGTCACTGATCTTCCCTCCAAAACTGAGTATGATTTATTCTTAAATACACTACGTGTTTCTTATGGCCCTGCTCTTAACCAACAAGCCATTTTGAACATCAGTGAAATAATATGAGTGTCAAACAGAGAATGATTTAAAACCATCGTGGCAGCTGAGGGCTTAGCTGCCTGATTAACCATCTGAGTATCTGGACCTGATGATGAATCTGAAAGTACTCACCGGACCTCCCCTAACCACCACACCAGCTCCCTTGATAGGTTCTCAGACTGTGGTTTGTAAAGAGGAAAATGTGTAAATAAGCATTGTATTCTCTGCTTTTAGAAGCTAGTCATTGAAATAGATGCCATTTCTGCCTTTAATATGGGAGCCCCAGGCAGCTTCATGTTTCCTTAAGGGTTTGTGAACCCCTCCAGGAGAGGCCGGTACAGAAGAGTTTGGTGGACAACCTGATCCCTAGGGACCTGACCACAGCTAGGCTCTTATAAAAGAAATCAAATCCGGCTTTTCTGTACTGGCCACCTCACAAACGCTTTGTTTCTTGGTAGGTACATCTACCCTTTAGATTCCTTGACCTGGATTGAATACTGGCCTAGAGACACAACATGTTCATCGTGTCAAGCATTTTTAGCTAATTTAGATGAATTTGCTGAAGACATCTTTTTAAATGGATGCTAAAATTCCTGAAGTTCAGCTGCATACAGTTTGCACTTATGGACTCCTGTTGTTGAAGTTTGTTTTTTTTTCTCGTTTTTTTTTCTTTAAACATTCACAGCTGGTCTTATTTGTAAAGCTCACTTTACTTAGAATTAGTGGCACTTGCTTTTATTAGAGAATGATTTTAAACGCTGTAACTTTCTGAAATAACATGGCCTTGGAGGGCATGAAGACAGATACTCCTCCAAGGTTATTGGACACCGGAAACAGTAAATTAGAACACCTCCTCAAACCTACCACTTAGGAATGTTTGCTGGAGCCGAAAGAACAGTCCATTGAAATGGAGTATTACAAAAACATGGCCTTTGCTTGAAAGAAAATACCAGGGGACAGGAAACTGATCATTAAAGCCTGAGTTTGCTTTCAAACTGTGCTAAAAAGCCTGTTATTTTATGCTAGATCAGCTTCAACCACACAGGCAAATTGAGAGAGACAGAGAAAGTCAGCAGTAGGGAACCTTAACCTGGAGCAGGCTTAGCCTCAGAGCCCTCAGCACACTGAGAAGGTAGGCAAGTTTGTCTCTGCCCCCTCCCCTTCCATTGCCCTCTTCATACCCTTGAAGGGAGAGCCTCTACACTCTTTCCCTCCCTCTCAGCACATGTTCATTTCCCCCAGGAACTTGTTCTCGCCAACAATTGCTTTACTAAAAGACAGGCCCAGTGCAGCAACCTGGTGAAAAGAAACTGAGTGGCCAATCAGAAGACCTTTTTCCAGCCCTAACCACGTCTCTCTTTGAGCCTCAGTTTGAGCTTTATAAAAGAGGATTCATAACAAAAAGTTAATTTTTAAGTGACATTTTGCAGCACTTCAGATCATATTAAAAAGCTCTCACATATATTCCCATTTAATGTCTCAAGACTCTCACAAGATTCAGAAATTATTGTTATTATCATTATCATCCCCATCTTACAGATAAGAAAATTGAGATTCAGTCTTGGTGTGGTGGCTCAAGCCTGTAATCCCAGCACTTTGGGAGGCTGAGGCGGGCAGATCACTTGGAGGTCAGGAGTTCGAGACCAGCCTGGCCAACATAGTGAAACTAAAAATATAAAATTCTACTAAAAATATAAAAATTAGCCAGGTTAATTTAGCAAGCCTGTAATCCCAGGTACTCAGTAGGTTGAGGCAGAAGGATCACTTGAACCCAAGAGGTGGACATTGCAGTGAGCCAAGATCGTGCTACTGCACTCCAGCCTGGGTGACAGAGCGAGACTCCATCTCAAAAAAGAAAAAAGGAAAAAAAAAAGAAAATTGAGGTTCAGAAAAGTAAAGCAGTTTTCCCATCCTAGTAAGGAAAAGAATTGGAAATCACACCCCAAGACTATCTCAGTCTAAATACATCTCTGTTCCACGTCACTACATATTGCTTGTTGGGGTGAATTTTCTAACAGTAAGGTGAGATATAATAGAAGTTTCTTAGACACAGGTTAATCAGGACCACTGAACTATCACAGGAAACATGAAGATGACCTCCGGATGTAATGGTAATTAACAGAGACTGGAATGCAGCTCCTTTTGAAGAGTCTGCTTTGTACTAGTTAGGTGAAACTACACAAGGCCTTGTAGTGTGCCTTTGTAAATGACACTAAGATTTTCCACTTCCAGGGACTAAGGACTTATTTTTCTCTAATGTCAAAGCTCACATTGTAGGCACTCCCTTGGCAAAAACAACCAATGTGTCATGTTCAAGATGGCCACACTCCCTGTCAGTGAGGGGAGAGGAGACCTTCTCCAGAGCAGGCCTCTTGGTGTCTCCTGTCACCTCCTTGCCTGGAGGAGGGAACCACTGGTGCTGCTTCGGAGGCACAGGAGTCTGCCTGCCTTTTCCCTGAGCACTTTGGCAAATAGGGCGGGCCACAGTGGCCTAATTAACCCACAATGCAGCTGTCAAATATCAAAGCAGCTTTTGTGAATTAGCCTGGCACCATTTAAAATATCCGCCAGCTCCTCTTCAGCTAACTCCTATGCATTTGAACATACTTTCTCAGTGAGGCTTTTGTGACCCTCCAAACCAGGCTGGGCCCATTATCCAAAACTGCACTTCTCCTCCAAGGCACTTGCGCTGTTGCAATGATTTACTTAATCAGATGGAATTATTTGTTTAGCGTGACCACACCAAAAGCTCCACATAAGTAAGGTCTGAGTCTGTTCTATTCGCCAGTATCTCCTGTAGTTGGCACAATGTCAGGCACATCATAGGGACTCGATAAGTGTTGGTGGATTCCCCCACAGTGTAGAGAATCAGAAGACCCAAGTTCTAGTCTTGGCTTTGGCCCTAATTGGCAGTGATTTGGGACAAGCCTCTTAATCTCTTTGTCCCCAGCCTATAAAATAAGGGAATTGGACACTCTAATGTCTCTTTTATATATAGCTAAGAAGATGTTCTATAATCTTATGATGTGAAACAGAAAAAACCAAATGGCATATAAGCATCTAAATACTGGGCTTTTATGTCTGCCTGCCTGCCTGCCTGCCTGCCTGCCTGCCTGCCTGCCTGCCTGCCTTCCTTCCTTCCTTCCTTCCTTCCTTCCTTCCTTCCTTCCTTCCTCCCTCCCTCCCTCCCTCCCTCTCTCTCTCTCTTTCTTTCTTTCTCTCTTTCTTTCCTTCTTTCTTTCTTTTAGACAGAGTTTTGCTCTTGTTGCCCAGGCCAGAGTGCAATGGCACAGTCTCGGCTCACTGAAATCTCCGCCTCCTGGGTTCAAGCGATTCTCCTGCCTCAGCCTTCTGAGTAGCTGGGATTACAGACATGTGCCACCACACCCAGCTAATTTTTTGTATTTAGTACAGATGGGGTTTCCATGTTGGTCAGGCTGGTCTCAAACGCCTGACCTCAGGTGATCTACCTCCCTTGGCCTCCCAAAGTGCTGGGATTACAGGCGTGAGCCACTGCGCCCAGCCTGGGCTTACATATTTCGTCTGTGAGTATGGAGAGAGCTCAGAGAAGTAAGCTGGAAGAACTGCCAAGGCTTCCTGGAGAAGGACAGTGGGATTTGGGTCGGTGGGAGGTGTAGGAGGGCCTTTCTGGTTAAGGGGGAATGCTTAAGGCAGGTTTCCCCAGGGGTAAGCAAGATGTTCTTAGGTGATGCGATGCACATTGTTCATTTTAGTAGCTATATGTTTATTTTAACATGTATTTTTAAAAACTAGCACATCAAAGCCATGATATAACATTTTCTTCCAAAATAAATTTATTTCCCAAGAAGTAAGTCTATTTAAGAAAAAGTATTGAGTAAATAAAGGTAAGATTATTCTTAGGGCAAAAATCATGCAGTTGGCTTGCAAATGATTGAAGTTTAAATACTCTGTCTTAAGAAAATACGTGGAGGTGACTATGAGCCAAGGTTGAGGCAAGCAGCCTCGCTCCATATTTCTCAGTGAGAGATTCTGGACCAAAGTCATATTCCATCTTTCTTTCCAGACCCTGTGATACTAATGTATTCAGCAACATCCAACAAACATGTATTGATTGGTAACTGTAGGCTAGGCCCAATTCTAGGTGCTTGGTGCCAAGATTCCTGCCGTTGTGGAACATAGATTCCAACTGGGAGAGATATGTAATAAAAAATAAAGAGAATAATTAAGGAATTAATCTTGGATCTCAGAAAGTGATAAGAGCAATGGGAAAAAAATAAAAGTAAAGCAGACTAAGGGAGACTGGTAATGGTCAGGGGAGGGGTTGCAGTTCTAAATAGGGTGGCCAGGTCAGGGTGGGCTTCAATGAGAAGGTGAAATTTGAGCAAAGACTTGAAGGATGTGAAAGAGTGAGCCACATAACTAGCCAGGGGGAGAGTGTTCCTGGCACTCTTGGTACATGGTGTCCAGCCTAAGGCAGGAGCATGCTGGTGTGTCACAGGGAAAGCAAGGAAGCGGGAGTGGCAGGTATAGATTATGAAGTCAATGGAAGAGGCTTTGGCTTTACTTGGAAGGAAACAGGAGCCATTGCAAGGCTTTGAACAGAAGAGTGACATGGTCTGTCTTGCCTTTTAAAGGACTACTGTAACTGCTGTGTTGAAAGTAAGGCAAGGATAAAGACAACGGATAGGAGGCTAATGTAATAAACTAGGTGAGGGATGATGGTGCCTTAGACCAGAGTGGTAGCAGTGGAGGTATTGAAAAGTGGTTGAATTCTGGATATATTTTAAAAGTAAATGATATAGTTTGGATATTTGTCCCCCAAAATCTCATGTTGAAATGTGATCCCCATTGTCAGAAGTGAGGTGGGGTAGAAGATGTTTGGGCCATGGGAGTGGATCCCTCGTGAATGGCTTGGTGCCCTCCCATGGTAATGAGAGTTCTCACTCTGTTAGTTACCATGAGATCTGATTGTTATAATGAGCCTGGCACCTCCTTCTTGCTGGTTGCTTCCTCTCTCACCAGGTTCTACTTAGGCTCTTTTTTCCCTTCCACCATGATTGTAAGCTTCCTGAGGCCTCACCTAAAGCAGATGCTGACACCATGCTTCTTGTACAGCCTGCAGAACCATGCACCAAATAAACCTCTTTCTTTATAAATTATGCAGCCTCAGGTATTCCTTAATAGCAATACAAAAGGGACTAATATAGTAGGCTTAATTGAAGGGGCTAATATTGTAGGTTTGACTGAATTCCCTGGTAGAGTGGAAAAAAGTGTGAGAGAAAGAGAAATGTCAAGGATGATGCTAAAATTTTTGGCCTGAACAACTGGAAAGATGGAGTTGCCTAAGATTAGGAAGGCTGTAGATGGAGCAGGTTGTGAGGAGTTAGGAATCTGTTCAGTTTTGGATATGTTGAGTCTTAGAAGAAATCTATTAAACATCCAAGTGAAGGAGTCTGGAAGGCAATGGGTCATATAGTTCTGGAGTTCAGGAGAGAGCTCTGGGCTGAAAAATATAAATATGAGAGTCATCAGCATACTAAAATCATTAGACTAGTTAAGATCACTAAGGATGTGAATACAGACAGAGGAGGGGAAAAAAAGAAGACCAAGGATAGACCTTTTGAGCATTCCAACATGAAATTATTAGAGAAAAGAGATAGAGGATCCATTGAATTAAGAGAAAAAACAAGAGATGAGGTCCCCTACAAGCCAAACAAAAGAAAGAGGTTCTGGGAGGAAGAGTGTTGAACTGTATCAAATGCTACAGAGAGTAGTAAGATAAAGACTTGGCTATTGGGTTTAGCATTGGTGATTTTCACAGGGCAGGTTGGGTGAAGCAGTAGGAAGAATAGCCTGAATAGAGTGAGTTTAAGAGTAAATAGGAGGAGAGGATTTGGAGACAGGGAGTATGGACAGCTCATTCAAGGAGCAAAGAAATGGATTGAGGGAAGTAGAGTGAAGGAAAGTTTAAGATGGAAGAAATAACACATTGTGTTCTAAAGGGAATGACTCGGTAAAGAGTAAATAATTGACGATGCAGGAGAGACAAAGGAGAATTACTATAGTAATATCCTTGAAGATGTAAGAGTGGATGCGATCTGGAGCACAAGTGGAGGACCTGGCTTTAAATAAGTACATAACTAGCTCGCCTATGCCAGGAGTCAGCAAACTTCTGTAAAGAGCCATGCATTAAAATATCTGTAAATATTTTAGGCATTGTGGGCCATACAGTCTCTATTGCAACTTCTCAACTTTCTCATTGTAGCACAAATGCAACCATAGATAATGCAGAAAAGAATGAGCATGGACTAGGCAGGCTGGATTTAGCCCTTGGGCAGCAGCAGCATACTAATCCCTGATCCATGACCCATGGTTGTAGGCAGAGAAGCTGAGCACATGCAGCAGACGCTGGCAAGGGTTAGATGTGGTGAGAGTCTGTAGAAATCCCTTTCTCAGAGAAGTAAGACGCAAGATCATCACCTGAGATGGGGGATAGGGAGGAGCAATTGGAGGCATGACGGGAGGAAAGAAGGGTGAGATAGTTATCTAAAAGAGAGGGAGGCTGAACCAACTAAGGACTTGTAATTTGCTTCTTCATATTAAGGGTTCACTTGAAGTTCCTAGTCATGAATTTAAAGTGGGACTGATCAGCATGGGTTGTGGAATTTTCTCCAGCCACATTCCCATCCTTTTCAGAATCTAATGAAACCTGTAGACTTATCAATTCTCTCCAATCAAGACAACCAGGAATACCTGGAACTGAGCAAGGTTCTGTTTATTGAGTCTTTGCAACAAGGGAGAACACACATCATGGGGAACATAAGGCTTCTCGGTGAGAGCGCATTAGAAAAGCCTTAGTATAGGATTTGTACTTGTGATAGAGTATTTGAGAGAAGCCTCAAAGAAGTGGAAGTTTACTCTGGATTGGATGCTTTCAGGAAGCAAGGGCAATTCTATGACCCAGTATCTTATTTATTTTCTAGCTGGGAGGAAAAGAAGCAGCACTTACTCACTTTAGCCAGGAAAGGGGTGTGTGTGGTCATTTTTGTGGTTTGGACAATGTTCTTGTTTTTATATCCTGCTCAATCATGATTATAGAGTAGTCGTTTTCAGTATTGATCCATTTTGTCTGATGTTGATGTTCTATGACATCAGACACAGAGAACACCCCAGCCTGGCTCTAAGCACCAGACTGGCTCCCAGGGACACCAAGCCCTCACACCAGTTGTCCAGGGCCACTCTTCTCTTTCACAAACCCCTGTGCCAGAAACATGCACGTACACAGGCCATGCTCACAGCTCTATACCTGACAGAGGTCCCCGCCACGCAAAGTCCACTCCTCCTCTGTTTCCATCATTATAGTCAGATATGTGTATGTTACATGCACAGTCATGAATTATACAAATCTAAAATGCCCACATCATAAGGACCTAGAGCTCATCTCATCCAATTCCTTCATTTTCACCTGTGAACATGGAGGTCCAGAGGAGCAGCTTGCCTAGGATTATGGTGCTGATAAATGGAAGGGCCAGGACACAAGCCCAAATGAGGCCTCTGAACACCGCATTCTTCCCACCACTGAGATGAGCAGGAGTTACAGAGACATTGGTTTTGGCTCCCTGTGAAGAAGCATTTTCTTATAGCCAGAGCCATTCAAAAGTAGAGTCAGCTCCAAGTTCCTTATTGCTGGGGCCATCTGAGCAGAGTCTAGCTGCCACCTTCCAGGGATGTTTCTGGGCAATTCAAGGTAGGGGGCTTAATGTCCCTTCAGCTCTGAGAGACTTTTAATAGTCAAGAAAACATCTACTTGACTGCTTTAATAAAAAGGTGAAGTTTTCACATCTGAAAAACAGAAGTACCCATAATACCCAAGTCAGAGGGTTTCTGCAAGGCTCAAATGAGATAATACAGATCATGCACATCAAATGATTAGCACAGTGCCTGGCACAATAAAAGTAACTTGCGGCTGGGTAATAATACATCTCTGGCACACTATAGGTGATAAATTCAATAATTTTTTCCCTGTGAACATCCTACTTAGATTTATAAAATATTGACGTTTCAAGATCCCCTAGAGATCATCTCATCAATGCCTCCCCATTTCACAGATGAGGAAGCAGGCCCAAGGAGGAGCCAGGACTCACCAAGAGGATTCCACAACAGAGCTGGGGCTAGAACGCGCAGCGCCAGGCTCCTCTGCCCTCCTATAGGCAGCCTCGTGTCTCCTCAGGGCCTAATAGGAACATTGCCTGCAGGGGCGAACAGAGACCCTGGCGGTGGGGGCCAGGGCTAACACGTCTCACAGATGAGATGGGAGCAATCAGAGGGTTTTGTTTTTGTTGTTGTTAGGCTGGAGGGGTGGGTGTGTGTGTGTGTGTGTGTGTGTGTGTGTGTGTTTGTGTTGGTGTTGGGAGGGTGGTCGGTAGGAGGGGGGTTGAAACTGAATGAGACAAGGGAAATTGGAGTTAAGGAAAGGATTGTTTGGCTTAATAATATCTTTTCCAAATAGAGAACCTTCAGGAAATTAGAGCCAGGACTAGTCTAATTCTCTGAAGGCAGAGGACGAGGAAGGGAAAGGAGATATGCTTAGAGTTGGAAGAGAAGGCAGAAAGGTTTCCTGAGTCTGTTGGGGCCTTGGGGCCAGGCTGGTCATCATTCATCCTCTTCTTGCCTCCTCCTTTCACCTCTAAAGGCAAAAGGCCAAATTGTGGTCTGTTCATTAAATAAATGCTGGGTGTCGAAATTAAAATGGCTCATTGGTTTGGCTATGTTGTGTGTGTGTGAGTCAGAGACAGAGAGAGAAAGGAGGAGTTACTATGGGGAAGTGATATGGTGAAGAAGTAAGACATTGAACCATGAAACAGAGGAGCTGCCCTGACTTGTGGCCTTGGGAGAGTTCCTGAACCTCATCAAGTCCCAATTTGCCCATCTAGAAAGCGGAGGTAACATTATCAGCCCTAAAGGGTGATAATGTTTAGGAAAAACACCTTAGTGCCGACTCAGGAGGCCACAGTCTGTGGCAGCCAGCTGGAGTGTGATTTCCAACTGTCTTAACTCTCTGGGCCTCAGTTCTATCTTTTAAAAATAATGAAAGAATTTCCTCCAACCCAATTTACAGATTTGTTGCAAGGATGAAATAAGATCAAACAAGTGAGAGAACTTTTAAAATGTAGAATCTTGCGCAAATATAAACATAGCATTAAAAACCAAAAGCATCTTTGTGCTAAGATACCATAGACAGAGACTGCCTGGTGTGCTTTTTTAAAAACTGGGAAAAGGCCACTATCTTCAAAAACAGCCTCCTCCAGTGCCTCACATTTTCCCATTTTCCTTCCTCTTTTGGTCCTCAGGACTGTCAGCCTTAGAGCAATGCTATGCAAAGTTTGATCTCTGGCCACCGGGAGTTTGTTAGAAATGCAAATTCCCAGACCCTACCCCAGACCTACTGAAACAGAAAATAAGATACCCAGGCCGGGCGCGGTGGCTCACACCTGTAATCCCAGCACTTTGGGAGGCCGAGGCGGGTGGATCACGAGGTCAGGAGATCGAGACCATCCTGGCTAACACGGTGAAACCCCGTCTCTACTAAAAATACAAAAAAAAGCTGGGCGTGGTGGTGGGCGCCTATAGTGCCCGCTACCTGAGAGGCTGAGCTAGGAGAACGGCGGCGCAAACCTGGGAGGTGGAGCTTGCAGTGAGCCGAGATTGTGCCTCTGCACTCCAGCCTGGGTGACAGAGTAAGACTCTTATCTAAAAAAAAAAAAAAAAAAAAAAAAAGGATATCCAGGAAAATTATAGGCATGTTAAAGATCAGAAGTGTTTAAGAGCTTGTGAAAGTGCAGGTTCTTATTCTATGGATCTGGGATGGGTCATCCTGTTTACTTTTGTAAGGTTTTAATAATTTTTCTTTTTTTCTTCTAATTACTATCATTTTATAGTTGCAGGTTGAGCATCCCAAATCTGAAAATCCAAAATCTGAAATGCTTCAAAATTTGAAACTTTTTGCGTACCAACATGACACCACAAATGGAAAATTCCACACATAAGTACTTGAACACAAACTTTGTTTCATGTAAAACATTGCTTAAAATATTGTATAAAATTACCTTCAGGGGATGTGTATCCCCAAGATATCTTATTATATATATGCAAATATTCCAAAATCTGAAAAAAATCAGAAGTCTGAAGCATTTCTGGTCCCAAGCATTTTGGATAAGGGTTACTCAACTAGTACCTTAGTCTGATGTATTTATTCTCAGCTTCTATGTATTTGTTCTTAGGGATTCTTTTTTTTTTACTACACCTTTTTTGTAATGTTCCTAGCAAATGTTATTCATGTTATTTCACTTTTTAAAAATTATGCCATTGCTCTAGTGGCCGCGCAGGAAGCAAAGGAATCCAGGGCCAGCGTGCTGCTGAATGGGCCTGGCAGTGGCAGAACTACGTGAAGAGGCCTCTGTGTTCCTGGAGGTTTATGGACAGAGGTCCTTGTGTAACTTAATTTTCCAGATCCCATGTCCTAAGCAGAGTAGCTGCAACTCAGAAACAGCCTCTGCAAAGGAGCCTTCAGTACCAGACCCAAGCCTCACTTTGTGCCCTCTCTCCTACTTGCTCATTGGCCTCCGACCCAGCCTTCAGGATTTCAACAGCAAGCCGAACAGCAGGTGCACCTGTCAGCTTTTCTGCTCACTCTGGCTCCTGTGGCCAGACCCAAGTTCATATAACAGATGTTTCCTGCCCTGCGTGGGCCTTTCAGACACTGTGGAGGGTGGGCCTGCTTGGTTGATTACCGCTGCTGCTGCTGCTAGTTCCATTAACCCACCAGGGATAGCAGCTCTGATTCGGCCTATGCCTGCCCTCCCTCACTTCCCTCCTTCTCTTCTCCCTTCCCTTCCCCCCTCCCCCACATACTAGAAATCACTGTCTTGGTACTTGGGATTTGAAAGGTTGCCCAGCAAATGAAAACTGATCTTACCTCTCTGCAAAGCAATTCGACAATGCATTTCAAGAGCCAAAATATGTTTATATTTCTTGATCCAGTAATCCTTCTCCTGCTGAATGATTTATATAAATTCCCAAAAGGAAAAAAAATAGTTGGTACACAAAGATCTTCTGTGGAAGATTAATTATTCATTTAATAAATATTTGTTGAGTGCCTCCTGCATGCCAAGCACAGTTCTAGATGGTGTAATCAAGATAAACAAAGTCTCTGCTCTCCTGGAGATTGTGTTATAATTGAGGAAAAAGACAATAAATACCTACTTAAAGAGGGAAAATAATATATTTACTAAATTCTCTGCAGAGAAATTTTTTTTTTTTTTTGGATGTAGAGTCTCACTCTGTTGCCCATGCTGGAGTGTAGTGGTGTGATCTCGGCTTACTGCAGCCCCCACCTCCCAGGTTCAAGCAATTCTCCTGCCTCGGCCACCTGAGTAGCTGGGACTACAGGTGCGCACCACGGTGCTTGGCTAATTTTTGTACTTTTAGCAGACACTGGGTTTCACCATGTTGCCCAAGCTGGTCTCAAACTCTCAACCTCAAGTGATCCGCCCGCCTTGGCCTCCCAAAGTGCTGGGATTACAGGTGTGAGCCATTGTGCCTGGCCTCTGCAGAGAATTTTTTTAAAGTTCTATGATAGAGAATGACTCAGTGGCTGCTCTAGATTGGATGGTTAGGGAAGGTCTATCACGTGTCACTAAATAAGGTGACATTTAAGCTGAGATTTTCTTGACAAGAAGGAACAACCACATGAAGGTCCAGGCTGGTGTGTGCAAAGACCTAGGGGTCCAGGGAACAGCGAGAAGGCTGACATGGCTGGATCGAAGAAAGCGAGTGATGGACAATGAGGTCAGAGAAGTGAGAGGGGCCAGATCACTGGGATTTTTGTAAGAACTGGTGAGATGTGTGGATTCTATGCAGTTGAGAATATTAAGCAAAAGGGCATGAGACCAGGTTGTAGATGAGAACAGAGTCAGGGGAGACCAGCAAGGAGCTGGTGCCATTGTCATGTGAAAGGTAACAGTAGCTTCAACTAGAAAGGAAGAAATGGAGATGAAGAGACAGTGATGAATTCAGGATGATTTTGGAAGTGGTACTGAGAGGATTTGCTGAAGGAATCAGGGTGGGGTGATGAATGCAGAGGAGTCAAAGATTACTCACGGATTCCTGGCTTGCACTGCTGCAGATGCCACTTACACAGCTGGGGAAGACAGGACAAGGTACTCATTTAGGAAAATAAGGAAAGAAGATGTTATGGGTTGAACACAGTATCATTCAAAACGATACGTTGAAATTCAAATCTACAGTACCTCAGAGTAGGACCTGATTTGGAAATAAGGTTGTTGCATGTGTAATTAGCTAAGGTAAGATGAAGTCACACTGGAATAGGGTGGTTCTTAATCTAAAATGACTGGTGTCCTTATGAGAAGAGGGAAAAGTAGACACAGAGATATGCAGAGAAAACCCCATGTGAAGATGCAGACGCTGGGAGAGGACGGCCACATACAGACAGAGATAGAAATCGGAGTGATGCATGTACAAACCAAGGAAGGCAGAGAACCACCGCTGTCACCCGAAGCCAGGAGAGAGGCAAAGCACGGGTCTGCTCTCGTAGCCGGCCAGAAGGAACCGACCCTGCTGACCCTTTGCTTTCAGACGTCTAACCTCCAGCCCCGTATGAGAATACATCTCTGTGGTTTCAGGCCACCCAGTTTGTGGCACTTTGTTACCACAGCTCTCACCAACTAACACGGAAGAGAAGAAGGATTTCGTTCAGGGCTTCATTATGTTTGAGAAGCCTTTTAGACATCCCTGTGGAGATACCAGGTAGGAATTAGCCTAGAATTACTATGAATCTAGAATTATGGTATATAAAGCAATACACTGTAATTTATTGAAGTACTTTGTGTGATATAAAAAACCTGACATATAAACTAATAGTTCAAAAGGGAGAAATTGTAATTATTACTCATAATTACATGTAAATGATGGAATGCATATTCCATGAAATATTATGCCGCCTCTAAAAAGAAATTTTAAAGACGAGGTAGGAACCTGGAAAATGCTTATGATCATCACAAAGGCAGTGATTGCCACTTTGTAATAACTGCCTATGAATGAGAAGCAGATGATAAACTTTATGGGTTCCAATCACAGCTTCAACTCTTCTGAGTGCCCTGAGATACAGAGCATGTCAGTATCCTGTGCATTATGTGTGTTCCCTATATTTGCAGCACCAGGGTAAATGAACACAAGGCTGAATTGCAAAGTGCCGAGATGATAAAGAAGCAATCAGAGTAGACATAGAAATAAGCAAGGATGTCTTCCTGGAAGCACATGGCCTGAGGCAGGAAGCTTATCATGGGCCAAACATAGTACCAGCAACAAGGGTACACTCAGGACAAGCTCCCGTAAGTCCTTCTGTGGAAACACACCTGTGCTGGAGCTCCTGCCACCCACAACCTTCTCATTGATTGCTTATCATGGCCTTCTATCCCACTGTGAGCTCCTGGCAGATAGGGGCTGTATGTTGTTCCTCCCTGTATCCTAAGCACAAGACCTGACCCTTGGTAGGTGTAAATTAAAGTCTGTGACAATTAATAAAACATCAGAACCATAATTTTACTGTCATATAAGAACTTGCAACAAAGGCACATTGATACTGAGTCCCTCAACCTGTGGACATGAGAATACCAAGCAGTTAAGGGTTTAAAGCCTGAAGCCAGCTGATCTTTCAGGTAATGGTTAAGTGCCTTTATCTGAGGTGAGCCCAGGGTTTTAGTTGCTTTGGAAGATGTGATAGAGGCAAACAACACCAATTAGAAAAATATAATGGAAGAAGACATCCCATTTTACAAAAGCAAATATAATTGCTAAATTAAGTAAATAAGACTCACGGTGCATACTCATAAGTCAACTTTATTTTGTCTTCCAGCTCCCTATAAAGATTTATTCAAAGGCAAGGGAGAGATGTCCTTTCTCTGCCCTTTAAGGAAAACTCAAGCATCTTATGACTGTTGTGATCATCTTAGGAACTAAAAAGTCCTGTGATCACTTCAGTCACCAAATAACTCTATTCATAAATTAGATGTTCAGTCCCATACAAAAGCAAAATTCCCAACTTGATTTAAAATAAAATCTTCCCTCCCAACCAAGGCTTGCTGCAGGTGGGACCCCTATAACTGGGAATAGTGTCACAGGCGGCTGCTTCTTTCCCTGGACTTTCCTTCTCAGCTTACTAGGGCTGCTTAGTGTGGCTGCTTCTTTCTTTAAGATTGTAATAAATTTAAAATGCATAACATAAAATTTACCATCTTAACTACTCCCAAGTGTACAGTTCAGTAGTGTTGAGTATATTCACATTGCTACGCAAGCTGTGACTTCTGACCTCTCCAGCACTAGAGGGATTGGTAGGGAGGAAAGGCAGAAGAAACGGGAGCAGAAGAGCTTACTTGATCAGTACTACCATAAGATGGCTTTCAAAGGCTTTAAAGTGGACTCTTTCATGGGCATGTCCATGGGCTTTTTAGACACTCCCCGGATCTCTCTCTGTCTCTTTTTTTTTTTTTTTTTTGAGATGGAGTCTTGCTCTGTCACCCAGACTGGAGTGCAATGGCGTGATCTCCACTCACTGCAACCTTCACCTCCTGGGTTTAAGTGATTCTCATGCCTCAGCCTCCCGAGTAGCTGGGATTACAGATGTGCGCCACCATGCTGGAATAATTTTTGTATTTTTAGTAGAGACAGGGTTTCACCATGGTGGACAGGCTGGTCTTGAACGCCTGACCTCTGGTGATCCACCCATCTTGGCCTCCCAAAGTGCTGGGATTACAGGCATGAGCCACCATACCCGGCCACTCCCCCAATCTCTGAAGACTTTTCGCCATTCCGTGTTCATTGCATCACACTGTATCACATCATTCATTCCTTCTGCCACCCTAGGAATCCAGCAATACCTTCAGTTTGTCACCCTTCGCTATTGGACAAACTTAAGAGGCCTTTCACATCAGCTTTCTTGTGCGTGGCCTGCTTCTAGTCCATGCAACAGCGTTCTTTGCCCACACCAACTTTAGGAATTGAGGCTGATCTGAGCAGAGCCACCTCTCCTTTGTCTTGTTTGTCTAAAATGGTGCTCATATCTCATTGTTAAGATTTCTTGGGTGACTGGTATATGCTATCATGAGACAAAGCTCACCATGTTTCCCCCTCTCAAACTACCATTGACGTGACTATGTGCGTGCATACACACACACACAAACACACATACACACACAAACACACATATACACACACACACACACACACTCATACCCATATAAGAGAATCAAAGATGAATCCAACACTGTTTCTTAAGGGATTCAGTCTATTAGGGGAACTACAGCATGTGCCCATAAGACAAGTACAAGGCAGGATCATTTCTGCTGCCTGCAGTGGAGAAGGCTCCATGGAGAAGATGGCCTCTGAGCTGGGTCTGGAAGAATGACTAAGGCTTGGATCCACCGAAACGAAGTGATTTCTGAGAGAAGTAATGTGAGCAAACACCCAGCAGTGGGACTCCAGGGAGGCGCAGACAGAGGCCCTTAAGCAGTTTGCTTAAATGAGGCAAGTGGAAGATAAGGCCAAGCCAGACCAAAAGTGAACAAGATAAAGGCTTTGGATTTTTTCCTGCAGGAACTGAGACATTTTGAAAGTTTCTGGACGGCGCTGCAGGATGGAGGATGGATTAGGGAGGGTAGTGACTAACTCTTGGTGAAACGTAGTGTCCCATTAAGAAGAAAAAACAAAACCTTTCAGGACCTGCTTTCTTTCCCAGAAAAAAACCCTGCCCTTTGGAGCCTCTCACGTGTTTGGTTGATAAAGGCATTTGATCCTGTTTTTCACTCTTAGTTAAGAGGACTTGGCACAGCTGCCAGTCCCAGGAGCCTATTCCCAGCTCTGAGTCCTGGTGGAGCTGCTTGACCCATTTCCCTGTGTCCCCCAAAGACTGTGTCCCCCAAAGATTGCTCTCTGGAAGTGTACAAGGAGAAAGGCTTGCCTTTCTGGGCAGCAGGGCCAAGGAACCCTGGCCTCTGATGAGTCCAGCCATAAAGGCTCCACCCTGGGCCCCACTGAACTCAGACCTGCAGCCAAATGGAAAAAATCCAGGAGGCTACAAAGCCAAGAAAAAGATTTGGATTCAAATCCTAGCTCTTCCCCTTCCCTTTCTGACCTTGAGAGACCTCACTGAGCCTCTATGTCTTAATCTGTAAAATGGAAACAAAATCACCTACCCTACAGGGTTACTTGCCAAGATGAAACGATAGAGATTTGTAAGTATATCTTGCACATAGCAGCCATTCAATAAATATTCCTCGCACCTCTTCCCCCAAAGTCTCTCTGTGTCTCCGTTTCCTCACTTATTAAATGTGATGGAGACCCAAGGATAAAGCTGAATGAGGTGATTTCCCAAACCTCTGTCATCTGCCCCACACAGAGGCCCTTGGGAGAGCAGAGGGCCTTCATCTGAGCTCTGGAAGCTATTTATTCTTTTATTTTCAAAAATGTAAAAAAAATCACAAAAGACCCCTTACTAGTAATAACACTGGCACACACTTGGAATGGGCCAGTATCCTCTAACCCCTCCCCACTACCACTGTCTGACTTAGGTTCCCATCTGTAAAGGAGCCTGGGGCAGGTCCCATCTGCAACTGCCCACAAGGTTGGGAGGACAGTGTCCAGCAGAGGGCGCTCCGAGTGTAACCTCCTAGCCAAGGCCCTGGGGGAAGGCAACAGGCCAAGGAAAATTCTAGTGGAAAAAATGAAGAAAGGATTCCAGGTTTATGAGTCCCAGACTTTGAAAAACAAAACTGCTGAGTTGTCTCCTGAGTTAGGAAAAAGAACCCCACAGCCTCCTCAAGATTTCCAGGAAACTATTTCTGAAGACTTTGGGCAAGGCTGGCAGGGGGCTGGCTGGCAGGGGAAACTTGGGCTGCCCCAGCTTAGGGTCCAATGCCCTGGGGGGTGGGAGATGGAGGTGGGCGGTGTGCATGTGTGAATGTCGGTGTGCACGTGTTCTTCAGCATGGTGGGGCTGTGTGGGTTTACATGTGCCCTGTCTGTACACGTTTGTATGGGCCTGTGGGTACAATCCCACCAGTACATATTAAGCACCTTCTGTGCTCTGCTGGGCATAGTGCCAGGTGATGGGATGCACCAGCAAATGAAACAGAGTCTCTAAATTCATAAAGCTTAGTTTAGAGAAGGATGCAAAGTAACAGGCAATTTTAATTCAGAGTGCAGGCATCTGGGTGGTGGTTTGTGCGGCAGTTCAGAACACTGGCTTTGTGGTCAGGCAGCCTAGATTTTGACATGATCTTAGAGATCTTTCTGACATTCAATCTCCTTAGCTGGAAAGTGCAAATATTAAAACCACATCCCAGGAGATACTATGTGTGTGTCAATGTCCAATGAAGGTCTCTATTATGTGTGTGCAGGGTCCACATCTGGATGAACAGTGTGAACAGGCCGGGTGAGTTACATGTGGGCACGTTCACACATCTGCATCTGCTTTCGTTGTGTTTATGCAGTGCCAGGCTCTACCAGAGGTCACAAATAGTGGCCCACAGACACAGTTCGTAGGGATGCTCATTTGGTTTGGGTTTATTTTTTGGCTTATAGGGTGTTCTAAAAATCAAGACTTTCACATAAAAATCCAGATTTCCAACTTCTCTTGAAATCTTGGATAAGCCAGCCATCCTGCGAGCATGTGCGTGTGTGTGCCTGCCTGCCACAGTCTCTGCTTCCTGATAGATATGTCCTTCCCAGGGGCACCCTCCCTCTTGGCCAGTGTCCAGGGCTGTCCTTGGAGGGGTTCCAAGACTGCTCAGGAGAGCTGGTGTGTAGACTTGTTCCCTGTGAAAGGAGAAGCAGGACCGAGCAAGAGCTGGTGCCAGGGCCTCAGAGCTCCCCAAGCAGTTCCAGTTTCAGCAATCACAGGGGCCAGAGAGAGCCATGGGCCCTACCCACAGTTCTCTGGCTGTGCAGCTGCACACTGGTTACAGAAGATAGTAACCAAGGATGGCAGTTAGACAGAATGGCTTTTCTTATCTATTCGATTTTGCATTTAAAAATGTTACAAATACAGATCTGAAATGATTAAGACAATGATCTCCAGAAAGTGTTGCTAGATATATATGCTAGAAGTCTTTTTAAAATTGACAAAAAGGGCCAGGAGCAGTGGCTCATGCATATAATCCCAGCACGTTGGGAGGCCGAAGCGGGAGGATCACTAAAGCCCAGGAGTTTGAGACCAGCCTAAGTAACATAGTGAGACCCTGTTTCTAAAAAAAAAAAGAAAAAAAAAATTTTTTTTAATTAGCCAGGCATGGTGGTGCGGGCATGGTGGCGCTGGCCTGTAGTCCTAGTTGCTTGGGAGGGTGTGGTGGGTGGATCACTTGAGCCCAGGAGGTGGAGGCTGCAGTGAGCCATGATCACAACACTGCACTCCAGCCTGGACAACTGAGTGAGACTCTATCTCAAAAAAAAAAAAAAAAAAAAATTGTGAAAAGGCTAATGGTAGAAGCTAAACACGTATTTGTTAAATACATCTGGGTAACCCACACGTGTGTAAGGTAGGGTTTATATTTCCTAGTATCCCTGAATCCTCTTATGACGGTAAAGAAGTCCCTCTTAATATATCATTACTGGGCCTCCACTGTGTATAAGATGCAGGCTAGGCATAAAGGAGCCTACAGAGATGTCTGTGCCCTGCTTCTTGGCCCTCAGGAAACTCAGTCTGTGGAGACATATCCAAGGAGAAACAAATGCAGGAATAAAAGAATCGAGTTATCACTAAGATGTCTTAAGATAATAGGGCACCAGAACACGGAGGAAGAGACTTCTGGACCTTGGACTGACTGTGCAAGTTTTTCTCTCTCTGGGCCCCCATTTCCCCTTTTGTAAGACTAGAGGGTCAGAAGAGATGAGCAAACATCAACTCCACTTTCACAACCCTCCTGGCCCCCAGCCTGTGCATTATTTGAGAGAGTGAGAGCTGTACCCTGGTTCTTAGCCTCTTGCTCCTGCTACATATTCTTGCTCCCAAGCCTTGGCTTGTGCTGGGAATTCGCTTGGCTTGAGCTCTGAAAAATATCCATCAGAGGAGGTTTTTCACATAGCTTCCCTTAAAAGAAAACACACAAAATGTTTAGAGTCCGAAAAGACCATGCCTCTAGTGGAAGCTTCCAACATCCGTTATAGGGGTTCCTGGTACCACCCCAAGTACAGGTGGGGAGAATGGCCCCTCAACAGGTGGGAGAATGTGCCCCTTCCCCAGCACCAGGGCTTGAATGATTAAAGTTTAAAGAATTAAATGGTTCATGCTGAAGGATTCCTCTGAAGTCATTCTCCCACTTTGCAGGTAAGAAAAATAACGTGCAAGGATGGGAGGAACTTCCCCCCACAGTCCTCCAACATCAGAGCAGATCTTCTGATTTCTGAGTAACAGCTTTCCCTACTCCTTGATTTTTCTGTCTCAGGCTGAGTCCTCAAGATAGAGTGAGATGGGAACCTCCACACTGTACCCTTCCTCAGCCAGATGTTAACAGCTGTAGAGTTCAGACACCGTGTTATTCTTGTTCTGTACTAGCCAGTGGCCAGGGAGCCCAAGCCTCACAAAGGTGAGTATGAAGAAAGAGTAATAATTCCATAGTTCAGAAAAACGCCTTGGGGCAGAATGTCCACCTTTGGGAGTGTTTTTGTTTCCAGAGTCCATGAAAGAAGAAATTGTCACACAGCAAAACCAGTCTCTTAGAACAGGACACATAGGTAGCCAGAGATGGCAAAGAAAGGCAGTAGGCTGGCTGGTATCAATGTCTTCCTCATCATTGGCATCTTAGAGCATATCCCTATCAAAGGGTCCATCTGCCAAGGTCTTCCCCTGAACCACGTCACCTGACCATGAGTGTCATTGGCACTTCCATCAGAAACTGAAATCCCCATTGCGCCTTCAAAGTGCATAACCAATTAGTAAAACCCCAGGGACTGCTTGGTGCCTACAATTCAAATAACTTCAGAGGTTCTTTGTTTCTTTTCTTAAAATCTGGAAATCTCTTGGGATAGAGAAAATCACTGGACATAGAAACTCCCTTCAACAAACAACCCCAGATTTCTTTCCAAATTTTTGCCAGAATGCTATTTCTAACTTCACAACACACAGGAAAAGGCCAGGTTGAAGATACTTAATCAATGTTTTCTGATGGTGGGGAAATAATCATTAACTGTTATTACCATAAGTAAAAATGTGTATTAATAGTGTCTTGCATATTAGCCATTTATTGAATAAATATTTATTGATGTCTCCTATGTACCTAGCATCCTGCTATGCCAGGGGGAACAACAATGAAATCAGATACAGCTTTACTTTCATGGTTTTAATTCATCTAATTTCATATATTCCTAATACACATTTTCATATATTCCTTCAATTTCATGTATTCATAATTCTGTGGTAGAAAGAAAAAAACCTGTAAACTGGCACGTTTTAAAAATTGCTACTTATTATAAATGTAATAAGAACCAAGATGGAGATTAACAGAGGGAAATTTGGGACATTTTAAATCATCAGACCATAGCAAAAAGTACACGTGTTATGCTATCATTTTTATAAGATCATGTTTTATTTCTTTGTTTTGTTGTTGGTATCAGTTCTGTGTAATGTACCAAAGGGAGATACAGAATTTGGATTGAAGAACCCAGTACCATTTGGTCTTCTAATCTGATAGGTTGCTGACAGCTTGTAATCATCTGTTTAATTAAATTTCCTGGTTCAGGAATCAGAAGTTATCAGAGCAGATTAAGATGATGCTAACAGGAAAGCTGTTCACTAATTGTTTTTACTGAACACAAGCCATATGACAGAGACAAGGCGTGCTGCTGGCAATGAGAAGAAGGCACCAAAGCGCTCACTGGGGTTGAGGGAGTGATAACCATTCTGGGCTCCACATTTTAAGGGCTGTTGACAAACAGGAGCCTGCCCAAATGGCTGCCTTTAGCCAGCTGGATTCACTGACGTGTTCCATTCATTCTGCTTAGAATGGATTATAAATCTCTACTCTGGGAAACAGTGCAGGCCAGGACATGGTTGGATACTTAGAGGCAAAGTCTAGGGTGCACATCACTTGTGTTCCATCATCTCATCATCTCCAATGCAGAATGGCTTGCAAATCTGTGATTATCTAGAATCCCCCTGGCTGCAGGAGCCACAAGCTCAGAGGGCTACTAGGTTAGGCAGGCAACTTCAATGTCAAGGGTCGGTTTGCTAAGGGATTGGGGCGAAACTAGAGACTGAAAGCCTTTCCGTGCCTCCTAGAACAAGCCAAACATATTAATACATGCACAAGAAGGTAGAGGGTGGAGGCTCAAACACTGCCCACTTCCCTGTGTTCATGTTCTTGTTCCTCAGTCATGGCTCCATGGTCAGACCACCAGATATGAGGCCTTGGCCAGATGAACTATTTCTCTTTTCAAAGTTATTTTTAGAAAAAAAAATTCAACTGGGTAGACATGAGTGGCCTCCAAAAGATTTTATTTCCTTTCTGAGTCAGGTTCAGCCTCACTGGGCTTGGCTTTCAATTTCTGTTGCCTTGCTGCTCCCTGGGCATTCAGAGGTCCTCCGGTGATGCCCCTCCGTTTCAAGAGCCCCCCAAATGAAGCTGAATGACTACAGATAAGTTTTTGGTACTTTCCAAAATTAAACTATTTCCCTTGGTAAATTTCCAGCAAATGAGCTCATTAATCTGAAAACAGGATGTGGCACATGAAGAGAGTGAGGTCAGACTGCCTGCTCTTTTCACTTACACTGGCTTAGGGCAGAGAGGAAGGGGTGGGTGGGACAGAGGAGAATGGCTTTTATAGGCCCCAAATCCTTGAGAAACTTTTCTTCAAAAGGCCCTTGTGCAGTGTGCCCACCTTTGGAAGAGTCTTTGTTTCCAGAGTCCATGAAAGAAAGAATTGCCACACAGAAAAATCGGTCTCTTAGAACAGGACACATGGGTAGCTACAGATGACAAAGAGAGGCAGTGAGCTGGCTAGTATCAATGTCTTCCTCCTCATTGGCATCTTAGAGCATGTCCCTGTCAAAGGATCCATCTGCCAAGCTCTTCCCCTGAACGACATCCCCTGACTATGAGTGTCACTGGCACTTCCATCAGAAATTGAAATCCCCACTGTGCCTTCAAAGTGACCAGTCCCATAAACAACTAGAAAAACCCCAGGGATTGCTTGGTGCCTAGAATTCAAATAACTTCAGAGGTGCTTTGTTTCTTTTCTTAAAATCCAGAAATCTGTTGAGTTATGGAAAATCACTAGACTTAGAAACTCCCTTCAACAAATAACCCCAGATTTCTTCCCAAATTTTTACTAGAATTGTTATTTCTAACTTCACAACACCCAGAAAAAGGCAAGGTCAAAGATAAATAAATGTTTTCTGATGATGGGAAAACCATCAGACTAATTGACTCAGAGTCCATCCATTTTTTTTTTTTTTTTTTTTTTTTGAGACGGAGTCTTGCTCTGTCACCCAGGCTGGAGTGCAGTGGCGTGATCTCGGCTCACTGCAAGCTCCGCCTCCTGAGTTCACGCCATTCTCCCGCCTCAGCTTCCCGAGTAGCTGGGACTACAGGTGCCTGCCACCATGCCTGGCTAATTTTTTGTATTTTTAGTAGAGACGGGTTTCACCGTGTTAGCCAGGCTGGTCTCGAGCTCCTGACCTCGTGATCCGCCCGCCTCGGCCTCCCAAAGTGCTGGGATTACAGGGGTGAGCCACCACGCCCGGCCCATCAATTTTTAATTCAGACACTTAATTCTTTGAATCCTTTTCCCCCAGAACCGAAAGGCCCCACAGAGGCCACATCTGGTCAACCTCCCATAGTTTGCAGACATTCTCTCTTAGAGGCCCCGAGATCCTCTGCTTGTCCACAAGCAGCATTTCCCTCCCAGGTGGACCCCTGAGGTCTCCTTTTGACTAGAGTACCCTGTGTCCCACAGCTTCCGCCTGTCTAGTGGAAGTTGGAGGACAGCAGCTCTGCCCCCAGTAAGTGAGAGACTTACAGGCATGCCGGGTTAAAAAACAAACACGTAAAAGATCGTTCCCTGCTCTTACAATCTAGTTGAGAGTCGGGCCATAAAAAGGGACCCTAGGCCAGGTGTGGTGGCTCACGCCTGTAATCCTAGCACTTTGGGAGGCGGAGGTGGGTGGATCACCTGAAGTCAGGAGTTCGAGACCAGCCTAGCCAACATGGTGAGACCCTCCTCTGTACTAAAAATACAAAAATTAGCTGGGCGTGGTGGCGGGCGCCTGTAATCCCAGCTACTCAAGAGGCTGAGACAGGAGAATTGCTTGAACCCGGGAAGCAGAGGTTGCAGTGAGCCGAGATTGGGCCATTGCACTCCAGCCTCGGTGACAAGAGTGAAACTCCATCTCAAAAAAAAAAGGACCCTAACACATAAAGAGATTTTTGAGGTGTTAAACCCAAACCAACAAGGTGGAGAGTCTCATCCCTCCCTCCACCATCAGTCCTACAAGGTTAAGACATCTGACAGAGAAGGAGCCTTTGTCAAATTGGTAGTTCGCAAAAATAAAGGTTGTGTAGCTTTTAATCTAAAATTCTACCCCAACACTAAGTTCCGTAACTATTTTGATTAATATATTCTTAAGGATTTAGCGACTCTGTGTGTGTGTGTGTGTGTGTGTGTGTGTGTGTGTGTGTGTGCGCGCGCGCGCGCTTAGACGAAAACAGAAACGGTTCCTTAAAATACCCAGTTTGTGAAAGCACAGGGCCTGGAACCACTTAGTACTATCACTTTGATCAAGTACTATCAAGTACTATCACTTGATTGCTTCAACCCAATAAGCTTGGGAGAGCCTGGCACTGTGCTAGGATCTTCTGGAGAAATCCAAGAATGGTAAGACTTGGGTTTTACTGCTCTTCACCTCACTACTCGGATCTCAGGCAGGCAGGGGACCAGGGTGGGGGCTCCAATTCCCGGTTCGTGTTTGTTTTTTCAGGGGGCATTTTACTGAGCACTAAATACGCGCAGGTGCTGCACTAGGTGCCAGGAGCCCCGCACGCGGAGGAGCGGCGTGCACGCGTGTCAGTTAACTGGGCGCACAGTGCCCGTGGCGCCGCAGACCCAGCCCTCGGACTCAGTTTCCCCGCATGGGGATCGCTCGCCCCGCCCGCGGCGGCCCGCGGAGCAGCAGCCCCCCGCCCCGGCCCTGCCTTCCAGGTTTCCGCCCGCGCTGCTGTGTCCTCCACACTCCACCGGAAGCTCCCGGCCGGGCCGCGGGTAGGTGGTGGCGGAGGCGGCGACGAGGTTGGCTGCTCTGCACCCCTGCCCCAGGACAGCAGGGCGGCTCCCCGGCCCCCTTCCTCGTCCTGGACGCCCCGCTCCAGCTCCCCCTCGCTGAAGCGGGGACTCCCCGGGCGCAGCCGGGGACATGGAACCTCGGCTGCAGAGCCGGCCCCCGTACTCACTGCCCCCAGCCCAGCGGCAGGCGCCCCGGCCCCCCGGCGGCTCATTCCTGCTTCCGCGGGCACCGGCGCTGCCTGGCTCCCAGCGCTGCGCTCGCAACTGGATATGTTGAGGTGGCGACGCGACGCTCCCCCGCCCTCTCGGGAGGGATCACCGACTGGGCTGGGGGCTCAGACAGGCAACCCGGCCTGCAGAGCCGGGCGGCGGGGGCTGTGCTGGCGCCGGCAGGCGAGAGGAATCACAGAGCGGGGCGCCCAGCCTCATCATGGGGCCCACAAAGACTTCCCATGGGAGTGGGGTCTAGTGCAGGGGCGCCCCGAAGGACGAGTGGGAGATGGGGACACGCGGCGCAGAGAGACTTCTCGTGGATGGAGCCGATGGAGGCCCAGTGTGGAAGAGAAAGGGGTCAAGGAGACGAATAAGGAGCCACCAGAGACGCAGGGGGAATTCCCCCCAGAGGATGCGGGAAGCCGGGGAAAGGAAGGGAATCCGGAAGGAAGGGCTGAGAGCCGGTCAGGTGCTGGCAGAAGGGCTGGTTGGATAGAGACTGGGACGGGCCCAGAGCATTTGGCGTCCTCGACATTCATATACACTTGGAGAGATGATTCCCTGGAGATCCAAGTGCCTGTATAGACAATCTTTTCTAGGGGTTCTACCATTAAGAACCCCTAGGAGAGGGGTTCTTAAGTGAGGAGAGGGTAGATGTAGAAATTGGAGACGAGAATAGAGTGTTGTGAAGGCATGCGTGGATAGAGAACTGGCTCTGGGTTCAGGAGTCCCCACTCACTAGCTGTGAGACCTTCAGCAAGTCACTTAGCCTCTCTGTGCCTCGGTTTTCTCATCTCTAAGGTGGGGATGATGATGGCCATACCTGCTTCATAGAGTGACAATTAGATGAGATGATGTCTGTAAAATTACATAACACAGCACCCAAAAGTAGTACTAGTTATTTTTCCCTTTTCTTATTAGAGCAGCTTGGGCACATTTTGATGTCCGTGGGAATGAACAGGTAGAGAGGGTGGTATTGAAGCCAGAGGGGAGAGAAGGGACCCACAGATGGGGAGAGAAGTCTTGGGTGTTTGTTTTATCTCAAACCCCAGGGAAAGGAGGGAACAGGTAGGGCTGTAGGAAAGTTTGCAGCTATGGGGTACACAGTTAAAGGGAGCGTCTTCTCATGGTCTTGATGCAGGCCTGGAGGTCGTTTGCTATCGGGGTGAAGGTCCTGATGTACACTGTGGCTGTAAGATGCCGTGCCCTCTTTGCCACCAGCCTGTGGCAGCCCCGGTGTTACACCAGGGCAGGTGGGCAGTTTAATGTATCTCAGGTCCGATGACCTGCACTGCCCACCTGTGAGGCTCCAGTAGATAGATGTGAAAACACAGTGTAAGCATAATGTCCCACTTTCGTCCTTTTCTCTGAGGAGCTGGAAGGCCTGTAGTCACCATCTGAGCCAAATGTCAAAGTCTTTCAAGTACTTCACTTGGGCTACACACCACACTTTGATCCACGATCTCATTTAGTCATCACAACAGTTGGGTGAAATAGGTATTATTGTCCCATTTTACAGATGCAGAATCTGAGTTTCAGAGAAGTTAAGGACTTTGTCCCAGGGCCCGCAGTTAGTAAGCCGTGGACCCAGGATTTCAACTCAGCTCTGTCTGACCTCAAAACCCATGATCTGAAACCAATGTGAAAGTTTGCAAAACCTCTGTAGCAGCTGAACTCGATGGAAAGATATGTAGGGATCGTCTTCTCCATTTAATAGATGAGACAAGAGCTGGGTACTCTGATCGCCATCAGAGATCACACGCACAGAGCTTGGGGCCCCACAGCCCTGGAGTGAATCCTGCTCCACCACCAGAGGCTGTGTGCCTTTGGACCAGGCATCTTGCTTCTCTGACCCTATGTACAGCTGCAGAAGAATTCCTTGCAGGTTGCTGTAAGGATTTGGAGGGAAACTGTTGCCCAGCACACAGTACACATGCCAGGAGCCATCGTTTCCAAGGTGTACTTCTCCTGCAAACGTGGATCTACGTCCCACTTGGCTGCTGAGACCAGCTGCCGTGATCTTGTAGTTGTTTAATGCTTTGTTCTCCTTGAGGCAGCAAAGTGGTGGCACCTGACCGGAGCATGTAGCCACCTATGACTTCCTGAGTGGGGTGGTGCAGGGAGGGCCCTGAGGAGTCTGTGGTCCTAAGGCCTTGGATTTCATCAGGGCTTTCCTGCTCCTTCTGGTTGCCTCAGTCCCAGGCAAGATAGGGTCCCAGAATCTTACAGCCTAGAAGCCACCTGTTGCGACTTCTTTTTTACAGATGGGGTCATCAGAACCCACTGTGAGGAAGCGACTTCTCTTTGAGATCATCCAGACACTCCACACAGAGCAGAGCAAAAGTGCCTAGAACTTGAAATTTTGGACTTGCCTTCAACACCCTGGGGATTTCCACCAGGAAGGTGAGCACCCCCACTGAGAATTCCAGGCTGCTCAGAGGTGCCAGGGAACACAGACCAGGGGCCAGCTATGGCCTTCTCCTCCGATGTGCCCAGGGAGGTGGGGGAAGCCAGCGGCAGCCTGCGATTCTCAGCCAGGGGAACTCTCACTGTGCTTTCTGAGAGTCTGTGACACGGGTCATTTTCTCTGACTTGCTCTCTTGCTTTTTCTCACTCTCAAAAAAAAAAAAAAAAAATGACTGGACACTCCTAAAGCCTTCAGTCACCATCCAGGGGATTTTTATCACCACAAAGGGTAATTCCTGCTCCATCCCTGCTGTGACTCAGCTGTGACGTTGAACCACACAAGCCAGAGAGAAGAAGATAAAGTCATCAGAGCTCCTACTCACCAGAGAGTGAGGCCCAGGCCAGGACTCCACAGGGCTGGTCCCCTGTCCTGAAGCAACTTAGACAGGCCCTCTGGCCAGCCTGGGACCCTGAGATGGCATCCAGCTCAGGCAGCAGCCCACGCCCGGCCCCTGATGAGAATGAGTTTCCCTTTGGGTGCCCTCCCACCGTCTGCCGGGACCCAAAGGAGCCTAGGGCTCTCTGCTGCACAGGCTGTCTCTCTGAGAACCTGAGGTGAGGTGATGGAGGAGCGGAGGGTGGGCAGAAAGTGGGTGCCAGGGGGGACCCCTGATGGGAGGTGAGGGGCAGAGGAGCCTGTGACTTTGAGCAGG
Organism: Macaca nemestrina; assembly: GCF_043159975.1. Classification (NCBI taxonomy): domain Eukaryota; kingdom Metazoa; phylum Chordata; class Mammalia; order Primates; family Cercopithecidae; genus Macaca; species Macaca nemestrina. The sequence continues at coordinate 91,760,068 of NC_092138.1, read as the reverse complement.
TGACTTTTCCTGTCTGGGCCTCAGTGTCCACACCCTTTTCTCACACTCCCTGACACTGCCCCTCTGGCTATGGTGGAAGGAGAGGAAGCCACAGAAAGGCGTCAGCTCCCACAGGGGAAAGCGATCACACCGAGGAGAGCCTCGAGGCTGTGAGGCCACTGTTTCACTGTGTCGCCTGGGGCACTGCTAATGTCCCTAAGCTGCAGCTTGCTTGTCTGTAAAGCTGTTTTCTGCATAGCAGAATTATTAATGAAGCCCAATGCATAATAATCACAAAAGTTCTTATAGTAACAAATATAAACCCCTTGGTGAATGACAAACTGTTAGACGAATATCTCTCCTTCCATAGCATTGCTCATCACCTCAGACTGTTTGCTGGGAACCCTTTTGGAGGGGACAAAGAGATCGATATATATTTATGTATTTAATGATATTTAAAGTATTAACCCAGAAAGGCATGACATCAGTACTATCATCAACATTCCTCTTTAAGCAATTATGTGCCTACTGTGTGCCAAATGCTCTGCCCTCAGGTCCTCAGCACAGCTTAGAGGGGTGGATACTATTATGATCCTATTTTACAAATGAGGACATTGAGGCCTAATAGGTTAGGTCAGCTTTGGTCAGTTTCCTGGCAAATATGCCCTTAAACTGCCTCATGTGATGACCTTTTGTTTGGGGTTTTACAGCTTAAGAAGGTGGGAAAGCTGAATCAGGCAAGTGAGAAGTTCAAACATGATGACAAAGGAGGAGGCTGTGAGAATAGCGAGGAGAGGCTGTGACCGTGGAAAGGCCAACCAGAGGGTGGAGGAGCAGAGGTTGTCTGGTTTTACCATCAAGCTGATTGTCAGGGTTCAGCTCAGGCTCTGGTGGTGGGTCTCCTGGTTTCTTCTCTCCCTCCTTCCAAAACCTGGCAGAGGAGGGAGCTGATTGGAATTTGGAGGGCTGAGGCCTGAGGCCTAAGTCCTGAAGAGCTTCTACTCAGCTGTGCTCATGACTCACTCTAGCTTGACTAATCCACATGCCCTCTGGGGCCTCATTCCCTCTTTCGTAAAATGGGCTATCTCAGTAGCAGGTCAGAGACACCAGGAGCTTTGTGAAAACGCAGGTGCTGGCCAGGTGCAGTGGCTCATGCCTGTAATCCCAGCACTTTGGCAGGCCGAGGCAGGAGGATCACTTGAGGTCAGGAGTTTGAGACCAGCCTGGCCAACAAGGTGAAACCTCGTCTCTACTAAAAATACAAAAATTAGCTGGGCATGGTGGTACACACCTGTAATCCCGGTAATCCCAGCTACTCAGGAGGCTAAGGCATGAGAATCACTTGAACCTGGGAGGCAGAGGTTGCAGTGAGCCGAGATCATGCCACTGCACTCCAGCCTGGGCGACAGAGTAAGACCCTGTCTCCAAAAAATAAAAACCCCCCAAAAAACAAAACAAAACAAAAATCCGTGGGTACCCAGGTGTTACCCATTAGAATCTGACACCCACTCCTGATTAAGAACCTCCAGGCCAGATATTCTCTGAGGCCCCTTCTTGTTCTAATAGGCCATGATCCTCTGTAATTACTAAACATATGAGACCAAAACCAAATGGAGGACCAAATGAGAAGAGCAAGTGTAGTCACATGTCAGCAATCTCTTGCCTAAACCCCTGAGATCAGATGTGTTTTGTAATTAAGAATTTTTTTAGAAAAGCAAATCAGGGCATTATACAATTCTGGCAGGGAATGGGGCAGTGCCCTGTAATCAAGCATGTTAATGTTTCTGCAATGAAATATGTATATATTCACACTAAGTGGAGTAAGTAAGGGCTGTAATAGCTTCTGGTCAGTGCAGTCAGGGCAGGTTTGGCAGCCCAGGAAGCTCACTGCAAATTACCAAAAAAACGTGGGATGCTCGGCACTTTTGCGATTTAGGAACTGTGGCTCTGGGATTGTGGACATACACGATCCCCAACCTGCTGACACTTGAGGCTTCTGGAGCTGTCAGGAGAGTGGATGGTGCAGGGAACTGTGGTGCCTCTCTCCAAGGCTTTGTCCATGTTTCCCCAGGAACAGCGAGGATCAGATCTGCCCCAAATGCAGAGGGGAAGACCTCCAGTCTGTAAGCCCAGGAAGCCGTCTTCGAACTCTGGAGAGGGTACGTTGGTATATCACGGAAAAGCATTTGTCCGTTGTCTTGATTTTTCCAGGTTGAGGCCAAGTAGACAGCTGCGCACTCTGCCCCTGGCAGGCACCTCCCAGCTAGTCCCGAGTCCAGACTGAATTTACTTTATAAGGAGTGAGGAGACTGATGTTCACAGTGGTGAAGTGTCTTGCCTGAAGCCACCTGGCAATAGACTTAGGGTGAGAACAGTCCAGACCAGGGGTCCACAAACTATGGTTCATGGGCCACATCTGGCCCACCTCCTGAGCAACGAGCCAAGAGTGGTTTTTATATTTTCAAATGGTTGAAAAGATCAGAAGAATGATAGGCCATGTGTAATGACCTGTAATTCTTGAGGCTGTGAGGCCAGTGTCCCACTGTGTGGCCCGGGGCACTGCTGATGTTCTCCAGCCACAGCTTGCTTGTCTGTGAAGATGTTTTCTGCGTCACAGAATTGTTATGAGGCCCAATCAATAATAATCAAAAAAGTTCTTATAATAACAAATATAAACCCTTTGGTAAATGACAAACGTGCCTGTAATGCTGAAGTGTTAGAATTTGAATTACATACAATTACATGCCTGTAATTCTAATACTTTGGGAGTCCAAGGTGGGCAAAGAGCTTGAGCCCAGGAGTTTGATACTAGCTTGGGCAACATGGTGAAACCCCGTCTTTACAAAAAATATAAACATTAGCCTGGCATGGTGGCACGTGCTGGTAGTCCCAGTTAGTCTGGAGGCTGAGGTAGGAGAATCACCTGAGCCCAGGGAAGTCAAGGCTGCAGTGAACCATGATTGTGCCACTACACTCCAGCCTGGGTAGCAGAATGAGACTCTGTCTCAAAAACAACAAAAAAAGATATTTTGAGACACATGAAAGTTATACAAAATTGAGTACTTGCAACAAAGACTTCATAGCCCCAAATATTTACTATCCAACCCTTTATAAAAACGTTAGCAAACTCCTCAACTAGATGGTTCTGTCTGCCTCTGTTTGCCCTTAGGCAGGGAGAGACCGTTATCAGCTCACCTCTTCGGCTCTGCCAAACTGTGCTGCTAGGAATAAGAGACACATTTGGAAGTGTGATAGGCCAGAGAGACGTTTTCAGGAGCTGCGGTTTAGAACCCTGGCCCTCCCAAGCTGGAAGGACCCTCACAGGTTACATGTCCTGCTCAGAGGTTCCCACGTGCTATCCAGAACTGATCCATTCCCACTAGCTCATGACAAAATGATAAAAATAAGGCAATTCTATAAATGAGTTTATGTAAACTGAATTCTTTCCATTTCTAAAACCAACCTTTACTCTGAGATTGTGTCTGTCCTATGCATGTCTTTAGTCCTATGCATGTCTTTATATAAATGAGAGGATGTAATAATAGATGATAGTTTTTGGTAAAGCCTTTACTAAGAAAAATTGAAAAGATGGCAATCTCTTTGTTAATGTCTCAATTAAACACACACACACACACACACACACACACACACACACACACACACACACACACACACACACTTTCTCTTTCTCATATTGGTCCACGAATCCAAACAGGCAGGAGTCACTGCTCCAAATCAAATCCTCTTGTTTACACATGGGGCCCTGAGACCCGCAGAGGAGTCTCGTTGCTCAGCCACCCTCTCTACCTCCACTGTGAGGTGCCTGGCTCCTTTCAGCCAAAGCCCTCTTCTTGCAGCAAACTGTTGCCCAGGGATCAGGAGCCTGATGTCCAGGGGTAGTTCTGCATAATTCTCTGCTCGGCTGGCAGCAATTCCCAGGCCCTGTGTCTGCATCTGTAAAATGAGGATGTTAAGCCGGCTCTGCAAGGCCTTTCCAGGAGACCATGATAGCAGTGCCAGCAGGGCAGCTATCCCCCTACCGTTGGACCAGAGGCAGGCGAGTGTCCACACCTCCTTCTCCTTTCTCTGAGCTGGTCCTTCTCATTCAGAGAGTTCAGGGGAATTTCCTCTCCCACCCAGAGCTGGTTTTGAGCACTCTCCCATCTGCTTCTCAGCAGCCTCTCCATCGGCAGGCCCTCAGGGAGTAAGAGTAAGGATCAAATGCATGTTCTTGGAACTTTACACTCTGCAACGTGGTAAGAGTTAATATGATACACTGCTCCGTGGAGTAACTCCCTGAGCCTCCCTGTTTGGCTCCTGGGGGATTGGCTGTGAGACACAAGCAGACCCTCAGCTCTCTGTGGGCCACTGTGCCTCACTTGCAAAAGGACGTTACCTGCTTGAGTGCTCTAGGACTGTTGTTTTTAGCTTGTTTTATTTTTTCCTCTTAACAAAATTAACATACATCTATTGTGTAAATCTTAGATCACATAGATGTTTTAATATCTCCTAATCCAATGGCTTATTTTCATCTTTTTCAATCAGATGAAAGTAGAAACGTTCTGATGGAGGGGGAGCCTGGAGCCCTGGCCTGTTAATTGCCCCATTTCTTTCTCTTATCCCAGCCCCTAAGAGGTTCTGGGGACTCCTAGGGCCCTGCAGAGCACAGTTTGAAACTTGCTGCCTTGAGCCAAATGAAGGGACTATAATTCATGGTAGAATTATAGGCACCTTAACAGGCTATAGGATGGGAGAGGAAGCTGCCTGTATTTGCGAGCAAAGAAGGCTTCCTTAACGCAGGCAGACCTCTGAGAGGCAGCAGCCCCCTCCCCTCCCTGCTGGCTTCCCCACCTCATGGAGTCATGGACTCCTGGTGAAAAGCTGGGGTGGGGAGGGGCGGTAGTCATGGTCTGATCACCTACACAAAGTCACATAGGGGAAGGACCAGGGACTCCTCTGACTTTTGCCCCAGTGGGAACTTTGGGGGACTTTTGAACAAAGGAAAATGGCTGATGAAAAGTCAACACTTTGCATGTGTGGTAATTCCTAAGTTTGCCTGCACATGTAGGGCAACCTGGGAAATGGAGGCAGGGTAGAGGGCTGAGGACCAGCCCTCCTTGCAAACACTTCCCATACCATCTGCTTATCAGTTTATCCTCAGCCTCTGACTTCATTAGATGATTATCTCCTGAAGAAGTGCCCAGAGCCATGGACTGATTACCTGATATAAGAAGCGGATATTAAAGGATTAATGTTGACCTAGTTAGAGACTTGATAGTTGCCTCACATGATCTTCCTGTAGAAGTGACAGTGAAGGAGGGGACGTCCAGGGGGACTGGAAGATAAAAACCTTCAGTCCTGTCTGCTGAGGATCAGCAATGGGATAGTTTCTCCCACTCTCTTCCCCCTGAGGCCCATTCAAGAAGGTCAAAGGCAAGCTGACATCTGATGCCAGTAGCTCACAGTAAAGCCTTAATTTTTCTAGAGTCAGAAAATGACAGAAGTTTAAGCTGTCTAGTCCAATTTCTGTTCTGTACTGGATTCCTGCTACATAGCTCCATGTCCTTCCAATGGCAGAGAGCTCATTACTCCATGAAACAACCACACCCACCCTGGGGCGCTCTGATGGAGGCAACATTCTCCTCTTCCTTTGTACTGAGCTGAAGTCTGTCTCCCTTGAGGTCACAAAAGGCAACTCAGCCCCCTGTCCCCGGAGTCAGTCCTGCCTCCGTGGAAAGACACTGAGCAGTCTTTCACCAGTCTCTGTGCATTTGGGGTAAATGTGCTTCTGTTTATCTGTGTTCCTTGGAGTGTGATACCTGGGAATAAACCCCCAAACCTTACACTTCTGAGTTTGACAGTGTTCATCCGTAATCGCCCCGATCCTGTGACATTCTGTGTGGTGGGTGGTGGTGATAGCCCTATTTTACCAATAGGTAATATTTTGAGGCTCCATGAGGAGGTGTGCCTGGACCAAAGTCACACAGCAAGTGAGAGGCAAAGCCAGGCTCTAACCCATGGCTCCTGAGGTGGTGGCATCTTCTCTATGCTGCCTCCACACAAGGAATCCTCCCCTAAATGTTTCATACCTGCTTAAACAACACAGTCAGGCTGTCTCAGAGGATTGTCACAGGGATCCTATGGGACAACATTCAAACATGTTTTGGTCCTGTTCATTTAGGGATATTCCTCACTGCCTTGAGGAAATCCAGTGGGAAAATGGAATTTTAGAGAATTTGTTGTTAAGAGTTTATGATGTGAGGATTAAATGAGATACATGTGTATGACAGCCGCTGGAGAACGCTTTAGTGCAGGAGTCCACCAAGTGCTATGGAAAAAACAGGGATGGGCAAGACTACTTTCAACCAGGAGAATCAGGCAGGGCTTCCTGGAGGAGGCGGCAGTTGAGCTGAGCGGAGGCTGACAGAGACTAAACTGGCCCAGTTCCAGAGGAGGGCAGGAACGGGCTGAGAGTGGCAGGCTGACCAAGCTCCCCATGTAGAGTACCCCCTCAGCACCAGCTGAGACCTGGGCCAAAGCAGCCCCTCCGGCCATCCCTGACCTCAGCCCAGTGTGGGGGTAGGCAGTGCCTGGCCTGCTCAGATCCTCTTTGTTCTGTGCAGGTGCTGCAGAGGTGGCACTCACGCTCCCGGCACCCTCTTAACAGTCAAATTCCCAGAGGCCCCAGGTCTCAGAATGGGGCCTCCCGCTAGGGCCCACTGTGACCCCACCACAAAGGGCCTGGGTAGCTGGGGTGACCGGAAACCACACACACAGAGACTCCTCAGACCCAGACAGAAGAACGAGTGTTCCCTCAGGGCTGGGCATCTGGTTTTCTCTGTTTCTGTCTCCTCCTCGGAGGAAATTCCACTACACACTTTATTTTTAGCAATTTGCAAGCAGTGAGGCCACTCACACAGGGGCCACTTGTGACACCAGACGGGTTTGGCCCGGGACACAGCCTTTGTTCTTCTCCTGCAACGCAGTCTGATTCCTGATTCCCTCTCCTGTCTCCTCGGTCCCTGGCCTTCGAATGAGGCCACCCCAGGCAAGGACACTATGGTGGGGAGGACAGAACCTGCACATGGACTCCAGGCTCCTGGGCTGCCCTCGCCTGCCCCGTTGCCTCCTACAAGTCACTGATCACCCCTGGGCTTCAGCTTCTCCACCTACCCGAGGGAAGCAGAACCTCAAAGCCCCAGCCTCCCCATCATGGCTGTGAGGATCTGATGGGACAGTGTCTACATGAGTGCCAGGAGAGCAGTGAGCCCTTGCAGAGGCTCACAACTATGGGGGAGAACACACAGGCACACCCGCCTCCTCCACTCACAAGCTCAGCGTGACCTTAAGCCATTCCCTCTGTTTCTGCCGGTATTAAGGTGACACTAATCCAGCCCCACCTGCCTCAGAGGATTGTCACAGGGATCCTATGGGACAACATTCAAACATGTTTTGGTCCTGTTCATTTAGGGATATTCCTCACTGCCTTGAGGAAATCCAGTGGGAAAATGGAATTTTAGAGAATTTGTTGTTAAGAGTTTATGATGTGAGGATTAAATGAGATACATGTGTATGACAGCCGCTGGAGAACTGGGACTGGGGATGTCCCAGGGGCAGTGTGCTTAATCCATAGGAATAAGAATACTAATTAGTAGTAATGCTAATAATAGTATTTGTAATAGTAATAGTATTAGTAGTAATTAGTAGTAATAGTATTAGTATTACTACTATTAGTATTCTTAGAGTTATTAATAGTAGTAGTATTCAACAAGTATTCAGTAGTAGTATTTAATAATTTCAATACTAATAATTATTATTACTAATAATGGCTCATATTTATTGAACACTGTGTTAGGCAGAATAATGTCCTCCAAAGATGTCCCCATGTGAATCCCCGGGACCTGTGAGTATGTGACCTCACATAGCTCTATGCATTTGCCAGGGCTGCCATAACAAAGTGCACAGACTGGGTGGTGTAAACAACAGAAATGTATTTCCTCACAGTTCTGCAGATCAGAAGTTCGAGGCACGGTATTGGCGAGTGGTTTCCTCCAAGGCCTCTCTCCCTGCCTTGACATGGCTGTCCCCTCCCTATGTCTTCATGTGGTCCTTCTCCAAATTTCCCCTTCTTAAAAGGATGCCAGTCACATTGCATTAGGGCCCGCCCCCAATGACCTCATTTTAATTTAATTAGTTCTTTAGAGGCCCTGTCTCCATATTCTGAGATACTGGGGGTTAGGACTTCAACATATGATTTGGGTGGGGGGTGTTGAGCCCATAACAATGGCAAAACAGACTCTGCAGACATGATTAAATGAAGGATTCTGAGATGGGGAGGTGACCCTGGCTTATCCAGGTGGCCCAACCGTCCTCAGAAGAGGGAGAGGAGAGTCAGAGAGAAGGGGAGATGCTCCACTGCTGGCTTTGAAGATGGAGGAAGGGACCAGAAGCCGAGGAGTGCAGGAAGCCCTGAGAAGCTGGGGAAGGGAGGAAGCCATCTTCCCCTTGGGCCTCCAGGAGCAACACAGTCCTGCTGACGTTTCCATGTTAGGACCCTTGGCCTCCAGAACTGTACGATAATAAAGCTGTGTTGTTTTAAGCCATTAAGTTTGTGATGTTTTGTTACAGCAGTAATAGGTAACTAATACCAGTGCTTACATGTATTATCTCATTTAATCCTCACAATAACCCTGTAAGGGGGATATTATTATTATCCTCATTTTGCAGATGAGGAAACTGCAGGACAGAGGAGTTAATAACTATCCCAGGGCCACAAAGCTAGTATGTGAAGTGACAGAAACAAGCTCTGAACCCCAAAAGGCTGGCTCCTGAGGCCACACCCTGAACTTGCGTGCACTCTAAGGAATGAATAATGATGACGGAGAAGCCTCCGAAACCCTCTCAAGTCACCCCTGCCCCTTTCTGCAGCAACCATTCAAGGCTCATCACAGGCCACCTCTGGGCACACATCACAGAAGGATGTCCCTACATCTGAATAGCGTTTCACTTCCTGAAACGGGCATTTGCTGTTCGCACAACACCAGGACGGCTCCGCTGCTGAAAGACACATCCCCTCCACCTGCAGGGTGATGTCTGGAATTTCACTCGTAGCTTGATCATTTTCACGTTCTTATCCCTTTTATGACTCTCCCACCAAGCTTTGACCCTTAGAACCACAGAGGATTGGAATCATGGACCTGTAGGGAATGGTGGGACCTGAGAGGCTCCCCAAAGTGTGTTCACCCAGGAGCCAGGTCCACACGTAGCATCTTCCTCCACTGTTCTCGCATGTCAAAAGCTACACGTTCAGGGAGGTTTCATCACCACAGACTTCCTGAAGCCAACACAGTCTCCCTGCCAAGGCCGCCCTCTGCCTGCCTTCCATAAAACATCTGTTTTCTATTATTTGTTGGGAACAACTTGTCCCTGAAGCCCTGGGCAGTTGGGGGGGGTGGGGGCGGGGGTACGGTGGCCTTTGCTGGGCTGTGTTCTGTCTGTGTCCCAAACCAACTGTACTCATTAAGCCCACAGCTCTCTGCTTATGTTACTTTTAAAGAATAATAACAGTGCGGCTTTTTGTATTTACTCAGTCCGAAACACCTCTGTCCTCTCCTGCTTTCATCCAAATCCCCTTTCACGTGGTTCCATGAGATTATTCTCTCAATAAATAAATAAATAAACAAAGAGCTTATAGACTCAAGATATTATTTATATGCAATAAAACTCACTCATTTGAAGTATACAGTTTGAGGAATATAAATAATCACATGACCACCACTACAGTCAAGTGGCAAACGTTTCTGCACGGGATAAAGCTGCTTTGTGTCCCTGCATAGTCAATCCCTTCCCCACCCACAGCTCCAGGCAACCACTGATCTACTTACTGTCACTCTAGTTTTGCCTTTGCTAGAAACTCGTAAGAATGGAAAGAGGTAGTATGTAGTCTTTGGTGTTTGACTTCTTTCACTTGGCACAGTGTTTTTGAGGTTCATCCATGTTATTGTTTATGCTGGTATTTAATGCCATTTGGTTGTTCTATAGTATATATAGACCAATTTGTTTATCTGCTCACCAGTTGATGACACATTTGGGTTGTTTTGAACAAAGCTGCCATGAACATTCACATACACACCTTTGTGCAGACACATGTTTTACTTTCTCTTAGGTAAATTCCTAGGAGTGAAGTGTGTGCATTGTACGGTAACTTTATAAGTATGGTTTATAAGTAAATTATTTTATAAGTATGATTTAACTTTATAAGATACTTTCATAGATTGTATCTGTTCGTTGTTTTGCTTTTGTATCTGTTCATTGTTTTGCTTTTTTTTTTTTTTTTAAGAGAGACAAGGTCTTTCTCTGCTACCCAGGCTGGAGTACAGTGATGTGATCATAGCTCAGTGCAGCCTTGAACCCCTGGGCTCCAGCGATCCTCCCACCTTAGCCTCCCAAGTAGCTGGGACTGTAGGTGTACGCCACCAAGCCTGGCTAATTTAAAAATTTTTTTAAGTAGAGATGAGGTCTCACTATGTTGCCCAGGCTGTCTTGAACTCCTGGCCTCAAGCAATCCTCTTGCCTCAGCCTCCCTAAGTGTTGGGATCAGCCTCCCAAAGTGTTGGGATTATAGGTGTGGAGCCACTGAGCCTGGCCTTGCCCATTTTTTATTAGGTCATTTGTCTCTTATTAGATTGTAAGAGTTCTCTATATATTCTGGATACAAGCCTTTATGAAGATACAGTCATGTGCCATATAACACTCTACACCGGACCACATATACAACGATGGTCCCAGAAGAGTATAGTACTGTATTCTTACTGTACCTTTTCTATGTTTAGATATATTTAGATACACATGTACTTACAGTGTTAGCAGTTGCCTACAGTATTCAGTATAGTCACGTGCTGTACAGGTTTGTAGCCTAGGGGCAATAGGCCGTCACTGAGTTTTGGTGTGTAGCAGGGTATACCATCCAGGTTTGTGTAAATACATCCTATGATGTACACACAATGATGGCACATTTCTCAGAACATATTCCTGTTGCATGGCTGTATATGTTTTGGAAAAACTTTTCTCCCATCTCTCCTGGGCTGACTCCTGTTAAGAGGCAGTGATGTGTGTGGGAGGGGCCCTGGGGCTGTGCGGCCTCCCAGCTTGGCCTCCTTGGGCAAATCCCTTCCCCTCTGTGAGCCTCAGTTTTTTCATCAGTAAAATAGGAATAAAAACCCACCTTCTCTTCCCCACCGTGCTGTGAGGAGCCCTAGGAAGAATTACAGCCTTGAAAGCATTTGGTAAACGCTTCAGACCTAAATAGGTTAACAGTGGGGTCAAATTGCTATTGTAATAGCACTGAGACCCTCCTGTGTCCCTTCCCTCGGGCTGGACATTATCTGAAAGGGAAAGTTCTGCTGAATGGACACACCTTAGTCTAGGATAGATGGCCGAGGAGGGATGCAGATGGGAATTGTGACCACAAGATTCCCCATGGACTTCAGGAGGAGGGACGCATTTACTCATGCAGTCAGTGTGTTCTGAGTGTCTCAGCTGTGCCAGGCACTGCCCTCAGCACTGGGAACACAGCCATGACCCTTACAGAGCCGCCCCGACCAGTTGGGGCAACCAGAGAATGAGTGATGATTATGGAGCTGTGTGGACTGTGCCCTGACAGGAGAAATAGCAGTGCTGCCCAGGATCACAGTAGGAGCCTAGATCCTGTTTTGAAGGAAGGTCATGGAAGGGCAGAAGCTTGAAGGGTGGAAAGGAGATAGCCAAAGGGAACAGCATGTGCAAAGTCATGTGGCCCAAGCCATCTCCTACACTGGTGGATCCTGGTGCATTGAAGAGAGCCCCCAGGGTAGCCACAGGGATTGCTATAACATTCAGTGATGTGATTATTATTTCCAGGCTCATCCCGAGGTGGCCGAGGCTGGAGTTGGGTGCCCCTTTGCAGGTGTCGGCTGCTCCTTCAAGGTAAGTATTTGAGTGTGAGAAAGGAGATCTGTCCACTGCAGTTCCAGACCTCCAGGTCTTCCCACTGCAGCCCCTCCAGAATTTTACCATAACATCAGTCCACTCATTTGGATGTCTCTTGTACTAATGACTTTCCCAAGCATCAGAGCCTACTATTAAGTCATCATAGTACTCAGGGAGGTTCTTCTTAATGTCTCACCTAAGCATCCGCAGAACATCACTAAAACGACCCCCACCTCCACCGCCCCTCTCCATGGTCCTGAATCATCCTTGCGCTCCAGGGCAGGGCAGAGCAGAATTAGAAGCTACAATGCATGTGGCTCATCGTGGGCATGTCTGATGCCAGGGTCTTCCTCTGAATCCCTCCCACTGTACAGAAATCCACTCCTCTTCACTGGGTGAATGAATCTGACTTTCCTTGGTGACCTTTGATAGCAGGGCACTCCACTGCTCCCCTGTCCTCACTCCACCTCTGTTTTCACTAATCAGCCCCACTCTCTTGTCAGGGAAGCCCACAGTCCGTGCAAGAGCATGAGGTCACCTCCCAGACCTCCCACCTAAACCTGCTGTTGGGATTCATGAAACAGTGGAAGACCCGGCTGGGCTCTGGCCTGGAGTCTGGGCCCATGGCCCTGGAGCAGAACCTGTCAGACCTGCAGCTGCAGGCAGCCGTGGAAGTGGCGGGGGACCTGGAGGTCGATTGCTACCGGGCACCCTGCTCCGAGAGCCAGGAGGAGCTGGCCCTGCAGCACTTCATGAAGGAGAAGCTTCTGGCTGAGCTGGAAGGGAAGCTGCGTGTGTTTGAGAACATTGTTGCTGTCCTCAACAAGGAGGTGGAGGCCTCCCACCTGGCCCTGGCCACCTCCATCCACCAGAGCCAGCTGGACCGTGAGCGCATCCTGAGCTTGGAGCAGAGGGTGAGTGTGGGAGGCAAGTTTGCCTTCAAGCCTGGCTGAGCCCCATCCTGTCTCCAGAGCAGCAGACAGGCTTCCTACTAATCATTCATCCTGCTTAGAGCAGTCACTCCCTCAAAACATATCTGCCCTTTATCCCACACCCTTCCAAGAAGAGCGCTGAGTTGGAAGCTGTAGTCAAGGTCACAGCCTCCCATCCAGTGCTTCGGTTCCTTTGTGATAAGACACCACCTCCCTGAGCAGCTCATTCCAGTGCAGGACATATTCCACTCTTCCTTATACTAAGCTAAATCAGCCTCTCTGTTCCCTGCATTGTTCTTGGCCCTGGCCCTCAGAGCCCACAAGACAAATCCACCTTCTAGTCCCCATGACAGCCTTTCAGGGATGGAGAGTCGGATTCTGTCCTACCTGAGTGCTTCCCTTTTCAGGCTAAAAGCCCCGGCACCTTCACCTTTTCCTCAGAGCGTGCTGCTTCACATTGCCCTCCTATGATCTGGCTCAGTCTCCAAAGAATTCTATATGCTTGGAGTGTGGTCCCAGGCTGACTCCAGATAATCCACTTAGCCACAGTTCTTGGTCCAACAGGGCTGTCTTCTCCTCCCTTATTCTAGAGCTTATACTTTTCTTTTCTTTCTTTCTTTCTTTCTTTTTTTCTTTTTCTTTTTTTTTTTTTTTTTTTTGAGACAGAGCATCGCTCTGTCGCCCAGGCTGGAGTGCAGTGGCACGATCTTGGCTCACTGCAACCTCCACTCCCAGATTCAAGCAATTCTCCTGCCTCAGCTTCCTGAGTAGCTGGGATTATAGGCTCTTGCCACCACACCCAGCTAAATATTTTGTATTTTTAGTAGAGATGGGGTTTCACCATGTTGGTCAGGCTGGTCTCAAACTCCTGACCTCGTGATCCACCCTCCTCGGTCTCCCAAAGTGCTAGGATTACAGGCATGAGCCACTGCGCCTGGCCTATACTTTTCTTAATGTAGCCAATCACCATTCTAATGTTGCTTCTTTTGCAGTAACGTTACATCATTGCTCATACTGAGTTAGGCCTGGGTTTTAGTTCCTGCTTCACCATTACCATTAATTATCTGCCTCACCATTCACAGTTACCATGACAGCAGGTGCTCAGATCCACCTGCCCTATGGGTCTGAGCAAGTCACTTTCCCTCTCAGGACCTTCCCCATCAGTAAAGTTAGCGATTAAATTTTCTCTAAGGATGCTCACTTCCATTCATGGCTTCCCTACCTGAGTACACCCAAGAATAAATTTGTATTCTTTCCACTTCATTGGGGAAAGCTATTAGAAGGGCCAGGCGCTGAGTTGGAGTGGCTGAGGCTTTAGCCTTTATTTATGTAACTCTTGCTCCAGTTAAAAGGCAGCCTCCCTGAAAGCCACAATTGTATCTTCATTTCACCCACAAACTTCCCAGCTCTACTTTTACATACCAGGCACTATGCAAGGCACGGGCACGAAGACAAAATGAGCATGGGCCCAGCTTTCAGTGGAGGAGACCATCTGGTAGGTAAGGCAGAAAAGTATGTCTCATAAAATCATTGTAAGGGCTCTGTAAGAACATATTGAAACAGAGCAACTGAGCTAGGACAGTGGTTAAAGGCTTCCCAGATGAGGGGCCATATGAGCTGGATTCCTGGTGGATGAGGAAAAGGAAGGCCAGGCAGAGGGCAGCACGTTCAGATGTAGACGCACGCCTGAGTGAGGCGTGGTCAGGAAAGCACCTTTGGGGCAGATCAATCTTCACATCCCGCCCTTCCCATCCCATCCCCAAGCCAGGTTCTGGTGTTCCTGGCTGAACAGTCTTCCCTACAGGTGGTGGAGCTGCAGCAGACCCTGGCCCAGAAAGACCAGGCCCTGAGCAAGCTGGAGCAGAGCTTGCGCCTCATGGAGGAGGCCTCCTTTGATGGCACCTTCCTGTGGAAGATCACCAACGTCACCAGGCGGTGCCATGAGTCGGCCTGTGGCAGGACCGTCAGCCTCTTCTCCCCAGGTAACACCTCCCAGAGGCACAGAGACCTTCTTGGGAAACAGGCCCCACAGGACCCAGGAAGCAAGCAGTGAAAACAGCCAGCTCTGTGACAGCCACGCTGTGTCCAGTTTAGGCCAGTGCCCATTCAGGCCACTCACCACGGCCGAGAACCATGCTGGGTGCTGGGACCTTGAGGTTGGTGGGCGAACCATGCTCTGCCCTGTGGCTCGCAGCCACACACAGCAGTGGCCCAGGCTGACTGACATTCAGGCCCTTTCTCCTCCCTGAATGTCAGTCCCATTCTGCAAATAGGAATCAAAACTGTTACCCACTTCATGGGTTTGGGATGTGAAGGAAGGTGTGCTGTGGGCCACAGTGTGTGCAGACGAGATGGATGTGAATGATGATTTTCACCAGTGAACACCATGGGACCCCTGGCCTCAGAGAGCCAACAGTCTGAAATAAGATTAGAGAACTGAGTAAGACACATGCACTTGTGTACGATTGCAGTTAGCATGTGAATGAGTGGCTTACTCATTTCTTACTCATTTCTGGGGCCCCTGGGCTTGGCACAGTGTCTTGCATAAAGTAATTACTTGGCAAGTGTTTCTCTTAACTAAATGATATCTGTTAATATAACAATGCATATATTTGGGCAAAAAATGAGGCAGCAGACTGGGTGCAGTGGCTCATGTCTATAATCCTAACACTTTGGGAGGCTGAGGCAAGAGGATCATTTGAGGCCAGGAGTTCAAGACCAGCCTGGGCAACATAACAAGATTCCATCTCCACAAAAAAATGTTTTAATTAGCCAGGCATGGTGGCCTGCACCTGTGGTCCTAGCTACTTGAGAGGCTGAGGTAGGAGGATGGCTTAAGAAGTTTGAGTCTGCAGTGAGCTATGATGGTGCCACTGCACTCTGGTCTGGGCAACAAAGCAAGACCCTCTCAAAAAAATTTTTTTTAATGAGGCAGCGGAGTGTGTCACACTCCTAGAGCAGGGCTGGGACCCCTTTCCTGCAGGAGCAGCACTCATCCTGCTGTGTTGGGACAGCTCTCTTCATGGGGCGGTCTTGAGCCCTACTTGTAGACCTTTTTCCCTCGATTCTTTTTAAAGAGGGAAAAAGCAAGCAGTACCTCGAGCTTCCTGTTCTACCAAAACGTAATGGGCAGAGATGAGTCAGACTGCCAGCCTGTGCCTCCTCCACCCCCTTCCTTCCTGCCCCCAATTCATGTCCCCAATCAACCTCTCCCAGAAGGGCGCTCTGCCAGAGGACATGCTCTCCTGGGATGGCCCCTTTAGCTGCCCAGGGGGTTTCTGTGCATCTTCACCAGGGATGATTCAGCCCTCAAAGGGTTTTGCCACCTGAGAATGGCTGGCAGAACTGCGAGTAACCTCATGTGCCCCTAGCCTCCAGGGGACCCCAGCCAGTTGGCATAGGGCAGAACTGTGAGTCACCCCATGTACCCTCAGCCTCCAGGGGACCCCAACCAGTTGGCATAGGGCAGCAGAAAGAAACCGGTGCTGGGAGGCAGGAAGCCTGGCCCCTCATTCTTGCTGGGTCCCCAACACACTGTGAGATGGTAACCAGCCACTGTCTTTTTCTCAGCTTGGTTTCCAGACTGTAAAACATAGGTTGGTCAGATCAGTGGTTCTCAGAGTGTGGTCCTAGGACCAGTGGCATTGGCACCCCCTGCAAACTTGCTGGAAGTGCCCTCTCTCAGTTCTCACCCCAGGGTTACCGAGTGAGAAACTCTGAGGGTGGGGCCTGGCAGTGTATGACTTGGATGGCCAGCTGACAAACACTTAGCTAGATGACCCCCAAGAGCCCATTCCTCTCTGACACCCTACTCGAGAAGAATGCTGGGCTCTAATCCCATCTTTCATGGTTTTGAGCCACTGACCTTGGGCATGCCTGACCGCTGGAACCCAGTCCCACATCTGCAAAGTCCAGCACTTCCCAGCTGCCTGTGGCTTCTGCATTTCAGCCTTCTACACTGCCAAGTATGGCTACAAGTTATGCCTGCGGCTGTACCTGAATGGAGATGGCACTGGAAAGAGGACCCACCTGTCGCTTTTCATCGTGATCATGAGAGGGGAGTATGACGCGTTGCTGCCATGGCCTTTCCGGAACAAGGTATGGGCGTGGAGGTGATGGGGGCAAGGTGGGGAACATGGAAGCCTGAGTCCTAGTCCTGATTTGGCAATGAATTGGCCATGTGACCTGGCAAGTCCCCCACCCTCACTGTGTTATCAGTTTCCCTTTTTCTAAAACAATCAGATCTAGTAACTAGGGCTCCCTCCAGCTCCATGAGTCCAGGAGCTAAAATGTCTGGAATCTTCCCAAAGGTTATGTAGAAATGAAATTCATGGCCAGGTGCAGTGCCCCACATCTGTAATCCCAGCACTTTGAGAGACTGAGGTGGGAGGATTGCTTGAGCTCAGGAGACATAGCAAGACTTCATCTCTGCTAAAAATAAAAACCATTAGCTGGGCATAGTGGCACATGCCTGTAGTCCTAGCTACTTGGGAGGCTTAGGTGGGAGGATTGCTTGAGCTTGGGAGGTTGAGGCTGCAGTGTGCCATAACCTTGCCACTGCACTCTAGCTTGGGTGACAGAGTGAGACCTTGCCTCAAAGAAAGAGGGGAGAGAGAGAGAGAGAGAGAGAGAGAGAGAGAGAAAGAGAGAGAGAGAAAGAAAGAAATGGAGGAAGGGAAGGAAGAAAGGAAGGGAGGCAAAAAGGGAGGGAGGGACAGAATGAATGGCCAGTGGCTGCCCACTCTTCTTCCCCCTTCACATCGTGGGGTAAATAAGGAAAACTTCTGGGAGGAGGTGCCATGAGGCTCGCCTGAACTAGCAGAATTTTCAGGAAAAAGGAAGGAGGCAGGTACCACTACATATTAATACATACTAGAATGGCCAAAATCTGGAACACTGACAGTACCAAGTGCTGACGAGGATGTGGAGCAACAGGAACTCTCACTCACTTCTGGTGGGAATGCAAAATGGTACAGCCACTTGGAAAGACAGTTTGGCAGTATCTTACAAAACCAAAGATACTCATGCCAAACGATATAGCCAGTTGCTCTCCTTGGACTCAAAGGAGTTTACTTAGAGGAGCTGAAAACTATGTTCACACAAAAACCACCCAAGGATGTTTATAGCAACTTTAGTTATAATTGCCAAAACTTGGAAGCAACCAAGATGTCCTTCAGTAGGTGGATGGATAAATAAACTGTGGTGCATCCAGACAGTGGAATATTATTTGGTCCTAAAAAGAAGAGAGCTATCAAGCCATGAAAATATAGGGAGGAACCTTAAACACGTATTACTAAGAAAAAGAAGTCAAGGTGAAAAGACTGTGTTCTGAATGCTTCTGACTATATGACATTCTGGAAAAGGCAAAGCTATGAAGACAGGCCAGGCGCGGTGGCTCTCGCCTATAATATCAGCACTTTGGGAGGCCGAGGCAGGTGGAGTGCTTGAGCCCAGGAGTTTGAGACCAGCCTGGGGAATATAACAAAACCCTGTCTCTACAAAAAGTACAAAAATTATTAGCTGGGCATTGGGCTGTGTGCCTGTAATCCCATCTACTCTGGAGGCTGAGGCATGAGAATCACTTGAACTCAGGAGGTGGAGGTTGCAGTGAGCCGAGATTGCGCCACTGCACTCCAACCTGGGGGACAGAGTGGGACTCAGTCTCAAAAACAAAAACAAAAACAAAAGCTATGGAGACAGTAAGATCAGTGGTTGTCCAAGAGTAGGGGCCGGGAGAGATGAATAGAGCACAGGGGATTTTGGGAGCAGTGAAACTATTCTGTTTGATACTGTTATGATGGATACATGTCCTTATGCATTTGTCAAAACCCATAGAAGGTGAAATACCAAGAGTAAACGCCAATGTAAACCGTGGACTCTGGGTGATGATGATGTGTCAATGCAGGTTCATCAACTGTTACAAAACTACCACTCTGCGGGGGATGTTGATAGTCAGCGAGGTTGTGCATTGGGTGGGGGCAGGAGGTATATGGGAATTTTGTATTTTCTGCTCAATTTTGCTGTGAACCTAAAACTGCTCTAAAAAATACAATCCATTAAAAATCCTTCACCGGGTACAGTGGCGCACGCCTGTAATCCTGGCACTTTGGGAGGCCGAGGTGGGTAGATCACCTGAGGTCAGGAGTTCAAGACCAGCCTGACCAACATGGTGAAACTCCGTCTCTACTAAATACAAAAAATTAGCTGGACATGGTGGTACATGCCTGTAATCCCAGTTACTTGGGAGGCTGAGGCAGGAGAATCACTTGAACCCAGGAGGCAGAGGTTGCCATGAGCCGAGATTGTGCCATTGCACTCCAGCCTGGGCAACAAGAGCGAAACTCTGTCTCAAACAAACAAACAAAACCCCACAATTCCTATAGACAGATTTGGGGGATAGGCATTTCCTGTGGGTAAAGAGCAGCATTGCATGAGTGGAGGGTGTCAAGAATAGAGACCTCAGGTATGGGGAAACAGGTGGGGCAGGGCGGGTGTGCCGCTTTGGTCTGGGTGTGAGTCAGTAGGTCTCCCACCCCCAGCAGTTCCCAAAGGTGCTGGGGAAATTTTAAAAACACCAGTGACAGAATCTCACCCCCATAAGTGATAAGGCCTGAGCATCAGGATGAAGTCTCCGCAGGGGGTTTTAATGTGCAGGGTGAGGACTGCTTCAGTTGGCAACGGGAAGCCATTCAACTTCCTGATGGGCATTTCAGGGGCACGTGCCAGGGAAGAGGGTTTGTGTCACTTTTAGACAGTCAGCTTCTCAGGGGAACCTCTGTCTGCGCTGTGTACACCAGAAGCTCCACAAATGTCTCAGGACATCGATGACAGCCCCTCAGTAGAAGACCTCCCTGTTCTGCCCCTTCTGCCTTGCCCCAGGAGGTTCCAGCTGTAGTTGATGAAGCAAAACTTTCCAAGCCAGAGGCGTACTTACAGGTTATTGTCTCCACCCACCTTGTCAGTGCTTCAGTCACACCTTTCGCCCCTAACAGCCAATCAGACTTGACTGGGGCATCAGAACCTTCCCCTGCTTCCTGCTTGATGGAAGGAACATCTGATCCTCAGCAGGGATCAGGGCCTCTGAAGTGCAGGGATCAGGGCCTCTGAAGTGCACTCAGAATACCAGGTGCTGCCGGCTCCCTGGGTCTGGCTATACGCCAGGTGCGCTCCTTGCCTGGCTTCTCTGACTCCTAATGCAAATGAGCCAAGGGTCCGAGGGGCTGCACAGGCAGTAGGTGTGGAGCACAGCTCTGAGCACAAGCCTGGGCCTCCAAGCTGTGCTGCTAATGTAGGGCCTGATCTCCCACCTGTCCCTTACCCTGCAGGTCACCTTCATGCTGCTGGACCAGAACAACCGTGAGCACGCCATTGACGCCTTCCGGCCTGACCTAAGCTCGGCGTCCTTCCAGAGGCCCCAGAGTGAAACCAATGTGGCCAGTGGCTGCCCACTCTTCTTCCCCCTCAACAAACTGCAGTCACCCAAGCACGCCTATGTGAAGGACGACACGATGTTCCTCAAGTGCATTGTGGAGACCAGCACTTAGGGTGGGCAGGGCTCCTGAGGGAGCTCCAACTCAGACGGGAGCTGGCCAGAGGACTGTGATGCCCTGCCCTTGGCACCCAAGACCCCAGGGCACAAAGATGGGCGAAGGTTGGCACAATCCGAGCAAGACTGAGGGGTCGACTTTGGGCTGGCCATCCGGTTAGGATGGCAGGACGTGGGCTGGGCCCACAAAGGTAAAGGGTCCAGAAGGAAACAGGCAGAGCTGCTCCCCTCTGCACGGACAATGCAACACCGGGAGGCCAGGGAGCCACTCTGGCCCTGAATGTTGAGGTGGACTGTCACCAAGATGGGAAGAAAATGGAACCAGGTCTGGAACCGTAGGACCCAAGCAAAGAAGCTCTCGAGCTGGGAAGATCTCTGCAGGGCCACCAGAGAGACCTGGACACAGGCCTGCCCTCTTTCTGTCCAGGGTCAGAAACAGGACCGGGTGGAAGGGATGGGGTGCCAGTGTGAATGCAGTCTGTCCAGGCCTGGACTGAGTTCCCCATCACTGGAGGTGAGCAAGCAAACCCAGAGGGCTCTACTGAGACTTCAAATTGGGGGTTGCATTTGAAGACTTTTAAGGTTCCTTCCAGCCCAGAAAGTCTCTAATTCTAGGCCTCCTGGCCCAGGCAAGTCCTAGAGCTACAGGGTTTCTGGAAACATTCAGGAGTTTCCTGCCCTCCTGGCTCCTCACTCACCTTCAGTAACCCCTGCTGGACTGACCTGGCCCTCAGGGCACCTGCCACCCTGGACCTGGCAGCTCAGCTTCCCCAACACGCAGGAGCACACCCAACCCCCATGTCGTGCCTCCATCAGCTAAATGCCACTTCACTTCATGAAGGTGAAACCCGGTCACTGTGAGCTCCCAGGTGCAGCCAGCAGCACCTGGGAGGCATAAACTTTCCTCTTCCTGCCTGGAGGCCCCACTTTTGGTGCTTTCCAGAATCTCTCAGCACACTGATCAGGACCTCCAAGCCACTGAGCAATGTATAACACCAAAGAAATAATTCTTAGAATCTCTTTTGAAGTTTTCCTAAAGTGTATGGTTTGGGAGTTGTTTGTACTGAGCCAGGTTTGAAAAGGGTTTGAGGTGGTGCCACCAGTTTTGCAGGTGGCATCAGAGGCTGGCGTGCTGGCAGGAACATCCCCTCTTAGCCCCAGTCTTCTCTTTTCTATAATGAGACCAACCCCAGCTTGCCTCCCGTCCTGGTTTCTCTGACCCTCAAAGGAGATGCCGCACAGGACAGACTGGAGGGAGAAGCCTGGGCAATGCTGCCTGCCTGGTGGTGGCCCACACCTGTCTTCTCACCTTAGAGGCCACACTCAACTTTCCAAAGACCCTGAGACAAGTCAGGATCCTACCACTCCCCTACTGCCTTCCTGACAGCTTACTCTTCCTCCATCTGCTGAGCCTGTGCTAGACTTCACTCCTCAAACCATTAGGGTTGCTTCTATAAAATGGGTCAGTAGCCCTTCCTATTCTCTCCAGCCCAGCATACAGGAGGATCAAAGGAGGTGAGGGAGCATCATGGCACAGCAGACTCAATGGGTCAGAAACCCAGCCCAGCCGGGCTCTAAGCCTGGCATCCTGTCATGCTTAGCCCTTCAGGAGAAGATCAGGGGAAGCCCCTCCCTTGCCCTGTCCAGCTCTAGGGGTTTTCAGGAGGCCCAGTCGCAATAATGGAGCACTAAGTGCTTTTATGTGCAATGACGTCGTCCATGCACAATGGCAGCAAACATTCTGGGGCTGCTTTTTCTTGTTCCCAGCTGTGACAGTGTGGCAGCAGAGACTGTGGAGGCAGTGGAGACTGACTTCTTCCCGCTGGCAGCTGGATGTCACACATGAAGGTCTGGCCTAGCGAGCGATGGGTCTAGGCCCTGAAGCTGATGTCCTAGCAATAACCTCTGGATCCCTACTCACCAAGTGTTGGGTCAAGGGGGATTTGTAGAACAAGCCCCCATGAGAAACAGTTGTTACTGTACACTTTTGATTGTCTATTTCTGATGGCAAGAGATACATACCCTCTTCAAAGAGCATGAGATGCAGCCATTCTTTCAGCAAAGCTTCATTGACACCTAGATCTGTTAACTGTGTTCGACATTGAAGGGAGAAAGGCAAGATGTGCACTCTGGCCTCAAGAAACTCTTAGTTCAGTGGAGGAAATGAGCACATAAGATCATTATGACAGAGTAAGAGAAGATTAGAGAAAGCACAGAATCCCAGTGGGTAAAGGAGGGAAGGCTTCAGGGAAGAAGTGGCATTTAAATTCAGCCTGAGAATATTTTGAAATGCAGAGGATGGGGAAAAGGGAAGCGTACCAGCTTGAAAATGGGAAGCAGTCTTGGCTGAGGGCAGGGTCTGTGTGGCAGGATGGAGGAGGGAGGCAGAAGGGTCAGATGAACT
The DNA here is from genome assembly GCF_043159975.1 of Macaca nemestrina. NCBI lineage: Eukaryota > Metazoa > Chordata > Mammalia > Primates > Cercopithecidae > Macaca > Macaca nemestrina. The sequence continues at coordinate 91,737,240 of NC_092138.1, read as the reverse complement.
GGAGTGTAGACAGCATCAGATGCAGCAGTGCGCCTCCCCCTCCCCAGGAAAGCACCTCCTGGTAACCCCTGGGCCTATTGAAAGCAGGATGAAACGATAATTTAACATGCTGAATGCTTGAATGATTTCTCTTCCAACAAAGCTCTATGTTAAGTGTATCAAAGACGTGACATCGCATCTTTTATAGGTGATTCAAGGGTCGGGGAGACAAGATGCAGGCAAAGCCACCGTTTCATTGGGTGGATTCAGTAGGTCCCCCACCCACAGCAGTTCCCAAAGGTGCCGGGGAGATTTTTTTAAAACACCAGTGACAGAATCTCACCCCGGTAAGTGGTAAGGCCTGAGCATCAGGATGAAGTCTCCGCAGGGGGTTCTAATGTGCAGGGTGAGGACTGCTTCAGTTGGCAACAGGATGCCATTCGGGTTTCTGATGGGCGTTTCGGGGACAGGCACCAGGGAAGAGGGTTTGTGTCACTTTTAGACAGTCAGCTTCTCAGGGGAACCTCTGTCTGCGCTGTGTACACCAGAAGCTCCACAAATGTCTCAGGACATCGATGACAGCCCCTCAGTAGAAGACCTCCCTATTCTGCCCCTTCTGCCTTGCCCCAGGACGTTCCAGCTGTAGTTGATGAAGCAAAACTTTCCAAGCCAGAGGGGGTGTTACAGCTTATTGCTTCCACCTACCTTGTCAGTGCTCCAGTCACACTTTTCGCCCCCAACAGCCAATCAGACTTGACTGGGGCATCAGCACCTTCCCCTGCTTCCTGCTGGATGGAAGGAACATCTGATCCTCAGCAGGGAACAGCCTCTGAAGGGAGCTCAGAATACCAGGTGCTGCTGGCTCCCTGGGTCTGACCATACGCCAGGCGCACTCCTCATTTGGTTTCTTTGACTCCTAATCCAAATGAGCCAAGGCTCCGAGCGGCTACATGCAACCCCTTCCCTCAACGGTGTGGCAAGCAACCTTTAATCCTCTTTTATAGATTAGGAAACTAAGGCCAGAAAAGTCAAGTGCTTGGCCCAAGGGGGCAGGGATGGGACTGGCATTAGAAATCAGGTATCTGTGGCCAGGCGTGGTGGCTCACGCCTGTAATCCCAGCACTTCGGGAGGCCGAGGCGGGTGGATCACTTGAGGTCAGGAATTCGAGACCAGCCTGGCCAACATAGTGAAACCCCATTTCTACTAAAAATACAAAAAACTTAGCTGGGCTTGGTGGCCATGCCTGTAGTTTCAGCTACTCGGGAGGCTGAGGCAGGAGAATTGCTTGAACCCGGAAGGCAGAGGTTGCAGTGAGCTGAGGTCGCACCACTGCACTCCAGCCTGGGAGAGACAGCGAGCCTCCGTCTCAAAAAAAAAAAAAAAAAAGAAAAGAAAACTCAGGTATTTGCTTCCAGTTTCTTTCCTTCCTCTCCCTTCTGGGTGAAATCTTCAGCTTCGATGAGATCATATCTTCATAGAGGCAGTTGGTCACTCTGCCCCCAGCCAAAGGGCAAGCCCTGTAGGACCTACAGATGCCAGGCTGGCAGCACCCCGGGAGGGCAGGGCAAGCACAGTCAGTGCCACACAAGCTTGCTCACAGAGGCCACCTCACGGGTGTCCACAGGCAATCCTCAGGCAACCCTGGGCAGTAAGGACAACTATTATTTGTGACTTCAATTACTAATTCCTGATTGTAAGAGACACATACTCATTATAGAAAAACTAGGCCGAGCACAGTGGCTCATGCCTCTGATCCCAGCACTTGGGAAGCCAAGGCGGGAGGACTGCTTGAGGCCAGGAATTTAAGACCAGCCTGGGCAACATACCAAGATCCTGTCTCTACAAAAAAAACTTAAAATTGGCTAGGAATGGTGGCATATGCCTGTACTCCCAGCTACTCAAGAGGCTGAGATAGGAGGATCCCTTGAGCCCAGGAGTTGGAGGCTGCAGTGAGCTGTGATCACATCATTGCACTTCAGCCTGGGTGACAGAGCAAGACCCTGTCAAAAAAAAAGGAAAAGAAAAGAAAAACTGGGAAAGTACAAAAGTCATATACAGAAGAAAGGCAAAAATCACCCATGAGCCCAGTGTCCAGAGAGTACTACTGGGAACATTTTGGTTGATTTTCTTTGTATTTTTGAGAAAGTAGATACAAACACATACATATAGATCGACTTTTTAAAATGTAATTAGAATCATGTTGATTACTGTTTGGGGCTCTCCCTTTTCACTTAACATCCTGTTATCACATTCTACCATTAGCCCTTCTTCCAGGCAAAGACACAGAAACTAAGAAAATGAAGTCAAGGCCGGGCACGGTGATGGCTCACGTCTGTAATCCCAGCACTTCGGGAAGCTGAGGCGGGCAGATAACCTGAGGTCAGGAGTTCAAGACCAGCCTGGCCAACATGGCGAAACCCTGTCTCTACCAAAAATACAAAATGTAACCGGGCATGGTGGCACATGTCTGTAATCCCAGCTACTCAGGGGGCTGAGGTAGGAGAATCACTTGAACCTGGGAGGTGGAGGTTGCAGAGAGCCGAGCTCGCGCTACTGCACTTCAGCCTGGGTGACAGAGCAAGACTCTGTCTCAAAAAAAAGAAAATGAAGTCAGTTGCTCAGGGCCATTCCAACTCAGCATTCACACTTGGGTCTTTTGATACCAACGCCAGGGCAGAAATTATCACAACTGTTTTTAGATGGAGAAACTGAGGCACGGAAGGGCAGTGTCCTGCACCAGTGTCATGCTGGGGCTCACCCTGGGGGAAGTGAGGAGGGGATTTGCCTTGTGGGACCAGAGGAGCTGATGGATGTAGAAGCTTGTGGGCAGGACACTGTGCTTACAGCCTGGGCTGGGGAGAATAACACAGCCTCTGCATTCAAAGCAGCTTAGCCCCAGCGAGACAAACAGCATCCACTTTCCTCTGCTGAGTTCGGGAGCAGAGGCTCAGTAAGTCTCAGCTTCTACTTCTGCCATGAGAATGAAAATTCTAACCTCACCGTATTGTCGTAAGGATGCTAATTGCAGAAGCCACTTGCTTTGTCCATTGTTGGGGTGGCAGTGTAAGAATAACAGAATCTTTTTGTCTTTTTTTTTTTTTTTTTTTTTTTGAGACTGAATCTTGTTGTGTCACCCAGGCTGGAGTGTAGTGGTGCAATCTTGGCTCACTGCAACCTCCGCCTCATGGGTTCAAGTGATTCTCCTGCCTCAGACTCCCAAGTATCTGGGATTACAGGCGCCTGCCACCACACCGGGCTAATGTTTTGTAGTTTTAGTAGAGACGGGGTTTCACCATGTTGGCCAGGCTGGTCTCAAACTCCCGACCTCAGGTAATCCACCTGCCTTGGCCTCCCAAAGTGCTGGGATTACAGGCATGAGCCACCGAGCCTGGCCAGAATAAGAGAATCTTAAACAATCATGGAGTGCTTACCTAGTGCCAGACACAGCACTGCAGGCTCTACCTACGTTGCTCCATGAAACTTTCATTAAAAACCCATCAGGAAGGTGTGATTATTATCAACTCTGTTTTATAGCAGAGAACACCCAGGCTTCAAGGGGTAAAAAATCACTCACCCAAGGTCACACAAGCACCAGGAGCCAGGACTTGAATCAAGATCAGTTTATGCCAAGTTCAAACCCTTAAGTCCAGTGATTTGATTCATGACTAGAAGCAGCATAATATTGTGGAAAAAGTAAAAAAAACAGCTATCAGCTGTGAGGTCCAGTTTTAGTTATGAACAGACTGCACATTAATGTGTTTAAATAGCCATGATAAAATGATGATAGCACTCATTTGTTGAGCATATGCTTTTCTTGCAAGTATCACACTTAATACCGATAATGGACCTCAGAGGAAAGTATCATTTTCCTGACTTTATAGATGAAAAAACAATCTCAGGGCGGTATCTCATGCCTGTAATCCCAGCACTTTGGGAGGCCAAGGCGTAGGATCACCTGAAGTCAGGAGTTCAAGACCAGCCTGGCCAACATGGTGAAACCCCATCTCTACTAAAAATACAAAAATTAGTTGGGTGTGGTGGCGGGTACCTGTAGTCCCAGCTACTTGGGAGGCTAAGGCAGGAGAATCACTTGAACTCAGGAGGCGGAGATTGCTGTGAGCTGAGATTGTGCCATTGCACTCCAGCCTAGGAGACACAGCGAGACTTCATCTCAGAACAAACAAACAAACAATCTCAGAGAGTCTAGGCAGTTTTCTCAAGGTCACACAGCCTCCACAGCCAGGAGCTTGCTCCACGGTGGTGTGCTGTCCGGTGGCTAACAACAATGGTAGCAGTAGTAGTATCAGGCATTATTTTTAAAGCTTATACCACGTAGTTTCTGTGCTAAGTTCTTGCTGTGTGTTGGCAGGAAGGAGTCACACAAGACGTAGTGTGCCTTCTGCACCAGCTGCCAGTCATTCTTCTCCAAGACCCCTCTCCAGGGGAGACGTCCTCTGCCTGGAGTGCTCCACACTGGGGGGCCACTTGGGTGGGACTGACATGGGCCTCTGGGAAGGGGTAGGATGAAGTCAGGGGAGCTGCAGCTGAGCTGGTGACCCTTGCCAGGAACTGGGTCTCATTTGCCGCCTTGGCATCTGGGACCTGTGTGTTTGTTTAAATAAAGCACATTCATGTGGCACAGACTGGGTTTAGGGGACCATTTAGAGAACCAGATGTTCCAATCATCTGGGCCATGGCTTTCTTCTTTTTTAGTCCTTTTCTTGACCCCCACCCATCTTAAGGCATTCTCCTCCTTGGAAAACCTGGGTGTACAGTGCTAAGGTTGTCATAACTGTCTCAGTCGACCAAGCAGGGAGGTCAAAGTAGCCGCCAGGCAAGGTCACTGGTGGGTGGATGACTTGACTGTGGTGGCCTGGGACTTCTCTCTGAGGGGAGGAGGTTGGCTGAGCCATCCCACCCTACCTACTGCCCCCACCCTCCCAGTGCCCTATGGGGCAGTTGGATCCCTCCTTCCAGCAACAAGGACTCCATTCTCTGTGTGTGGATGAAAAGGAGGAGCTCAAGGAGAAAAGTAACTTGTTTGGGCACCGAGCTGCCAAGAAGCAGAGCCCACCTAGAACGTGGGTCATTTTTGTTTTTTGAGTATTTTTTTGTTTTGTTTTGTTTTGTTTTGTTTGAGACAGAGTCTTGTTCCGTTGCCCAGGCTGGAGTGCAGTGGCGTGATCTCAGTTCATTGCAACCTCCACCTCCTGGCTTCAAGCAACTCTCCTACCTCAGCCTCCTGAGTAGCTGGGACTACAGGTATGTGCCACCATGCCTGGCTAATTTTTATATTTCTAGTAGAGACAGGGTTTCACCATATTGGTCGGGCTTGTCTCGAACTCCTGACCTTAGGCGATCTGCCCACCTCGGCCTCCCAAAGTGCCGGGATTATAGGCATGAGCCACCGCACCCAGCCTAGAAACTGGGTCTTCTGACCACAGCTCCCAGCCCTTCCCACTGCACCCTGTAACTTGTTGGTATCAATATTATTAAAACAAGTGATTTCTTTCCACACTGGCCATGTCAGAATCTGGGCACGAAGGGCCTGAGGGAGGCCCTTTTTCCCTGGGAGTCTTAAGAACATCTTTTCTCAGCCCTGGTCCCTGCTTCATGGGGGGCTAGAAGCTGGCCCCGCCTGCCTTCCCAGGGCCACGAGTTGCTTCCCCACACCCCATGAGCTGCATCTCCTGGGTCAGTACATGCCGGTCGTTTAAGACCATGTCCTCCAGCCTCATACCTGCATTTAGTCAGGAGCACATGAGTTGGAATCCAACAGTCTAGTCCCAGTCTTGGCTGTGTCTCTTAGCAGCTGTGTAACTTTGGGCAAGTTATTTAACTTCTCTGTGCCTCAGTTTCCCCATCTGTAAAATGACGATGATAAACTCTTACCTCCTAGAAGTGTTGTGAGGATGAAGCAAGCCAACACATGACAAAAACTCAGCAGAAACCACGTAGTGTGAGCTTTATAAATGGTACCTAATATTCCTACTGCTACCATTACCATCATCTTAACCTTTGGCCTGCAGCCCAAGGAAGGCAGCCATAAATCAAGGCCCTAACACCCTCTTCCCATTAGACCTGGCTCTGCCTCTGAATCACTATCTGACCTGAAGTGAGTCCCTTCCCCTCATTAGGCCTCCATCACCCTGCCAAGAAAATGACACTTGGACTGTGAGATGGCGGGAACCATAGCCTCTTCACCCCTTGCCACGAGACACAGCACAGAGCCTGACACTCAGGAGGCCATAATGAGTGAATGTTCACTTGGGCACCGTGCACCTCCAAGGCTGTTTCTACAAAATCCTACGTCTCCAGCGCCCAGAAGAAGATCATACACCCCTTTTCCTCCCACTGGTGTGGAACCTGCGTAAATAGCATGTTAGGTTGTTACTATGCACAACCTAATCCCTGTTTGACTTGCAGTCAGGTGTTTCAGAAACTCAACACTAATGCTGGTACCCACTCCTCTGGCCCATGGGTCTCCTTGCAGCTCCACAGGACAGCCCTGCTCGGCCCACAGTCAGCAGGAGGGGTAGGCTGAATAACAGCCCTCCAAAGACGTTTGCGTCCTGACCCCAGAACCCGCACATGCTACTTTTCCTGGGACTTTGCAGATGTGATTGAATTAAGGATTTTGAGATGACACGTTTACCCTGGTTTAGCTAGATGAGCCCGGTGTAATCACAAGTGTCATTTAAAGAGGGAGTCAGGAAGGTCTGGGGCAGAGAAGAGAGAATGACAAAAGAAGCAGAGATTGCAATGATGAGATGGAGGAAGGGGCCATGAGCCATGGAATTTGGGCTGGAAAAGACAAGGGATGGGATGGGCACGGTGACTCATGCCTGTAATCCCAGCACTTTGGGAGGCTGAGGCAGGCGGATCACTTGAGGTGAGGAAGACCAGCCTAGCAAACATGGTGAAACCGCATCTGTACTAAAAATACAAAATACAAAAATTAGCCGGGCATGGTGGTGCGCGCCAGCTATTCGGGAGACTGAGGCAGGAGAATCGCTTGAACCCAGGAGATGGAGGTTGCAGTGAGCCTAGATCGTACCACTGCACTCCAGCATGGGTGACAGAGGGAGACTCCAGTCTCAAAAAAAAAAAAAAAACCAAAAAAAAAACCAAACCAAAAACCAAGGGATGAATTCCCCTCCAGAGCCCTGCCAGCCCCTTGGTTTTAGGTATCAGACTCTTTGCAGACTTCTGGCCTCCAGAAGTACCAAATCATACATCTGTGCTGTTTTAAGCCACTAAGTTGTGATCATGTGTAACAGCTGCCACAGGAAACTCACGCAACACTTGAAATGTGGCTGATCCAAATTGAGATGCTCTGTCTGAAATATACACCAGATTTCAAAGACTTAGTATCAAAAAGAGAATTTAATATTCCTTTTTTTTTTTTTTTTGAGATGGAGTCTCGCTCTGTGGCTCAGGCTGGAGTGCAGTGGTGCGACCTCAGCTCACTGCAATCTCTGCCTTCCTGCCTCAGCCTCCTGAGTAGCTGGGACTACAGGGGCCTGCCACCACGCCCGGCTCATTTTTTGTATTTTTGCAGAGACAGGGTTTCACCAGGTTGGCCAGGCTGCTCTCGAAATCCTGACCTCGAGTGATCTGCCCTCCTCGACCTCCCAAAGTGCTGGGATTACAGGCATGAGCCACCGTGCCTGGCTGAGAATTTAATATTTCATTCATATTTTTATATTGATGACATCTTGAAATGATAAAAAGGTTTTGATAGATTAAAGTATATTAAAATTCATTTCATCTGCTTCTTGTTTTCTTCTAATATGGCTACTAGAAAATTTAAAATTACATATGCAGGTCATGCAATATTTCCACTGGACAGCACTAGAGGACTTTTTCATTGCCTTGGCTGCAGGGAACAGTCCACTCCATGTGACCTGAAACCAAGCTCCTTTGTAGTTAGGGGCCTTGCACTAGGTAAAGGAATCATCCCCCATACACACCCACATATCGGCACACTGCAGGTGGAGAGTCCTGGTGGTGCGTAAGCATCCCCACCCCTTCCTCCCCAACTCCCATCTGCCTCTGGGCCAGCCTATGTCCCTGCAAGACGTGACTGTTATTTTTAGCACTTGCCGCCTCAGCACAGCTGGCTGGGGAGCTTCCTGGGCGTGGGCCAGCCCCAGGACTGCCATCTCCCTGCCAATGGGGGTCTCAGGAGAAGTCGATTGTGAGGCTCTGGGGCCTCTGAGAGCCTGTGAGCAAAAGCTCCCAACATCCCTGGCAAGTGCATATGATCGTAATCCGCGTATTTGCAGATGAAGAGACCAAGGCGAGGAGGTCTCTACAAGCTAGGAGATGGCAGCGCTGGGGCTTGGAAGCAAGTCATCTAGCCTGGGCCTTCTTCCCAAAGGCCTAACACTTCACAGGGGTGGGCTGTGGGCCCTGCCCACTACACTCTGGGCAGATGCCAGGTCTCGTGCAGCCTTTCACTGGGGGTGTTTGATACCTTATAAAGTATTCTACACAAGAGAAAGGGAAAGAATCGATTTAGAGGGAGGTAGATAGGTAAATGAAACTTCGTTACAGGGTGTGCAGCCCAACAGGTTCAAATGAAGCGGGTTACAATAATTTAAAAGAGCCATACAAACATAAAAGCAAAACTACACAAAAACCAAGACTGTCTCATGGTTCAGAACCCAAACTTCAGGGTTCTAATCCCTGCCTCATCTGTCTAAGCTTTGGTTTCCTCCAGTACACAATTGGCATGAGAGTGGTTAGAGGATTAAATGAGATCATGGACCTAAGAGCTAAGCGGAGTACCAGGTATGAGTGAACCCTCAGTAAACACTAGCTAGTGTTATTATTTATCAAGGGTTTATTGTGTATCAAGTACCATGCTAACTAGTTACATAATTCCTTAAAACCTCACAACAACCTCCTGAGGCAGCTACTCTTATCCTGCCCATTTTACAGGTAAAGAAACTGAGGCTCAGAGAAGTGAGGTCACTCTTCAAGGTCACATGGCTAGTGAGGAGCAGCAGAGCTTGGAGTTTCTTGGTAACAGCCTTTTAAAGATACAATTCACACACCATACAATTTACTCACTTAAAGTGTATAATTTGGCCGGGCACAGTGGCTCACATCTGTAATCCCAGCACTTTGGGAGGCCAAGGCAGGCAGATCACTTGAGGTCAGGAGTTCAAGACCAGCCTGGCCAACATGGTGAAACCCCCTCTGTACTAAAAATACAAAAAAATTAGCTGGACATTGTGGTGCATGCCTGTAGTCCCAGCTACTCGAGAGGCTGAGGCAGGAGAATCACTTGAGCCCAGGAGGTTGAGGCTGCAGTGAGCCAAGATAGCATCACTGCACTCCGGCCTTGGTGACAGAGTGAGACCTTGACTCAAAAAAAAAAAAAAAAAAAAGAGTCATTATAGCTAATTAGATAAATGCAACATGAAAGTCGCAGACTTCTCTTTAAGGCAATCACTTGTCCTTAAATTTGAAGCTCAAAACCCTGGGAGAGGCAGAGTAGAGCTTACTGTGGCGGTTCTATGCTTTGTTTTGGGGTTTTTGTTTTTGTTTTTTGTTTTCTTATTTTATCTTATTTTTTTCTTTTGAGACAGAGTTTCTCTTTGTCACCCTGGCATATTTTTGTATTTTTTTGAGACAGGGTCTTGCTATGTTGCACAGGCTGGTCTCGAACTCAGGCTCAAGCCATCCTCCCACCTCTCCATCCCTAAGTGGCAGGATTACTGGCATCAGCCACCGCACCCAGGATTAAGGGGACAGTTCTGTCCTTTAACTCTGGGATTCCAGTGAGAAAAGCTTCCAGGGAGGCCAGAGTAGATTAAGGTTTCAGCAGGGTCCCCTCCCTCTGGAGTTAGGGTAGAAAGAGAGTACTGGAGGTGGAGTCCTTTAACCTGGATTCAAATCCCGACTTGCTCCTTGCTACCTGTGTGACCTTGGGCAAGTCACGTCACCAGCTCTGAGCCCAACTGTCATCTTGAGCAAAGCTGGAGAACAAAGTCCCTGACCAGTCGGGGACCTGGCACTGGGATTACACAGATAGAAAAGAAGGTCCTCACCCATGGCAGGCTCCCAGCAATGTTTGGTGGAGCCGAGGCTGGGGGACTGTGTGCTGGGTTATTTAAGGGGCCTGCTCTCTTACGCCTTCTACCGTAATCGTGTATTTAGCATTCATTCATCAAAGCCTCAGGATGCCTCCTACGTGCCCGGCACTGTGGTAGTCATGGTAATCCGTGGTCCCCATCCCAGCGCCCAGGCGGGTCGGGGAGACCCACAAGAACCTGTGGGGCAGGCGCCCGGCTGGGGAGCCGCGGGTGGCCGGGTGGGCCCGCGCCGCCGCCATATGGAACGCATTGAGCGGCGCTCGCATTCCAAACGCGCGGGGCTGCCCTGGCTCGCAGGCGCCGGCTCCTGGCCCGCGCCCGGCCTTCTCTTGGCAGCCTGGGCCTGCGCGCCCTATCAGGGGCCTCCCGCCGCGGCCTTCGCGGGAGCGCGGCCAAAGCAGAAGAGGCAGGTTGGGGGCATCGTGGAAGAAGCGCTTGCCCCGGGAGGTGCCCCCGGGATGACCGGAATCCCAAGGATTCCGTTGCTTTGTTGTATTACAGAAAAGTAATGGAAACGTGACAGAGGCAAAGAGAGGTCCTAAGGTTGGCATTCAGGGCCCCAGCCTAAGTTTCAAATCAGCTTTCCCTGATCTTCATCCTGTTTCTCCTTTTTGCTGGAGCTCTTATCTTGGGTTCCATGACTGACACAGAACAGCGCCAGGCGGTAGCTGACCCTCCAAAGGTAGTGGGTGATCGGTCGCCGGGGATGGTGGCTCAGCACCAGCCACGTGCCAGGCAGGCTTCCCACGTTCATCTCGTGGCCCTTCCAGAAGCCACTGCCATGATGAGCGTCGTCCCTGTTGACAGATGAGGTGACGGATTTAGAATGAATCCACCACTCCAGTGGTCCAAAAACCGGCCTTGCATGGGATCACCCCTGGGCTTGTGAAAACTGGGAGCGCTGGGTGGGCCCCACATCGTTTGAGTCAGTAGTTCTGGAGTGAGGCTGGAGATGTTGCATTTATAAGACGCTCCCAGTCTAGGCTGATGCTCCAGGTCTGGAGCTACACTTTGAGAACCACTGCTCTACGCAATAGTGCCTCTTGTGAATAAATTTTAGGCCCTCAGGGAAACCTACAACTCATCATAGACCACCTTCCATCGCAGGGATCTATATGATGTATTTTCTCCCCTGTAACAATATTAGAGAGTCGCATTCCTGACTTTCTGCCTGGTGTCCAACCCTCAGAGGAGTGAGCCCCAGACACTACCTTCAGTCATCTCTGAGTGCCCCTCCTGTGCACCGCGTGACATGCACTTTCTAAAGCATGTGTGCACCTGTCAAGCAAAAGGTCATGGAACAGTTCAAAGACAAATTTGCTCACTTAAGTGGTGACCAGGAGAGGGATCAGTCAGGGCTGGGGAAGGGACTGGGAAGCTTGCAGAAAACTGCCAGAGGCTTCCAGAAAGGGAATGTGCAGGGCTAGGGCTAGAGAGTTGGATGATGGGGGCGGGCAGGACAGCGTCTTCAGCACATGAGCATGCTGAGAGGGGAGTGATGGGGCGGTCACACTCGGACAGGGAGCTATCTGCCATCACTGCTGTAATCAGAGGGGCCCTGGTGTGGAGGGGAGCAGAGACCTGGGACAAGGAGCTCTGAGGGAATCAAAAGCTTCTGGAAGGCCTCCCATTTTATTGACCCAATGAGTCCATGTGGCTTCTCTGTTACACTCTAGCTGACTTGAGCAAAGGGAGAGTGTCCTCACTTATGTTGCACACATTACTGCATTTACTAAGTCATTTAACAATGACATTCATAGATGAGGGTATTTCTGGTGTTGAAATAATCACAGCTGCCACTTATTAAGTGCCTGTTACATGCCAGGCACATTACATCATCTTACCCAATCCTCCCAGCAACGTTGAGAAGGTGGCACTGAGATTGTCCCCATTGTACAGATGAGGAAACTGAGGCTAAGAGAAGTTAAACAGCTTGGCTAAAGTCCCAGTCGCTAGGAAATGGCAGGGCTATTGTCTCTCCATCTCTAAACCGCTGCTTTCCACTCTACCATCCTGCCCTCATTTCCTGAACACCTGCTCTGTGCAAGGCCCTGTGTGCAACCACAAAATGAATCATTCAAGTAGTCATGTATTCAATAACGCTTTTTTGAGCACTTACTATTTTTATGGGCTTATTTATTTATAGCATGCCTTATTTCAGAAAGCACTTAACTTCTTTATTTGATATACAAGAATGAAATTTTACAGGAGTGGTCATGTGACAAGCATCAAATGAAAACCAGAAGTTGGAAAGGTCAGAAGAACTCAGGAATGACAGGTATACAAGTGTGGACCTTGAGGTCCTATATGCCATGGGGACAGGCCGCAGATTGTCCTCTGACCTTTCCAGCAGCTGAAACTTGATCCCACACAATTCAGTGCCCATAAGACACTGGCACACCATTGCTGAGGCAAATCAAAAGTCTATTAGGCCTGAGACCCGAGAGGTATTTTTTTTAGAGAGCTGGCATGAAGAGAACACTGTTAAACGTAAGGAACAATGTCCCCAAACAGCCTCCCAATTGCACGTACGGCACAAGTCTTAGGGGCTGTTTCCCGTACCGCCCCCGAACACCCCCCCATCCCCACACCACTCCGTGCTGGCCCAAGTCCCATAGCAGAAAAACAGCTCAGAAAAGAGAGAGCCTCGACAAGGCCAGGCAAGCACACCACCCTTTAGCTTCATCCACGTGTGGGGTTTGCTGCAAACATTGGTAATAAATGCTAAATTCAGGTCCCAGGTAAGTTTTGTTTGGCCTGAGCTTTGTACTTAAATGGCTTGAATTAGTTGTCAACTTTAAACAAGTTTCACCTTTTTAAAAATTCAGATTTTTGGCATTCTCTTTTTTAAAAAAGAGGGACTTGACAACATGGGGCCCACATTCCCAAAGGACAAGAATTTGCTAGAGCCAGTCATTTTCCAGTCCCCCGATGGTCCCCGAAGGCCCTTCTTTGCTTTGAACTTTCCTACCTGGGTCTGCAAGGCGTCGGGAGTTTGCAGCCTGTTTTAGGATGTTTTGAGCCCTGGCACATTTGTGTGCAGGAGGATCACCAGGAGATTTGTTTATAGCACAGGGTCCCCCGTCTGGCTCCTTGAATTTGGGATGCGGCTCTGCCAGGCATCCTTCTAACTGGTGACTGTGATGCTTCTGTTTCTCCTAACAAGCACGGAAGACTGGGTGGGGCCTGTGGGGGACTGTACAGCTGCTCAGTGCTGCTGACTCAGAAAAACAGATGAATAGTTTTCTTCCAACACAACAAATATGGCAAATATGGTGGGGTTCTGAGTTCAAGGTTATACTCCCCGAAGTGCCTGGAGTGCAGCTCCTCTAAGTGGCTGGGTGGGTCTTGGTCACGTGCTGTAAATTATGGTGGCGCTCCAACTGGGCTACACCTTAGAACCAGCTTTTCAACCCACACTCCTCACCCCATGCCTAGGCCACATCCAGGCCAATCAAACCAGAATCTCTGAAGATGAGAACACAGGCATCAGCATGCTAAACTTCCTGGGGTGATCCCAAAGTACTTCAGGTGGGAGGGCTTAAGATTGAGCAGGGCTCTCTAGGTCAATACCTTCTCTAGATATCGGCTGTAGCTGGACCAAGTTCCTCAGGGAGGGCAGGGGAGGGAAGGAGAGGAGAAGGAAGGGGAGAGGAGGGGAGAGGCAGGTGAGTAAATAGATCCTTACCGGAAGTGTGATGAGCAGAAACCTGGGCAATCTGGGGCATAAGCAGGGATACCTAACCCAGCCCCCGGGGCTCAATCTCTCCCCACCCCTGCAGGAGAGGCCTGGGGTGAGTTCTGGGAATAAGGACCATCCAACCACGTGAAGAAGAGGAAGGAAAATCCCCATCAAGGCAAAGACACAGTCCAAGGCTCTGAGGCCCAAATTCCAGGCAGAAGGGTGGAGGTTGTTTGTCACACCCGGGTCAAAGGGTGTGGGTGGGGAGTAGAAGAAGAGGCTACACAGGTGAGAAGGTGTCACATCACAAAGGGCCTTGTATGCCAAACTAAGGAGATTGAACTTGACCATGAAGCTAGGCAGACCCTCTGGAGAGTTTTAAAGCAAGGAGTCATGTGGATGAACAAACCTGTGATGGGCTGGGGTTACCAAGGAGGGCTTCCTGGAGGAGGTCAGACTTGAGCTGAGGGAGGGATAGGATTTGGAGAGCTGACGTTCTGATGAGCTGCTTCAGTTAAAGCTCGCAAAAACCCTTCCCTCCCCCATGCCCTTTGAAACTATTTGAATCAAAGATTGCGTGTGTTAAAGATGTGTGTGTTATCTGAAAGCTGTGGTTTCTCTTTAACAGATTCAGGGCCTCATCCTTTAACTCGGAACCAGGAAGGAATTAGGAGCGCGTCCTCCTGCCCAGAGAGCTAATTACTGAAATTCAGTGGCCTCACCAGGGCGAGTGGCGTCACCAGTCTCCATCCCCCAACAGATCCTAATTTCTAACTGGTCAAAGTTAGACATTTCAGTACATTTTTATGGGCTGCCCAAAGCCAGCTGGAAGCTTTTTTTCCATAAACTCTCCCTGAGACAAGTAGCCAGGTTTCACATATTAAAATGAAAACGTCAAAAGCGCTAACAGGAGAAGAAAAAAAAAAAAAAAAAAAAAAAAAAAGCAGGCTCATTTGTGAGGCCTCAGCTCACAAAAGCTGAATCAGGGTCCAACAGCATCTGCCTGTTTTTCTTCTGCAAAGCTGATGGTCAAGTTAGAAGGATGATGATAATTACTTGTTTATCCATTCACTCAGCAAACACTTACGGGACATTTACTGGGTGCCAGGTCTTGAGCTGGGCACTGAGATGAGAAGCTGCCTGAGGCCTGATGGTCCCATCCCCACTGCCCTCCAGGGCTCAAAATACTTTATAGTTTACAAAGTGTTTACATATGCAATTTTGTGAGCTGTGGGTGCCATTATTATCCACATTGCTTAATACATGGCAGAACCTGACCTTAGGTTATCCAAGTCCAGATTCTAAGTGCAAGTCCAGTCCAGATCCTAGAGCCTATCCACTCTTTCTTTCCTTCCTCTTTCTTTCTTTCTCTTTCTTTCTTTCTTTTTTCTTTCTTTCTTCTTTCTTTTTTTTTCTTTCTTTCTTTCTTCTTTCTTTCTCTTTCTTTTTCTTTCTCTCTCTCTTTCTTTTTCTTTCTTTCTTCTTTCCTTTCTTCTTTCTTTCTTCCTTTCCTTCTTTCTTTTCTTTCTTCCTCTCTGTCTTTCTCTTTTTTTCAAGACAGGGTCTTGCTCTCTCACCCAGGCCAGAGTGCAGTGACACAATCATGGCTCGCCGAAGGCAGCCTCAACCTCCCAGGCTCAATTGATCCTCCCAACTCAGCCTCCTGAGTAGCTGGGACTACAGGTGCCTGCCACCACACCAGGCTAATTTTTAAATTTTTCATAGAGACAGGGTTTTGTCATGTAACCCAAGCTGGCCTTGAACTCCCAGGCTCAAAGGATCTTCCTACCTCAGCCTCCCAATTCCTATGCTGGAATTACAGGCACGAGTCACTGCGCCCAGGCTACCTTGGTCCTTTTTTTTTTTTTTTTGAGATGGAGTCTTGCTCTGTCACCCAGGCTAGAGTGCGATGGCACGATCTCGGCTCACTGCAACCTCTGCCTCCCAGGTTCAAGTGATTCTTCTGCCTCAGCTTCCCGAGTAGCTGGTACTACAGGCGCCCGCCACCACGCCCAGCTAATTTTTGTATTTTTAGTAGAGACGGGGTTTCACCATATTGGCCAGGCTGGTCTTAAACTCCTGACCTTGTGATCCGCCCTCCTCGGCCTCCTAAAGTGCTGGGATTACAGGCGTGTGCCACCGTGCCTGGCCTCATCTGTTATTGGCCAAAGTTGGGTAATAGCTCCAAGAGGTTTCGCTGTCACTTATGATCTGTCCAGAATTCACCCCCACCTTAAAATTCTGGTTCATTTTTGGAGGAGCTCCCCATTTTGAGGAAGGATAAAACTAGCACCCACCTCCCATGGCCACGATCACTGTGAAATCCTAGTGGAGCTAAATCCTTCCACGGCATCTTATCCTGCCTGGCTAGTGGACAGGCACATGGAAAAATGCAACACTAGCCAATCAGATACTCATTCTTGGGTTGAGTGAGTGGTGAGGGGACCCTTGGCGATCACTCACCCTCTGTAGAGAACCCTGGATCAGACTGTGCCTGCAGTCTTCCTTTGGCCAGAATTCCTCTCTTGGTCCTGCCCTTTGTCCAAGCCTGTTCTCCAGCCTCTTGTTCATTCTGTGTACCTTTACTACCCTCCAGGAAGTTCCCCTTTTGCTTTGGATGGACAGAGTTGGCCCTGGTTGCTCATAATCAAGAATTCCAACTGATACAAGGTCCTAGGTCTCCATCCTGTTTACAGAGAAGGCAGGAAATAGCCATCTCCCCTGGTGCTGTGGACACTGACCAAGGAGTTTCTTCCCAGGAAAACCGTTTTTGGGTGCCATGAAAAGGTTGGCATAGCCTCTCTTGCCAAGGCCTAAGAATTATCACAGCAGATAGACCCAGCTGTCCAGGCTGCTGCCTGCATCCTAAAAAGCAGACATAAGCTGACGGCTCACTGCTGGGTTCCACACCTCTCAGCTCTTCGAACTGCCACCAAGCTTGTTCTCCCTGCAATTCCATTCCCATCTGGGAGCTGCTAGCCTTTTAAGGGTGATGAGTGTGAAGAAGGAGGCTGGGCTGGGCGCAGTGGCTCATGCCTGTAATCCCAGCACTTTGGGAGGCCGAGGTGGGCAGATCATTTGAGGTCAGGAGTTCGAGACCAGCCTGACCAACATGGTGAAACGCCCTCTCTACTAAAAAAAAAAAAATACAAAAATCAGCCAGGCGTGGTGGCTCATGCCTGTAATCCCAGCTACTTGGGAGGCTGAGGCAAGAGAAGAATTGCTTGAACCAGGGAGGCGGAGGTTGCGGTGAGCCGAGATCGCACCACTGCACTCCAGCCTGGGCGACAGACATGTGGGGACTTGCAAGAGGACAAGGAGTCAAAAGACCTACACACGTGTCATTAGGTGCTCAGGGGACAAGCTCTGTTCTCAGGGACTGTGAAGGAAGGTAGATCGGTCAGACTCTGGAGAAGCAGAACCAATGGGAGATACACTGGGTATGTATACAGATGCTTGTCCACTTACAATGGGGCTTCTCCAATATCGTAAGTGGAAAATGAATTTAATATACCTAACCTACCAAATATCATAGTATGATTTCTACTGAATGCGTATAGCTTTTGCACTGTCGTAAAGCCAAAATATCATAAGGCAAGCTGTCATCATTCAGGGACCATCTCTGTGTGTGTGTGTATATATATATGTTTGTTCATAAACAGATGTATTTAAGAAATTAATTTGCATGATTGTGGGAGCTGGCAAGTCCAAAATCTATAGGGCAGGCCAGCAGGCTGGCGACTCAGCAGGAATTAATGCTAGAGTCTTGAGACATAATTTTTTCTCCAGGAAACTTCAGTTTTTGTTTTTGTTTTGAGACGGAGTTTCACTCTGTTGCCCAGGCTGGAGTGCAATGGCGTGATCTCGGCTCACTGCAACCTCCGCCTCCCAGGTTCAAGCGATTCTCCTGCCTCAGCCTCCCAAGTAGCTGGGATTACAGGCACGCACCACCACGCCTGGCTAATTTTGCATTTTTAGTAGAGACAGGATTTCACCATGTTGGCCAGGCTGGTCTTGAACTCCTGACCTCAGGTGATCCGCCCGCCTCGGCCTCCCAAAGTGCTGGGATTATAGGTGTGAGCCACTGCACCCAGCCAGAAACCTCGGTTTTTACTCTTAAGGCCCTCCACTGATTGGCTGTGGATTACCCACTCTATCGAGGGTGAGGGTAATTTTCTTTTTCTTTTTTTTCTTTCTTTCTTTTCTTTTTTTTTTTTTTTTTTTTTGAGACAGAGTCTCACTCTGTCACCCAGGCTGGAGTGCAGTGGGGTAATCTTGCCTCACTGCAACCTCCATCTCTCAGGTTCAAGCAATTCTCCTGCCTCAGCCTCCCGGGTAGCTGTATGGGTGTGCGCCACCACACCCAGCTAATTTTTTGTATTTTTAGTAGAGATGGGGTTTCACCATGTTGGCCAGGTTGGTCTCGAGGGTATTTTTCTTAAAGTCAACTGATGATAAATGTTAACAACATCTCTAAGATCCCTTGACAGTGACACCTAGATTGATCTTGGATTAAAGAACTAGGTATGATAGCTTAGTCATGTGGGCATATAAAATTGACCATCACAGAGGGGTCAGCCCAGAGTGGTGCCTCTGCCAGAGGGCGGTGACTACAGGCTGGATGAACCAGCCGTTGGAGTGGGAAACTCAGCTGACATTGGGTCAGCTGGCTGTGGAAGGGAACTCCATAGTCACACCAGGAGTGCATGGCTGAATGCTGTGGTTAGCTGTGAAGGATGAATAAATGACTCATGATTTGAGCCTATGTTCTTCTTTGCTTTCCCTGTGACCTGCACAGACCAAACTCCTTGCTGCAGAGCTCTGTTCCTTGCAATGCTTCCCTCCACCCACTTTCTGTCTAGCTGCTTTCGCATCTCTCTATTTTGGTTTGATGTCCATACAAAGTCTGCTTGCCACCCCACCAGCCACATATAACTCCCCAGAGCCTCTTTCCTGCCTGCTGACTGCTCAGATTCCCTGCACACACATACCTGGGGCCTGCTAAAGCCTCACGGGTGAGACCCAGACCCTGATAGTCAGAACCACATCTGGAATGAAGAGCTCTCAGCTCATCAGGCTCCTATCCCAAGGGATGTCCCACACAGCTGGGCTCCCTCTGTGCAGCTCCAGCCCAGATGTTTCCTCTCCTCTGCGGGGGGAGGCATCTGGGATTTTGAATGTAATCTTGGAAGAAGCAGCTATAAGACACAGATCTGAATGGTCCCAGCTAAACCTCTTGGAACTATTGCCCCAACTTAAGCCCGAAGATCAGGGAGGAGAACAGACAACAGAGAAAGGCCAGACCTGAGAGTTCCTTCTGAGAGCTGTAAAAGAGTGAAGATTAACTTTAAAGAACCATGGAATTCTGGCAACAGAATCTCCACTTCTCCAAGCTGAAAGAGGTCCTGAAGGTCACTTAGGCATTCCTCCACCCAGGCAGGGATTACCTCTGAAATTCATAAGAAGGTCACATGTCACAGAACACTCAAACAGAAGGATTTTAAAATAAATTTTGGCAATAAAAAAAATCAAGAGGACTGCTGAGGACCTGATAAAAGTGGCATGGCATACCTCTTCGGGCAGGGGAGGGGCAGAGGCCTGGACCCACTTATTGCTCATGTGCTGATTTACTAGTTGACCTTGAACGAGTCTTTCCTACATGAGTTTGGCCAGACCTCTCTTGCTTGCTTTTTTTTTTTTTTTTTGAGACAGAGTCTTGTTCTGTCGCCCAGGCTGGAGTGCAGTGGTACGATCTCGGCTCACTGCAACCTCCACCTCCTGGGTTCAAGCCATTCTCCTGCCTCAGCCTCCCCAGTAGCTGGGATTACAGGCGCACACCACCACGCCCGGGTAATTTTTTTTTTTTTTTTTTTTTGAGACCGAGTCTTGCTCTGTCACCCAGGCTGGAGTGCAGTGGCCGGATCTCAGCTCACTGCAAGCTCCGCCTCCCGGGTTTACGCCATTCTCCTGCCTCAGCCTCCCGAGTAGCTGGGACTACAGGCGCCCGCCACCTCGCCCGGCTATTTTTTTGTATTTTCTAGTAGAGACGGGGTTTCACCGTGTTAGCCGGGATCGTCTCTCGATCTCCTGACATCGTGATCCGCCCATCTCGGCCTCCCAAAGTGCTGGGATTACAGGCTTGAGCCACCGCGCCCGGCCAATTTTTGTATTTTTAGTAGAGTTGGGGTTTCACCATGTTGGCCAGGCTGGTCTCAAACTTTTGACCTCGTGATCCGCCCACCTCAGCCTCCTAAAGTGCTGGGATTACAGGCATGAACCACTGCGCCCGACCTTGCCTGCTTTCTAGATACCAGTTTCCCCATCTGAAAATGAGAAGTTGGGCAACTTAACTTGGAAGATCCCCTCCATTAAGACACAGGGTCTCACTCTGTTGCTCAGACTAGAGTGCAGTTATGTAATCATAGCTCACTGCATCCTCGAACTTCTGGGCTCAAGCAATCCTCCTACTTCAGCCTCCTGAGTAACTAGCACTGCAGGTGCATGTCACCACCCCAGCTAATTTATTTTTATTTGTAGAGATGTGGTCTTGCTATGTTGCCCAGGCTGGTCTTGAACTCCTGGCTTCAAGTGATCCTACTGCCTCATCCTCCCAAGTAGTTGGGATTTACAGGAGCGGCTGGTATTGGCTTTTTATATTTTTTATTATGTATATTTTAGACAGAGTCTCACTCCTAGACCAGAGCGCAGTGGCGCTATCTGAGCTCACTGCAACTTCTGCCTCCAGGGTTGAAGTGATTCTCATGCCTCAGCCTCCGGAGTAGCTGGGATCATAGGCATGCACCACCACATCCAGCTAATTTTTTTTTTTTTTTGTATTTTTTGGTAAAGATGGGGTTTCACCATGTTGGCCAGACTGGTCTCAAACTCCTGGCCTCACGTGATCTGCCCACCTCGGCCTCCCAAAGTGCTGGGATTACAGGTGTGAGCCACCATGCCCAGTCTGGTATTAGCTTTTGAATACACTATATCAACTGGGTTCAAACCTTAGTTCCATCAATACTAGTTGAATCATACAAATGATGCTGTTGTATCCACTCTCTTCTTATTTGCTCTCCTCTGGCTATATCCTGGGCAGTTGGTTATATCTTGTCCTTCATGAAATGCCCAGCAAGAGCCTTGGCTCCCGGGCAACAGCTCTCATACATTTTCTCTTTCTCCTACACACCCAGCTTGGGGCCAGGAGCTCAGCCACCTCACGTGGATTAACTCATGGATTGCTTGATCCCAGAAAAGATGCCTTGTAAATACTGGAGTTCATTAATAAAATGGCTCCTCTGTATTTTAATGTGAGGAAAACTTTAAAGATAGCTTTAATCTTCTCTGGAAGTATCTGCTATAAAATGACATAGATTGACTAATTACCCAGTGTCCTTACTTTTGGTAAGAATTCTAATAACTATATCTATCTATCTATCTAAGTCAGTCTTTTATGATCACACTGTTTTAATCATATCAATCAAAAATCTCTAATTGAATGTAGTATGTAGACCTAATTGATAAAAACAAGAAGACAAAATATCTCTCAAATAGTCAGTGCAGCTTTTGGTGGGTCAAATCTTTATATAACATCCTTTATGAAGAATGACTGGGAGCAACTCATTTGTTCTAGACTTCATACATTGATCAGTGAGTCAATCTGAAGCCCTGATTAGAGAAGTGACCTATCCTAGGTTACCCAGTGAGGGAGAAACAAAGCTCAGGCTGACTTCATAGAATCGAATAATTTTGCCATCAGAGACACCTTAGAGGTCATTGTGGTTTGCAGAGAGCTGATCTCACCTTTTCTCGACACCCTCCCACAATTATCTATCAATCTGTCTGTCCCCCTAGTCCCACCTCCTAGGTCTGGACTAGGAGCTTCTTTTTTTTTTTTTTTGTCTTTTTTGAGACAGGGTCTTGTTCTGTCACCCAGGCTGCTGGAGTGCAGTGGTGCGATCTCAGATCACTGTAACCTCTGCCTCCAGGCTCAAGCAATCCTCCTACCTCAGCCTCCCAAGTAGCTAGGACCACAGGTGCATGCCATCATGCCCAGCTAATTTTTTGTATTTTTGGTAGAGATGGGGTTTCACCATGTTGCCCCGGCTGGTCTCAAACTCTGGAGCTCAGGCAATCCACCTGCCTCAGCCTCCCAAAGTGCTGGGATTTCAGGTATGAGCCACCACGGCCGGCTGGACCGGGAGCTTCCTGAGGTCAAAGGCTGCATCTTATTCATCTTCATGCCACACCTGTCATTCCTAGCATGGTACCTGCCTACAGCATGATTCCTTACACACATGCACTATGTTGAAAGGGTGAACAAACCACCACTTTATCTTTAACAGATGGGGAGACTAAAATTTAAACTAGGGAAGGGATCCTTGGTTCCATAGCAAGCTGGCAAGGCAGGGAAATAGGATCTCCAGTGTCTGGTGAAGGCTCCATTTTCTTTTCTACACCCCCTGGGTTCACAGAGAAGGCAGGCAGACTTCTCTCATTTCCCCACAAAAGCCACAGGTAAAGGTGTTTATAGCTTGGCAGCTAACCAAGGCCACAGCCACGCCAACAGGTCACAGCCTGACCCTGGCAAACATTTTTTTTTAAACTGGTGTTAATAACCATGCTTCCTACTATAATCTGCAAACTGTACCTCCATGCTGAGGACATGATAAACCAACCCCCAAATTCAGGCCATAAAACATGGGCTCGTCTAACCTGTCACCTGCATAATAATTATTTTCAAAAATTATGTAATAATAATTAGTCATATTTGTGAAAAGCCTTTTCTGTGTAGAGCCCCCCTTTTTTTTTTTTTTGAGATGGAGTTTCGCTCTTGTCACCCAGACTGGAGTGCAATGGCACAATATTGGCTCACTGCAACCTATGCCTCCCGGGCTCAGGAGATTCTCCTGCCTCAGCCTCTCAAAGTGCTGGGATTATAGGCATGAGCCACTGTGCCCAGCTGTGGAGCACTTTCATATAGGCTAACTTGTTTGGTATTCAAATAAGTATTTCTGAAAGAAAATGATGTTCTCTCAAAATAATGACGGTACATTTAAAATAAGTGAATCTGTCATGTATGAAGCATACTTTGATAAATCTGATTTTAAAAGTAACAGTGAAAATCACAAGTTACTTTTATTTTCTTCCTCATGCGTTTTGACATTTTCCAAATTGTCCTAAATTGAAAGAAAACATAGAATAGCACAGCAGAAGGAAGAGCATAGGTTACTGGGAGGTGGGGCACCTTCTCTCAGGGCTCTCTGGCCCTTTGGTGGTCTCCTTGGACAGACAGGTGCTGAGACACTGCTAAGCAGAGGGGACAAGCCCTGACTCTCTATTGTGTGTGACGCTGAGTATATCACTACGCCTTTCCAAACCTCCATTTCATCCCCTGCAAAATGGACCTGATGCCTGCCACACCTGGCTCACCAAGCTGTGACAAGCTTTAAAAGAGAAGGGTGGGCCAAGGGCAGTGGCTCACACCTGTAATCCCAACACTTTGGCAGGCCAAGGCGGGTGGATCATGAAATCAGGTGTTCAAGACCAGCCTGGCCAACATGGTGAAACCCCATCTTCTACTAAAAATACAAAAATTAGCCAGGTATGGTAGCATGCACCTGGAATCCCAGCTACTCCGGAGGCTGAGGCAGGAGAATTGCTTGAACCCAGGAGGCAGAGGTTGTAGTGAGCTGAGATCGTGCCACTGCACCCGGCCTGGCTGACAAAGCAAGACTTCGTCTCAAATAAATAAATAAACAAACAAATAAGAAGGGTGATCAGTCCCATGCATGAGGGGACACTGTGCACTGTAACCACCCTGCACACCTAACAAGCAATGCTATCACCAAAATCTCCTCTCCTGCAATCTCCTCATAGCTTCCTGCCCCTTCCATCTTTAAAATCACCAAATATCTCAAACATGGAAAAGTTTTAGACTTGAGAAGGAGAGGGATCAGAAAGAACTATAGATCAACCACCCAGCTCTGTTACATCTTGACACTTGGTCATGTTTGCCTCAGATTTTAATATCTTTTCTAAGAAATAAAACATACAGATAGAATTAAACCCCCTGTGTTCTTCCTTCTGATCTCATTCCTGTCCCTCCCTTCCTAAACGTTACCCTATTCTAAATCTGGGGTCTTTCATTTCCCATGTATGTTTCAATACTTTTACTACCTGTCTGTAGCCCCAAAATATCTATGTAGCTTATTTTGTATTTCTTTGGGTTTTTGTTGTTGTTGTTGTTTGTTTGTTTTTGAGAAAGTCCCTCCCTGTCACCCAGGTTGGAGTGCAGTGGTATAATCATGGCTTACCACAGCCTCAAACTCCTGGGCTCAATCAATCATCCCACCTCAGCCTCCCGAGTAGCTGAGACTACAGGTGCATGCCATCATGCCCAGCTAACTTTTGTATTTTTAGTAGAGATGGGGGTTTCGCCATGTTGTCCAGGCTGGTCTTGAACTCCTGAGCTCAAGCGATCTTCCCACCATAGCCTCCCAAAGCTCTGGAATACAGGCTTGAGCCACGGGGCCCAGCTGAATGCATTAAGAAACATTTTGTATCATTTGTGTCACACCGTACCTATGCCACATCTTGATGTTAGTTTTTTTTCCTAGAGTGTAACTATGTTGAGGTTACAGACTTAGTTCATTTTTACTCCCAGTATATTATTCCATTGTATGGCAAGATCACAATTAATCTATCTGGTCTGCTGTTTGTTTGTTTGTTTGTTGAGACAGAGTCTCACTCAGTCACCCAGGCTGGAGTGCAGTGGCACGATTTCGCCCATTGCAACCTCTGCCTCCCAGGTTCAAACAATTCTCCTGTCTCAGCCTCCCAAGTAGCTGGGACTACAGGCACACACCACCACTCCCAGCTAATTTTTGTATTTTTAGTAGAGATGGGGTTTCGCCATATCGGTCAGACTGGTCTCGAACTCCTGACCTCAAGTGATCCACCCGCCTTGGCCTCCCAAAGTGCTGGGATTACAGGCATGAGCTACCTTGCCCAGCCTATCTGGACTGCTGTTCATGGATAATTCATTAATTTCTAAATTTTCACAATTATGTGCTGAATGACTGGAGTGGAGTCATTGAATTGTAGCTGTGAGTATCTTCCACTTTCTTACATGTTGCCAAACTGTTCTCCAAAATCGTTTTGCCAGTTCATATCTCCATAGGCATTTGAGGGTTCCCACCGTGCGACATCCTCACCCCCCACTCCCCTGTATTGACAGACTCGACTACCGTGCCCATCTGGTGGATGTGTAATGGTGTATCACAGTTCTCTTCATTTGCATCTCTCACGTGGCCAATGGGGTTGAACATCTTTTCACATTTTAGGTTATTTTAGCCATTTAGGTTTCCTCTTTTGTGAGTTGCCTGTTGATATCCTTAAGCTGTATTTTCAAAATTGGATCGTTGATGAGCCCATTAAACTCCCTCCACCTGGCACACCCACCTCCCTGTTTCCACAACCTAACTGAATGCTACTTTTTCTGGGAAACTTATTCTCTTTCCTCAATTCAAAGTTAGAGTTGCCTCTAAACAATCACTGGTGACACTGTACCTTTCTCGTGGCATTTATAATTTCCTGTTCGGTAGTGTTTTAACTTCTTATTTTGGTATCAAACTTTTTAGTTTACAAAAGCACCTGCTCCTTCATTGTCCTATTTGAGCATTTATGCGACAGCCCCACGAGATGGATAGTATTATTACCCTCTTTTAAACAAAGAAACATGGTGTAGGAGGGTCTAGCTAACCCAAGACCCCGTCCTGTCTCAGAGGCAGAGCTGGACTTGAAGCCAGGACAATTCAATTCCATGTGCAGCTCACAGCACAATCCCCTTATTTATTTATGCATCAACACCACCTCCTTCACGAGATTGCCAGTCCCTTGTCTCCCATCCACCTGTGTGTCTCCCATCCCCGTGCTCTAGTCCCACACAGTGGGGCCATCAAGATTCTGAATACAGAATTTCTTAAGAAAGTATTAATACAATGATCACTTACTGCACACCCACCAGCCACCAGGGGCTTTGCATATATTAACTCTAACCTTCCCAAGAACTCTATTTAGGTGAGGACACGGAGGCTTAAGAGTTAAAGTCTCAGGAGCAAGAATTGTTTAAAAAAAAAAAAAAGAGTTGAAGTGACACACTTAGGCTCCCATGGCCAGTAGTGGGTGCAGCTGGCCTATAGCCTCAGAGGTGAGCACTTCCCTCTGTCATCTCTGTCCCCCAGCATCCTGAAGGCAGACCCAGCCAGCTTAGAAGCTAGTGGGAGTGTTCTGCTCCCATCATCAACCCTACCCGCGTTGGACACACGTTCTCTGAGCAGAACATGGTTAAGTAGCACAATCCTAGGGCTCCTTTGGGACTTGAAAATGTGCTCTCCGGGATTGGGAGATTTTGTGCCATGAGGCTGCTCCCAAGCTTTCCTTCCAGGTTCAGGCAGGTGCTCAGCAGTGCTAGTTTCTGCTGAGGCCCAGGATCCAGAACGGGGCAGTGAGGCAGGTGAGAGCAGGAGGATCAAGGAGCGGAAGGAAATGAGGAAGGAGGTGAGAGGATTCCTGGATCTCTGCTGAGAAGGTGAGGTGGGGGGCAGCACAGATCATGCTCCAAGGCCAGGAGGCAGAGGGCCCAGACTGAGCAACTGACAGTGAATAGGGAAGGCTCTAGGGGAAGGTGCTGGCCACAGGCCACACCCATGAAAGGACACATCCCTGTCTGGTGGGGGTGTCTGCAGAGTGGGATGGTAGCCACAGAAGTGGGCGCGGTGGACTGAGGACAAGGATGGGGGTGGGGTTATTGGTAAGCGTTTTTCCCCCCTTCCCCCAAGAGTGAGTCTGGGTGAGACCATGTCTGCCTTTTCTCCCCAGGGCAGGGACCCTGTGATTGGAGCTCTGCCCACTGCCTCCATCTGCCATTCCTATGACTTTGTGCATGTTATCTTTCATTGTGTGCCCTTTATTTACATGACGTGTTATGCGTGTGGCATATATTTGCGATTGTACCATGTATTTCTGTGCACTGTCTATGCAGTTTGTTGTTTGGGGCTATTTTTCGGCCATGTAGGTTTCCTCTTTTGTGAATTGCCTTTTGATATTCTTAACCCATATTTTAAAAATTGCATTGTTGGCCCACTAAATTGCCTCCACCTGGCACACCCACCAACCTATTTCCACAACCTATCTGAATGCCCCCTTTTCAGGAAAACTTGCGTCTCTTGCCCGCCTGTGTTGTTCTTGCGTTGTGGCTTTATGTGTTATGTCCGTCTACCTTATATGCATGTTCTGTTGTGTCTCTGTTGTGTACAGTGTGTTCCTCCTTGTGTATCTATGCCTATGGCTGGTGTGTACAGTACTTCTCTTTGTGGTGTGTGTCCTGTACATGCTGCGGTGTGTTCTGACCTGTGTCTGTGCGCTGTGCACTGTGTGTTGTGTATCTACATTACGCTTGGGCTGTGTCTCTGTGCCGAACGCCTGTGCTGTGAGTGCAAGCTGTTGTGTGCCCCGTTTGGCCGTCCTGGGTCTGTGTCTGCCTGTCTGCGCCAAGGGTCCGCGCCGCCCTGCTGTGTGTCTGTGCCAGGGTCCGCCGGTGCCTGCGCGCAGAGCTGTGTTTCCTCAACAAGTGTGCGAGCGGCAGTGTGCGCCATGCGCACTGCCTGGCGTCTCCGTGTGCGCCGCGGTGTGGCCGCTTCTCGGCTGGGGGCCCAGGTCCGGGATAGTGGCCGCGGAGGATGCGCGCCCGCGGGGTGGGCGGGGGCAGGCGGCGCTGCGGGGCCCGGCGGCCGCGGGCTCCAATGGCGAGGCCGGCGCGGCCCCCGCTAATTACATAAGCGGGACGTCAATAATTCGCGGGAAAACGCGAAAAAGATGGCGCCCCGCGCCCGGGGGGCCCCTTCCTGAGCGCCCCGGCCCCTCCCTCCGCCGCCTCCCCCTCCTCCCCGCGGCGCCCCCGCCCCGCCCCGCCCCCGCCGAGACCCCGACCCCGGCCCCACTGGCGGACACTCGGCCGGGCAGCCGCGGGCCGAGCGCAGCCGCCTCCGCCACCGATGCGCCTGGTGGCCAGACTCCAAGTGGGACCGGCGGACACGCAGCCTCGCGGTGAGTTCTGCGCTGTTGGGCGGACTCCCCGCCACACTCTCCTCTCCCGGCCCTCATCCCTCTCTTTTCGAAATCTCCCTGAACTTTGGCGGCCCGAACGCCTCCGGGGGGTGAGACTCCTATGGAGCGGGGCGCTCGGGGGTGGGGACGGGGCGTGCAGGGTACCTGCGGGGCAAAGGGGCCCCACCCGGGTTCCTGAGCCCCGGGGGGCGTGGGTGACAGGTCGTTCTTCCTTGCCCCCGATCTTTAATTTTCCTGTCGGGGTGGGGGAAGGACGGACGAGCGTTTGGCATTTCGCTCACGTCCGAAGTCAGGCTGCGGCAGGGTTGGGATGGGGGAGGCTTGGCGTCCGAGCGACTGAGGAGAGGATCGCTGAACCCGAAGGGGGTGCTTCTGCAAGCTTTTTACCCCCTCCTGATCACCCTTTTTAAAAAGCCAACGGCCGCCCTGGGAGAGGCCCCGGCGCATGAATCATCCTCGCTTCCTGCCCCCGCCCGGCCCCGCGCTCCCGGTGCCGCGGATTTGAACTGGACGCAGACGGGAACCTGCAAACAGGCATTTCTTTGCAAATGGGTTTGAATCAACCAATCACAGCCCGCGGGGGCCCGCTCCGGGAGGACGGAGGCGGGGGCTGGGGGGGCGCCACCCGGGGGCCCCCGCCCGGCCAGGGTGGAGGCGGGTGCGGCGACCCGGCCGGCTCCCAGAGGCGCAGCGGGGGAGGAAGTGTCAGTTTGTGAACCTGCAGCGGCCCCGGCCTGGCCGCAGGCCGGGCTGGCTGGGACCTCGCAGCGCCGAGCGAGCCAGGTGGCATGGAGAGGACAGGGGTTCAGACCGCATCCCCTGCGCGGGAGCCTATGCGCTCTGCGCTGGAGAGAAAGGAGATGGGAGTGGGGGTGGAGAGGGTCGTGGCCACGCCACCATCTGGGGAGCCGAGACCACTGCAGTGCCCGGCTCACCCCGGGGCCCCGCACGTAAACTCGTACTTAGCTTCACACACTCCCTGGCACAATGCCGTAGACATCATCATGCCCAGTCGCACAGGAGTACACACAGGCACCACGCAGAAACAGGCACTGGACTCTCTCCCTGTGAACAGATAGTCATAACACCAGGTGCCCAGCGCCATGGCCACAAGGAGGAGACCCGAGTAGGCCCTCGGGGAAAGAGCAAGGCTATGTGTGGCTGTAGTGGAGAGTGTGTGGAGGGGCATGGAACCAGGTGAGCCCAGCAGGGAAGGAGGGGGCGTTAGGGACGGCTTTGAGCACCAGTGAAGGCAGTGGGGAGCCCCAGAAGGTTTCTGGAAGGACATTGGTGGCCCTGCGGATGAGTCTGGTGGAGAAGCAGGAATTCAGGAGCGACCTGTTTAGCACTGGGTGCAGGTAGTATCGTTCTCTACCCCAGATGCCTAGTGGAGGTGAGCACAAGGCCCAGGAAACTGTTACTGAGTGATGAATGAATGAATGAATGGCCCAAGCAAAAGATGAGGCCTGAACTCAGACCAGGGCAGGAGGATGGAAGCTAGAGCTGGAAAACCAGAAATCATGGCACTTAAAATGGCCTGCTGTCGCAACTCATTGCTTAGAGGAGTTTGAGATGCATGGAGGCAGTGCCACTAGCAGGGAGAGAGAAATCAATGGGTGAACTGCACGTTGACTAGGATGGTGAGAGACAGGGGTGGAGAGGCTGGCATGGGGATGGATGACTTCACTACAGCAAATGTGTATCTGGGTGAAAGCATAAGTGGGTTTAAATGTCCCAGAATTGGTTTCCATTAAATCAGCTCATAATTTAGAACAGAAGGGGGGATTACAAAAGACAGATGACCCAGGCTACACTAGTTACAAGCCACCCAGTTTTCCTTTCTAGGTGAGTTTTCTCTGGACAGGGTAGGGATGGTTGCAGGGGTTGGGGGTAAAAATAAAACCCAGCCGCTCCCCTGGAGAAGATCATCCATCCAGAGCACATGGAGTGTGTTTGCTTAAGGAATAAAACCTCAGCCTCCTGAAACAGGGAGTGGTTCAGGCCCGCTGGGTAGGGGACTTTGTTCTGTGTGGGTTGAGAGATCCATTCTTTTTAAAAGACAGTGTGGTATGGGCCATGGTTCTGCCTTTGGCCCATCAGCCTCTTCTCCTTGACACACCTGTTTGCCTATCTGTAAGACGTGAATAGTAATATCTCCCTCATAGGATGGCCACGAGGCATTAGTGAGATAATAAATAAGTCTGGCTTATAGCACAGTACACAGAAATGGTGGTTTCCTTCCTTCCCCTAATGGGATTTCTGAAGCAGGGAAGCAAGAAGTAAAAACCCTGTTCTGCCTCTCCCAGTGTCAGGGGAAACTGATGGAGAATCGAGCTCTGGATCCAGGGACTCGGGACTCCTATGGTGCCACCAGCCACCTCCCCAACAAGGGAGCCCTGGCGAAGGTCAAGAACAACTTCAGAGACTTGATGTCCAAGCTGACGGAGGGCCAGTATGTGCTGTGCCGGTGGACAGATGGCCTGTACTACCTCGGGAAGATCAAGAGGGTAAACTCGTCCTCTCTGGCCCCTGTTCTCAGGCTCAGCATCTCTCTGCTCATGTTCCAGCCTGGCTGTCAGACCAGGGGGCAGGGGGATTGCCAGGGAATTCCCTTCTTGTCCCCCATGCCCAAAGCTGGTGGTAGGAGGAGCCAGAGCCTGGTCTTGCAGGCACCATCCTTAGGGTCAACATCATCCAACCAGTTCTTTAGAAAAGTGCTCTGAGAGCCTACAAAGCAAAAAAGTCAGGTTCGAGAGGATCACAGAGGAGCATCTGACTTGTGCTTCTGTCCTCAACATTCTGACCAAGTTTTCATCCATGGGTCCCTGGCTGTGCAACTCCAATGACAAGGAGTACACCCTGTCCAGGAACTGCCATCCTCCTTCCCCTTCTAGCCCTGCTTTCTGGAGCATATGGAGACAAAAATGAGGGAGGAAGACTATGTTCCAGGTTGGCTTTCCCCAACCCTTTCTCACTTGCTCCTTCCTATCTGTGCCCCAGGTCAGCAGCTCTAAGCAAAGCTGCCTCGTGACTTTCGAAGATAATTCCAAATACTGGGTCCTATGGAAGGACATACAGCATGGTGAGTTTTCCTAACATTTCAGGTAGCCCCCACCCTCGCCAGGTCTTCTCTCCTCTGCTGCCTTCGTTTCTTCCTTCTCTCCTTCCATCTCTTACTCCTGGCATCTGCCCTTGTCCATGAACCCCAAGCCCCCCTGTGATGATGATCTAATCTGGTTGTATATTGACTTGGGAAGGTACTTAGGACATCAGTCATCCCCTTGAGGATTCATACCCCAGGAGGGAGGCTGGGCAGGTGGGGAAGGTAGCTCAGGGAGGTGTTGGGAGGGCCAGACTGGGCCTCAGGCCTGTGTTTGCTTCCTGACTACACTATAGCTCCAACTGCTCAAAGCTCTGGGTCAATCTGGGCTAGAAAAGGGGGCGTGTCCAGGTAATCAGAATTGTCAGCTCTAGATGCAAGCACAGCATCCCCGATTTAACATATGAATAAAACTAGTGGAAGCAGCCCTCTCCACGGGGCAAGGAGTCTGGAGGAATGGGAGAAAAAACAATAAAGCAGAGATAAGTCAGGCAGGGTGAAGATGGACATGCCTGGATGGAGCTAGACCAGCTTTCAGGGCTGAAAGGAATCTGGGTTGGGTACCATCCCTGCCTTCAGAAAGCTGACATCTCTCCCTTACAGAGATGGCAAGTCAGGGCCACCTTTGCCACCATTCTCCCTTCCTATACACACAACAGACATCAGTAGCCATTGACAACACATGTGCTTTCAACATGGAGCCCCAAAACCTGTCAATCAGAGTTGGCATGAGAGGAGAAACATGTTTGCCATTTATACTCTAACAGGAGAAGAGACATGGCCCCTAGAGGGGGAAGAAGCAGGTTTTAGGGTCAGGTAGACCTTGGACCAGCTTTGCCACTTACTAGCTGCATTTGCAGAGCAAGTAATATGACCTCTCTGAGTCTTAGTTTCCTCATGTGAAAGATGAAGTGAAATACTGGCTTCATAGGGTGGTTGGGAGGCTTAAGTGAGCTAATCCATGTAAAATGCTTAGCTCAGTGCTATTGGTTTTAGAGAAGCTGTTACTCAAGAATTTGTTACCAGCTGGGCACAGCGGCTCATGCCTGTAATCCCAGCACTTTGGGAGGCCAAGGTGGGTGAATTGCCTGAGGTCAAGAGTTTGAGGCCAGCCTGATCAACACGGTAAAACCCCGTCTCTACTAAAAATACAGCTACCCAGGAGACTGAGGCAGAAGAATTGCTTGAACCCAGGAGGCAGAGGTTGCAGTGAGCTGAGATTGCACCACTGTACTCCAGCCTGGGCGACAGAGCGAGACTTCGTCTCAAAAAAAAAAAAAAAAAAAAAAGAATTTGTTACCGTAAGAGATGATTCCAAGAAGCCTGCCAAGTAGAGGCTGCAGAACCCAGCCAGTTAGTAAAGCTTTCAAATTGCCCCCTTCTCCAAGAAATTGTGGCCAGTGCAGACCGATTCCTCTCCAACCCCTGAAATGTATTATATAAATATCCAAAGCAATGAGGATCTCCTCTCCTGGTTTACCCCCTTATTGAAAGCATAAGGAGCCAGATGGAGAAGACCATGCACCTTAGCTGACCTCCTGTGGAGGCCCACCACATATCAGGCTCCTTGGGGGTACCCACAGTGATCGGCTGAAGAATGGCTTGTCTCCTAGCCAGAACTGCCCCTTCTGGGCAGAATGGTGACCCTCCGGTATCTCCCGAGATTAGAGCATAAGGTTGAACACCACTGTAGTTATTGATCCATTGCTTCATTAAGCCAGTGAGGACTTACTGAGACGCACTGTGGACACCACCTTCCTGGGAGCATGTTCAGGAATAAGAGGCAAGGTTCTTGCTTGGCCATATATTCAACAAACATGTCTTGGAACACCTGTTACATGCCACACTCTATAAGGTCCTGGGGATACAGAGATGAAGAGGTACCATTTCTTTTTTTTTCTTTCTTTCTTTCTTTTTTTTTTTTTGTTACTCAGGCTGGAGCGCAGTGGTGTGATCTTGGCTCACTGCAAGCTCTGCCTCCCGGGTTCACGCCATTCTCCTGCCTCAGCCTCCCGAGTAGCTGGGACTACAGGCGCCTGCTACCACAGCCGGCTAATTTTTGTATTTTTAGTAGAGACGGGGTTTCACCATATTAGCCAGGATGGTCTCAATCTCCTGGCCTTGTGATCTGTCCACCTCGGCCTCCCAAAGTGCTGAGATTACAGGCGTGAGCCACTGTGCCCAGCCTCTTTTTTTTTTTTTTTTTTGAGATGGAGTCTCGCTCTGTCACCCAGGCTGGAGTGCAGTGACGCGATCTTGGCTTACTGCAACCTCAGCCTCCCGGGTTCAAGCGATTCTTCTGCCTCAGCCTCCCGAGTAGCTGGGACTACAGCCACACACCACCATGCCTGGCTAATTTTTGTATTTTTAGTAGATACGGGGTGTCACCATATTGGGCAGGCTGATCTTGAACTCATGACCTTGTGATCCGCCCACCCCGGCCTCCCAAACTGCTGGGATTACAGGCGTGAGCCACTGTGCCCGGCTGAAGAGATACCATTTCTACCCTTACAAAACTTTCAGCGTGCTGGAGAAAGAAGACAGAAACACATATCAAAATGTGTTTAATGTATAGGTACAAACCTTTCACACATAAAAACATATTTATTCTTCAACCAAAATAAAATGCAAAGGAAGAGATGGAGAGGGGACCTGTAGATTAAAAGTAATTTTAAAAACATCAGCCAGTCACCATGTATGGACTTTACTTGGGGACCTTGATTCAGAAGAACAGACTTAAAAGTATTAAGGCATTTGTACTTAAGAGACAATTGGAAATGAGAAATTAACTGAATTTGTTAATGATATTAAGCAATTATGTTAACTTTTACGTGCAGTAAAGGTGTTGTAATTATGTTTTTTAAAAAGAGTCTTGATCTTTCAGAAATACATACTGAAATATTTATGGAAAATCTATTGGGTATCTGGGACTCAATTTAAAATAATTACAGGAAGGAGAAGTGGGTGGGAATATAGTAGAAACGAGATTGGCCATGAGTTCATAAGTGATGAGAAGATGGAGTTTCATTATAACTTCTAGGCCAGGCACAGTGGCTCACGTGTGTAATCCCAGAACTTTGAGAGGCCAAGGCAGGCGGATCACTTGAGGTCAGGGGTTCGAGACCATCCTGGCCAACATGGTGAAACCCCATCTCTACTAAAAATATAAAAAGTAGCTAGGCGTGGTGGCATGCACCTGCAATCCCAGCTACTCAGGAGGCTGAGGCAGGAGAATTGCTTGAACCAGGGAGGCGGAAGTTGCAGTGAGACAAGATCATGCCACTGCACTCCAGCCTGGGTTACAGAGTGAGACTCCATCTGAACAAAACAAACAAAAAAGCTATATTATCCCATAATAAAGTTTTAAAAAATTATTTAACGACAATTTAACAAAACAAGTTAAATAAGGCGGGAGAGGCAGCATGATGTGGTCAAAAGAATAAAGGGTTAGATGTCAAATAGCCATGGGTTTAATCCCACCCTCTCCTTACTAGCTAAGCAAGGGACTTAACCTCTCAAAGCCTCAATTTCCCCATCTTTAGAATGGTAATGATGATAGGCATCTCAGAGTGGTTGGGGAGATTCAGTGAGGCGGCATGTGGGGCCTAGTGCTAGGCCTAGCAGACAGTAGAGGCTGGGCATCTGGAGAGTGAGTATAAAACTTCTAATTCCTGTGAGCTGGATCTGACCCTCGAGGGCCTCTCTTTCAGCCGGCGTTCCAGGAGAGGAGCCCAAGTGCAACATCTGCCTGGGGAAGACATCAGGGCCGCTGAATGAGATCCTCATCTGCGGGAAGTGTGGCCTGGGTGAGTGGAGAGAGCAGGGCCCTGAGAAGGCCCCAACCTATGGGTCTCCACGCACTGGCCCCTGATGGGTACTGCTCTAGCCTGTTGGGGCCTCTGCTGGCTTCCTGTTTCTCTTGGCACTCCAGGGTGAAAGGGGGCCAGTTGCTGTGAGTGAGGGCTCGGGAGGAGATCCTGGGGAAAGCTGGGAGGGTATGATGGTGTATGTAATTTGGGGCCCTGCTAAACGGCGAGGATGGGTGGGAAAGATGGGG
Source organism: Macaca nemestrina (assembly GCF_043159975.1). Taxonomy (NCBI): domain Eukaryota; kingdom Metazoa; phylum Chordata; class Mammalia; order Primates; family Cercopithecidae; genus Macaca; species Macaca nemestrina. The sequence continues at coordinate 91,702,188 of NC_092138.1, read as the reverse complement.
CTCAGGCACTGAAGTCAGACCTTCCTGTGCCCCCCCTCCCCACCCCAACTGGCCAATGCTGTCATTTAATTCCCAGCCTGGGCACTGACTTGGCCACCTTGGTGGGCATCAGCAGCCAGGCTCCCGGCAGCTGGCAGGCAGAGCTCCTAGGACTTCCCTCAGCCTTCCCAGTCCTGCCTCCTTTGGGCCAACTGGCCTTGGGCCACGGCGTCCCTGTGGGCGCTCACTGCCCCCTCCTCTGCCGTAGGTTACCACCAGCAGTGCCACATCCCCATAGCGGGCAGTGCTGACCAGCCCCTGCTCACACCTTGGTTCTGCCGACGCTGCATCTTCGCACTGGCTGTGCGGGTGAGCCTTTCATCCTCCCCAGTCCCTGCCTCTCCTGCCTCCTCCATTGGGCAGCCCAGAGACTCCAATCACAGAGCCTGAGCTCCAAGCAGAAGGGCCATACCTGGGCTTAGGAGACAGATAGCGCCTCTGCCACTGTCCTTGGCCAGGATTTGTAGACTCCCTGAGCCTCAGTTTCCTCAACTGTAAAGTGGAGATGGGTTTGGTGTCGGGAATAACAGGACCAATAAATGATACTTTACTATTAAAAAAGAAAATCCATGTAAATACATGTTGGTAATTGTTGCCTTTATTGCGCTTATTACTCTTAATTCTGTTATCAACGGAGTTCCTTCTGGGATAGAGGGGATGGGTTTGGAATTAATGAGAAAAAGCTTCTTGCTTTTCTGACTACATTGGAATATCTGCGGGTCCCCCAAACCCTGGCAGCACTTCCCTCGATAGACAGCCTTGTGCTGACTCGCGTGGTCCACCCGGACCTGGTGGTTGACTGGGGCCCTCGTCTCCCCCCAGAAAGGCGGCGCGCTGAAGAAGGGCGCCATCGCCAGGACGCTGCAGGCGGTGAAGATGGTGCTGTCCTACCAGCCCGAAGAGCTCGAGTGGGACTCGCCCCACCGCACCAACCAGCAGCAATGCTATTGCTACTGCGGCGGGCCCGGAGAGTAAGGCAGGGGGTCGGGGACCCCCGGGCGGCAGGGCAGGTCTGCGAGAATCGGCGGCGGGGACCGCCCATAGGGAGCGAGCCTGGAGTGTCAGCCAAGGCGGGGACCTTGAGGGCGGGTCCAGCGTGCTGTGCTGTGGGGGCAGGGCCTCGAGGGGCGGGCCTGGAGTGTCAGCCGGGGGTGTGGGGCCCAGGGGGCGGGACTGGGGTGTCAGCCGCTACGGAGGCGGGGCCTCGAGGGGTGGGCCCGGAAGATTGGCCCTGAGGGCGGGACCTCGGGAAGTGAACTCCGCAGGTTAGACCTGGGGGCGGGGCCTCGAGGGGCGGGCCCGGAAGGTTAGACCTTGGGGCGAGGTCTCGGGAGGCGGACCTGGCGGGTTACGACAGCCCAAGCAGGATGCCAGGGAGTTGGGGCTGGTTGAGAAGCAGCCTGTGGAGGGGCGGGGTGGGGAGGAGGGAATAGTAAGGCCTCGGGGACAGGACCTGAGGAGGCGAGGCCTCAAGGGGCGGCTCCCGAAGGGGAGGCCTCGGGGTGGGGCCCGAGGGGGCGGGACCTGAAGGGGAGAACCGAGGGCGGGGCTCCGCGTGGCATTTAGCACTGTGGAGCAGGGCTAGAGGGCGGGGGTGTTTCCTTGGAGCTCTGTAGGAAACGAGGAAGTATTGAAGTGTGGTTAAGAGCCTGGGTCGGACACAGTGCGAATCCTCCCTGGACGTCCACCTCCTGGCCCTGCTCCTTACCAGCTGTACAACCCCTGAGCCTCAGCTCTCTGAATAGTTTCCCCATCATGTGGTGATTATGAGCAGAGCGTGAATTACATAATTCACATAGAGGTTCACATAGTGTCTGGCACTTGGTAAACACTGGAAAAAATGTGAGCTGTTACTGGTGGTAGTGGTGGTACTAATGCATGAAAGTCAAGATAACCTTTTCACTGTCAGAGTCAGTGGAACCGGCTGCTGGTAAGATGTTAAGATCCTTTTCCTGCCTGGCGCAGTGGCACATGTCTGTAGTCCCAACTTCTCAGGAGGCTGAAGTGGGAGGATCACTTGAGCCTGAGAGATGGAGGCTGCAGTGAGCCATGATCATGCCACTGTACTCCAGTCTGGGTGACAAAGCAAGACGACCCTGTCTCCAAAAATAGGAAAGATTGGTTTCCCTGGAGATGTGCAGTCAGGCAGCGGTAGGGGACGGGGGGCGGGGCATGTTATGTCGGGGCCACTGTGGAGGGAATTCTTGTGCTGGCTCTGCGGCAAGAGTCTTTGATGCTTCCTTGCCGACCTGGGTCCCTATGTAGCCATAGCAGCTGAGCTTGCTCCCTTGGGCTGAGTGCACTTGGCATTGTGGAAGGAACCATAGATGTAAGAGGTAGCGTCTCTGGCCTCAGGAAGTTCAGCCGTCAGGACCCTCTGAAGTCCTGAATCTCAGCCCCAAGCTCCAGCGGGGTAACTTGGGCAATGCTTGAACTACTTCATCTCTCAAATGGGCTTAACCTTAACTTCAGGCCTATGAACTTCCCCAAGTATTGTCAGATGGAGAAATGCTTATGGAAACCTTTCTTGCATTAACGAAGTGCTTCTCAACACCTATGGGCAGGGTTGCACAGGATGCTGATTAAAAATGCATCCCAGAGGCTTCTCCAAAGATTGAATAGGTCTGCAGTGGACCAAGGAATCTGCATTTTAACCTGGAGCTCACCTGACAAGGTGTCAATGAAGCATTGAGTATTTTGGTCTTCATATTCCATGAATAGTTATTGGATGACCATGATAGAGCAGATACAGTTGCAGGTGAGAAAAGCCAGATGTAGTCTCGCCCCCGGGCAGCTGACAGAAACCATTATTCTCCAAAGGCAAACGTTTCCCTGTCAGCAGTGTTTAGGAAGCAGCAAGTCCAGAAATGGTGGCTTCATTGTGGCATGGCAAGGAGAGCACAGCCTTTGAAGTTAGGGAGACTAGAATTTGAGTCATCATCCTCCACTTGCCTTCTGAGTGAGCTAGAGCAAGCCATTTCACCTGTGACTCATGTGTAATATGGAGACAGTGTCCCATCTTTTACCAGGTTGTGAGGTCAAATGAGAGTATATGTCCAACTCCCAAGTCCTCCCTTGGCACAGCCTAAGTGCTCAGTAACTATGAATTATCTTCCCTTTCTGCCAGTAGAGGGCAAATTTAAGTTGGGAAAGGTTGCCAAAGCTCATACCTGACTGGGGGTGTGGTTCTGGCTGACCTTGGCTCCTCTGTCTCTCCAGATGGTACCTGCGGATGCTGCAATGTTACCGGTGCAGACAGTGGTTCCACGAGGCCTGCACCCAGTGCCTCAATGAGCCCATGATGTTTGGAGACCGGTAGGTGCTAATTTGGTCTAACTGGGCTTTGGGCGTGGTAGGGAGGGGGCAGGGATGGCAGCAACAACTCCTGCAGGGTGACTGCCAGGCTCCAGACAAGAGGGGGTCTGTGACAATGTATGCCTACCTGTTTAATGGAGGCAGCTCAAGGTAGGGGATCTCCCAGCTATGCAGGGCCAGGAGGCAATAAAGAAGTATTCTGGGCCACATCCCTAGTTGCCATTGATTTGTGGCGTACCTTAGATAAATGCCTGCCTTCCCTACGCCCCAGTCTCTTAAGTGTCTGGGGAAGAAGGGGTGATACAGTCTGTGCGCCAGCCCTGCCCAGGGTTGTTACGGAAGCCGCTGGGGAAATGGACGACTTAACATGGCTTCTAGCTGATGGAGCTAAGCTAATGGAGTCATTATGGATGTCAAACCTGATGTTATGCATCTTTTGGTTGGTGTCTCATGTCATTTGTGATTGCGTGTGTGTCTGTCTCTGAGGGGAAGAGGGTGACCATGGCAGCCCTAGCTCAGCTCACTCTCTCTGAACTCAGCCACGCTTCAGGGCAAGAATTGGGGAGGGGATTGAGGGCAGGGGCTAGAAGGAATATGGGGTATCTCTTAGTCCCTGTCCTACTCTGTCCTTGCCCCCCAGTGGCCAGCAGCCCTGGGAGTGAGAAGATTATGGGAAGGCAGGTGGCAAGTGAGGAGATCAGGGGGCTGGACTGGGGGGGTGTCCGAGCCCCTCCCACCATAGGCCCCCCTCTCTGCCCACCCACAGGTTTTACCTGTTCTTCTGTTCCGTGTGTAACCAGGGCCCAGAGTACATCGAGAGGCTGCCCCTGCGATGGTGAGAGGGTGGGGCTTAGTCCAAACCGACCGCTGCTCCTTCCAGCTTCTCCCCTCCCTCCTCCCTCCTGGAACGATTCCGTTTCCAGCTACTGGGTCCCAGCTCTGCCCCTGTCTCTCAGCCTGGACCCAGAAAGCTGTGATGCTGGCTGAGCAGGCTGCCACCTTACCTGGTCCCACCTCCTTGCCCCCTTGCCCAGGGTGGATGTGGTTCACCTGGCCCTCTATAATCTGGGGGTACAGAGCAAGAAGAAGTACTTTGACTTTGAGGAGATTCTGGCCTTTGTCAACCACCACTGGGAACTCCTGCAGCTTGGCAAGGTATGTGGGGTTGTGGGATGTCAGTGGCAGGAGACAAAGAGGTTTACCCAGGGCCACGCAGTGCAGGACTAGGATGGAGGTCTCAACTCTCACCCTTGAGTTGCTGCATCCCTGAGTCCAGGCCTCTGAGCCTGTGTCCTTTAAGGGCCTTCCCAATCCCAGATTTTGGCAGTGGGCAGGTTGGGGCTTCCCCAGCTCAGTGGTGGGGAGCTGAGGCCCTAGATCAAGTCTGGCTGGAACACAACTCTCTGCTGAGTATTTGACCCACTCCAGATTTCCTGGCTAGAATGCAACATGGAGTGGGTCTGCCCACTGCTGATCCTATGCGGAATAGTGGGTCACCAGGGGCCTGGGAGCCTCAGATCCATGGAGTGAAGTAACAAACGGAGACTTTCAGAGTCAGAGCTGGAGAGTGACTTGCCTGTGGTCAGCAGAGCTTTGGGGCTGAGCCATAGCTGGAGCCAGTGATCCCTAATCACTCCCATGGGGGTGCTGTGTCTTCTTTTCCCTAATGACATCCTTAGAATCCCCTCCATCACGTACAGAGTGAGGCATCTTCTCTATAGACTGCCCCAAATCCTTCTTCGATGAAAAGGAATTTTAAAAGAATAACCTTTATGCTTTGTAAAACATTTTATGTAATAACATCTTCATTTACAGTGTTTGATAATTTTTTTAAAAAAATAGATACTATAAAACCTTAAAAGATACACACAGAGTTGGTTTTTAGTAACTTTTTTTCTGATTTTTTTTTTTTTTTTTTTTTTTTGAGATGGAGTCTCACTCTGTCACCCAGGCTGGAGTGCAGTGGCTTGATGTCAGCTCACTGCAAGCTCCACCTCCTGGGTTCACACCATTCTCCGACCTCAGTCTTCCAAGTAGCTGGGACTACAGGTGTCACCACCATCCCCGGCTAATTTTTTGTAGTTTTAGTAGAAACGAGGTTTCACCATGTTAGCCATGATGGTCTCGATCTCCTGACCTCATGATCTGCCCACCTCAGCCTCCCAAAGTGCTGGGATTACAGGCGTGAGCCACGTGCCCGGTCCTGATTTTTTTTTTAATTGTACATATTCCTGATGAAAAATCTTTAAAGTACCAAAAAGTATAAGGAAGTATACTTTTTTAAAAATCCGTATCACACCACCCAGAAATCACTAGAACTAATGCATAGGTACATTTCCTTTCTGACTCTCTTCTATGAATATTTTTTCTGTTTCATGGTTTAAATGATACAGTATATGCAATTTTAAATAATCTTATTTTTAGTATACATTATTCTTTTCCATATTATTAGAATCTTCATTAAACTTTTTTTTTTTTTTTTTTTTTTTTAATGGAGTTTCGCTCTTTTGCCCAGGCTGGAGTGAAGTGGCGCTATCTTGGCTCACCGCAAGCTCCACCTCCTGGGTTCAAGCAATTCTCCTGCCTTAGCCTCCTGAGTAGCTGGGATTATAGGCGCCCGCCACCATGCCCAGCTAATTTAATGGCTGCATTGGTTTCTACCATAGCTTACTTGTTTCCTTCCTGTTGGGCAGTTTCTTTCCCATTCGTCCACCATTAGAAACAATGCCACCGTTTTGTATGTGAAGTTTTGTTCCCATTTCATGTTGTATCTGCAGATACATAGATTCCATGATAGATTCCATGGAGTATCATTACTGGGTCAAGGGTATGGACTTTTTAAAGCTCCCAATACAGTTAGGTCAGGAGGTATTCTGTCCATTTACAGATGGGAATGAACTTGGAAAGGTGAAAAGGCTTATCTGAGATCCTGGAGTGAGTCAGTGGTCCTCACCTGGAGGACTCAGAAGCATCAGGAGATGGAAGGGAGGGAGTAGGGGCTGGGGCCTCCCCACGCGCCATGTGCCTGGGTCTGATGTTCTGTTGGCCTGTTCTCCCACAGCTCACCAGCACCCCTGTGACAGATCGAGGACCGCATCTCCTCAACGCTCTGAACAGTTACAAAAGCCGGTGCGTGCAGGGTGGGGAGGGAGCGTGGTGGGGCCATCTACAGGTGAGATTTCTTCCTACCTCATAGCCTTTGCTCAGGCTGTGCTCCCTGCCTGGGTCCTCCTCCTCTTCTCTCTGAATCATTTCCATTCTCCAAGATCTAGGGAGCACCCCACCTCCTTTGCACAGCCACTCCAACCACCCCAGCAGCCTGCTACATTTTGGTACTGGGCTCAGCTCTGTAGGGGGGCCGCACCCCTCCTGCTCTAGACATCTAGGCCTTATGGGCCAGGCACTGAGGGATGGGTGCATCATCTGAGGTGGGCTACAGCCTCCTGACCCATCCCTCAGCCCCTGCCTTCCCATCCAGAGTTCTCAGTACACACAGCTGGTCACGTCCCTCACCACACCACAGAGGCATGCCCAGGCTCCTGAACCTGGCACTCAAGGCCTTTTAAGACCAGGCTGTGCCTGTGTCCTCTGCCACTGTCCCTTTGCTTTCTGTATTCTGGGTGCCAGCCATCCTGAGCCCTTGGTTTCCCACCTGGTGCTTTTACTCATGCTCTGCCCTTTGCCTAGGATGTGCTTCAGTCTTTTTTACTCATTTGTTCCATCAACAAGTATTCATTGATTTGCTGTTCTATGTCGGGCCTGTCTGGGTGCTAAGGTCATAGTGGGGAATAAAACAAGGTCCTCATCCCTGAAACTCTTCCAGACACCTCTAGGCAGAATTACCTACTCTCTTCCACATTCTCATGGTTTAGAGCCCAGACAAAGCCCTACTCTTCAGTACAAGAGGCCCCCTGCCCTTCTAATGGAGGACTGTCCATTGGGATGGCAGGGGGCCTCTTGTACTAAAGAGGGTAGGGCTGTGTCTGGTTCACTTCTTCAGCCTCAGGGCAGCCCACCCAGTGTTGCTTTCAATCTCCTGGGGAAACCAGAGAAAAGAATGAAGTAGGTTCCAGTATCTTGACCACAGGAGTTCCACTGTGAGCTGGAGGAGGCCTTCCTGCAGGAGGTGGCCTTGGGGCTGGTTGAGGCAAACAAAAGGGAGAAGAGCAGCAAGAACCATACTTGTGCAGGAGAAGCACAGGGAGGAGGCACCAGCTGTGTTCTCATCTTCTACGTGGAACCCCGCATCCCATGGGCTTTGAGGAAATCAGCATCTCCAGAGGCATCCGGAATTTAGCTCTGGGTCCAGGGAGGCAGAGAGGCTTGTGTCATGCTTGACCCCACTCCCCAGGAGGATGAACTGATGGACTCCAGAGCTTCCTCCTCCCGCTGCCCACCCCCCAGGTTCCTCTGCGGCAAGGAGATCAAGAAGAAGAAGTGCATCTTCCGCCTGCGCATCCGCGTCCCACCGAACCCGCCAGGGAAGCTGCTGCCTGACAAGGGACTGCTGCCAAATGAGAACAGCGCCTCCTCTGAGCTGCGTAAGAGAGGAAAGAGCAAGCCTGGGTCAGTGCTCGGGGACCCAGGGGCCAGGGCTGCCGCCAAACTCGGTTTCTCTGCTTCCAAGCAAGCAAGGAGGACCTGCACCCAGCCAGTCCCAGCTGTAGGACCCTGAGAGGGCTAGGTAGTGGCTGAGCAGGATCCCAGATCCCAGATCCCCAACTCCTTTCACCACCACAGCCCCCTCATTGCCTCGCAGGGAGGAAAAGCCAGATCTGAAGACCCAGCCTTGCTGGATTAGGACTTGGGCAAGGAGGTGAAGGGGAAGGCAGTGTGTGTGAGGGGTCCCTCGCTCTCCTGGCTCATCTGAGCCCCCTCATCCTGGCACTGGGGGGCCGGGCAACTGGATGCACGTGCCTGGGGAGGCACCTTTTCTTTTTCTGCCCACTATACCCTCTCCACACCCTCCCATCCCTACTGCCCCCAAGGATTCTCCCTCCTCCCCAGGCTTCCCTGTGAAGGTGCAGCTGTGTTCAGAGCCTGTATCCCCAACTGCTGTGACCCCCGCCCCTGCGGCGCCTCCCTCTGGGCCATCCTAGGGCCCTCAGGCTCTGACGGGGCCACCTTCTCCCTCTTCTGTCTCCACAGTTTGTTGCCTCACGAATTCCAGCAGCAGAAAAGGCGAGTTTATAGAAGAAAAAGATCAAAGTTTTTGCTGGAAGATGCTATTCCCAGTGTTAGTTCCTTGTTTTCTTACTCTCCATTTTCATACACAGGGTCAGCACATGTTAGGGCTTCCTGTGCCGAAAACTAAGTCCCCCAGGCCCAGAGAACTCTCTCATGTCCCTTAAAGGAGAAGCCAGTCCCTATTACAGCTAAGCCAGGCACTCCAAGACCCCTGCTTTATCTCCCCCCAAGTTCTCCCAGGAACCCAAAGTTGGGGTACAACGGCAGGTAATATTCTTGTCCCCACTGTCCAGGTAGGGATACTGAGGGAAGGGTGGGGCAGTGACTTTCCTGAGACCACACATCAAAGTGGCAGAGCCCAGCCTGGAACCAGGATTCCAGAGCACTTTCTTTCCTCCTTCAGTAACCCCACCTCCTCCCTGAAGCCCCCTCCCTGTGGGCAGTAATCCTAGCAATGCCTCATGTCCCAGCACTTTGCGGTTTAGAAGCAGTATTTAATTTTACTGCACTTCCTGACATCTTTTTTTTTTTTTTTTTTTTTCTTTTTGAAGCGGAGTCTCGCTCTGTCACCCAGGCTGGAGTGCAGTGGCGCCATCTCGGCTCACTGCAAGCTCCGCCTCTGGGGTTCACTCCACTCTCCTGCCTCAGCCTCCTGAGTAGCTGGGACTACAGGCGCCCGCCACCACACCTGGCTAATTTTTTGTATTTTTAGTAGAGACAGGGTTTCACCGTGTTAGCCAGCATGGTCTCGATCTCCTGACCTCGTGAGCCGCCCACCTCGGCCTCCCAAAGTGCTGGGATTACAGGCGTGAGCCACCACGCCTGGCCCTGACATCTCTTAAGAGTGAAGCAAGGCAGGGGTTATTGTCCCCATTTTGCAGTCGAAGTAACTGAGGTCCAGAGAGGTGAAGGTCATACAGTCAGCTAGAGACAAAGGCAGGGCTAGAACTGGGATGACTTGGCTCCCTGGTCAGCACTTAGAATAAAAGTGATGGTCTTACCCTAGGAAGGGCCCAGCCCTCAGCGGCCCTGGCTGGATAGGAGGCAGCCTGTGTGGGAGGCGGATTTGATACTCACTATCTGACCCTCCCTCTCTCCTTCCTGTGTCCACAGAGTGACTTCACCTCAGCCTGGAGCACCAACCACCACCTGGCTAGCATATTTGACTTCACGCTGGATGAAATTCAAAGTTTAAAAAGGTATCAGTGAGGGACCTAGCGGAGAAGTCTGCTCTGGAGACAGGGAGGGAAGCAAGCAGAAAGCCAAGCCCCCAGTGAAAAGGATCCCTGCTGCGCGAGTCTGCCTGAAGGGGCTTTTTGCAGTAGAGCTTTCAGCATAACATCCCTGTTCCCAGAGCACCACAGCCCTCCCCACTTCTCCAGCCCTCCCCTCTTCTCCAGCCCTCCCCTCCTGCTTCTCCCCGCCTCGCCCCATGGTTATCCACATTCACCATGCTGTTTGATGCCTGCTCATCTTTGCTCATGTTGCTCCCTCTGCCTGAAATAGCCTTTGCCTTGCCCTAGCCCATCTGAAAACTCAGGACCCTGCTTCTTCCAGGAAGGCTTCACTAACCCTCCCCAGGCTGAGCTGGATGCCCTCCTTTGTATTCCACAGCACCCCGTACTTAAGTACGCCCAAGGGAGGAACTACATCTTCCATCATTTTATTTCCCAGATTATTAAAGGTCATTTAGTATTTTCCTGAGGACACAGGAGGGCTTTAGAGTCAGACCTGAGCTCCAGACCCTGTTTATCAGTACTAGCTATGTTGCTTTACCTAAATTCCTTAACTTCTCTGAACCTCCTCAGCTATTTTCCTCAAACAAGATAATGCCAATGAAAGCACTCTTGACCTGTGAAGTGCTGCACAGGTGCCTCGGATCACGCTCGAGTTACTGGCACCAGTGCTTATGTCACCGCCAGGGAAGGGTGCTCTGGGAGGTTTCCTTGACTTCTTGGACTTTGAAGGGTTAAAGGGTGGCTGGGTAGGGAACAGACAGGTGTGGTGGTGGGAAGCTCAGCTGTGGGAAGATGGGCCTCCACTGGGAGGAAGGATGCATGTTAGGGGACCCTGTGGGCCAGGCTGGCAGGACCTTGCTGGCCGGGCCACCAGCAGGCTCACCATCTTGCCCCTCTCAGTGCCAGCTCAGGCCAGACCTTCTTCTCAGATGTCGACTCCACCGACGCTGCCAGCACCTCGGGCTCTGCCTCCACCAGCCTCTCCTATGACTCCAGGTGAGCTTCCTCGAGGTCTGGCGTTCACATTTTGCCAGGACCATCATTCCTCCCAGCCCCTCCACTTCCCACTTCTGTAATGTGTGGGTCATTCTATGTGTCTCAGTCTCTGGCGGGCAGTACCTGGCCTTTTGCAATTGTGAGTCTGGCTCTCGGACTCTCTGGTTCTGAGTCACGGGGCTTTAGATGGGATCTAAGTACAGGCATTCAGGCTCCTGTGGTTCCATCCCTTTGGAATGCTTCACCTGCTGCAGAAGGTTGTACAACACCTCCCACTGGACGATTCCAGTTCTGGGGTTGTTGGACCAGAGGTTCTTTCACTTTTGGCCTCTGCATGCCATGAGCTTGCATGTCTCTGCCTCTTGGACTACACGGTTCCCTGACCTTGATTCTTGACTGTCTGAATATGGTGCCTGTCTTCTGGAGTCTCTAAGGGAAAGAGCCATTTATTTAGAAGCCTGACAGAGGGGAAGACTGAAGATGGCATCCTGCAGGGTGGAAGATTTAGGAGTGGGGACAGAAATCCCTGAGGGCCTATCTCCAATACAGCTGGTCTGGCAACAGCTGGTCCTCAGCAGTATGGGGAGTGGTCGAGCACAGGGATTTCCTCTGCACTCAGGCTGCACTGTATTTTAAGATATTTGAGACCCTTGCAAAAGTAGAATTAAAAGTATAATGCCTGGCCAGGCACTGTGGCTCATGCCTGTCATCCCAGCACTTTGGGAGACCGAGGTGGGCAGATACCTGAGGTTGGTAGTTTGAGAGCAGCCTGGCCAACATGATGAAACCTCGCCTGTGCTACAAATACAAAAAAAATTAGCCAGACATGGTGGCGCGTGCCTGTGATCCCAGCTACTCAGGAGGCTGGGGCAAGAGAATCGCTTGAACTGGGGAAGTGGAGGTTGCAGTGAGCTGAGATCATGCCACTGTGCTCCAACTTGGGTGACAGAGTGGGACTCCATCTCAAAAAAAAAAAAAAAAAAAAAAGGCCGGGCGCGGTGGCTCAAGCCTGTAATCCCAGCACTTTGGGAGGCCGAGGTGGGTGGATCACGAGGTCAGGAGATCGAGACCATCCTGGCTAACACGGTGAAACCCCGTCTCTACTAAAAATACAAAAAAAAAACCTAGCCGGGCGTGGTGGCGGGCGCCTGTAGTCCCAGCTACTCGGAGGCTGAGGCGGGAGAATGGCGTGAACCCGGGAGGTGGAGCTTGCAGTGAGCCGAGATCGGGCCACTGCACTCCAGCCTGGGCCACACAGCGAGACTCTGTCTCAAAAAAAAAAAAAAAAAAAAAAAAAAGTACAATGGTATAGTACCTGTAGAGATCTGTCTTGGAGTCTGTGTCTCTTGACATCTGTCTAGGTGTCCTCTGCTGTTGCCTCTGTATTTTTCTTTCTTCCTGTTTGTTGGTTGGTTGGTTTGAGACAGTCTCGGTCTGTTGCCCAGACTAGAGTGCAGTGGCATGATCTCAGCTCACTGCAACCTCCGCCTGCCAGGCTCAAGTGATTCTCATGCCTCAGCCTCCCAAGTAGCTGGGACTACAGGTGTGTGCCACCATGCCTGGCCTGTTTCTTCCTGTTTCTTTGGTTTCACCAGCACTTCAGGTCTCGGTTTCTGTCTCTAAGCATCTGAATCTGTGCCTTGCCCTGTGTGTCTGTGTGTCTATTTCTCTAACACCTCTGTGTGTGTGTGTGTGTATGTGTATGTGTCTGTCAACCTCTCCATCCAGGGTCTGGGATATAGGGTCCTTCAGTCCCTAACCCCCAGCCTTATGTGACCTGTCTAGTTCCACGAGTCTGGCGAGCGGCAAGGCAGGATAAGCAGGGCCCCTGCACTGCATGGCCTCAGGAGGCTCAGAGAATGGTGCTGTTGCGCTTTTGCAGTGCTGGGATCCTGGCTGTAAGAGCATATGCTTTGGAGTTGGACGTTCATAGGTTTGAATCCTGGCTCTGCCACTCCCTACCTGGTTTTCTCCTCTGGACCCTCAGTTTCCCTCCTCGCAGGGCTCTTGTGAGGATCTGGTGAGATAATCTATGCCTTGGGAATAGATTATCTCAGGGACTACATGACAGGCACCTTTGAGAGAGCCTGGGAGAAGATGGATAAGAGGATGCCGCTCAGCGCTGTTCTCTTCCACTTTCCTGGTACTGAGGGGAGGGCTCAGGGAGAGGAATCTACCCTGATGGTTCTATCTCATTCTCACATCTTCCTCTCTCACTCCTGATACAGATGGACAGTGGGCAGCAGAAAGAGGAAGCTGGCAGCCAAGGCATACATGCCCCTGCGGGCAAAGCGGTGGGCAGCTGAGCTGGATGGACGCTGCCCCTCGGACAGCAGTGCAGAGGGGGCTTCGGTCCCTGAGCGGCCAGACGAAGGCATTGACAGCCACACATTTGAGAGCATCAGTGAAGATGACTCATCCCTGTCCCACCTCAAGTCATCTATCACCAACTACTTTGGTGCAGCTGGGCGATTGGCCTGTGGGGAGAAGTACCAGGTGTTGGCTCGGAGGGTCACACCTGAGGGCAAGGTTCAGTACCTGGTGGAGTGGGAAGGGACCACCCCTTACTGACTAGCCCCCAGGGGTGCCAGGGGTCCTGAAAACCAAAGGAGGAGCAGCAGAAGCCATAGGCTCCCCAGCTTTCTCCAGGCTGGGGTGGGAGAAGGAAGCAGGACAGAGCTGCAAGTGCCTGGCAGAAGGCCCTGCCTGCCTGCCAGGCCAAGGCCTCCGTCTCTCTGCTGTACCATCTCTGTTCCAGGGCCTCCTCGGGCTCGTTACCCCTGTGCCTGTGTCTCTACACACTCCACAACCCCTCAAACTCTGTTTATCTGTTCCTCTGACCTTGAGTCCCCTGCTCTGGGACCCTTCCTCCTGAGGCCCAGGTCTTTGTCCCCAGTTGTGTGCCTTGACCTCTCTCGCCCCTTTTTGGGTGTGTTTGCACATCCTGTGTGTGCACAGCTGTCCCTCCACTGGATACCCTTTACACCTGACCCGTGGGGCAGCCAGTCCTCCCAGGGACTACATAACAGGCACCTTTGAGAGAGCGTGGGAGAAGATGGGTAAGAGGATGCCGCTCAGCGCTGTTCTCTTCCACTTTCCTGCCACTCCCCACTGCCCTTGGAGAGAGGTGGTAGGGTGGGAGAAAGCCCCTGTGAAAGCCTGCGAGGATCTGAAGAGTGAAGGGCTGGGTCTGCCTCAGAAGGCACCAGCACCAGGGTCCAGGCTGAGAGTGAAGGCTGCCAGTGTCAGCTTTGGCCACACTCCCTCAGTCTCCATAGAGCTGGGCCTGGCCTTGCTGGAATGGAGGCATCCTTCCAGACCTGGGGGACGGGGCTGGGCAGTGGTGGTAGGAGGGAAACCATGTCATGCTAAACCTGTTTCTGGTGCCTCCCACCCCCAGACCCACCAGACACCACACAGCAGACAATATACACCCACTCCCACAAGTTTCCATCCACATGTGTTGTACTTTCAGCTCCAGGCACGCGGACAGCCCCACACGGCCACACCACCACATGCCCAAGTGTACTCACACACAGAGCCACACAGTCCCTCTGGGCCTCATGGCTCCTCCCTTGGCTTTCTCTTGGCCCACTTCCAGGGCCCAAGTGCTGCAACTAAATGTGAAAGCTCAGCTCCCGCCCCTTCTTTCAGCCCATCAACCAGCTTTGGTTCCATAGGGAAGCACAGGGGACTCACCCTCTTTCATATCCCTTGCCCTGCCCTGAAATGGACAATCACTTTTTGGGATAGGTTGAAATTTTTAAAGGGCCCGCATCATTCAGTTCCCTCAAAGGGAAGCCCTTGCCAGTGGGGGTTTGAAAGAGAATTTTTGGAACAACATTCAAATTCTGCCTCATCTGGAGGGAAACCAAAATTGGGAGGGGGAAGAGGACCCCTCATGTTTTGCTGCTTCCAGAGATATTAGAAACTGACTCACTTGATTGGAAAGTGGACAAAAGTGCCTTGACGTGGAGGGTGGGCACCAGATGGGGACCAGCCTTGCCAACTGCTGCTGTGGCCTCCAGCTTGGCTGGTTTTGCAGGCCACCAGCAGGAAGGCGAAGGTGGTGGTAGAGCAAGAGGCACTGGTGGGGCAGCAGGCCTGCAGGAGCTGTTTTTCCATTACTAGGCCTGACGCCTCTCTACCTGTGAGCGTTCAGGGGGTCCCTGAGATAGTTTAGATGTCCCCCTTCTTAGACCTCAGCTCCCACAGTGCCTTTTAAAGGGGACCTCACCTCCTGTGCACCGCCCACCCACTTTCCTCTGCTTCCCTGGCACAGCCCAGGCATAGATAAGCTGGCATTGGGCCCAGTTCTTCCCCCTTCTCAGCCCCACAGCTGCTGCCACAGGGGCCAACTGGGGCCAGGTGGAAGGGGAGCTGAGAAGCCAGCCCCTAGCCCAGGGGTGCTGTGGGACCTGGGATTCAATTTGTAGCTTCCTGCCTGGCTTCAGAGAGCCCAGCAACCACCTGCTTTCCAGACTTCTGAGATAGCCTGGGACGAGCAATCCTGTTATAGTACACCTGGACCTTCCCTACCTGGGCTCTGGGGAGGCTCTGGGCTTGGAGAGGGAAAAGCAGGGAAGGGGTGTCTTCACCACCTGGGAAGATAGCACAAGGCCTAATGAGGTCACCCTGACTGCCCACCCCAGCATTTCATTCATACCAGATAATAGCTGCATTACTGCCAACTGACCTTATAACCCTCTGCACCTTCAAAAAGATTCATGGTTTTTAATTGCTGCTTTTAATAACATTTGTTAAAGTTATAATTGATGTGTCTGTTTTATGATTTAAAAGCTCCCTTTGAACAATCACCTGTCTTCCCTGTAATGAATTAGCTGCTGAGTATCAGAAGGAATTGGCTCTGGCTTTTGCTCTTGGTTTACTGGAGGCTGAGAAGGAATGGCAGGACCCTGTCCTCTGGCCACCTTGCCACTCTTACCACTGCCAGCAACATTCTCACCCCTACTGCCAGAGAGAATATGGAATCTTTTGCGAGTACCCAACCTGTGGGGGCAAAAAACATTAGTTGAGGGCCACTGAGAGGTAAAAGATGGAAAATGAACTTAGAAATTGACCCTACTATAATACTTAGGTCCAGGCACCAAAGAACTTTATCAGTACATCATCACACAATTATAGAAATATGAAATGAGTTCTAGACCTGACTCTGCTAGTTCTAACCTGTGCCACTTTAGTCAGATTCCTTTCCTTCAGTTTTCTCACCCTTCAAATGCCAGTGATAATCCCAGCACATCTGCTCCCCAGGTGTTGGGAGAGACTTCGCTGCGTGTGATTATTACTTCAAAATAAACCTCTAAATCTAGGGCAGTTTGGAGAGGAAAAAAACAGGAGATGTGAAGGGGTAGGAAAAAGGTCATCTATAGAGAGGTAAAGGCCATGGATTCCACTGAATTCTACAGTTTGAGGGGTAAAGTGTAGCCTGTAATCCCGAGTGAAGGGCTTAGTGGTGGTAACATCTGCCCTTAAACGTCTTCATTCACTATGGCTCCCACTTCTTTCTACCACTCCATCAGCTTCAATCTTTTATCTGTCCTCAGAATAAAACCACAATGGGAGTTGGGGGGGCGGTGGTTATTCTCTGGGCTATAATTAATGGAATGGAATGAAAAGTGGCACCAGGTGTCAAAAGACCTGGGTTCTAGTGCAAGGTCTACAAGAAGCAGCTGTATGGACCCTCCTACGATCAGTGGGCCTCCCAGGCTAGAGAGTGCCTGCTTCTCTGTAGTCTAGTATTTCCAAATTCACAACTAACATTTACCTTTGGAATTTAGGGACAAGGAAGTAGAATTCTCAGAAATCCCCCAAATCATAAGTTATTCTTAAAATACTTCATTCTTTATACTCTTTTCTTCATTATCATAGGTATCTGGAAACACTCTGTTTACTAAGTAGACAAATTAAGCCTATTTTTACTTACAAAGAACTGTAGCGTACAGAGAATATTTAAAAGACAGGAAGACACCAGGCAACATATATTGGATAGCATTCAAATAAATATAACATTTGAATATCCTAAAGCAAGGTAAACAGAATATAGAATCAATCGTGTCCAGACTGTTAACTTATTTTGCTTCCACAGTTTATTTCTCAGAACACCATAAGATTTGTATAAAGTATGCTAGGTTGTTTATCAAATCATTTTATTTGCAAGAACTCACCATTAGCAGCTGATATGGCCAGACATACAGACATAATGACATCACAGCAACCAAAAGTAGGGCTAATTAGATGGTGACTATTTCTCTCTGCTATACTCCTGTCTCAGTTCTTACAGCCTTCAATTCAGTATGTTAGTATTTGATGAAGTTGGATTCTTTCAAACTAGTAATGTCTCTATAATGGTAAGTGTTAGTATTCACAGAATAATTACAATACTTCTCATTTCCTCAACTGATTTTTCTAGGGTTTATGGATTCAAAAAACATACATTTCCGAAGAAATACTGGGAGGGAATTCCCATGTGGAAACACTGGTCTGGGTCCTAGCCCTAGCCTCTGCATCATCATTCTGGGATGACGGTTTGTAATAGTGACCAAACCACGTAAGCTGGCATTAAGGCAGACCCTAGAGATCAGTGAACTCCTGCAGATCTGTGGTGAGTAGTAAACAACACATTTATTTTTTTTTTAGACGAAGTGTCGCTCTGTTGCCAGGCTGGAGTGCAGTAGCAAGATCTCGGCTCACTGCAACCTCTGCCTCCTGGGTTCAAGTGATTCGCCTGCCTCAGACTCCCGAGTAGCTGGGACTAGAGGCATGTGCCACCACACCCAGCTAATTTTTAGTAGAGACGGGGTTTCACCATGTTGGTCAGGATGGTCTCGATCTTTTGACCTCGTGATCCACCCATCTTGGCCTCCCAAAGTGCTGGGATTACAGGTGTGAGCCACCGAGCCCAGCAAACAATACATTTTAAGTGCCAGACCAACACCATATAGATGTTTTAAAAACTAACAACTTTATTGTTGGCTACAGCAGCTTCTCTGGATCTATGGCCTACAAAGAACTGACTGAACCTCTGAATGAAAGAGTAAGAGCATTAGGTTTAGAATCAGAGTTGGGTTCACATCCTAATTCTGCCACGTACTTTACATGTTACATGTTCTCTGGTCTCAGGTTTCATCTGTAAAGTGAGGAAAACATTGCATTATAAGGATTATATAATGTTAAGAACCTATGACAATGCCTGGCAGAAATGGCCCTCTCCCCTCCCATTTCCTATTACAGTCAACCTTGACACCAGGGAAGAGGAAGGCCACTAAGAGCTTTCTGGTAACAGCAAACCACCCAATGAAGGCCACAGACAGAAAAATCTCCTTTGGAATTAGTCTCACTTTAAGAATATTCAAGGAAAAAAGTTTAATTTTGCCAATTCCATAAATCAAAAGTGACTATGTACTGTAGAGAGAGCTTTAGTTATTTAAATACTTTAAACATCAATTTGCCAAACAGGTGCAAGACATGCCCCTATCCTCAAGCAGCTTACAATCTAGGAATACGAAGCTGACTGTGATGCACAAAGATGGCAGGAATACCACAAAAGAAGAGATTCCTGCCAACCATGGAAGCCAGGCCATACAAAGGAGCAGCAACATTTCACAGGCATTCATGCAGAAGGGCATTCCAGGCAGAGGGGACGGCATGAACATAGCAGTAACATCACACAGTATAGTGGAGCCATCCATTTCCCAGCGTGGGAGAGGAGATGCAGGGGATAATGATGGAAAAGGTGAGCTGAAGCAAGGTTATAAAAACCAGAGCTAGAAATTGGACTTTATCCTGGAAGCAATACAGGCAGTCCACCTTGGGTCCCCAGCGCATTTTAGATAGGGTTTACTTTACACAGGTTTCCATATATAGCACAACATGATCTGTTGTAAAAAGCAAGGACATCACCATTATCATTCTCTTTGTTGTTCTAAGATAATCCCTCAAAATCTCCATTGGAATCCTCAGGAACTTTCCAAAGGCCCCAGCCTAAAGTCCCTACAAGATCTTTGCAAAGGACTCTCAGAGATTGTCTTCCATTTGGTATTTGGGAGCACGAAGATCCAAGAAGTACAGTAGTTATCAGCACTACACCCTGCACTACCCACTTTCTGGACCTCCATGCAGTTCAGTTTCCTGCAGTAATGTATAAAATGAAAACTGGCTCAGAGGGGTGGTTTACAAACCTTTAACAAAGAACGCTTTTAAAAAAATCCCCAGGCAGGCAGTCCCCAAGGTACTACTGTCAACCCCTGGGGCTCAATGAAACAAACCTAAAGACACAGGTCTGTCCGATTCCTGGGGCTATTTCTGTGTTCAAGTGAAAAGGTTAGTTTTGTGCGCTCAGAATCTACATCTTCACTGACAAAACACCAGAATTATCTGATACCTGTCATTCAGGCTAGGGAAGAGCCAAGACTTACTCCCAACCCATGAGGCTGTGCCAAAGTCCTAATATTCCCTGAGTCATACACAGGTTCATGGAGTCCATTCGTAGTCCCACCTCCTCAGAATTCAGGACCAACAAAAGCCTCTTTAGCAAGGAGAAATAATCCTGCTGATCCATGAAATGCCACCATTAGCAATTTATCCTTTTGTTAAAGCACTTGCCAGTCCCCGTAGGAGGAGACATTCATCCCACACTCTTCCAGGTGAACAAGGTCACTAGGACCACTCCTCCCCATGAGAAGCAGCAAAGCAATTACATCCTAGGCACTTGAGGTAGGCCTACTGACTCAAGATGACAAGTCTCACCCTCACTGCGTCTTCCCTTCAGTCACTACATGTAACCATCCTGGGGCCCTCGTGCCCCCTTATCCCCGTTAACCATGAAGCACTCAGAGACAAGTTACACTATGTTCTTACTTGGCCTGACTGGCCCAGCCTTTTCTTCCAGCTTTAGGAGCCTCAGACCTTCAGCCTCCACAGGCCATTTTTAGCTCCTCCGTGCCGACGGGAACATGGAATCCAGAGATGCTGGGAGGTAGAAGGTGTCCTCCTCTTCCCCAGAGTGCAGTTGATGAAGGCTGGAGGCAGCCGCTGGAGGTAGCCAGCAGAATGCACAAAAAGCTTTCCCCACTCAATCCTCTTCCATGCCGTCCTCAATCCACTTTAAATACTGCACATCTCCTTGACCCACAGGGAGACTGAAGACCTCTGGGATTTCAAAAGTATGTATAGCCTTTGGAGAGAAAGCAAAGCCCTGTGAGTGACTATGATTAGAATCAACTCATGTGATAAAACCCAACTGGCCAGCCTCATGGGAGGCTCTCTGCAACCTGCCTCACCCCACCTGTCCAGGTCCACGGCCTGTCACTCTCCAGCCTATGTTTCCCATCTGTCAACAAGTGGCCAGTTAGGCCAGATAGCTTTACAGTCTTACAGACATGGGTTCAAATTCTAAGTTTGCCCCTACTAGCTGTCTGACTATGGACAAGTCACTTAGTTTTCTTCAAATGCTCCTTAAAAAAAAAAAAGCCCTACATGACTGGACTGCTGAGGATTAATTAACACAAAGTATACAAAGCACTTACCCAGTACACCAGCTGGCACTGTATGCATTCATTAAATGCTAGCTACTCTTTTTATTATTATCCTATGCACATCACTTCCCAAAACAATCCCCCCACCAATATCTCTCTTGCCCACCTAGATTCCACCTGCTCCTGCTGATCAATCAAAAGCCTATTCTTGCTTCAAAAACAAAACAAACAAACAAACAAAAAAAAACAAAAAAAACACCTCTCTGTCCCTCAAGGTCCAATTCAACCATTGACCTTTTCCAAGGGATCTTCCCTGACAATCCAGGTCTAGAGGAATCTCCTCCTCTCCTGTTTCTTTCACCTGGCCATTGTCACACAGTGCAAGTTCTCTTCACTTTCTAGGCTGAAGAAACATGAGGACTTGGACCAGAGTGTCCCATCTGTCGAATGAGGATTATAATCCTCTGCCTCCTTTCTGCTGAATGAGGTATTTTAAACTTCCCATAACATGCTTAATAAATCACAGCACATGTATACATTCACATGTTGCTTCACATGTATGCTTAAACATTCTGTAAGTTGGGTGCCTGAAGATAATGAATTTTGTTAACTTACGTGTTTTTATAAGCGGACATACAGAATTCAAAGACATTTTTAACACATTAGTAATAAGAGCGGAGACTGATAAAGCATTTCATATATGGATTTCACATATTAATTTCCATATGCATAACAACCCATTTGTATAATCCCCATTTTACAGAAGGGGCAACTGAGGCACAGAAAGTATTCATATTTTCCAAGCACTATGGAACAAGTGGCAGGTGGGGAGCCAGGTTTCAAGGTAGGAGGTCCAACTCTCTTAACCCTGAAGCTGTCCCTCACCAGTTAAAATTTTAATTTCTTCACAGTACTGGCTCTACCAATGGTTCCTTACTCTCTCACCTCTGCTGAGGTGGTATCATGAGGGCCCCCTCTATAGCTAGTTTGAGACCCAGATGTAACCGTGTATTCACAGAATCCTAGTTCCCTAAGAAGTAAAGAAAAGGTTTCATCATCCATATAGGTGGTTTGCATCTCTAGCCCTATGTTAGAGTCAACCTGAGAAGATTCAGGTGACCACATTAGAGTCATCTAAAAAGAAAGGTGCTTTTTAATACCACTATACTTGATCCCCGCCCTGGCCAAATTAAGTTGAAATCTGTGAGGTGGGGCCTAAATTGGTAGTTTGAAAAATGTGTCCAAATGATGCTAATACATAGCAGGCAGTTATGAGAAACACTGGTTTAGACCAGTGCTTCTCAAGCTTTAATGTGCAGAGAAATCACCTGGGGGTCTTGTTAAACTATAATTTGATTCAGTAGGTCTGGGGTGAGCAGGAGATTCTACAGTTCTTGAAAGCTCCCAGGTGATGCCAATTCCAAAAATTCCACTTTGAATGACAGAATGATAAAGGTTTATACTAGAGGTTCTCAAAGTGAAGGTCCACTGACGCCTGGGGATCTCCAGGACTCTAGGGGGTCCTTGGGGCCAAAACTACTTTCATAATATTATTTTGTTATTTGTTCTTTTACTATGTTGACATTTGCACTAATGGTTTAAAAAAAAAAAAAACAGGCCAGGTGTGGTGGTTCATGCCTATAATCCCAGCACTTTAGGAGGCCGTGGCAGGTGGATCACTTGAGCCCAGGAGTTGAAGACCAGCCTGACCAACGTAGCAAAACTCTGTCTTTAAAAGACAAAAATAATAATAATAATTAGCTGGGCATGGTGGCAGGCACCTATAATCCCAGCTACTTGGGAGGCTGAGGCAGGAGAATCGCTTTAACTTGGGAGACAGAGGCTGTAGTGAGCTGAGATCATGCTGCAGCATTCCAGCCTAGGCAACAGAGCGAGACTCCGTCTCAAAAAAAAAAAAAAAGGTAAAACTGCTGGCACTTCAGCATGAGTTGAGACAGTGACACTAACCTGTACTCATTGTCATTATATTCTTCACTGCCACACAGTTGGACTTTAAAAAGTCAATTTCACTTAGCATCTCTGATGAAGTAGGCAAAATTACTACTTTAATTAAATTTCAATCCTTGCGTACATGCCTTTTCAATATTCTGTGTGACAAAACACTGGTAGGAAGTACACATAAAGCATTTCTACTACATGCCTAAGTTCACTGCGTGTCTGATTGTTTTAGTACAAGTTAAACTTTTTTTTTTTTGGTGGAACACCAATTTTACTTTCAAGTCCGAGTAACCATAATTTGTCATTTCTACAAATTATAGTTACTTCAGGCTTGAGTATTAGGTAGGCACTTCCTCAAATATGAATAAATTGAGCCCACCACTCAAATAAAGACAATTTACATCATGTATGGCCAATGATAAAATTGATGTTTTCAAACAAAACTAAATTTTGAAAGACCTGACTTTATCACCATGAGCTTAAAGTGTCCCAGAATTTAAAGATGTTTCAGAGGAGATCCAGCTGTCTTATTAAGCCAGAATCTGCTAAAATGTAAAATGTCATTCTTCTAAATTTTTTTGTCTTTAGGAAATCTTACTTTCCTTAAAAATGCATTATTTATGTTAATATGTAATGGTTTTATCATTTTAAATGAAATAAAAATATTTTTATATTCTGTTTTAGTTTCTAAAACAGTAAACTTTTATATAACCCATAAAGTTCTTTTGGGTCTCAATTTTTAAAAGTGTAAAGGGGTTCTGAGACCAACATTTTGAAGGCCACTGGTTTAAACTATCTTATTCTAGCCCCCCATTATACAGATGGAGAATCTGAGGGTCAGAGAGGGATAGGGACTTGCCCAAAGTCACATAGAAGGTGGCTGGCTGGGATCCAGGTCTCCAGCTTTTCAAGGTCATTCCCTTAGTACCTTGGCTGGTCCTATGGTAAAGGAGTGAGAAGACATGCCAACCTTACCTGATGCAGATGGACAGCATGAAGACCCTGGAAGTCTTTGTCTTCATTAACTATAGATGAAAACAAACAAAAACTAAAAACTGCTGCTTTAGGGCCTGATCCCCAGTGCTGCCACTGCTCATTCATCTGGTCATTTAGGAGACAGCTTTCCTCCGGGGTCACCAGGCCCTGTCACTAGCTTACAAATGAACCCAGGGCATCTTATGTGGGGAAACACCTCAATCAGTTATCTCTGCTAACTTTTAATTGGAACCTGGAAAAAGGCCATGGTCTCACTCACTCCCCTATCAAGACCTCCTATGGGCCAGGCTTGGTGGCTCACACCTGTAATCCCAGGACTTTGGGAGGCCAAGGTGGGCGGATCACCTGAGGTCGGGAGTTCGAAACCAGCCTGACCAACATGGAGAAACCCCATTTCTACTAAAAATACAAAATTAGCTGGGTGTGGTGGTGCATGCCTGTAATCCCAGCTACTTGGGAGGCTAAGGCAGGAGAATCACCTGAACCCGGGAGGTAGAGGTTGCAGTCAGCCGAGATTGTGCCACTGCACTCCAGCCTGGGCAACAAGAGCGGAACTCCGTCTCAAAAAAGAAAAAAAAAAAAAAAACTGACCCCCCTATGCTCACATCCTCACTCACTAACAGGATGTTAGTGGCTTCTATTTTTCCCTCCCAAAAGTACCTGGAGAAGGGAACAAAACCAAATTATGATGCTCCTAAGAGGAGCTCAGTGAACTGTCAAACCTGGCCCACCTAAGTGACCTACTGAGGAGAAAACTTTAAAATCTTTCCAAGCCTATATAAACAAGTCTAGAGTTGACCAAGGCCTCACATGTCATCTGGTCCAATGCATGCATCTCACATTTGCCTGAACACTCCTGGAGGTGGGAGGTTCATCATCTCTTGATGAAGTCCATCTAACTTAAAGGTTTTCACAAGATGCTGTTTCTTATAGTGTGCCAACATCTGCCCCTAGATTATTCCCCGGCTGGCCTCATCAAGAACCACCCCAGGACAGCACTGCAGAAACTCCTATGTCTTCTCTGCTGAAGCTCTTCCAATGCTCATCCCTACACACTGGTGCTATTTTGATCACTGACTTTCCAAGACGAGTGCCGATGAATGAATAACTAAAAAACACAGAAGACTGCAGGGAAGAAGTAAGCCTTACAGTTATGGAAACTTTTAGATGCTGAAAACAAAGTCAGCAATGATGATCAGAAGACAGTATAAGAACGCCATCAGGGGAAAGGAAAGACATTTACCCTGAGAATATCAACAAGGGCAAATCTAAGATGACCAAGGTCACTGGCCCTTCCTGTGTCACAGGACTGTGGCAAAAGAATACATCACGAGAAAGGATGGGCATATAAAGGAAATAGTAGGATGAAATTCTACTCAATTTCCCAACACTGGTCTCCAGACTGGCTAAATGTGACTCATCTATACAAGTATTTAAAAATTCAGAGACCTGGGCCCCCATCCTCAGGGGGTTATTGACTAGATTGAGGCTGGAGTTCAGGGATAGACAGCATATACTTTCACAAAACTACTCAGGGAGACCTACAATCCCAAAAAAGTTAAGGTCCACTGGTTTGTGCCAGTTTTTGCAGGTGACGAAATAAAGGCCAAAGAAGGGAAGAAATCACCCAAAAGGTGAGCAGCAAAGCTGAGCTGGAACCCTGTGCTTCTGACCCTCCCCTACGGTTCTTTCTGCCCCCTTCACCACCTCTGGAGTTACTCTGTAGTCACTTCCAACCTTAACACTTCAAGATATTTCCAAGATGAGAAAACAAAGCCCCCCAGACAATTACAGAAAAATGAGATGGTAACTACAATAGACAGAAGAAAATAACCTCTTACGTGATGCCTAGACAAGGATTCACCAGCAGACACCCCTTCCCCTCCTCCATCTAGCAATGACACAGCCCAGTCACTCCTCCCCAAGTAGCTGGGAGTGACAGTTTCCTGGTAAAATTAGAAAAACATCCCACAATCTGCAGGACACCAAGTGGTGCCTCCAAGGACCAAACAATTCACTGCCCTTACCTAGCTGCCTCCAGCACAGATCCCCAGGAGCATTAAAGAGAAATCTGTCTGCCTTCTCCTTTCCTTCCCTTCCCCTCAGTCCTGAAGCTGGGGGTTTAGGGATGAAGAAGTTCACAGTCTGCTGGCACGGGGCACTCACCAGGAGGCACATGAGGACAGAGGGCCGCAGGCAGTTTGGCAGAGGGCATCATGAGCCCAGCCTGTCCAGAGCATCACAGGTAATTTAGCTGCACCATGGCAGTGAATGGCAGCCATGGGCAGAGGTCCTAGTGGGCAGGCACTGAGGGCCTAAACTAACCTCTCTCCCACCACTGCCTCCTTGTTCCTCCCTGGCCTGGTCTGCCAGGCTTGCCAGGACACCAGGAGAGAGACAGTGGAGGCAGCAGCAAAGAGAGGGAGGAATTTCCACTGGACACCCTTCACCCTTGAAACAATGCAAGCACCATACCAGACCTACAACCCTTGCAAAAATACACTATTTTCACTTTCCATTCAAACAATTTTTAAAAAATCAAAATTTTGGGACGTCCCCAAAGACGTAAACTTTTGTTAAGAACACAAAACCTTCAGAATCCACAGCATACACACACACGTACACAAAATTCTTCCACTTTAAAGAGGTCCAACCCACCAACAAACAAGAGAAGCACGCACATGGCTGCCTCTCTGGCCCCTTCCTCCCAGAATCTCCCTTCTAATTCTCCTTGGCTTAGAACACTCTTAATCCCTACTTCTGTCCTTAATGAACTCTTTCCAGGCCATCCAAAAGATACTCCCATAGTTCTCTGCCCATAAGGCACTTTGCACACACTTTTTTTTTTTGAGGCAGACTCTCGCTCTGTCGCCCAGGCTGGAGTGCAGTGGCGCGATCTCAGCTCACTGCAACCTCCGCCTACTGGGTTCAAGCGATTCTCCTGCCTCAGCCTCCCAAGTAGCTAGGACTACAGGCACATGCCACCACGCCTGGCTAATTTTTGTTTTTAGTAGATGGGATTTCACCATATTGGCCAGGCTGGTCTCCAACTCCCGACCTTGTGATCTGCCCACCTCGGCCTCACAAAGTGCTGGGATTACAGGTGTGAGCCACCGTGCCCGGCCTGCACACACTTTTGTGGTAGCATAAACTATGGAGAGCAGTAACAAATAAGAAAAGCAACAAGCTAATGGCTGTTGCCCTTCTGAATATGGACTCCACTGTTATCAGAATTTCCAAATTTTTAATCCAGCTTTTTAATGTGAAGTATCCTCATTTTAAAAATGACAATTCTGGGGGTAGGGATACAGAGCAGAAAAGTGTAAGTAAACTGTTTAAGAGAATTATGTCTTAGTTGTGGCAGGAGTAACACAAGTGTTTTAAAAATTCAACAAACAGCACACTTTAAGTTGGCAAATTTTATGTAAATAGTATCTTAAAATAGAGAGGGCAAAATGCTGGAAACCAATTCAAAATTGTTTTCAACTAGGCTGACCAAACAAAACACATCTGTTAATCAAATCTGACTTGCAGATTGCCAGCTGACAGTCTCTGCATTTATTGTAATTACCTGTTCACCTATCTGTTTCGTTCCCTGGGATTAGAAATTTTTTTTTCTTTTTTTTTTTTTTGAGACGGAGTCTCGCTCTGTCACCCAGGCTGGAGTGCAGTGGCCGGATCTCAGCTCACTGCAAGCTCTGCCTCCCGGGTTTATGCCATTCTCCTGCCTCAGCCTCCTGAGTAGCTGGGACTACAGGCGCCTGCCACCTCGCCCAGCTAGTTTTTTGTATTTTTTAGTAGAGACAGGGTTTCACCATGTTAGCCAGGATGGTCTCGATCTCCTGACCTAGTGATCCGCCCGTCTCGGCCTCCCAAAGTGCTGGGATTACAGGCTTGAGCCACCGCGCCTGGCCTTAGAAATTCTTAAAGGCCTAATATACTTCTTAGCAAAGTGTCTGACAAAATCCAACAGTTAATCAGTTGTAGGCCTACTCCTGTCATTTATATTGTTAGTTGTGCAGACTCAAGCGAGTTACTTAATTTCTGTGTGCTTTCAGGGGATTTTTCTCATAAAGGAAGGTCTAATATCTCCTTCATAGGTCTGAAGTGAAGATTAACAGAGAAGATTAACGTTAAGAGTGCTTATAAAATGTGGCTGGGTGCAGTGGCTCACACCTGTAATCCCAACACTTTGGGAGGCCGAGGCAGGCAGATCATCTGAGGTCAGGAGCTCGAGACCAGCCCGGCCAACATGGTGAAATTCCATCTCTATTAAAAAGACAAAAATTAGCCGGCGCACACGCCTGTAATCCCAGCTATTCAAGAGGCTGAGGCAGGAGAATCACTTGAACCTGGGAGGTGGAGGTTGCAATGAGCTGAGATTGCTCCATTGCACTCCAACCTGGGCAACAGAGCAAGACTCAATTTCAAAAAAAAAAAAAAGATACCGCTTATAAAACGTAAGGCCATGTCATTCAAGAGCAAGTAGTCTCTTGTCAACTACCAATGTAAACTCTGAAAACCTCCATTTGTGATTGAAGAACTTACTATCTATAGAATATGGTTAGAGAAAATGAGGCTGAGTGGTCCTAAGGAAACCTTTATATTTTAAGTCACTAAAATCAAGACCATGATCTTTTAGAGCTATTACATTAATAAGAATGGAACTGTTAATGACCATTTACCTCAGATCCTGAGATGATTTCCTAAGCCGATGTCCCCAAGTTTAGCTCAGGACCCTGCAGAGTTTAAGCGCAATGTTTGTTACATGACTAAAATGATAGGGATGTGTGGCTGGTGATGAAAAGGATGATGGTAATTATGAAAATGATGTTAGCGTAACAAGGGAAGGATGGTCTCTGGAATCTCTTCATCCTTCAACTCAGGTACCTCTACTCTCTCCAGATTCACTTCGAAAGTTACATTCCAAAGGTTCAACTTCACATTAATGGCTTGGACAGTTTCTTCAGACATATCAAGACTCTGAGTGCCATGCCAGAGGGTCCAGGCTTTTCTTCTGGCAGCTTCTTATCCTCCATCTTGTCCTGCTCCTTATCGGATCCTGATTCAGAGTCAGATTTCCCCTCAGACTCAGATTCTGTATCCATCACCTTCACCTAGATGACATCCTCTTCTTCATGTCTTCTTTCTCTTTCCAAGTCCTTTGCTTTATTTTGAAGGTTCTTCTGCATCTCTTTATAGGTATAAGCAATTTATTGAAATCTTTTTTAAAAGCCAAGCTTTAATCCAGGAAAGGATCCATATCAATTGCAGCATCAGTGAGGCCTGAGGTCTGGCATCAGACAGCATTCAATTTCCTCTGTCTGCAAAGACTTCTTCCTATGGACATAGACTCTCAGTTGTGACTAAAGATTGAAACTTGAGTAGCTCACTAATTTCACTTTCCCTGATATCAATGAATCTTAAACCCACCTGTTTTGCAGACACTAAGTTTTTTTAACTTCTTCATTAGCTCTAGGGAAAATGCATCATCATTCACACATCCTCCCACAGTTTCCAGCAAGCTTAAGAGTGGCTGATTTTATATCACCCATCACCTTTTTTATCACTACCAAAGAATCAGCAATATTGTACTGTTGCCATGTTTCTTTCAGAGTAAGGCGAGGGTTTTTTTAAATACAGTCAGCAAAGTGGTCAAACATATGTTTGGTGTAATACCTCCCAAATGCTTCGATTATACCCTAACCCAAGGGCTGAAGAAAGCTAGGGCCTTCCTGAGGGAGAAACACAATCAACATTAGAATGAACAAAGAATAATGAATCTGGGTGCTTGGGACCTCCGTCCACAATTAGCAACATTCTGATTTCCGGATTTTTTTTTCTGTTAAATGACTTCGGACTTGATGGATAAAAAAAATAACAAAACCAATCCATAAAGTGGCAATGGTGATTCTGGGTGTGTTCACAAGAAAACAGGAAGGCGTTTATCTCTTTCTGAAAGACAAGTGGGGGATTAGAGTCTTTGTAAAGCAGCAGTGGTTTTATCATTTTGTCACCTGAGGCACTGCCACAAAAAAAATGAGGGAAATCCTGTCCTTAGCCTCCTCGAAGCTTTCCAGAGTTTTGTCTTTTGCCCCAAAAGTAGGAAGGCACGCACAGAAAAGATGGGTCGTCTCCTTGGTGTTGAAGACCTGTTGAGGCACATAGCCTCTCTCCAGTTGCTTGGAATACTCGGTGCCCACTCAGCATTTAAGGGTCCTTCCTCCCCATCAACCTGGTACATTGCAAAACAGCAGCGATTTTTAAAGTTCTCAAACCACCCCTTGCTCCCATGATACTTATTTGGGTTGTCCTCCCCAGATGTTTCCTACTGGTTCCCTGTGGATATATTAGGCCTGGTTGCAGATGGCCTTCCCGGTCAGATGTCGCCCTCTACCATCTGGCCCTCCACCTAAAAGGTTAACTGGATCTTCACCTTCACGATGTTTACATTACCGGGAATACACAGCAGCTTGGAGCAGATGGGCGACCAACTCTCCACACTGGTTTTTTTTTGGTTTTGGGGTGGGGGGAGGGCGCCAAGGTGTTGGGGAAGCAGGGTCTTGCTGTCACCCAGGCTGGAGTGCAGTGGCATAATCACAGCTCACTGCAGCCTCGACCTCCCAGGCTTAGGTGAGCCTCCCGCTTCAGCCTCCCGAGTAGCTGAGACTACAGGTGCGTGCTACCACACCGCACTAATTTTCTTCTTCTTCTTTTTTTTTTTTCTTTTTGATAAAGACTGGGTTCTCACTATGTTGCCCAGGCTGGTTTCGAACTCCTGGGCTCAAGCGATCCTCCCGCCGCGGCCTCCCAAAGCGCTGGGATTACAGGCACGGCCACCGCGCCCACAGCTGCTTCTCCTTGGTGGACTGATCAACACCAACAAGGCGGCGCACGTCCCTATTACTCACGCCTTTGTCCGGCTCCTGGAGAATACTCATCCAGTCTTCCTGGAGGCACGACGCTCCGCCTCCTCTTGACAGGTGTCTGGCCCAGGATCAAGATTCCCCTCCAGGCCTCCGCTCCGCCTGGGGCGGCCTCACCTGCGGTCGTAGCCGCGGTGGCCTCCCTAACGGCTGCGGTCGCCGCCGCCTAGAGCCTGGTTTTGGAGCCGCGAGGCCGCCCACGAAGCTCTTTAACTTCCCGTAACTCCCCATCCTCGCCGCTCCGCTGGCTGGGAATTTGGCAAGTCTTGCCCTACGCGATAAACACGTAAGCCAACTGGCAAACTGGCCTCCGCAATCTCCTGAGCAGCGCCCTAGATGACG
Source organism: Macaca nemestrina (assembly GCF_043159975.1). Lineage (NCBI taxonomy): Eukaryota > Metazoa > Chordata > Mammalia > Primates > Cercopithecidae > Macaca > Macaca nemestrina. The sequence goes on along the minus strand of NC_092138.1, from coordinate 91,671,696 downwards.
CCAGACAGAGGGAGCCGCAGCCACTGGCTACAGTTGACAAGGCCCTAACGGACACTTCTCGCGAGGCTTGGCAGCCCCATAGCAATCTCAGGGACAAGGAGGCTGTGATCAGCAGATCTCGCGACGTTCAGGGAAGCGCCCCGGGAACCGGGCCGCTGGGCCAACCCCTGCGTGGGGAGGGGCAAGATGGCGGCCCAGGCCTTGGCGTTGCTGAGGGAGGTAGCGAGGCTGGAAGCGCCGCTGGAGGAGCTACGCGCTCTTCACTCAGTGCTGCAGGCAGTGCCGCTCAACGAGCTTCGCGAGCAAGCGGCGGAGCTGCGCCTCGGCCCGCTCTTCTCCCTGCTTAATGAGAACCATAGGTGAGAGGACCCCGGGACCTTGAGCCGAGGAGAGGGGCACCCCTAAATATGGACACGAGAGTGGTTGAGGGCAAGAACAGCGCTTTTCCCAGTCACAGGGGAGGTGGAAAGTAGCCGAAATTTGCAAAGAGGGAAGGATCACAGGTTCAGAGGGCAGGAGACGGGATTCAGGTTCAGCCTCTGAGAGTGCCCCAGGGTGTTTTCTCCCGTCGCCTGGCCTCGCTGCCTCTGAGCAGTGAGGCACTATAGAAATTAAAGGAGAAAAGCAAAGCTGTCCACTTACAAGGAGCATTCCACATCTCTTTGTACAGGTTCTTGATTTGTTACCCCTTCTAAAAGGATCCTGTCCTGGCAATGTGGCAAGAACCATCACCATTTTAAATTCACATGCCTTTTCATCCAGTTATTCTTGTTACAAAAATTTAATGCAAGTATACGCGCACAAAATGTGCAGTTATTTTGTTCTTTCGAACCCGAGGCTGGAATCGCCCCAAAAACAGCGGCAAGGGAGTTCCCACAAGGGAGTGCTTCAAACCTTCCCGAGATGTGGCTGGTTGGGATGCCAGAGAAAGAAGCACTGAATGCCAAGGCGATCAGTCCAAAAGGGTTTAGGGGGAACCTACGGAGGGCTGCAGAAATTATCAAGACGGACACCGGGAGAAAAGAGGTGTTCCTGGGTTTGGAGTTTAGTTGAGAGTTTAAAGGAATTTGGCTCGGGATTGAGGCCAGTTTCTTCCAGTGTTTTGGGCAACAACCTAGGTACCTTTATCAGGCCTGGGAATGTTCAAGGCCCCAGGTTTATGGTCAAGCCTGCTAGGGAAACCTGCTGCTGGCTAGGTCAGAGAGCAATCAAGGCACTCTGATTTTCCATCAGCACACAGAAAGAAAGGGGGCGACTGGAGGACCCTACAGTATTATATGCAAGAATATTTGTAACATATCGTGTGTGACACCAAAAGACTAGAAACAATCTAAATATCCGTTAACAGGGGATTCCAAATTCTGCGCTACTACTCTGTAACACTATGCAGTTATTTAAGACGTTGAAGTAGATGTATATATGTATGTGGACATGGAACGATTTCTGTGTTGTTGAATGAAAAAGAAAATTGCAGAGTTTATGAATCTATAATTTTAACCTGTAATTTTTAAAAAGGATTACAATCCTCCCAACCCCCACAGGCTTGTATAACTTGTATAACATTGCAAATATCTGCGAAGGCACACCAGAAACTATTATTAGGGAAGTGGGTCTGAAAAAAGTAGGACAACTTTTACTTTTTATTTTTTTCACATCCATAGTGTTTGATTTAAAACACTTTGTAGGCTGGGCGCGGTGGCTCACGCCTGTAATCCCAACACTTTGGGAGGCTGAGGCGGACGGATCACCAGGTCAAGAGATGGAGACCATCCTGGCCAACATGGTGAAACCCCGTCTCTACTAAAAATACAAAAATAGGCTGGGCGCTGTGACTCATGCCTGTAATCCCAGCACTTTGGGAGGCCGAGGTGGGTGGATCACAAGGTCAGGAGTTCGAGACCAATCTGGCCAACATAGTGAAACCCCATCTCTACTAAAAATACAAAAATTAGCCAGGCATGGCTAATCCCAGCTAGTCGGGAGGCTGAGGCAGGAGAATCACTTGAACCGGGGAGGCAGAGGTTGCAGTGAGCCGAGATCACGCCGCTGCATCCAGCCTGGTGACAGAATGGGACTCTGTCTCAAAAAAATAATAAAAAATAAAAACACTTTGTAGACCAGGAGCAGTGGCTCACTTGTGTAATCCTAACACTTTGGGAGGCTGAGGCGGGTGGATCACTTGAGCCCAGGAGTTCAAGACCAGCCTGAGCAACATGGTGAAACCCATCTCTACAAAACAAAACAGAGTTAACTGGGTGTGCGTGCCTGTAGTCCCAGCTACTTGAGGGCTGAGGCGGGAGCATCCCTTGAAGCTCAGGAGGCGGAGGTTGCAGTGAGCCAAGATTGTGCTACTGCACTCCAGCCTGGGTGACAGAGTGAAGCCCTGTCTTTTTTTTTTTTTGTTTTTTAGACAAAGTCTGAAGCACGTGCCACCACCACCACACCCAGCTAATTTTTGTGTTTTTAGTAGAGATGCAGTTTCACCATGTTGACCAGGCTGGTGTCGAACTCCTGACCTCAAGTGATCCGTCTGCCTCGGCCTCCCAAAGTGCTGGGATTACAGGCATGAGCCACGGCACCCAGCCAAGACTCTGTCTTTAAAAATATATATATAAGATAAGATTTTTAAAAATTTTATAATTCTTTCTTACCTGGATCTGGGGGAAAAAAAGGAAAAAAAAATACCCACTTTGTATTTGATGCTTTGATCATTTAAAAGAGTTTTGAAATGTTTGTGATCCAAAGACTTTAAAGTGACTTGAAAAGATTGTGAACCACTGAATCAACACTGGATGATTTCAGAGCACTTTCTTCACTCTGACCTTCTAAGATTCCTTCCTTTTCTGTAAGTGTTCTCCATTCATGAAGTCTATCGGTTAACATTATTTGGGCCGGCCTATGAAATATCTCTTATTTGTCTCCTCTTTAAGTCAAGCCCTCGTTTTTTCCCTCTTGGTAGGTCTGTAGTGTTAGTCTGACCTCTCATTACTCTGAAATTCCTGTTCTAGCAAGTCCTTCCCACCCTGTAACCCCAGTGAGCATACATCTCAAGTCAGTTGGTGCTAATCCTTTCCATGGTTTCCTGAAGGGGTGGCCTGCCCCTCCACACCTGTGGGTGGGCGTTTCTCATTAGGTGGAACGAGAAACTTGAGAAAAGAAATGAGACACAGAGACAAAGTATAGAGAAAGAAAAAGTGGGCCCAGGGGACCGGCGTTCAGCATACAGAGGACCCACACCTGCACGGGTCTCTGAGTTCCTCAGTATTTATTGATCATTATCTTTACCATCTTAGAAAAAGGTAAATGGCAGCATAATAGGATCATCATAGGGAGAAGGTCTGCAGTAAGACATGAATAAAGATCTCTGTGACATAAGTTTAAGGAAAAGTGCTGTGCCTTTATATGCATATGTAAACATCTCCATAAACCTTTTTAGTGCATAAAGAGCAGCATTGCGCTAGCAAGTCCCACCTTTCACCCTAAGGCAGTTTTCTCCTTTCTCAGTAAACAGAACATACAATTCAGTTTTACACCGAGATGTTCCATTGCCTAGGGACGGGCAGGAGACAGATGCTTTTCTCTATCTCAACTGCCAAGAGGCCTTCTTTCCTCTTATACTAGTCCTTCTCAGCACAGACCCTTCATGGGTGTCAGGCTGGGGGACAATTAGGTCTTTCCCTTCCCACGAGGCCATATTTCAGACTATCACATGGGGAGAAACCTTGGACAATACCTAGCTTTCCCAGGCGGAGGTCCGTACGGGTCCCTGGGTACTTGAGATTAAGAGAATAGTGATGAGTTTTCACCAGCATACTGCCTTCAGGCACTTGTTTAACAAAGCACACCCTGTACAGCCCAGAATCCTTTAAACCTTGAGTCACCACAGCACATGTCTCTTGCAAGGACAAGGTTGGGGGTAGGGTCACAGATTAACAGCATCTCAAATACAGAACAAAATGGAGTCTCTTATGTCTACTTCTTTCTATATAGACACAGTAACAGTCTGATCTTTCTTTTCCCCACAGTTTCCCATTTTCTATAGTGAGCTTTTAGAATGCCATTTGGGCCCTTTACAGTATATTTCCATCCTACTTTTCCAGCCTCACCTTTTTCCTCCACTCCACTTTTTTTCATCTGTTCCAGCTACCATGTGGCACCCTTATTTTTCCTTAAGCCTGACTTGCATTTTCTTAACTTTACTCATACCAGCCCTTCTAACTGAAATACTTTGCTGTCTGTCCATATTCTGTCCATCCTTTTAGGCCCACTAAAGAGCCATCCCCTCCAAAATATTTTTTCAATTATTCCAGTTGCAAATGACTGCTCTTCAGATCTGCTAAAGGACATTATTGTTATTTCTGTTAATGATAATTGATGCTATTACCTATGTTATAGTTCTCTGTGTGTCTATTTCTAGTTTGTAAATTCTTTGAAGGCAGTGACTGCATTTTGTTCATCTCTGCATCCCTCTTAGGGTCCAGCACATAATGCAGTACACGCCCAATTAAAGATGAGACTCATAGAGTTTAGAGTAGCCACCTTGTCCAACCTTTTCCTATTAGAGATGAAGAGACTTCCAAAGGTCATACAGCAGGTTGACAGCAGAGGTGCAGTAGGAACTGAAGTGAGGGAGAATTTGAGGATTCAGATCCATGGGGAAGATAGTTTGCTGAATGAAGGAGCAGTGCTTTAGGGAACAATTTTAATGGAAATTTAAAGACAGTAATTCAGAACTGGATACAGAGTAGATACCAACTGCAAATTGTGGGAATAATTCTCTGGATAGTATCTGGCAGTCTTCAGATACATTGCTGTTATCCTGGCTAAGCCACATAGGTTGCCGTGTATTGGTTCACAATCTGATCTTGTGTGTAATTTAGAATCTTGATAGGTTTTTTTGGAGAAGTTTAAGTCCTAAGATTACTGCTTTAGAACATGAAAATCAAACAAGACTAATTTTAAGCATTAACTCTTTGGCTCGTTGGCAAGGGTCACATAGGACCTGAAATTTCTGCACTGTGTAGTTTAACATACCACTGTTTTTTTTTAACAGCTTTTCAAAGGTATAATTTATATACAATGAACTCCACTTAATAAAATGTACAGGTTGGCAAGTTTTGACATATGTATATACCCATGAAACCATCGCCACAATAAAGATAGCGAATGTATCTTTTACTCCCAGAGGCTCCCTCACACTCCTTGCTAATCTCTCCCTGTTTCAACCAGTCAACCACTGATCTACTTTCTCTCACTATAGATGAACTTGCCCCTTACTTTAGCCAGACATAGGGGGAAAGGATCATATAAATGGAGTCATACATTATGTATTCTTTTGTTTGGTTTCCTTCACATAGCATAGTTATTTTGAGATTTATCTATGTGACATGAATAAATAGTTCATTCCTTTTTATTGTTGAGTGATAGTCCATTGTATGAGTGTACTACTGTTTTTTATCCATTCCCCTGTTGGTGAACATTAGAGATTTGAATTGTTTTCTGTTTGGAGATATTAAAAATAACAGTGCTGTGAACATTCATGTACAAGTCTTTACATAAAAATATTCTTTCTTTTCTCTGAGTAAATAGCTAGGAGTGGAATGGCTAGATGGTATGGTAGGTGTATATTTAACTTTTTAAGCAACTGGCAAACTGTTTTCCAAAGTGGTTATACTATTTTACATTTCTACAAGCAGTGTATGAGAGAGATCATAGACCTAAATATAAAACCTAAAACTATAAAACTTCTAGAAGAAAACATAGGAAAAAAAAATGTATGACTTTGAGTTAAACAGACTTCTTTAATATGACACCAAACGCATGATCTATACAAGAACAAATTGAGCTGGGGGTGGTGGCTCATGCCTGTGGTCCCAGCTATTCAGGAGGCTGAGGTGGAGACTACAGTGACCTGTGATTGCTCCACTACACTCCAGCCTGGGTGACAGAGCCTGTCTAAAAAAAAGAACAAAGTGATACAAAGTAGAATTAATCAAAATAAAACATTCTTCTTCAGGCTGGGTGGTGGTTCACACCTGTAATCCCAGCACTTTGGGAGGCTGAAGTGGGCAGATCACGAGGTCAGGAGTTCGAGACCAGCCTGACCAACATGGTGAAACCCTGTCTGTACTAAAAATACAAAATTGGTCGGGCACGGTGGCTCATGCCTGTAATCCCAGCACTTTGGAAGGCCAAGGCGGGCAGATCACAAGGTCAGGAGATAGAGACCATCCTGGCTAACACAGTGAAACATAGTCTCTACTAAAAATACAAAAAATTAGCTGGGCATAGTGGCAGGCACCTGTAGTCCCAGCTACTCGGGAGGCTGAGGCAGGAGAATCACTTGAACCCAGCAGGCGGAGGTTGCAGTGAGCTGAGGTCACACCACTGCACTCCAGCCTGGGCAACAGAATGAGACTCAGTCACAAAAAAAAAAAAAAAAAATAGATTCTTTGAAGTTTACATACAGTTAAGAAAATGAAAAGTGGCCAGGCACGGTGGATCACGCCTGTAATCCCAGCACTTCGGGAGGCTGAGGCGGGTGGATCACGAGGTCAGGAGATCGAGACCACAGTGAAACCCCGTCTCTACTAAAAATACAAAAAATTAGCCAGGCACGGTGGCGGGCGCCTGTAGTCCCAGCTACTCGGGAGGCTGAGGCAGGAGAATGGCGTGAACCTGGGAGGCGGAGTTTGCAGTGAGCCGAGATCGCGCCACTGCACTCCAGCCTGGGCGACAGAGCTAGACTCCGTCCCCCCCCCAAAAAAAAAAAAGAAAAGAAAAGTCACAAATGCACAAATGGAGAAAAATCTTTGTGAAGAATATATCTGATAAAGGACTTGTATTCAGAATATGTAAGGAGGTTTCAAAACTAAATAGCAAGAAATAACCCAATTAAAACATGGGCAAAAGATTTGAACAAGAAGTATAGATGGGGCCAGGCGCAGTGGCTCACACCTGTAATCCCAGCACTTTGGGAGGCCGAGGCAGGTGGATCACCTGAGGTCAGGAGTTCGAGACCAGCCTGGCCAACCTGGCGAAACCCTGTCTCTACTAAAAATACAAAAATTAGCTGGGCTTGATGGCAGACACCTGTAATCCTAGCTACTCGGGAGGCTAAGGCAGGAGAATCACTTGAATGCAGGAGGTGGAGACTGCAGTGAGCCGAGATCATGCCATTGCACTCCAGCCTGGGTGACAGAGCGAGACGCCGTCTCAAAAAAAAAAAAAAAAAGTACAGACGGTAAATATGCACGCAAAAAGATATTCAACATTAGGGAGATACAAATTAAAATTACAGTGAGATTCTACTGCACACTATTAGATTGGCTAAAATTTTAAAAGGCACAGAAGCAACGCAACACATGTGTGCAACCAAAGTGTTGGTTTGCACACCATGACTTTGAGTTAAACAGACTTCTTTAATATGACACCAAACGCATGATCTATACAAGAACAAATTGAGCTGGGTGTGGTGATGAAGGGATGAATGGATAAACAAAATGGGGTATATAAATATGATGGGATACTGTACATATTGCCTTAAAAAGAAAGGAAGTTCTGACAGATGAACTTTGAAGATGTTGTACTAAATGAAATAAACCAGACACAAAAGGACAAATGTTGTATGCTTTTACTTACATATCTAGAGTAGTCAAATCTAGAGAGACAGAAAGTGGAATGGTGGTTGCCGGGAGCTTGGAGAGGGGGAGAATAGGGAGTGTTCAATGGATGCAGAGTTTCTGGTTGGGAAGATTAAAACATTCTGGAGATGGACGATGGTGATGGCTAGACAACAAAGTAAATGTACTTATTCCTACAGAACTGTGCATTTAAGAATGGTTAAAATGGTAAATTTTACCTGTAATCACTTTTTTTTAATAAAGGAAAAGCCATGCTTATAAATATCCCCATTCCTCCTTTTCCCCTTTCCTCCAGCCTCTGGCAACCAGTGGAATCCCTGAATCTACTTTTTTTTTTTTTTGAGACAGTATTTTGTTCTTGTCGCCTAGGCTGGAGTGCGATGGCACTATCTCGACTCACTGCCACTGCTGCCTCCTGGGTTCAAGCGATTCTCCTGCCTCAGCCTCCTAAAGTAGGTGGGATTACAGGCACCCACTACCATGCCCAGCTAATTTTTTTTGTATTTTTAGTTGAGATGGAGTTTTACCATGTTGGCCAGGCTGGTCTTGAACTCCTGACCTCAGGTGACCCACCTGCTGTGGCCTCCCAAAGTACTGGGATTACAGGCATGAGCCACCGCGCCTAGCAGAATCTACTTTCTATATGGATTTTGTCTATTCTGGACATTTCATATAAATAGAATCATTCTCAAAAGGAAGCCTTTTGTGTCTGGCTTATTTCACTTAGCATAATATTTTAAAGGTTTATTCATGTTGTAATATGTGTCATTACTTCATTGCTTTTTATGGCTGAATAATATTCCATTATATGCACATAACACATATTTATCCATTCATCACTTGGTGGACATTTGGATTGTTTCCACTGCTGTGAACATTTGTGTGCAAGTTTTGTGAAAATAGCATGTTTTCTATTATCTTGGGTGTAAAAACATTATTAATACTATTTTAGATTCAGTTATGCAAAGTGGAATCCCTGAATTAAAAGAGTATATTCATTTTTAAGGCTTTTCATTTGTATCATGTAGTTACCTACCCGAAAAGTTGTACCAGTTGAATTGTATACTACTACTAACAATATATTAGCCCATTTATTTGTAGTGTCTATTAAGAGACAAGAAAACTGTTCTGAAAACATCTTCTGTATCTACCACTGGTAGTCATCAGGTGGTAGATAGTTCTTCCTCCTTCTCTCTATCCTTACTGCTGCTCCCCTAGTTTACTCCTTCATCACCTCTTACCATTTACTGCCTTGTAATTGAAAATTTTTCCCCTGACACTGGTGCAGAGTGATTTCTATAAATCAGATCTTGTCATTTTACCTCTTTGTTTAAAACCACTTATGGCTTGCCAGTGATTTTCTGGAAAAAGTCTAAATTCCAAGCATGACATAAAATACCTGTTAGAATCTGGCTTCTGTGCATCTTTTCAGTTTCAGTGCTTGTCCTTCACCTCGCCCTTTTACGTTCTCACCACCTCTCTCCCATTCTGACCCCAGTCATACCAAGCTACTTGTTCCTTCAAAGTGTAACACTATCCTCTCTGCCTTTTTATGTGCTGCTACTCCCTCTACCTAGAACACCTTTCTTCTGGATAACTCCTACTTCTTAAAATTTAGTTCAGATGTTACCCTTCTGGGAAGCCTTCCTTGTACCCTCTGTTCTTTTTTAAGCTCCTATAGTTTCTAGTCTTAGCCTATAGCATTTATCTGGATTACAGTTGCCTTTTTTTCTATATCTTTCATTGGATTGAGCTCCTTAAGACTAGAGAATATATCAGGCCAGGCACAGTGTCTCATGCCTGTAATCCCAGCACTTTGGGAGGCTGAGGTGGGCGAATCACAAGGTCAGGAGATCGAGACCATCATGGCTAACACAGTGAAACTCCGTCTCTACTAAAAATATGAAAAGTTAGCTGGGTGTGGTGGCATGCACCAGCTACTGGGGAGGCTGAGGCAGGAGAATCGTTTGAACCCGGGAGGTGGAGATTGCAGTGAGTGGATTGCGCCACTGCACTCCAGCCTGGGCAATAGAGCGAGACTCTGTCTCACAAAAAAAAAAAAAAAAAAAAAAAGGCCAGGGGCAGTGGCTCAAGCCTGTAATCCGAGCATTTTGGGAGGCCGAGGCGGGTGGATCACCTGAGGTCAGGAGTTCGAGACCAGCCTGGCCAACATGCTGAAACTCCATCTCTAAACATACAAAAATTAGCCAGGCGTGGTGGCGGGCCCCTGTAATCCCAGCTACTCGGGAGGCTCAGGCAGGAGAATCGCTTGAACCTGGGAGGCAGAGGTTGCAGTGAGCCGAGATCAGGCCATTGCACTCCAGCCTGGGCAACAGAGCAAGACTCCATCTCAAAAAAAAAAAGACTAGAGTATATATCTTATTCTTCTTTGTAGCCCCAGCACAGGCAATACGCATAATAGGTTGTTGCAAATGTTTAATAGGTGAGTGAAATCTGCTGTTTCAAAAAGAAGTCTGTGTGGAGGAGATGCTGACCCAAGCTTCAGCTATTATTAGGTTGTTACTTCCTACCTGGGCAGGATATGAACTAATAAGATTTATGATGTCTCCTCAGGGAAAAGACTGCTTTGTGTGTATCCATTCTGGAGAGACTGCTGCAAGCTATGGAACCAGTTCACGTGGCCCGGAACCTCAGGGTTGACCTGCAGAGGGGACTAATTCACCCTGATGATTCTGTAAAAATCCTCACCCTTTCCCAGGTATGAAATTTTACTAGGAACCGACATTGACCACCTGCTCTGGACCAGGTTCTGTACTGGGACAGAAAGATGGAAGAAAGCATAGTATCTCTCTCTCCTTCCCTCTTCCCTTCTCTCCCTCTGCCCTGCTCCCTCTCTCCTCCTGGAAAATGTGTGGTCTATTCCAATGTGCATAGCTAACTATAACCTGGCAGATACAAGCAAATGAAAGAAGTTCCATTAAGTACCATCTAAATCATTCATTAATCAGATACTGACTGAGTTCCTTTTATATGCCAGGCATGGTGCCATATGCTGTTAGAGTTACCAAGATTAACAAAACCAGTTACTTTCCTTCAAGGAGCTCCTAGTGTAAAGAAAAAGATTCCTATGTGTTCAAATAGCTCTCTGCCATTTTAGATTCTGTTACACTGGATGAATCAAATGCTATAGTAAAGGTCACTAAACCAACAATTAAGACAGTAACTCTTATTATCCTGGTAACCAAAGCATCCTACTATTTGAGTGAAGAGCTGCTGCTAAGGATTATCTTGTCGAAATGTTAGGAGCTAAACAGTTACCCAATAGATACTGAACTACTGTTTTTCCTTTTCTGTGTTTATTCAGCAAAAAAAAAAAGCCCTGTAATCCCAGCACTTTGGGAGGCCAAGGCGGGCAGATCACCTGAGGTCAGGAATTCAAGACCAGCCTGGCCAACATGGTGAAACCCTGTCTCTACACAAATACAGAAATTAGCCGGGCATGATGACAGGTGCCTATAATCCCAGCTACTCGGGAAGCTGAGGTGGGAGAATCATTTGAACCCAGGAGGCAGAGGTTGTAGTGAGCCGAAATCGTGCCACTGCTCTCCAGCCTGGGCAACAAAGCGAGACTCCATCTCAAAAAAAAAAAAAAAGAAAAAAAGTTTGGGGAAGGGGAGAAGATATCAGATTCACTGGCCATTTATATGCCGGACACTGTAGCAGGTGCTTTGCCTATTCGGTCTCATTTAATCTTCGTAACTATCCTGGAATTAAATACTGTGTTCCCATTTTACGGATAAGAAACGGGGCTAAAATTTGTGCAAGGTCAGTGTAGCTAAAAATAGAGCTGGGTTTGTATTGTTTTCACTCACTGAGCTATCTTATCTCTTTACCCGCTTTCTTTTCTTTCCTTTAACAGATGTGACTATGCCATATGTGTGTTTGACTGAATGAATTTAGGTCATTTTGATTTTTTAATGACTTGATATATAGCTGTGATCACTAACTCCTAAAATAACTGTGCAGTAAGGAAATTGGACCATTGTGTGTTTACTGTATGTTGCCCTACTTTAGAAGAGTGTTTCTGATTGTTTTTCTTTCAGATTGGAAGAATTGTTGAAAATTCTGATGCTGTTACTGAGATTCTAAATAATGCTGAATTACTAAAACAAATTGTTTATTGCATCGGTGGAGAGAATCTATCTGTAGCAAAAGCGGTGAGTCTATTAGAATCATTGACTTAAATGTGCAGAGACATTGGTGTCCCAAAAGATAAAGAAAGGCCTTCTGAATTGAGAGGTGAAGGTTTAGAATGGATGATTTGTGTAATGGAATTTACAACCTCATATGAATTGTATAAAATAAATGGTTGTCAAGTAAATACTAGTAAATCCCTTTTATTTTCTAGGATATAAATATCTACAGTATCCATCATAATTCTATGGGGGACACCTTGTGTCTTTTCCAATTATAAATAATAGCTGAAACATAGTGAATGCTCATTGGGCAAGGTGCATTCCGTGCGCTATTTTCACATCAGTCTTATGAAGTAGATAATAATATTCTGTATTTTGGGGACATAAGAGATATTTTCTTTCTTTATAAGGCCATCAAATCCCTGTCAAGAATATCACTAACCCAAGCTGGACTGGAGGCTTTATTTGAAAGCAATCTGCTGGATGATTTGAAAAGTGTAATGAAAACAAATGACATTGTTCGATACAGGGTGTATGAGGTAAGATAAAAAGCATACTTTCTCATGCTTACAAAGCAGAATGCAGTTTGGCTTATGCTGGAAAGCAAGATGGCTCACTGAGTATATAATCTGTGTTTGGCTTTACAGTAGGTGCTGGGAATATAAGGATGCATTCCCAGCCTAGTATATGAGACAGGCATATACAGCCCAGCTCTATGGGAGGCAAGGGCAGGAGGACCCCTTGAGGCCAGGAGTTTCAGACCAGCCTGGGCAACATAGCGAGACCCCATCTCTACAAAGATTTTAAAAATTAGTTGTGCATGGTGGTATGTGCACGTTGTCCCAGCTACTCAGGAGGTTGAAATGGGAGGATCAACTGAGCCCAGAAAGTTGAAGCAGCAGTGAGCCGTGGTTGCACCACTGCACTCCAGCCTGGGCAAGAGAGCAAGACCCTTTCTAAATATATATATATTTATAGTGCAGTATAATTACTATGATACAGAAGATAATGAAACCAGACTTGAAAAAATTTGTAGTAGTAATAAGAAGAAATGGCCTTTATTTGTACCAGTTTTGTACTAAGCCCTATGCTAAAATACTGACATATATTATCTTTAATTCTTGCAGTAAACTTTGTATATTGTTATCATTAACCTCATATTGATGGAGCAATTGATCCAAGGCCACACACTATTAATAGGGTGCATATTTGAAATGGAATCCTCTGCAGTCTTAATTCCCTCTTCAGAACACTTTCTTTGCATGTCCTACCATATTATGCTGCTTTTCCTTCTGCCTCTCAGTTTCTTCTCAGCCTCCTGGCTCATTATCCTCCATTGAATTTTTAATTGTTGGAGTTCGTGAAAACAGAGTTCCAAGCCCTGCTTTCACTGTACTCTATACTCATTCCTAGGCAGTTTTACTCATCATATGATTTCACTTCCCATCTGTGATGATGACTCTCAGATGTAAACTTACAACTGAGACCTTTCTTCTGAGCTCAAACCTTCATGCTTAACTGCTTACTCATTCTTGGCCCCTTGGGTATATTCTAGGTCCCTCACACTCATGCTGAAATCAAATTCCTGATCTTCCTTATCCACCCTATCCCCCTAATAAAAAACAAGAGCAACAAATTGGCCCTGTCTCACAGTTTGCTTAGTTGGGTATTAGACCTTGGCTCATTCTGAGGCCTGTTTTTCCCTGCCACATATCCATTCGGTCATCACATTGTGTCGATTTTATTTAAACCCATGCATTTTTCTTCATTAGTACAGCTTCTACCACCCTAGACTAACTTACTGGTGTCACTCACCTGGGCTACTATATTTGCATCCAAACTGGTCTCCACTTATCCGTTTTTATCATCCCTAGTCTATCTTCACATGCAGTCAGAATGGTCTTTTAAAAGTCCAAATCTAGATCGCGCCACTGCACTCCAGCCTGGGCGATAGAGCGAGACTCTGTCTCAAAAGAAAAAAGTCCAAATCTGATTGTGTCATTTCTCTGCTTAAAACCCTTAAGTATCTTCCTATACCTCTCAGTAAGACCTCAGCAAATACTTGCTGAACGAGTAAGTGAATGATTGACTGACTGAGTGACTGACTGACTGACAGAATGCCTGAATGAGTGAATGGTTTTATAATCCGTTTGTTGTGGCTGATTGAGGCTTTTGTACCTTGATTGATGATTGCTTGGGCAGGAAAGTATATAAATGTTCCAGATATAATGGAACATTTCTGTGCCAAGGTGGCTAGGCATGGTGGCTCATGCCTATAATCTCAGCACTTTAGGAGGCCACGGTGGGCAGATCACTTGAGGCCAGGAGTTCAAGACCAGCCTGGCCAACATGGCAAAACCCCATCGCTACTAAAAATACAAAAAAATTAGCCAGGTGTGGTGGTATGTGCCTGTAATCCCAGCTACTCGGGAGGCTGAGGCACGAGAATCGCTTGAACCCGGGAGGCAGAGGTTGCAGTGAGCTGAGATCACGTCACTATACTCCAGCCTAGGTGACAGAGCAAGACTCTGTTTCAAAAATAATAATAATCTGTGCCAAAGTAATTTCTTATGTGTTCACTGAAGTTTTTCTACTTAAAGAGACAAATAATAGATTTTTAAAAACTCATTTATAGAAAGTACCTAGTCCTATGTTTAACTTAAAATGAGATCTATCAGGCGTAGGGCTGTTTTGACCTTTTTCTTTTTCTGTTTTTTTTTTTTTATTTCAGCTAATTGTAGAGATTTCTTCTGTGTCACCAGAATCTTTAAACTACTGTACCACAAGTGGATTGGTAACCCAGCTCCTGAGAGAGCTGACTGGTGAGGATGTGTTGGTCAGGTGTGTTGACTGAGAGTTCTTAAAGTGAAATGTCCTCTTTTGAAGGGCTGGGAAACAACCCTGGGACGTCTGTGATTTTCTCTATTAGAGACTTTGCCCAGGTCACAATCTCATGACTGATGTGTGTCCTGAAGGAGGGACCTTTAGAAAATTGCTCAAGTTACATCATGACAACATACTGGAACTTGGCAAAGCCCCACATGACAATTCAGCTACTTTCAAGTGACTGTGTTCCCTGTCCCTAGTCCTGTGTGCTCTTAAACAGTTGCAATCACATGGTAACTGCCATTTTGAATTACTAATAGTTTGTCATATGCATTTATTTTGGCATTGTTAAATAGCAACAGTATAGCATGATAGAAAAAATACGGGCTAGGCCGGGTGTGGTGGCTTATGCCTATAATCCCAGCATGTTGGGAGGCCGAGGCGGGCGAATCACGAGATCAGGAGTTCAAGACCAGCCTGGCCAACATTGTGAAACCCTGTCCCTACTAAAAACACAAAAATTAACCGGGCATGGTGGCATGCATCTGTAGTCCCAGCTACTCGGGAGGCTGAGGCAGGAGAATTGCTTGAACCTGGGAGGTAGAGGTTGTACCACTATACTCCAGCCTGGGCAACAGAGCAAGACTCTGTCTCAAAAGAAAAAAGAATATGGGCTTTTCAAAATGAGGAAGACTTGGCTTGCATACCTCTCTACTATTTATTAGCTGTTTGGCCTTGGACAGGTTATTATAAGCTTTCTACATCCCAGTTTCCTCATCTCTCAGAACAGTAACTGAAAAAGATATTGTGCCGGGCACAGTGGCTTACGCCTGTAATCCCAGGGAAGGGATCCCTGTAATCTTTGGGAAGCTGAGGCGGGTGGATTACCTGAGGTCAGGAGTTCAGGACCAGCCTGGCCAATATGGTGAAACCCCGTCTCTACTAAAAAAAATACAAAAAATTAGCCGGGCGTGGTGGCAGGGGCCCGTAATCCCAGCTACCGGGAAGGCTGAGACAAGAGAATTGCTTAAACCCGGGAGGTGGAGGTTGCAGTGAGCCAAGATCGGGCCATTGCACTCCAGCCTGGGCAACAAGAGCAAAACTCCATCTCAAAAAAATAAATAAATAAAAAGATATTGTAAGAATTAAGCTAATTGACCTTAGAAAGCAGTACGATGGCTGACAGAGGTTCTCAAAGAAATGTTAATTCCAGTCTCTTCCACCCTTTATTCCCCCTATTCCCTAAATCCCCTTTAATATCTGCCAAATGTTCCTTTGTTGATATTCCACAGCTTATTAATACCTCCTCACTGTTGAACAGTTGATTTGCTTCAAGTATTTTGCTGTTGTGATAGCATTATAGTTATTTTTGTGTATATAGGTTTTTATTTTTCTTATCTTAAATGATTTTCTGATTGTCCTGTGTTCTTTAAACATGGCTGAATTTATTAAACCCATATAGTAAATCAGTCACTAGTTACATTGCTTCAGTGCATTTGAGTGTCTCAACCTAATGAGACAATTAATTTTGTTAATTATTTTTTAGCATTGTATCAAATTTTGTGACATAGGAAAAAACCCTATAAATGGTCAGTCAAAACACTTTAGGATCAATTACCAACTGTAAAAATAAATTTTTTAGTTATTTTCTTTGATCAGGGTTGGATATGAGATGATACCAAAGAATTATTGTTAATTTCATAATATGTGGCAGTGGCATTATAATTGTGTGAGGAAACATACGTGTTTTGCAGAGATGCATACTAAAGTACGCAGGGGTAAATGGCACGGTGACTAGGATTTGCTTTAAAATAGTTCAGCAAAAAGTAGGGAAAAGAGATGAAATAAGTAAAGCAAAATCCTCATAACCATAAAATCAGGTTATGGGTATATGGGGGCTTATTGTATTCTCATTACTTTTGTGTATGTTTGATACTTCAAAATAAAACAAAATTTAAAAAAATATTTTAGGAAGCAGCTAGGTTATAGTGGAAACAATAGTGGACTTCAAATCAGAAGGTCTAGATTTAAATCTAAACTCTGTCTGTAATAACAATGTGATTACAGATAAGTCACTGCAACTTTCTAGGCCTTAGGGCCTCATGTGAAAAGAGGAGCCAAGATTAAGGCCAGGCGCGGTGGCTCAAGCCTGTAATCCCAGCACTTTGGGAGGCCGAGACGGGCGGATCACGAGGTCAGGAGATCAAGACCATCCTGGCTAACACAGTGAAACCCCGTCTCTACTAAAAAATACAAAAATCTAGCCGGGCGAGGTAGCGGGCGCCTGTAGTCCCAGCTACTCGGGAGGCTGAGGCAGGAGAATGGCGTGAACCCGGGAGGCAGAGCTTGCAGTGAGCTGAGATCCGGCCACTGCACTCCAGCCTGGGCCACAGAGCGAGACTCCGCCAAAAAAAAAAAAAAAAAAAGAAAAGAGGAGCCAAGATTATTGACCTTTCAAATATGATGGGAAGAATTAAATAAGATAACCTATATGAGAGCAATCTATAAACTATGCAAATCCTGTGCAAAAATCTTGTTTTTGTCCTTCTGACATTTTAGAGCCACCTGTATAGAAATGGTGACATCACTGGCATATACTCATCATGGACGACAGTATCTTGCTCAAGAAGGAGTAATTGACCAAATTTCTAATATAATCGTTGGGGCAGATTCAGACCCTTTCTCTAGCTTCTATTTGCCAGGTAAGAAACACTGATGCCTATGGAAATGATGGTGCATGTTTTATTTCTGAGTTATCTCTGACGGCAGAGGGTTGGGGTTGGGAGTGGACAGGGATTGTTTCCCTTAGAGCTGATTTCGTTTAGAAGATATCTAGAGCTACCAAATTCAAATTCAACAGCACATTAAAAAGATCATCCACCCTGATCAAGTGGGATTTATCCTAGGGATGCAGGGAGGGTTCAGCATACACAAATCAATAAATAAGATATACTACATTGACAGAATAAAGATGGAAACCAAGTAATGCGGGGAAAAGCGTTTGACAAATTTTAGCTTTATTTTATAATAAAAACTCTTAACAAATTAAGTATAGAAGAAATCTATCTCAACACAATAAAGGCCAAGTATGACAAACCCACAGCTAACATACTCAGTGAAAAGTTGAAAGCGTTCCTCTAAGATCAGGAACAAGGCCGGGCGTGGTGGCTCACGCCTGTAATCCCAGCACTCTGGGAGGCCAAGGCAGGTGGATCACAAGGTCAGGAGATCGAGACCATCCTGGCTAACACAGTGAAACCCCGTCTCTACTAAAAATACAAAAAAATTAGCTGGGCATGGTGGCACACGCCTGTAGTCCCAGCTACTCAGGAGGCTGAGGCAGGAGAATCCCTTGAACATTGGAGGTAGAGATTGCAGTGAGCCAAGATCGCTCTACTGCATTCCAGCCTGGGCGACAGAGTGAGACTCCATCTCAAAAAAAAAAAAAAAGAAGGAACAAGACAAGGATGTCCACAATTACCACTTCTATTCAACAAATTACAAGAAGTTATAGCCAGAGCAATTAGGCAAGATAAAAAAAAAACAAAAGGCATCCAAATCAGAAAGAAAGAAGTGAAAATGTCCCTATTTGTAAATGATGTAGTGTTATATTAATATATAGAATAAAGATTCCACCAAAAAACTGTTAGAATGAATAAATAAATTCAGTAAAACTGCAGGATACAAAATCGGTGCATAAAAATCAGTAGCATTTCTATACACTAACAGTGAACTCTGAAAAAGTAATAAAAGATACATTCCCATTTACAATAGCATTCAAAAAAATTAACTATTTATGAATAAATTTAAGGAGGTGAAAGATCTATACGGTGAGAACTATAAAAACTGATGAAGGAAATTGAAGAAGACACAAATAAATGGAAAGGTATCCTATGTTCATGGATTGGAAGAATTAATATTATTAAAATGTTGGTGCTGCCAAAGCACCATATAGATTCAGTGCATTCCCCACCAAAATTCTTAAATTTAATGACATTTTTCACGAAAGCAGAAAAAAAATTAAAAATACGCGTATTTCAGAATACATTGTTCACAATAAAGATATATGATTTTTTAATTTGTCAGTTAAAAGTTAATTTTATTAAAAAGATACCTGTAGCCTCTTACTGAGGTGGAATCTGTTGCTCTGGGAGCTATGTACTGTTGACTTTGATTTTCAGGAAACATCAGTGCTATTTAGAACATAAGGAAATTTTTCTTTTGAATATCAACAAAAAAATAAAAATACTAGTAATGACATTTACAGTATGTTTCACAGACTAATCAAGTCTCTGAGTGGGAATCTTTATTGTAGGATCTACTCTTGCCATTCTATTCTGGGTTTTGGTTAATTAGTCTTTCTTGAACACTTCTAGAAATTGGAGATGTATGCCTTCCTTAGGTAGCCTAGCTACCTAGCTACCTATTTCATTTATTAATGAACATATCCACTTAAAAATTTCTTCCTGGTAATGAGTCTAAACTTGCCTTCCTATAATTTGTATCCACTGGTCCTTTTTCTTTGTTCTCCCTCTTGCATATGCCAGTACTTCAATAGCTGGTCCCAGCTCCATTGACACCCTCTCTCAGGATCACACATCACAGGTCCTTCAGAATCTCCTAATGGTCTCTCTGATCTCCAAGCAACACACTACTGTAACCTTTCTACGCTTTCTGGCCTGCAGTTCATTTCTATTCCTGTGAAGTTATAGGGCCCACAATTCATGCTGTCTTGTTCCCCTATTAAAATATATTCTTGTAAATCTCTTTAGGATTCGTGAAGTTTTTTGGAAACCTGGCTGTCATGGATAGTCCTCAACAGATCTGTGAGCGTTATCCTATCTTTGTGGAAAAAGTCTTTGAAATGACAGAAAGTCAGGACCCCACTATGACTGGTGTAGCTGTAGACACAGTTGGAATCTTGGGATCCAATGTTGAAGGAAAACAGGTTTTACAGAAAACAGGTTGGTATGACTTGGCCCTGTTCAGGGATATCTTAATTTTTGACAGGGGTTCAATGTGTAAGTTCATTTGCTGGTGGGTTAACTAAATTGTAGAAACTATTTTATGGGTGGCAGTCTTGTTAACCATAACCTTGGACTCATATCTGAAAGTCTAATAATTACTATGGAAAACCTTTTTTTTTTTTTTTTTTTTTTTTTTGACTTTTCACTGTTTAGGTTTCTACCAATCTATTTCAACCAAACATTGTTTCCTGTTTCCCCTCTGTGTCTTCTTTGACTAGATTTCATAGTACAGATGATGGGCTAGAATCAAAAAGGCCTGAATTCATGTCCTTGGGTTTTCTATTTCTTTCTTTCTTTTCTTTCTTTCAGATTGGGAGTGTCTCTCTGTTATACAGGCTGGCTTCAAACTCCCAGGCTCAAGCAATCCTCCTGCCTCATCCTCTTGATTGGCTGGGTCTGCAGGTCCACACTATTGTGTCCAGCCCTGACTTTGCTTTTTGAACTTCATTTACTCACTTTGCTTTTCTAGGCCTCATTTTCTTCATTTATAAAAATGGCATAACAACTACTTCTCAGGGTTGTTGGGAGTATTTACAAAATTTTGGGTTTTTTTGTAATGTCAAGAAAGGAAAATAAAAGTTTGTTATATGATTTCATGTTAAGAGATACTTTTGGCGTGTTACGAGATACAGTAGCTCATGCCTGTAATCCAGCACTTTGGGAGGCCAAGGTGGGTGGATTGCCTGAGCTCAGGAGTTCAAGACCAGGCTGGGCAACATGGCAAAATCCTGTCTCTACTCAAGAATACAAAAATTAGTCAGGCATGGTACTGTGCAACTGTAGTCCCAGCTACTTGAGAGGCTGAGGCAGGAGAATTGCTTGAACCTGGCAGATGGAGGTTGCAGTGAGCTGAGATCATGCCACTACACTCCAGCCTGGGTGACAGAGTGAGATTCTATCTCAAAAAAAAAAAAAAAAAAAGAGGCCAGGCAAGGTGGCTCATGCCTGTAATCCCAGCATTTTGGGAGGCCAGAGCAGGTGGATCACTTAAGGTCAGCAGTTCGAGACCAGCCTGGCCAACATGGTGAAACCCCATCTCTACTAAAAATACAAAAATCAGCTGAGCATGGTGGCGCATGCCTGCAGTCCCAGCTACTCGGGAGGCTGAGGCAGGAGAATGGCTTGAACCCAGAAGGCAAAGGTTGCAGTGAGCCAAGATCATACCACTGCACTCCAGCCTGGGTGACAGTGCGAGACTCTGTAAAAAGAAAAAAAAAAAAAAAAAAAAGATACTTTTATGGAACATCCATGAGAATCAACAGCACAACAAATTATACACACAAAATAATATGCAGCCCAATTACTAAAATTCTTGAGACACATATGTTGAAAATTATCTCACCTGTAATCCCAGCACTTTGGGAGGCCAAGAGGGGAGGATTGCTTGAGCCCAGGAATTCAAGACTAGCCTTGGCAACAACAACAAAAAAATTGGCCAGGTGTGGTGGCACATGCCTATAGTCCCAGCCACTCGGGAGACTGAGGTGGAAGAATCATTTGAGCCCAGGAGATGAAGGCTGCAGTGAGCCTTGATCACTCCATTGCACTGCAGCCTAGGTGACAGAGTAAGACTCCATCTCAAAAAAAATTTAAAAAGAGGCCGGGCGAGGTGGCTCATGCCTGTAATCCCAACACTTTGGGAGGCCAAGGCGGGTGGATCGCCTGAGGTCAAGAGTTCGAGACCAGCCTGGCCAACAGTCTCTACTAAAAATACAAAAATTAGCTGGGTGTGGTGGCAGGCACCTGTAATCCCAGCTACTGAGGAGGTTGAGGCAGGAGAATCGCTTGAACCTGGGCAGTGAGCCGAGATCGCGCCATTGCACTCCAGCCTGGGCGACACAGCGAGACTCCATCTCAAAAAACTAAAAATTAGAGAATAGAAAAAGAAAATACACTGTTGTGTATCACGGCTGATATTTTTGTTGTATGTAGTTTTCTAAGTGCTTTTACCTATGACAATCTTTTTACAATCCTGTAAAGAACATACTATTGTCATTTTCATTTTCCAGATAAGGTAGATGAAACTTAGAGGAGTTAAGAAAATTTCTAAGGTCATACAAATTAGGGCAGCTGCTACTCAAATCCAGGTCCTTTGATTCCAGTTTTATAACTCTGCCTTATATATGCTGTGTTGTGTGTAATTGTGTGTTCTAGGCCTGTCACTGGTTCTCTGACTACATGCTTATTTTTGTATTGGTTTAGGTTGGTAGAGGTCATAGTGTATGAGAGCATACTTTAAAAAAAATCTCATTTTTCACTTCAGATCCATTAGGATGGCTATTACTTTAAAAAAAAAAAAAACCATAAAATAGTAAGTGTTAGGATGTGGAGAAATTGTAACCTTTGTGCATTTTACATTTCCTTCATCCAACAGCTCCACTTTCAGATATATACCAAAAAAAATAAAAGCAGAGACTCAAACAAATGTTTGTACACTCATGTTCGTAGCAGCATTTGATTCACAACAACCAAAAAAAGGTGCAAGCAACCCAATGAACATTGATAGATGAATCAATAAACAAAATGTGGTATATACATCCAATGGAATATTACTCAGCCTTTAAAAAGAATGAGATTCTGGCACATGCTACAGCATGGAGGAATCTGCACCATTGATAACATTATGCTAAGTGAAGTAAGTCAGACACATAAGGACAGATATTGTACAATTCCACTTAGATGAGATACCTAAAAGAGTCCAGTTCACAGGAGGTAGAATAGGGGTTGGCAGGGGATGAGGGTAGAGAAGAAAGGAAATTATTGTTTAATGGATACAGAGTTTCAGTTTGGGTTGACGAAAAAGTTCTAGGATGGTTATGATGGTTGCACAACAATGTGAATGTACTTAATAGCACTGAACTATACACTAAAAATGATTAAAATGGTAAATTTTATGTTGTGTATATTTTACCATAATAAAGAAGAATCTCACTGTTACCCTTCAAAGGAACTCGCTTTGAACGCTTGCTTATGAGAATAGGACATCAATCAAAGAATGCCCCAGTGGAGCTAAAAATTAGATGTTTGGATGCAATTTCATCTCTTCTGTACTTACCAGTAAGTAGATTGGGAAATTAATGAAGGACAGTGGGATATGTTTGGGAAAATAAATCTGTATGAATCAACACGATAAATGTGATGAAGTAAATGCCATTTTTCTCAATACAAGGAGATAACCCTCATATGACTAGTGACATTTTTAATTTAAAATGGAATCATAGAGTGTTAGAACTGAACGGACTCTAGAGATTGCTTTATCAACCACATTCAGAGAAAACTGGGAAAGGTCTGGGCTGGATTTGAGAAAGAGTCCTCCAAACTTAGCCAATATCACACAACAAATTAATGACAGAGTGCCATTAGTACTCAGGTGTCTAACTTCCAAATAAGTGCTTTTCTCCAGATCAGTTAACTTTGTGATGAGATTTTCCTTTTCTTTCCTGTAGCCTGAGCAGCAGACTGATGACCTTCTGAGGATGACAGAATCCTGGTTTTCTGCTTTATCTCGGGATCCACTGGAGCTCTTCCGTGGCATTAGTAGTCAACCCTTCCCTGAACTACACTGTGCTGCCTTAAAAGTGTTTACGGTAGGTATTCACTTCCATAGGTCCTTCTGGGAGCCTGCCAGTTCAACACTTGAGTACTTACAGTGAGCCAGAGCCTGTGCCATCTCTGGGGATTCACAAGTGCATGGTATAGTTTCTACCTTCTGTTACCTTAGAGACTAAGGAGGGAGATAGATGTGTAAACATATTGTTTCAGTAAAAGATACTAGGTGCTGTTTAAGGTTTGAACAGGATGCTATGGGATAACACAGTTAATTCCAGACTTTTTATCTGCCATCCTCTATTGACCTAACCCTGGTCTTCCTAATCCTTATTTCCCCTGCAGAAAATAAGACTTCTGGCACCTAATGCTCCAGTGGTACCAAACTGTTTGTGTCTCTGAACCTTTGCTGGGGTCTCTGTATCTAACACTCTTCCTTAACTTTGCTTCTTAACCTCTTGCTCATTCGTCAGGGACTAACTCCGGTATGTCTTCAGCACACTTTGCCCAGATTGACAAGGTTGAGTTAAACAATGTTGGCTCTCATATGTTGCATTTATTTATTCAGCAAACATTTGTTGAGTTTCCGTTTTTGCTCAGTGAAGGGCATACAACAGTGAAGAAAATATATAAAGACCTTCCTTTCATGTAGTTTCCTGCCTATTGAAGGAGCGAGGCAGTAAATATAATTGTACAGTTACTTACATTACTACAGCTGTGGTAAGGATTATACCTTTGTGTTCTATTTGTTATATTATTTTGCAAATGTTTATTTATTGACCTGTCTCACCTATTAAGTAGAGTTGGTTGACAGCAGGAAGCATATCTGATTTATCTTTGTAGCCACAGCATAGAAAGGTAGTAATCACTTTAGTAATCTTATCAATAATGGGATCTCAGGCAGCATACATGGCCTAGACTGGGAGGGAATAAGGAGAATGGCAGGGACAAAAGAGGGAAGGCTTCCTGAGGATGCGATACAGGATCTGGGTCTTGAAGGATACAGGTATACCTATAATCTTCAGAAACATTTTTTTTTTTTTCCTGAGATGGAGTCTCTCGCTGTGTCTCCCAGGCTGGAGTATAGTGGCACGATCTTGGCTCACTGCAAGCTCCACCTCCCGGGTTCACGCCATTCTTCTGCCTCAGCCTCCCGAGCAGCTGGGACTACAGGCACCCGCCACTACGCCCGGCTAATTTCTTTTTGTATTTTTAGTAGAGACAGGGTTTCACTGTGTTAGCCAGGATGGTCTTGATCTCCTGACCTCATGATCCGCCCGCCTCAGCCTCCCAAAGTGCTGGGATTACAGGCGTGAGCCACCGCACCTGACCAGAAACATTTTTTTAAGACTGCTTCACCCTTGTAAATAGTCCTTGTATGAGATGGCCATTTTGGCTCCTGCTTAGTATTTTCATTATTGGTTTATTTTGGTTTTGCTCTTCTGCCTTATCCTGTGCTTAGTTGGTTCCATTGTAGAAATAATTTTCTATTTTCTGGTTGGGATAACTATTTTTATTTCTGCCTACCTTCATGCTTGGTTGTGAGACAGGCCAAAGTTTCTCAAACATTCGTCTTAGGAATCCTATTAAAATGTAGGTTCTAATTCAGGAGTTGTGGGGCAGAGCCCGGAATCCTGAATGTCTAACAAGCTCGCAGGTGATGGTGATGCTACTTGTCTGTGGAATGCATTTTGAGAGGAAAAAACTAGACCATAAACTTGATTGTTACTTCTTTTTCATTAAAATGTAATAGGTTTTGAAAAACTTAATCTTAAAATTTGAAAAAGACTTAGAAGTAGAATTTTTAAAAAGGTTTACCTATGTCATTTCCTATTCTTTGCAAACACTGTTAATGTTTATTTTTTATTACTATATACCATAATTTACTTAACCATTCTCCCATTATTAGATATTTATATTGTAACTTTCACACTATTATGAACATTTTTGTATACAAAGATTTTTTGTATTTAAGATTATTAAGTTAGATTCTCAGGAAGGAATTTACTTAGACAAAAGGTAACGTTTTTAAAGTTCATGTTGCCAGATTTCTTTGTAAATATTGTGTCATCCCACTAACAAACTTAACTTTGACTCAGGGGAATTGTATTCTTTCTGCCTTCCATTTCAGGCCATTGCAAACCAACCCTGGGCTCAGAAACTTATGTTTAACAGTCCAGGTTTTGTAGAATATGTGGTGGACCGGTCTGTGGAGCATGACAAAGCTTCAAAGGATGCCAAATATGAACTAGTGAAAGCACTTGCCAATTCCAAGACAATTGCAGAAATCTTTGGGAACCCAAATTATTTGAGGCTCAGAACTTACCTGAGTGAAGGTCCATACTATGTGAAACCTGTTTCCACGACAGCAGTAGAAGGAGCCGAATGATTTCTTCTGGAGTCTCATGTAGAGGACCACGCTTTGACCAAAACTTCTCCTAAGGCATTTGACTCCATCTATATTTCACAAAAGAGACTTCCTTCCCCCAAGAATTATCATGGATTGTCCGGTATTACTTTGTCACCAACATTGTTATGTGTCTACATTGAAATGCAAAGTGGAACTAGGAGTTTGGAATGCATTAAGAGCAGGCAAGCTTGGTTATAATCCAGTGTTTTTCAGATTCCTTTCACTGCCTTAATCTTTGCAACAAGATGGAAGTTTTTTTCTTCCCTCGAAATTTTCATCGACATACAATCTTTTTTTTTTTTTTTTTTTTTGAGATGGAGTCTCACTGTGTCGCCCAGGCTGGAGTGCAGTGGCGCAATCTCGGCTCACTGCAAGCTCCGCCTCCCGGGTTCACGCCATTCTCGTGCCTCAGCCTTCCGTATAGCTAGGACTACAGGCGCCTGCCACCGCACCGGGCTAATTTTTTGTATTTTTAGTAGAGACGGGGTTTCACCGTGTTAGCCAGGATGGTCTCCATCTCCTGACCTCGTGATCCGCCTGTCTTGGCCTCCCAAAGTGCTGGGATTACAGGCGTGAGCCACCACGCCCGGCCCATACAATCTTATTTAAAAGCCTCCTTCAGGGCTGGACGCAGTGGCACACGCCTGTAATCCCAGCACTTTTTTGCCAAGGTGGGCAAATCACTTGAGCCTAGGAGTTCAAGACCAGCCTGGCCAATATGGCAAAACCCCGTCTCTACTAAAAATATAAAAATTAGCCAGGCATGATGGCACACACGTATAATCTCAGCTACTCAGGAGGCTGAGGCATGAGAATCACTTGAGCCTGGGAGGCAGAGGTTGCAGTGAGTGAGATCTTGCCACTGCACACCAGCCTGGGCAACACAGCAAGACTCTGTCTCAAAAATAAGTAAATAAAACAAAAACCTGCCACCAAATTATTTCTGGATTCTCTTCACTGTCTCTTTTTTCTTTTTGGCACTATCTCTTTTTTCTTTTTGGTCCTTTTTCCGTTTCTGATTCCACTTTCAAAGTCTTGAATATATTCTTTGAAAAATAAGTAGTATGGAATATTAAAATTATATTCCCTATACTCAGAATCCTTTTTATGAGCTCTTTGTTACTATTATTCCTTTGAAAAAATGACTTAAAGTCTCTAAAAAATGTTTATAGTGTTTATGTATTTTTTTTTGCTGCTTACCGATGAATTTTACCCTGTTGTGGTTTTGGGGGAGGAAAAGTGATAACATGCTAACCAGAAGGATTCCTAAACTGTCATTTCATTTATTGGTAGGTCATGATTGTTGAGGGTTTTGCTTTGGATTTTTCATACCTATAAAGTCAATCTTGAGTTGATCAGAGAAAAGGAAACTTACTCCTAATACACAGAGCCAGAACAGAAGGGACATTTGCATAAATCAGGATACCATCTCATTAATTTACAAAGGATAATCTTTCTTTTCATTGACAACACCTACACCCACCTGTTTTCCAGTGTTGTTCTCTCTGAACAGCAAAGCCAAAGCACTCTGCACACCATATCACCTGTTCCGAGGTTTATGCACGAGCGTATTTCTTTTAGGCCATGGTGAAGTTGATAAACCACCCCTGCTTTGTAACAAAATTATTTCAAAGTGACTGGAATTATCTAGTCCCCAGATTGATCATCTCCCCTGGCAACGTGACTCTCTTTTTTGTGTGTGTTTCCATGCTGACCAGTCCCCTACTGTTAATATCACTACTAATTAGGCTACAGCCAGGTCTTTCCTGGCCTGAGAAATATTCTCTTAAAATGACCTTTGTTTTAATTTCATTCATGATGTTGATTTTTTTTTTCAATGTGGTACAGTATATACAATAAAATTTGTCATAACTATTTTAAGTGTACAGTTCAGTATATTATATATGTTCATAATGTTGTATAACCATCACCACCATCCATCTTCAGAATTATTTTCATCTTATACAATTGAAACTGTATTCATTAAACAATAACTGTCTATTCCCTCTTTTCTACAACCTCTGGCAACCACCATTCTGCTTTATGACATTGATTTTATTCACTTAACATCAGAGTTTGGGGGGATGCCCTCCTATGTATGGCCTACACATTCTGATTTTTTTTAGATTGAATAAAATACGTAAATCATTTTAATTTCATAAGTAAACACCTGTTGACTGCCAATTATGTTATTGGCACTGGGGAAAGTGCTAGACATTGGCCTAAGTGCCAAGGGCATCCCATTTAACTTTTACAACCCTGTTTCACAGATGAGGAAACCAAGACTTTCAGTAGCTTATCTGAAAATCACACAAGAAGAAAGTGTCTTATAGTGGAAGAAAATAGGTCAATAGAAAGAGTATAAGAAGTACAATAATAGAGGAAAACACAAAACATGTCCCCAGACTTAATATGTTTTCCAGGGAAGGAAACACCTGCATCTTGAAGAACTAGTAGGAGCCAGTCAAGTGAAGAACACAGTGGAGTCGCAAAGCAAGACAGCAGGTACACATGAAAATGAGAACATGTTTGAGAAACTACAAGTAATTCAATATGACTAACGCCTAGGATTTAAAGGGAAATTTTTGCAAAATTCTTTATTACTAATAATACCTACCATTTCTTAGCATTGATTTTATGTTAGGCACTTGGCATGCATTTTCTCACTTTATCATCATAGCCATAAAAGTTAAGTATTTCACAGACAAAGGCACTAAAACTGGGAAATTAAGTACTTTGTACAGGTCACAAAGCTAGAATATTAATCTGATTTTCTGAGGGTTAATGGTACTCCTCTTTTGTCACCTGGTTATATTTGAAGGTAATAGTAGCTAACAGTTACTGAGTTTTTAATGTGTCCCAAGCATTTGCTAAGACGTTTTCATGTATTAACTCATGTGGCCATCCTCACACTTCCAGGAGTTACATAACAAAACCAAGGCACAGCAAAATTCAGGAACTTGGGTGAGATCACACAGCAAATAAGAGGAGTCAACATTTCAACCTAGGCTGTTTAATACAGAACATATGTTCCTGAATACTGCCTGTTCCTCTTAGTCAACATTTACTATGGACCAAATCTATTGACAGACACTTGCCATATGTAGACCATCAACCACACAAAGATTGAGTGTACATAAAGAGGCTCAGGATGACTTAGTAACATATCAAAAAATCTGGTCTAATAAGGGTCATGGCAGGGACTTAAACTTAAAATCTCAAGAGCCCCAAGATGGGAACTACTGATCTAATCATTACACAAGAGAAATCAGAAAGTGTGTGTTGTGGGTTGAATAGTGTTCCCCAAAAATACGTGTTCAAGTTCAGGTACCCCCAGAACCTGTGAACATGATCATATTTCTCAATGGGGAGGAAGCCAGGCACAGTGGCTCATGCCTGTAATCCCAGCACTTTGGGAGGCCGAGGTGGGTATATCACCTGAGGACAGAAAGTTCAAGACCAGCCTGGCCAATATGGTGAAACCCCGTCTCTACTAAACATAGAAAAATTAGCTGGGCATGGTGGCACATGCCTGTAGTCCCAGATATTCAGGAGGCTGAGGCAGGAGAATCGCTTGAACCCGGGAGGTGGAGGTTGCAGTGATCCAAGATCATGCCACTGTACTCCAGCCTGGGCGACAGAGCGAGACTCTGTCTCTAAATAAATAAATAAATAAATAAATAAATAAATGGAGAGGTGGTGGGGCATCTTTGCTGATGTAATCAAGTTAAGATGATGACATTAGGGCGGGCCCTAATCCAATGACTAGTGTCCTTATAAGAGGGAAATTTGGACACAGACACACAGAGGGAAGATGGTGTGAAGTTACACACAGCAGTCCACGTAAAGGTGAAGGTAGAGGTTGAAATGACACGTTTGCAAGCCACAGAACGTCAAGGATTGCTGGCAACCAGCAGAAGCTACGAGAAACAAGGATTCTCCCCAACTGGCTTCAGAGAGAACAGGGCACTGACACCTTGATTTCAGCCTTCTAGCCTCAAAAACATGAGAGAATAAGTTCTGCTGTTTTAAGTCACCCAGTTTGTGATACTTTATTATAGTATCCCTAGGAAACGAATATAGGGTATATTTCATGACATGAAATGTGAATTTGTTGCACCCCATCTGTGAAATACTGCCTAAGTAGAACTTGACAAAAGTTAGACATCCAGCTCTTTACACTAGTGAAGTTTTAAGCTAATATAAACTAGGGGGCTAATAGTTTTAAGTTACTTGCAGTTCTACCACCCAGATTACTAAAATGTTTCTTGCTTGCAGACAAGAAACTTTTTTTTTTTTTTTTTTTGAGAGAGAGTGTTGCTCTGTCACCCAGGTTGGGGTCCAGTGGTACGATCTTGGCTCACTGCAACCTCTGCCTCCAGGGTTCAACCTATTTTTGTGTCTCAGCCTCGTGACTGGGATTATAGACGTGCACCACCATGCCCGGCTAATTTTTGTATTTTTAGTAGAGACGGGGTTTCACCATGTTGGCCAGGCTGGTCTCAAACGCCCAACCTCAGGTGATATGCCTGCCTCAGCCTCCCAAAGTGCTGGGATTACAGGAGTGAGCTACCACACTCGGCCAAGAATAACATTTTATTACAAAAATTCCCCTATTTAAGGTTTTCCTTTTAATTCTGAGCATTCGCCACCATCACTGAGTCATGACAGTACCATGGAATGATTTTTAAAAGTCCACTAATTAGGGCCGGGCGCGGTGGCTCAAGCCTGTAATCCCAGCACTTTGGGAGGCCGAGACGGGCGGATCACGAGGTCAGGAGATCGAGACCATCTTGGCTAACACGGTGAAACCCTGTCTCTACTAAAAATACAAAAAAAATTAGCCGGGTGAGGTGGCGGGCGCCTGTAATCCCAGCTACTTGGGAGGCTGAGGCAGGAGAATGGCGTGAACCCGGGAGCCAGACCTTGCAGTGAGCTGAGATCCGGCCACTGCACTCCAGCCTGGGCGACAGAGCGAGACTCCGTATCAAAAAAAAAAAACAAAAAAAACACCAGTCCACTAATTATAAACCAAAATAAGACTTGGTTACATTTTTTTTGGTTGTAGATATGTAAACATCACACACACACACACACATGCTTTTTTTCCACAATGTACTCTGTGTATAAGGCCCTTTCTTCCCTTGGTCAGTCCCTGTCATATGAATCTGATGGAAGAAAGTCTACAGGGAGTATCCCTGGCAGACTGACCAACCTAGGTATATGTATGTAGAATGATTAGGTTATCCTCAAACAGGTATCAAATACTTGAATCTACTTCACCGGGGCAAAAAGTTAGGCACAGAAGGTGGTTTGGACCTTTGGGATGCACCTGTGGATTTTAGAGCCTTGCCGTGGCTGGCAGAGTCGGAGGATGTTGGGAGCCTTTTTCTCTGGTCGAAGGGTGGGATCCTGCTGCCTGGTCACTCCAGTGTAGTGTAGGTGCCACGAGTGCTGAGGGCTAGGATGCCACTGCCCACCTATATCATAACCAGGTACCAAGGGCATCTGACGGTAACAGATGTGAGGAGCTGGGAGGCAGGGGCAGAGGATAGAGAAATATATGACTGATTCTTCATGGAGGCAGGTGGGAAAAGCAAATAGGAGCTGTATTATCAGGGTGTCTTTCATTCAAGTTCTGCTAGTCTTCAACCTCCCTGAACTTCAGAGAACAGAAGAGATGGCTCCCAGCGAGGACAGTGGTGGTGTCCCTTCCATGGCCCAGCTAGGAGTCACCAATCTTCTGAAGAGGAAGCCCCCAGGCAGCATGTGTATCACCAAATTCATTGAAGAAGCACAGCCATGCGAGGCAGATTGGAGCTGGGGATGTAGATGGCTTCCAGGTGGACACAAAAGGAGGAAGAGTGACCATATGTTCATGGACACCCAGATGTTAGGAGGTCTAGGCCCCATGTAGAACAAGTTCTGGAGCTGAAGGTTCAGTTGGAATATACACTAGTGAGAGCCTGCTGCCCGTAAGTTGCTCAGCCCCTCCTGAGAGCATCCTCTGACAGAATGACCAACCTTGGTCTATGTGTGTAGAATAATTAGATTATCCCCAAGCAGGTATCAGATACTTGAATGTACTACAGATTTCTGGGTATAGTATACTTTATCTTCCTCCGCAGGCGTCCCCAGAGGTTTGGAAAGTTTTATATAGGATGCTTGATTAGTCCTTTCTGATATTTGTAAACATTTCCCAATAAAGCTGCATATTCATTTATCCTTTAATAAAGCATTATCGAAATATAATGACATATAGGGAAAGCCTGTTTGTGCTCTACAGGCTTGTGAAAAGGTGCTAGAATCAAATGCTTGAAAATAAATTGAAACATCAGAGACACCCCCTCATCCATGTGTGACATGGGCATCTGAACCTAACGTGGAAGCATATAAACATATTCTCTAGCCCTAAGGAAAAAAAAAAAGAGAGAGAGATCATGAAGAGAATATCTTGAAAGAGCCTGAGAGGGGATATCACCAAGATAGCAGGATAGGAATTACCAACCTTCAGCCTTCTACAAAAAACAAAACACAAAAACAAACAAATATAGACAGCTATTTACAAACCAAACTAACCCAGAAAGATCTCAAGGTTCATTAAAGAATCTACAGCAAACCAACCTGGGCAACATAGCAAGACCCTGTAGTTAAAAAAAAAAAACTACGCCTGTAATCCCAGTGCTTTGGGAGGCCGAGGCAGGTGGATCACGAGGTCAGGAGATCAAGAGCATCCTGGCTAACATGGTGAAACCCCGTCTCTACTAAAAAAAAAAATACAACAAATTAGCCGGGTGTGGTGGTGGGCACCTGTAGTCCCAGCTACTCAGGAGGCTGAGGCAGGAGAATGGCGTGAACCCAGGAGATGGAGCTTGCAGTGAACCGAGATTGCACCACTGCACTCCAGCCTGGATGACACAGTGAGACTCTGTCTCAAAAAAAAAAAAAAAAAGTTAATTAGCCTGGCATGGTGACACACACCTATGGTCCCAGCTACTTAGAAGGCTGAGGCAGGAGGATTGCTTGAGCCCTGGAGGTTGAAGCTACAGTGAGCCACGATCATGCACTGCACTCCAGCCTGGGTGACAGAGGGAGACCCTGTCTCAAAAAAAAAAAAACAACAACAAAACATCAGCAATGCAATGAAACGAAAAATACAGAGAATATAGGAAGGATTGCTAATAAGATTGGCATAGTTGAGGATTGGCATCACTCACTGCACCCCACTCAGCAAGTGCCCTTGCCACCTCTACATAGGGGACGGTCTTTCCATAGTGAAACTTGCCTATAAATTCTGGAGGAGGTGACTGTTTCATCTCATGTGCAGACATTACCATAAAAGCAACAAGAAACATGACAAAACAAGGAGACATATGTCAACCAAAGAACACAATCATCTCCCAGTAGCTGATCCCAAAGAAACAAAGGTAACAAACTACCTGACAAAGAATTCAAAATATTTCTTTTAAGAAAGCTCAGCAAACTGCAAGAAGATGTAGATAAACAATTCATTAAATAGGGGGGAAGTGATCAAAATAAGAAATTTAACAGAGACTGAAATTATTTTTTAAAAACCAGAAATTTGGGAACTGCAATAAGTGTCCAGGAAATGCAAAGTAAAGCCACAATGAACTATCATCTCACCCCAGTTATAATGGGTATTATTACGAAAACACAAAATAATAAATGCTAGCAAGGATGCAGAAAAAAAGGGAATGCACTATCACAGGAAGGAAATTAGTACAGCCATTATGGAAAACAGTTTGAAAGGTTCTGAAAAAAGCTAAAAACAGAACTACCATATGATCCAGCAATCCCGCTGTTGGGTATTTATCCAAAGAAAAGAAATCAGTGTATCAAAAGGATACCAGTATCCTCATGTACACTGCAGCACTGTTCACAATAGCTAACATATGGAATAAACCTAAATGTCCATTAACAGATAAATGGAAAAGGAAAATGTGATATATATACACAGTGAAATACTATTCAGCCATAAAAAGGATAAAAATCATTGTCATTTTCAGCAACATGGATAAGCCTGGAGGACATTATGGTAAGTGAAGTAACTCAGGCACAGAAAGATAAAAACCACATGTTCTCATTCATTTGTGGGAAGGAGCACAAAATTGAGCTTATAGAAATATAAGAATTATAAGCTGGGTGCAGTGGCTCATGCCTGTAATCCAAGAACTTTGGGAGGCCAAGGCAGGTGGATCAGCTGAGGTCAGGAGTTCAAGACCAGCCTGGGCAACATGGTGAAACCCCGTCTCTATAAAAATACAAAAATTAGCCAGGCACGATGGCAGGTGCCTGTAATCCCACCTACTCAGGAGGCTTAGGGCAGAAGAATTGCTTGAACCCAGGAGGCGGAGGTTGCAGTGAGTCGAGATCATGCCACTGCATTCCAGCCTGGGCGACAGAGCAAGACTCTGTCTCAAAAAAAAAAAAAAAAAAAATTGAATTGTAAAAGAATTATGGTTATTAAAGGCTGAGAAGCAAGAATATAGAGAGGTTGGTTAACAGACACAAAATTACAACTAGATAGGAGGAATAAGTTATAGTGTTCTACAGCACTCTAGGGTGAATATGACTGACAATAATTTACTGTGTATGTTCAAAATCTAGAAGAGAGAATTTTGAACGTTCCCAACACAAAGAAATGACAAATTTTTGAGGTGATAGGTATGCAAACAAATCTCATTTGTTCATTATGCATTGTATACATGCATCAAAATACCATTCTTTATCCCACAAATATGTATAATTATTATATGTCAGTTAAAAATAGGGGAAAATTACCTTTTGTGTATGATAGATAAGTATCCACATGAAAATAATGGCAAAAATATATATGGTACTTACTATGAGTTCTAACTGCTGAACATATTTTAACTCATTGAACTCCCTTAAGAACCCTATGAGCTAGATATTTTTATCCCATTTCACAGTTGAGGCAATGACTGCACAGAGAAGTTAAGAAAACTGCCCAAGGTTATACGGCTGGGCAGAGCTGGGCTTTGAATCTAAGCAGTCCAACTACAGAGTCTGTGTTCTTAACCATGATTCTGTATAGTCTCAATGCACTTGTAATAAATATATTTAGTTGGATAAAAAGATTCTGGAATTGAAAAAATACAATGAATGCAATGAAAAATGCAATAGATGCCAGGTACAGTGGCTCATACCTCTAATCCCAGCACTTGGGGAGGCCGAGGCAGTAGGATCGCTTAAGTCCAGGAGTTTGAGACCAGCCTGGGCAATGTAGTGAGATCTCATCTGTACAAAAAATAACGAAAAATCAGCCAGGCATGGTGGTACACACCTGTTGTTCCAGCTAATCGAGAGACAGAGGCAGGACTTTTTGAGCCCAAGAGCTCAAGGCTGTAGTGTGCCACTGCACTCTATCCTGGGTGACACAGCAAGACTCTGTCTCAAAACAAAAAAATAACAACAACAACAACAAAAAAGTCATCCAGTGAAGGAAAGGAATGTAGGAAAGCATTCAATTATCCCAGTTCCTTTCAAACATGTGAACAGATTCAAAATGGAGAAAGATCCTGTAAGCATAAAAAATGTGGCCTTTCCAGTTACTGTCAGATACACGAAATAACTCAAACTGCATAGAAAACCTGTTCATTGTAAGGAATAAGGAAAGCATTCAGATATATCAAGTACCTTAAAAAAACATGAAAGGATTCACACTTGAGAAAAATCCTATGAATATAAAAAATATGATAAAATATTTTGTTCCAGTTTCTTTCAAAAACATGAAAGAACTTATACTGTAGGCAGGGCACAGTGGCTTACACCTGTAATCCCAGCACTTTGGGAGGCCAAGGCGGGTGGCTGAACAGATAGGTGAGATTCTTCTCCTCTATAAGGCCAGCCTCACAAGACTGGAAGAGTTATTTGTCTTATCTAATGCACAGAAACCAACACAGAGAGTCAAGGGAAATGAAGAAACAGGAAAATACATTACAAATAGAAAAGCAAGATAATTCTACAGAAACTAACCCAAGCAAATGGGAGATATTGTTTGACCCAATAGCAATTCAAAATAATGGTGATAGGCTGTGAGTAGTGGCTCATGCCTGTAATCCCAGCACTTTGGGAACCTGAGGTGAGTGGATGACTAGAGGTTAGGAGTTTGAGACCAGCCTGGCCAACATGGTGAAACCCCATCTCTACTAAAAATAAAAAAAAAATTTTTTTAAATAGCCAGGTGTGGTGGCACGTACCTGTAGTCCCAGCTATTTGGGAGGCCGAGGCACAAGAATCATTGAAACTGGGAGGTGGAGGCTGTAGTGAGCCAAGATCACACCACTGCACTCCAGCCTGGGCAAGAGAGTGGACTCTGTCTCAAAAATAATAATAATAATAATAATAATAATAATGGTAATAAAGATGCTCACCGAAGTCAAGAGATCAATATAAGAACAAACTGAGAATTTCAACAAAAAGAGACAAAGTATTAAAAAGTACCAAACAGTGCTGGGTGCAGTGGCTCACACCTGTAATCCCAGCACTTTGGGAGGCCAAGGTGGGCAGATCACGAGGTCAAGAGATCGAGACCATCCTGGCTAACCCAATGAAACCCCATCTCTACTAAAAATGCAAAAAATTAGCCAGGCATGGTGGTGGGCACCTGTAGACCCAGCTACTTGGGAGGCTGAGGCAGGAGAATGGCATGTAAAGGGGAGGCAGAGCTTGCGGTGAGCAGAGATTGTGCCATTGCACTCCAGCCTGGGCAACAGAGCGAGACTCCATCTCAAAAAAAAAAAAAAAGTACCAAACAAATTATAAATCTGAAGAATACTATAACTAAACTGAAAAATTCAATAGAGGGGTTCAACAGCAGACCAGATCGAGCAGAAGAAAGGATGGAAGAACTTGAAGACACGTCACTGGAAGTCATTCAATCTGGGAGCAAAAAGAAAAAATAAAGAAGAGTATAGATCATTTAATAGAGTTATGGAACAACATCAATTTGAAAAACTTATGCATTATTGGTGTGCCAGAGAAGGAGAGGGAGAGAAAGAAAAACATAGAGAATATATTCAAAGAAACAATGACAGAAAACTTTCCAAGTTTAGGAAAGGAAATTAAAAGCCAGATCCAAGAAGCCCAAAGTACAGCAAATGATGAATCCAAAAGACCCACACCAAGACACATCATAATCAAATTGTCAAAAGTTAAAGACAAAGTGAAAGTGCTGAAAGCATCAAGGAAAAAGCAAATTGTCACATACAATAGAACATATATAAGACTATCAGCAGATTTATCTTCAGAAACCTTGCAGTCCAGAAAGGAATGGAATGGTATATTAAAAATCCTAAAACAAAAAAAATCTTGCCAACCAGAATACTATACCAAATAATCTTGTCTTTCAAAAATGATAGGGTGGTAAAGACTTAAACAAAAATTGAGAGAGTCTATCACCACTAGGCCTGCCTTACAAAAAATGCTTCCTTCAAGCTGAAGGAAGAGAATGCTAAGCAGTAACATAAAAACATATGAAAATATAAAAGTCACTGGAAAAAGTACGCACATTGTCAAATCCAAATTCTCTATTTCTGCAATGGCAATGGGCAATGAATTATATATCTGGTATAAAGTACAAAGATTAAAGTATGTAGTATAAAGATTAAATGCAAACCTATTAAAAACAACTAAAGCTACAATAACTGGTTAAGGGATACAAATTATAAAAAGGTAGGAAGTGTGGCATCAAAAGCATATAACATGAGAGGAGGGGGAATAAAAGCATACAGTTTGAGCATGACATTAAAATTAAAATTAAGTTGTTGTCAACTTAAAATAGCCTGTAATAAGGTGTTTTATGTAAGCCTCAGGGTAATTACACAGCAAAGCCTATAATAGAGAGACTACAACACAATAATAGTAGGGATTCAGTATATCACTTTTAACAATGGACAGATCATTCAAACAGAAAATCAATAAGAAAACACTGGACTTGAGCTACACTTTAGACAAAATGGATCTAACAGACACATACAGAACATTATATCCAAAAGCAATAGAGTACACATTCTTCTCAAGCACACACATCTCATTATCCAGGATACATCATATGTTAGCCCATAGAAAAGTCTTTAAAAATTTAAGAAGATTGGAATCATTTAAGTATCTTTTGTGACCATATTGGTATGAAACTAGACATCAGTAACAGGAGGAATCAAGGCAAATGAATAAATATGTGGAAATAAAATAATATGCTCCTGAACAAATATTGGGTCAAATAAACTAAAAGGGAAATTTTAAAATATCTTGTGATAAATGAAGACTTGTAAGATACACCAAAAGCAGTTCTAAAAGGGAAGTTCATGGTACTAAATGCCTACATCAAAAGGAAAGAAATATCACAAATTAACAACCTAATATTACACCTCAAGGAAACTACAAAAGAAGAACAAAGTAGCCGGGCATGGTGGTTCACACTTGTAATACCAGCACTTTGGGAGGCCGAGGTGGGTGGATCACCTAAGATCAGGAGTTCAAGACTATCCACCCTGATCAACACGGCAAAATCCCGTCTCTACTAAAAATATAAAAATTAGCTGGGCTTGGTGACACACACCTGTAATCTCAGCTACTTGGGAGGCTGCGGCAAGAGAATTGCTTGAACCTTGGAGGTGGAGGTTGCAGTGAGCCAAGATTGTGCCATTGCACACTAGCCTGGGCAACAATAGGGAAACTCTGTCTAAAAAGAAAAAAAGAAGAGGAAGAAAAAGGAGGAGGAGGAAGAGGGGAAGGAGAAGGAGGCGGAGGAGGAGAAGGAGGAGGAGGAGGAGGAGGAGGAGGAGGAGGAGAAGAAGAAGAAGAAGAAGAAGAAGAAGAAGAAGAGGAGGAGGAGGAGGAGGAGGAGGAGGAGGAGGAGGAGGAGGAGGAGGAGGAAGAAGAAGAAGAAGAAGAAGAAGAAGAAGAAGAAGAAGAAGAAGAAGAAGAAGAAGAAGAAGAAGAAGCAGAAGCAGCAGAAGCAGAAGAAGAAGAAGAAGAGGAAGAAGAAGAAGAAACAAAGTTAGCAGAAGGAAGGAAATAACAAAGATCAGGGCAGATAAAAATAAAATAGACACCAGAAAAATGACACAAAAGATTAATTAAACTAAGAGTTGGTTTTTTCAAAAGATAAAGTTGATAAACCCTTAGGTAGACTAAATAAGAAAAAAATATGATAAGACTCAAGCAAAATCAGAAATGGAAGAGGAGATATTGCAACTGATAACACAAAAGTACAAAGGATCGGTTGTGCGCAGTGGCTCACGCCTGTAATCCCAGCACTCTGGGAGGCTGAGGCGGGCGATCACTTGAGGTCAGCAGTTCAAAACTAGCCTGGCCAACATGGTGAAACCCTGTCTCTGTTAAAAATACAAAAAATTAGCCAGGCGTGATGATGTGCACCTGTAATCCCAGCTACTAGTGAGGTGGGAAATTAAAGAAATAAAGAAAAATAAAATTTAAAAAAAAGAGAGAGAAGCTTCCCTGTATTAGGCTGACTTGTCCCAGAGGCAGCAACAGGCACAGCCCAGACCCAGGAAAAGTCTTGATAATACTATCTAACGTGCCCTGAAGACTCTCCCAGCACTCCCTCAACATAACGAGAAAAAGAAATTTTCCTGTCTCTTATGGTATGAGTTTATGATTCCTGTTCTCTGTAACTAGTAACTTCCAGTATTCTGTTTTATCTAAGCAGTGTAGTGAAGGCCATAAACCGTCTGAGCAGGCCTGAGATATAGCCACCTGGGCACCATAGTGAAGGTTATGGATAAGCCCGTGCTAGGCACTAGTGAAAACCTAGATAACAGACATCTGGGCTGCACAGCAACAGTCATGTGTAATCCTGAGTTATGAACCTGTCACAATTTGATTAACTGTCTTTGTTGTGCCTCTGTATCCTTGCTTTCACGCCACTGTAAGCCTGCTTCAAGCTAGCCCACCCTCTTTTTGAAGTGTATATAAAAGTTAAGTGCTGTCTTTGTTCTAGGCCTAGTTTTTGGATGTTAAGTCTGCTGGGTCTGAGTGCACTCAATAAAGACCCTCCTGTATATACCCCAAGGTCTGTCTGGTCCTCCTGATTCCCACATCACTAGAGAGGCTGAAGCAGGAGAATCACTTGAACCTGGGAGGCGGAGGTTGCCGTGAGCCAAGATTGCACCAGCCTGGACGAAAGAGCGAGACCCCATCTCAATAAAAAAAAAAAAAAAAAGAATCTTAAGAGACAACTATGAACAATTATACAACAACAACACGGATAACCTAGAAGAAATGTATACATTCCTGGACACATACAACTTATCAATCCTAAATCATGAGGAAATGGAAAATCTGAACCAACCAGCACAGAGTAAAGAGATTGAATCAGCAATAAAAAATCTCCCATCAACGAAAAGCCCGGAATCGGATGGTTTCACTGCTGAAGTCATCTACCAAACATTTAAAGAAGAACTAATACCAATCCTTCTCAAACTCTCCCCCGAAAACAGAAGAGGGAATACTTTCAAACTCATTTTGTGAGGTCAGCATTACCCTGATAGCAAAGCCAGACAAAGAGACTACATGAAAAGAAAATTACAAGCCACAAATAAACAAGATCCCAGCCAATATCCCTGATAAACATAGGTACAAAAATCCTCAATAAAATACTAGCAAAGTAAATTTAACAGCACATGAAAGGGATTATTCATCATAATCAAGTGGGATTTATCCCAGGGATGCAAGGATAGCTCAACACACACAAATCTAGAAAGATGATGCACTACATTAACGGAATGAAGGGGAAAAATTATATGAGCATCTCAATAGATGCAAAAAAGGCATATGGTAAAATTCAACATTTTTTCCTGATAAAAACTTTCAAAATTAAAGTATTGAAAGAATGTACCTCCACACAATAAAGGCCACACATGACAAACACATAGCTAACATCATTCTCAACAGAAAAGAAAGTTAAAAGCTTCTCCTCTAAAATCAGGAACAAGACAAGGATGCCCACTCTCACCACTTCTGTTCAATATAGTATTGGAAGTCCTAGCCTGAGCAAATAGACAAGAAAAAGAAATAAAATTGGCTGGGTGCGGTGGCCAATGCCTGTAATCCCAGCACTTTGGGAGGCCAAGGCAGGTGGATCACCTGAGGGCAGGAGTTCGAGACCAGCCTGGCCAACATAGGGAAATCTTGTCTCTACTAAAAATACAAAAATCAGCCGGGGGTGGTGCTGGGTGCCTGTAATCCCAACTACTCAGGAGGCTGAGGTAGGAGAATCCCTTGAACCCGGGAGGCGGAGACTGCGGTGAGCTGAGATCATGCCACTACACTCCAGCCTGGGTGACAGAGTGAGACTCCATCTCAAAAAAAAGAAAAAGAAATAAAATTATCCAAATAGGCCAGGTGTGGTAGCTCACACCTGTAATCCCAACACTTTGGGAGGCTGAGGCAGGAGGATCACTTGAGGCCAGGAGTTTGAGACCAGCCTGGGCAACATGGCAAGCTCTCATCTCTATAAAAAATACAAAAGTTGTCTGGGTGAGTTGGTGCACACCTGTATTCTCAGCTACTCGGGGGGCTGAGGCAAGAGGATCTATTGAGCTTGGGAGGTCAAGGATGCGGTGAGCTGTGTTCATGCCATTGTGCTCCAGCCTGGGCAAAGAGCGAGATCCTGTCTCAAATATATGTATATATATAAAATATAAAAATTTTAAAAATATATGTTTCCAAATAGGAAAGGAAGAAGTGAAACTGTCACTGTTTACTGACAATATGACCTTATAAGAGAAAACCCTAAAGACTCCATCAAAAACTGTTAGAACTGCACTGGGCATGGTGGCTTACGCCTGGAATCCCAGCACTTTGGGAGGCCGAGGTGGGTGGATCACCTGAGGTCAGGAGTTTGAGATCAGCCTGATCAATGTGGTGAAACCCCGTCTCTACTAAAAATACAAAAATTAGCCAGGCATGGTGGCTGGTGCCTGTAGCCCCAGCTACTCGGGAGGCTGAAACAGGAGAATTGCTTGAATCTGGGAGGCGGAGGTTGCAGTGAGCCGAGATTGTGCCACTGCACTCCAGCCTGGGCAACACAGCGAGACTCCATCTCAAAAAAAACAAAACAAACAAAAAAAAAAACCAAAAATTGTTAGAACTGATAACCAAATTCAGTAAAGTTGCAGGGAAAAAAATCAACTTATGAAAATCAGTAGCATTTTCATATACTAACAATGTACTATCTGAAAAAGAAAAGAAGAAAACTATCCTTTTTATAATAGCATCAGAAAAAATCCCAAAATACTTAGGAGTAAATTTAAACAAGGAGGTAAAAAAATCTGTGTAATAAAAACTATTAAACGTTGATGAAAGAAATTGAAGATGACACAAATTAGAGAAAAGATATGCCACGTTCATGGATTGGAAGGACTAATGTTAAAATGTCCCTGCTACCTGAAACCATATACAGATTCAATTCAAATCCTAGTAAACCTCCAATGATACTTTCCACAGAAATAGAAAAAACAATCCTAAGATTCATATGAAAATACAAAAGACTTTGAAAAGCCAAAACACTCTTGAGCAAAAATAGCAAAGCTGAAGGCATCATACT
This sequence comes from Macaca nemestrina, assembly GCF_043159975.1. Classification (NCBI taxonomy): domain Eukaryota; kingdom Metazoa; phylum Chordata; class Mammalia; order Primates; family Cercopithecidae; genus Macaca; species Macaca nemestrina. The sequence goes on along the minus strand of NC_092138.1, from coordinate 91,629,475 downwards.
ACTGGATTTGATCATCTGTTACAAAACTACAGTAATTTAAACAGCTTGTACACTATAAAAATAGACACATAGGCCAATGGAACATAACAGAGAGCCCAGAAACAAATTCATGCATTGATAGTCAATTGATTTTTGATAAAGATGCCAAGAACACTCACTGGGAAAAAGACAGTCTTTACAATGAGTGGTTCTGGGAAAACTGGATATCTACTTGCAGAATAATAAAAGTATACCCTCATCTCACACTATATACAAAAATCAACTCACAATGGATTAAAGACTTAAATATAAGACCTTAAATGTAAGACCTGTACAACTACTAGAAGAAAACATAGGTGGAGGAAGCTCCATGACATTGGTCTGAGCGAAGATTTTCTTGGCTATGACCCCTTAAGTAAAGGCAACAAAAGCTAAAATAGACAAATGAGATTATATCAAACTATAAAGCTTGTGCATATCAAAAGCAGCAATCAGTGAAGAGATAACCTATGGAATGGGAGAAAATATTTGCAAGCCATATATCTGTTCTGGGGAACAAACAGATAAGGGACTCAACACAATAGCATGAAAACAAATCACTTGATTTATTTATTTTATTTATTTATTTTTTTTTTGAGATGGAGTCTCAGACTGTTGCCCAGGCTGGAGTGCAGTGGCATGATCTCAGCTCACTGCAACCTCCACCTCTTGGTTTCAAGCGATTCTCCTGTGTCAACCTCCACAGTAGCTGGGATTACAGGCACGTACCACCATGTCCAGCTAATTTTTTGTATGTTTAGTAGAGACGGAGTTTCACCCTGTTGGCCAGGCTGGTCTTGAACTATCTCAGGTGATCCACCCGCCTTGGCCTCCCAAAGTGCTGGGATAACAGCCATGAGCCACCGTGCCCTGCCCAAATAACCCGATTTAGAAATGACCAAGGCCGGGCGCGGTGGCTCAAGCCTGTAATCCCAGCACTTTGGGAGGCCGAGGCGGGCGGATCACAAGGTCAGGATATCGAGACCACAGTGAAACCCCGTCTCTACTAAAAATACAAAAAATTAGCCGGGCGCGGTGGCGGGCGCCTGTAGTCCCAGCTACTCAGGAGGCTGAGGCAGGAGAATGGCGTGAACCCAGGAGGCGGAGCTTGCAGTGAGCCGAGATCGCGCCACTGCACTCCAGCCTGGGCAACAGCGTGAGACTCCGTCTCAAAAAAAAAAAAAAAAAAAAAAAAAAGAAATGACCAAAGGCCCTAAATAGATATTTCTCAAAAGAAGAAGTACAAATGGCCAACAGGTATGTGGAAAAAAAAAAAAAAAAAAAAAAAAAAAAAAAGCTCAATACCACTAATCATCAGGGAAATGCAAAGTAAAACCACAATGAGCCATTATGGTAAACCAATAATACAGCCATTATGGAAGTGCCTCACAAAAATAAAAATAGAACTACCATAAAATCTAGCAATTCCGCTACTGGATGTATATCCAAAAGATATTAAATCAGTATGTCAAAGAGATATCTGCACTCCCCATATTCAATGCAGCATTATTCACAAGATTAGTGGCACCTATCTAAGTGTCCACCAGTGCATGAATAAATCAAGAAAATGTGGTATATATCCACAATAAAATGCTATTCAGCCTTATAAATGAAAGAAATCCTGTCATTTCCAACAATATGGATGACCCTGGAGTGCATTATGTTAAGTGAAATAAACCAGGCATTGAAGGACAAATAAGGGCATGAGCTCACTTATATGTGGGGTGTAAAAAAACTCAAATTCATAGAAACAGAGAGAAAATGGAGGTTACCAGAGGCTGGGGGTTGGGAAAACTTGGCAGATATGGCCAAGAGAGCCAATATTTTTGTCAGACATGAGGAGTAAGTTCAAGAGATCTGTCATGACATCATGGTCATGACAGTTAACAACAATATATGAATATTTGATAATTGCTAGTAGATTTTAAGTGTTCTCACTACAAAAAAAATATGTCAAGTGATGCATATGTTAAATAGCTTGATTTAGCCATTCAATAGCATATACATATATCAAAACCTGTTGTACAACGTAAATATACATAATTTTTGTCAGTTTATAAAAAAAACTTAGTTATAATAAATTGTATATTGGCCAGGTGTGGTTCCCCACACCTGTAATCCCAACACTTTGGGAGACTGAAGTGGGTGGATCACTTGAGGCCAGGAGTTCGAGACCAGCCTGGCCAACATGGTGAAACCCTGTCTCTACTAAAAATACAAAAAATTAGCCAGGCGTGGTGGCAGGCACCTGTAATCCCAGCTACTTGGGAGGCTGAGGCAGAACTGCTTGAATCGGGAGTCGGAGGTTGTAGTGAGCTAAGATGGTGCCACTGCACTTCAGCCTGGGTGACACAGTGAGACTCTTGTCTCAAAAAACAAACAAACAAAAAAGATTAGCCGGGCATGGTGGCTCACGCCTATAGTCTCAACTACTCAAAAGGCTGAGGTGGGAGGAACCCTTGAGCCCAGGCGGTGGAGATTGCAGTTAGCCTATGTTGCGCCACTGCCTCCAGCCTGGGCGACAGAGCCAGATCCTGTCTCAAAAAAACAAAACAAAAAAACCCAAAAAACAAAACAAACAATGAAACATAATGTTTTCTCTTCTGAAAGAAATATTTTATTTTGAAAAGAATCATGCTACACCAACTTAAATTTCTTAAAATGAGATCTCAGTAATTGAGTACACCAGAGCACAGAAAACATTTTGTACCTTTGCAAGTAAAATTAAAGATTCAGAGAACCTACATAAAACACAGAAAGAAGGGATGCTTTCCATAACAGGGTAGAAGGTAACTTTAAAATAATCGACTCGTAAGGAAAATTAAAGAAATCCTAATCACCAAAATACGTGGGATTGTTTTTTATGGTCTTCATGTGAAAACGTTTAAAGCTGTCAAGGTACGTCAGAAGTCTGCAGGAAACGAGCCCATAGTATGTCTCAAACAGTGTACATTCTTTTCCATCATTAATTTCCTTCCATGCCAGGGGCGTTCCAGGATCCGCAATTTCTGAGGATGTAAAAATGAACTTATAGCAACATCTGTTGTATCTAATGTGCCTTTTCCCAGAAAACCTTGAGCTGTGGATGGGTATAAGGCCAACGGACTTAGCACAAATTCCTACAAACACATCAGCTGGCACCATCATGGGTACTTCTCTGAAAACCACATACATCATTCGAGCCACATCTTGGGACATTATAAAGGCCTCGCCACTGCAGTAATCTGGGTAGTATTTTTCTGGGTACTCACTAAGAGGGACAAAGTCTCTGTTCTGAGGATCTCTATTGGGTGTAACCTGATGAATAACTCTTCCTATATAGATATCTTCTAGGTGTTCTTTCAGATTGAGAAGATAGTCTACCAAGCTTGGTAGATTGACAAACATCTCCTCATCTACCTTGAGAATGAACAGGGCATTAGGGCAGAAAGCCACAGCCCACTGTATCATTGCAATGATCTTCAGGGTTTGGTTCTCAGAACTGTCCAAGAAGATTCCTTCAATTATATCATTATTCTTACGGGACTCTTTGTTGATCTCTTTCTGGGTAGTCACTGAAACAGGCATTCCCAAAGCAAACAGTGTGAGAATGGGATGCCCTTGGACACTGGTCACATTGCCCCAAGTTTTCCTAATGAGGTCCCGTCTTGTTCCATTTCCTGGGCTACTGAAGACAAGAGACAGCAGAAAAATGTTCTTCCCTTTACATACTTCCGACTGGCTCAGGACATAATATTTGGAGAGATTACTTCTTAGGGGTTCTATGTTCAATTTTCTTGCCTTATTCTTAATTTCAAGAACTTTCATATCTATATAAGGCAAAGAATGCAGAAAGTATTCCTCCACAAAGTCAGCCCCAAAAAGCAAGGCATGAAATAGGATGACATTAAAAAGAATGAAACACCACTGGTGAGTCCGAAGTCTGCAGAAAGTCACCTAAAAAAGAAAAGGACAAGTATTCATTCAGGCTTCATCTCTATTCCTGTTTTTGCCCTCACTGAGCCCTATACGGACCTCTCACAGCATTTAGCAGTACACTCTACTTTAAGTGTTTATTGTGATATATTGTTATTATCTATTTCTTCCACTAGATCATGGTCTCCTGGACAGCAGGCATCGTGTCTCTGTCTTCTCCAGTGCTGCTGATTCCAGCATTTGGCACAAAGTGAACACTGAGTAAAGTGTTAGTTGGTTGTTTTCTTGCTTGTTTGGATAAAAGCTTGCTTACTTACTATATACAAGGCACTGTCTTGGACATTGTGATTACCAAGAATTGGACACAGACACATGGATATAACTTAACAAGTGGTATCATTGTGATAAAAACCTGTAGGAAAATACATGATGTTCTTTCTTGAATGGGAGCACCTGGATCCATTTCTTCTCTAATTACAAAAGTCAGGGGCTATTTTTCCATGAAGTGGCTGCTTTTGTTAGCCATGGCATCCTGGCTACTATCAAATATTTACATTCTTCTAGTATGACTTTCCAATTCAATCTAATACTGAGTTTGTTTTGACAATGTCTCCTGGCCGGGCGCGGTGGCTCAAGCCTGTAATCCCAGCACTTTGGGAGGCCAAGACAGGCGGATCACGAGGTCAGGAGATCAAGACCATCCTGGCTAACCTGGTGAAACCCCGTCTCTACTGAAAAAAAAAAAAAAAAAAAAAAAAAAAAAACTAGTCAGGCGAGGTGGCGGGCGCCTGTAGTCCCAGCTACTAGGGAGGCTGAGGCAGGAGAATGGCGTAAACCTGGGAGGCGGAGCTTGCAGTGAGCTGAGATCCGGCCACTGCACTCCAGCCCGGGTGACAGAGCGAGACTCCATCTCAAAAAATATATAAATAAATAAAGACAACGTCTCCTAATCTATCTCACATTTCCATCGATATGGACAGATTACTGCTATCTGCATAGCACCTCTTCAGAGATGTAAGATAGATCTAGGCCAAGCTTACTCTACCTCATCAATGCAGACGAAAACTTTCTGTTTGAAAGGACAGGTGCAGAATTGTAATATAACAGAGCCAGGGAATATTAAATGAATTAAATCCCTTTTCATTGGATCTTCAATCAATAGAGCCTCCCATAATAATTGTTACCTCCTATTATGCACTTGCTTTTGTGCCAGGCATTGTGATAAGCATTTTATGTGTCTTAACTCATTTAGCCCTGGTAATATCCCTTTCAGATAGGTTATTTTCATAATTAAGCTGAGCATCTGAGTAGCTTAGTAATTTGCCCAAGATCACACAGTGGGTAAGAGGTTAGGATAGGGCATGATTTGAACTCAAATCGGTCAGATTCCAAAGCTCACTCTTTTTTTTTTGAGACAGAGTCTCGCTCTTTCTCCCAGGCTACAGATCTTGGCTCACTGCAACCTCCGCCTTCTGGGTTCAAGCGATTCTCATGCCTCAGCCTCCTGAGTAGCTGGGATTTCAGGCGTCTGCCACCACACCCAGCTAATTTTGGTATTTTTAGTAGAGATGGGGTTTTGCAATGTTGGCCAGGCTGGTTTCAAACTCCTGATCTCAGGTGATTCGCCCACCTCAGCCTTCCAAAGTGCTGGGATTACAGGTGAGAGCCACTGTGCCCAGCTCCAAAGCTCACTTTTAACCACTGAGAATCACAACTCCTATCTTTTCTTTTCTCTCTCCTTCCTTCCTTCCTTCCTTCCTTCCTTCCTTCCTTCCTTCCTTCCTTCCTTCTTCCCTCCCTCCCTCCCTCCCTCCCTCCCTCCCTCCCTCCCTTCCTTCCTTCCTTCCTTCCCCCCCTTCCTTCCTTCCCTTTCCTTCTTTCTCTCCCTCCCACCCTCCCTCCCTCCCTTCTTCCCTTGCTCGCTCTTTCTTTCTCTTTATTTTTGAGACAGAGTCTTACTCTGTGGCCCAGGCTAGAGTGTAGTGGCATAATCTTGGCTCACTGCAACCTCCACCTCCCAGGTTCAAGAGATTCTCCTGCCTCAGCCTCCCAAGTAGCTGGGATTACAGGCATGCACGACCACTCCCAGGTAATGTTTGTACTTCTAGTAGAGACGGGGTTTCACCACATTGGCTAGGGTGGTCTTGAACTCCTGACCTCAGGTGATCCGCCTGCCTCGGCCTCCCAAAGAGCTGAGATGACAGGCGTGAGCTACCGCGCCTGGCCCCTATGTTCTTTAAATAGTCAAAAAACACAACACAACAAAAAAACCCAGCAATGATAACCTGAACTCCTTTCCATTTTCTCATTTACACATAGAAAAAGTTTCAGCTTCCTCAAAGCCTATTTTACTAGATATCAAATGCTTTAAAGATTATAAGAAACTTACTTGCATGTTGCCTATGAGCAATTTCAGGGTCTTAGAAATTATTGAGTTCAGATGCCAAGTTATGCCCAAACGCATCTCAGGATCACTCCAGTCCAACAGCAATTGCGGTAAAGAGGATAAGGTTTCTTGCCAATCAACCTGAGCTTTGATCCTAGAATACCTGCTGACTGCACAGAAGAGTGGGTGCTGATCATGTTACAGCTAGAGTGAATCCAGAACAAAGAATAGAAAAAGCAAACCTCTTCAAATGCTTCCAACCCTGTGTGCTTCATGAAACTGACCCCATGTCTTTATACTGAGTTCCTGGTAAAGCATGTGTGGAAGTTCAAAGAACAGTTACCCAGGTCACTTCTCCACAGCATTGCTGCGCAAGTAGATATAACCTATATTTTTGGAGTGCATCTCAAGAAACTAAACAGCTGGAGTAATGCCTGCTCCCTGGTACATACACATGCAAAAACTGTGCTAGACATAGAGGAATATTTTTCATCTGTAGTGGGTGCGTTATTTTCTCCCAAAGAAACATCATATGCTGAGGTCTGGTGTATGGCTCATTGGGAAAGATTCAGAATCCCTAGTATGGGCTATGCAAGCACTTTACTAAATCAATTTTAAGTCATCTGAACTACCTCCCCCAGGCAAGTTTAGCTCAAAATGGAAGACAACATATAGTCCATTTTAGCCGGAATTGAAGAAACTAAACATTTGATGTTTTCTCCTTTCCTGGAGCATGCATGTGTAGGAATTATCCCAAACATCATTTTTACCAGCAAGTTTATTTCAAGAAAATAAACAACATTCAGCATATTTTCATGTTCCTGTCACACAAGCAATTATACTGAGCATTCTGTTCTCATATCAGACTATATTTCATCCTTTCCTTCAACATCCAATAGCCATTTACAACAGCTTTTGTAATTCTTTGGCTAGGAATAACTTCTTATATTTAAAGCTATGTTTTCTCAGCAATCATTACACAATCTTGAAAATATTTACAAGGTGGGAAAAAATCTAACCTAAAATTTCAAATGAAAGGGAATTTTAGGCCGGGCGCGGTGGCTCAAGCCTGTAATCCCAGCACTGTGGGAGGCCGAGACGGGTGGATCACGAGGTCAGGAGATCAAGACCATCCTGGCTAACACGGTGAAACCCCGTCTCTACTAAAAAATACAAAAAAAACTAGCCGGGCGAGGTGGCGGGCGCCTCTAGTCCCAGCTACTCAGGAGGCTGAGGCAAGAGAATGGCGTAAACCCGGGAGGCGGAGCTTGCAGTGAGCTGAGATCCGGCCACTGCACTCCAGCCTGGGCGACAGAGCAAGACTCCGTCTCAAAAAAAAAAAAAAAAAAAAAAAAAAAAGGCAATTTTACATATATTGAATTTAACAATTTTACATATACTGAAATTAACAATTGAATAGGTCTTGTATTTCATTAAATATTACTTCCATTTTGCAATTTAAAACATGTTTTATAGTCATGAATTTTGCTCCTGGATCCCCTCTGGGCTTAAATTTGCACAGTTTGGTTTCTTTGTTATGAGAGGTCCAAACAATATTATCTCTGGGGCAGCTCCATCTGCACTTTTCAATTTGATTCATCAAACTGTACTGGGGTTGAGAATGTTTGCTCCAGAGATACGGGTGCTTGATTTTCTTGATTACCCTGCTACTGCCTTCCCTTTCATAGAAAGTATCCAATCTGTATTATCCATGTCTTCCTAAATGTCTTATAATGCTGTCATCAGTCATGTTCTGACTTAAAAGTCTAGAGTGACATCCTGTTGCTTAGCAAATCAAATTTGCTCTCTTGAGACCTTACTTTTAGGACACCGTAGTTGACTTCCACCCCACATAATCAATTTTTATTTCCCTTGTTTCAAGTAGCCTAGATGAAGTCAGGATGCTTGGAACCTTGGCCATGCTCTACTGTCTACTGGATATGTGTCTCTGTCATTGTTTATATTATTGGACTGTGCTATCAAGCATGGTAGCCATTAGCCACATGTGGCTATTAAAATTAAATAAAATTAAGAATTTAGTTCATTTACATCAGGTGCTTTTCAAGTGTTCAGTAGCCACAAGAGGCTAGTGACTGCCTTATTGGACAGCACCAAGAGAACAACTCCATCATAGGCAAAAGGCCTATTGGACAGTGTTGGTATAAGATGCATGTGAATGTGCGTGTATGCATATATGGTTTAGGAACCCTTACAGAGAAACGAGGATAACTTGTGTGCTGGGCATCATGGTTCACCCCTGTAATCCGAGCACTTTTTGGGAGGCCCAGGCAGGTGGATCACTTGAGCCTAGAAGTACAAGACCAGCCCGGGCAACACAGCAAAACCCTGCCTCTACAAAAATACACACACACACACACACACACACACACACACACACAATTAGCTGGGCATGGTGACATGCATCTGTGGTCCCATCTACTCAGGAGGCTGAGGTGGGAGGATCGCTTGAGCCTGGAGAAGTTGAGGCTGCAGTGAGCCAAGATCGTTGTCACTGTACTCCAGCCTGAGCGACAGAGTGATACGTTGCCTCAAAAAAAAAAAAAAAAAAAAGGGTAACTTGTGCTCTGAAGTCAGTTTGGGTTGAAATCCAACGACAGCCATTTACTATGACCTTAGGCAAGATGCCTAAACCTCTTTTGATTTCAGTTTCCCGATCTCTAAAAATGGGCCTAATAATAGTTACCAGCTTGTGCGGTTGTTGTGGGAGCTGAGTGAGATGGTACACAACAAGTGTTAAGAAAGAGTGCGTGGAATTTTTTAGCTCAGTTTTAGTTCTTGAAGCAAAAAGGTTTGCATGCTTAATTTCCTTCAATCCTCAGAGCCTACCGATGGGGAGTTCACTATAACTTCCATGCAGATGAAGCAAAGTCTGAGAGGTGAAGTAACCAGGGCATAGCTAGAGTGTAAATGTTGTGATTCATTCAAATCTACATCACTTGACTGTCTTTTTTCATTCAACAACCTCCTTACCTTGCTTTATTTCTCTCCTTTTCACATGCCTTACTTAGTCTATCTGTCTTCCTCCTTCTAATACATGTAAGCCCCCGGCGGTCAGGGATTTTTGCGTTTTTTGTTCACGAACCCTATCCCCTAGAACAGTGTTCGGGATAAAGAGGGGCCCAACAGGTCGTATGAATTTGGACACGTCTCAACTTCCCTGAGCCACAGCTCCCTCTCCTCCGAAAATGAGGATAATAAGAAAGCCTACTGCAGAGCTGGTGCAAGATCGGATTGGAGGAGCGACACAAAAGCGCCGTGCAAACCTGGATGTACGGTACGAAAAGAAGCTCTGTTCTAGGTTGCATCCGGCCTAAGCACCGTCAGGGCCGCGCGGCGAGCGTTCAACTTCCCGGGACGCTCTCCTCCCAATCCCTACTCCTGGCCTCCAGCCTCCTACCACCCACCACCCACCTCGGGGCGGGGACCGGAAGTGCAGCCACTTCCGCCGGGCGCCGCGGAGCTGAGGGACGCGCGGAGATGACGCAGGCAGCACCGGAAGCCGCTCCCCAGTGAGGCTGTGGACCGGGAGCGGCGGCCGCAGGTCCAGGTCTGTATGCGAGGCGGGGCCGGTCGGGGAGGGGACTTTCAGGCGCCCGCGCCTCTGCTGACCTGCCGCGCCTTGGCTGTTTTTATCTCCCTGCAGGCGCCATGGCTGCGGAGCGGACCCGGCCGCTGCGAGGCTCTGGCGGCCCGAGCGTGCCTAGTAGCTGTGAACCCGGCTCGAGGTCCCGGGCCCCGGGGCGCTCGCTCAGGTCAGTGCCGCGCGGAACACGGTTCCGAGAGCAAGGGACCTGGGAGCGACGAATGGGTTGATGGGATCTGGATTTTAGAAATGGGAAAACAGGGTTTCGGAGTTACTGCCTCCTACTGCCTCCATTTCCTTAGCTGCAAAATGAGTTAACAGTGATGTCCCAGGGCTACCAAATGTTTGAAAGATGATGAAGTGTGATGAGGTGGTTTATGAAGTACAAAGAGCTGTGCTGCGCCATAATTGTGGGTATGCCGTGAAAACAGGTGTGTGTGGGGGGTGCTGCTTGAAGTAAAGCAAAGATAACAATATTAATGCTGAGTGAAAATGGTAACCGACATTTACTGTAGGCTTACAGCGTGCCGGGTACTGTGCTAAACGCTTTACGTGCACTATCTTGTTTAACCCTCATAAAAGCCCTTGTAGGTAATGCTCTTCGTGGCTGTATTTTACAAGTGAGGAAACAGGGCGTGAGACAGGTGAAGTGTTTTGCCCAAGGTCACCCAGCAACAAGTGGAGTTGCAGAACGCATTTTTATAAACATTTGTATTCTTTCAAAGCTTTAAAAAATTCACCTTAAAACTAAAGGCTGTTTTTTGATAGTATATCATACTTACATGGTTTTTAGTTTTAAAAGGTATACGATAAAAAGGGACCTCTCATTCCTTTTCTCCAGTTCTGTCTGGAGGCAACCAGGGTTGTCAGCTTCTTGAATATTCAGAATACATTTTATGCATATGTAAGTTTATTGGTGTGTATACATTTTCAACGCCTCTGTACTCCTTGATAAGAAAAGAGGGGGAAATGAAGCCTCCTTCCCTCTAACACTAACAATTATGTTGCTTTCACTCTTGACTAGGCCAGGTTCTGATGGAGGAGGAGGTGGGGAAAACACATTTACACTGTTTTCCAGAAGGTCCTGTCTCTAACACCTCAGAGTATAGGTTTGGGGAGGGTGGGTACTGGGCAAAATATTGAGCCTGCTACTTCCTATGCCATTCTGGGAAAGCCACTCCACTTCTTGAGCCATAAATTTCCTTATCATGTTAGTTAAGGGCGGCATTACTGATACCTTCCATGAGGTTATGAAGATCAAATGAGATGTTTACCAGTGGTACTTTTTCTTTAAAACCAATATAAATATGTGAGTTGCCTAAGGTAACATAGGGAGTTAATGGCAGAACCTGAGACCAAACCCGGGCTCTCTTTTTCCAATTTAGGAGTCTTTTTGTTACATGACCCACTTTGTGATTATTGATACTGAATGCAAGAGGGCAAGTTGAATGTTAACTCTGAGGTAGAGGTGTGGGGTAAGGGGGCCAAACAGCAGGGAATGTGGATAGAATAAGGCACCTGCTGGGAAACGAGAGCCTGCAATAAACAGGTGCTCTTTTCTTTTCTTTTTTTTTTTTTTTTGAGACGGAGTCTCGATTTGTTGCCCAGGCTGGAGTGCAGTGGCGCGATCTCGGCTCACTGCAAGCTCCGCCTCCCGGGTTCACGCCATTCTCCTACCTCAGCCTCCCAAGTAGCTGGGACTACAGGCGCCCGCTACCACACCCGGCTAATTTTTTTTGTATTTTTAGTAGAGACGGGGTTTCACTGTGTTAGTCAGGATGGTCTCGATCTCCTGACCTCGTGATCCGCCCGCCTCGGCCTCCCAAAGTGCTGGGATTACAGGCGTGAGCCACCGTGCCCGGCCAACAGGTGCTCTTAATTATCAAGTTAAACCCCTAGTAAGTTTGAGCCCTTGAGTTTTTTCTTCCAGGTATTTTGAAGAGAAACTTTGTGGTAAGATGATGGGGTCGAAAGAGATGTTAGTGGTCATGTCCATTCCAGCCTCAGTGTCACAGAAATCTTTCCTGCCAGATATTCATAGTAATAAAACTAACAAAAAGTACCATTTGAGTTTTTACCCCCTAGACTGTACACTGTGCTAAGCTTGTCCTTGCTATATTTCTAAGTTTCACCCTTCAAGTTGGATGATAGCTTCCATTTTACAGATGATAAAACTGAAGCTTAAAAGTTAGTTGGACATGCCCGTAATCACATAGGAAGTGGTTGAATCAGTAAAACATTTGACCTCCAAAGCATTTTCATGTATCTCATTCTGCCTCTGTGTGCAACTGTCCTTGACTGTTCGTGGTAATGGGAAACTACTCTGGAGGGAGCTATTCCATTGTTGGAAAGCGCTGAGATTTAAAAGCTTCTCATGTTGAATTGAAATCCCATTTCCTGAGGTTTGTGCAACCAGTATATGATATTTCTAGAGGCTGCCTAAAAGAGTCCAGTTTAGACTTGTTACCTTAGAAAGCCCCCTCCAAAGTTAGTTGATCCTTTTGGAAAAGTAAAAAATTGGTGTTTTTTAATAATACATTCTGCGGTTAGTGAGACTTGCTTTTTTAGGGGAAAAAAAATGCCTTTTTCAGAATAATCAGAGGTGAACTGCTCAATCCTACAAGGGATTGAGTGGTTTAAAAGGCAATCTAAAAGTTGGGAAAATTTTTTTATTAAGAGTTAGGAGAATATTTAAATCTCAGATATGGCTGAGCTTTTTAGAGGTGCTCTCTGAAAAAGCTTCTTCCATAATCTTTAGCGGTGTCATTGGCACATTAATTTGACTTTTTAAAAAAATTATACTTTAAGTTCTAGGATACTTGTGCACAACGTGTAGGTTTGTTACATAGGTATACATGTGAATTTGGCATGTTATAGTATGTCTCTTAGATATTTGTGAATGATGGGAACCTGATAAGATTTTAATGAGTATTCTAAATTTGCCTTGTAGCCATTTGAGTAACAATTCAGTTCACTTAAATACAAGCATTTCTACAATAGATGTGTGTCAGCATGTGTGTGTATGTGTGTATATGTAGATGTGATGGAGGAAGCTTCCCACACCACACTTTTCACTGTTAAAAATGTTTCCGGAGCAGGTGTTTTGGTGTGTGTTTTTAATTGACCAATATTAATTAACTAGCTATTGTGACAGTATGCAGATGCCCACAGAAGATAATTGCTTTGTCTTGTTGCAAATTATTTTTTAAAAATAGAGATTTTGAAGAAATGTTATATAGATAAGAGGATTGTTAGGATTTAGAGGAAGGAGGAGGCTTGTTATTGCGTGATAAGTCGATAAAACTTTTAGCTATCTGATAATTTTTTGTCAGCTAAGTACATTTTTAATACAAATTAATAAATCCTCTCTAGCCCAAACTTTGGCTTCGGAAGTATTAGCTTGAAGTCTAGTCACAGTTCCAGAAATCAAAACTATTCGCACATATGTCATTGCAAGGTTTGGTTGCTTCTACTAATAAATCGGACTGCTTATTTGTCTAAGAATGTTATTGCCCATTTTGATATTGGACACTCACGATTTTACTCACCTTACATTAACAAAGTTGGAAGATGAGATCTTGCTTTTTGTGTAGACCTGATCTAGGTGATATGTCTGGAAAGAAATTAACTTTCCTTTTTCACATTAATTTGGACATATGTTTTTAAAATTAATATGACAGTCTCGTGAGAAACTGAGTATTCAGAAGGAAAGTTTTTATTAAATCGTGAAAATATTTGAATATATGGAAATAAAGAGAATAATAAATCCCTATGTACCCATCACCCAGCATTAACATCTATCAACACATAGTCTTGAGAAAGATAGTTTCTACTGGTTATTTTTTTGTTATCTTTCATTAGTTTAATCCTCATTAAGAGTGAATTAATACCAGTTGACACTAATACAGGATACTTTAAAAAAATTGTTTGTTACAGTTAGCTCAGGAGCAATTTGTCGTTCTCCTAAAAGAGAAAATGGTCTAATGGGTAGACACGCTACCCCCAGATCTTACCACTAGGTCGTGGTTCTCCTGGTTGTCGCTTATTTCAGAGAGAGAGCTTGGTACCCTGATCTTGAGAACACTGGCATCCAGTCTGTTCTGCGGCTATTTAAGAGCCCTGTGAACATAGGCAAATCACATACCTTCTCTAACCTGTGGTTTCCTCATTTGCAAAGTGAAGATTATAATGTCTGTTTTTTGGTGTTTTATAAACACAAGGATTATTAATTTGCTTTATTTGTGCAGGCCTCCAGGACCCTCATGGCTCCCTGGGGCACATGGTTAAGAGTTGTCACTAGCTCATACGAGGCTTATAAAAACAAACTAAAGCCAAATAAGATCTTTGGTAATTCATGTTAGAAACAGGCAGTGCCATAAAGAAGTTGGAAGAACCAGAATTTCTGAGGCAGATAACTTACTACACCTGCTTACTTTTCTTCCCTAAACCTTTTCATCTGAACATCTGTTGCAAAACCAAGTAGTCAGTTCTATGATTTTGGTGACAGGTTGTGCCTGCCATGATAATCAGTGTCTCAGGTTACTGCTCAGGAAACTTGTTTCTGATTGTCACATCCTGGTGCTTGCTTTTGTGATTTTAGTACTCAAATAGAATGTATTAAGGAATTCATTAAGGAAATTGTTTTATAATGGTTTTGATGGGGGAGGGGTGTATTATAAAATATACTGTTTTATAATGAATTGTTGGTAAATCTATTACTATGAAGATGCATGTAGCATGTGCAAAAGGACTTCAAAAGGAATAAGTCACACACACCAATCTGTTTCACTGACTTATGTTTTGGAGATCATGATTTGTTAAAGTATGTTTTCTCAAATGTGTTTTCTTTTGTGTGCATGGAAAGTGTTCAGATAAATATAGTGTATTAACTGTAAAGTTGTAATGTAACTATGCATAAAGTTGTAATGGCAGATTTTTTACACTAATTTTTAATACTTCATTTGTTAGCAGTCTTGCTTGAACAGTCTTTTTGAGCAGAACTAATACAATATTTTGATGTGCCACAGGTAAAATTTTCCATAACCTTATGGAGAGAAAGGACTTTGAGACATGGCTTGATAACATTTCTGTTACATTTCTTTCTCTGACGGACTTGCAGAAAAATGAAACTCTGGATCACCTGATTAGTCTGAGTGGGGCAGTCCAGCTCAGGCATCTCTCCAATAACCTAGAGACTCTCCTCAAGCGGGACTTCCTCAAACTCCTTCCCCTGGAGCTCAGTTTTTATTTGTTAAAATGGCTCGATCCTCAGACTTTACTCACATGCTGCCTCGTCTCTAAACAGTGGAATAAGGTGATAAGTGCCTGTACAGAGGTGTGGCAGACTGCATGTAAAAATTTGGGCTGGCAGATAGATGATTCTGTTCAGGACGCTTTGCACTGGAAGAAGGTTTATTTGAAGGCTATTTTGAGAATGAAGCAACTGGAGGACCATGAAGCCTTTGAGACCTCATCATTAATTGGACACAGTGCCAGAGTGTATGCACTTTACTACAAAGATGGACTTCTCTGTACAGGTAAGAGATGTTGAAACTGTTTTTTGGGTTTTGTTTTGAATTTCAACTTGAACCAGTCTTCAGCTTTGAGAATGACAAGTGTTGATTATATGAGATATGTACAGTGACTTTTTTTTCCTCCATCCCTGAGTGGATTCCCCCCCCTTATCCTCTTCCTTCTTTGTAGAGAACACAATCATTTTTATAAAATTTTATGAGAAAAACGCTTCAGACTGTCTTTTAAACATTATGCGAAATTACAAAGCTGTAGATTACATTTTCTCTGTGTTTCCTCCATGTATAGTCCTCCAGGTTGTTAAATTCTGTTTCTTTTTCTGTTGGCACTGTATTTGAGGAAAAACAGTGGAAAAATTGGTATCTACTCCTCGCAAGTAGTTAGATCATTTTGGCTGAGTTACTTAACCTCTCTGTATCTTTAACATACGGGAAAGGAGGCCGGGCCCCGTTGTTCACGCCTGTAATTCTAACACTTTGGGAAGCTGCGGCGGGTGGATTGTCTGAGCTCAGGAGTTCGAGACCAGACTGGGCAATGTGGTGAAATCCCGTCTCTACTAAAATACGAAAAAGAGGCCAGGCATGGCGGCTTGCCCCTATAATCCCAGCTACTCAGGAGGCTGAGACAGGAGAATCGCTTGAACACGGGAGGCGGAGGTTGCAGTGAGCTGAGATCGTGCCACTGCACTCTGGCCTGGGTGACAGAGTGAGGCTCCCATCTCCAAAAAAAAAAAAAAAAAAGGCTAGGCGCGATGGCTCACGCCTGTAATCCCAGCACTTTGGGAGGCCGAGGCGGGCGGATCATGAGGTCAGGAGATTGAGACCATCCTGGCTAACACGGTGAAACCCCATCTCTACTAAAATTACAAAAAAATTAGCTGGGCGTGGTGGTGGGCACCTGTAGTCCCAGCTACTTGGGAGGCTGAGGCAGGAGAATGGTGTGAACCCGGGAGGTGGAGCTTGCAGTGAGCCGAGATTGCGCCACTGCACTCCAGCCTGGGCGACAGAGTGAGACTGTCTCAAAAAAAAAAAATATATATATATATATTTATATTATACTACTAGTATATTATACTATTTATATTATTCTACTACTTCTAAGTAGAAGTAGTAGAAGTTGGAGTTTGGGCCTGGGAACAGAGAGAGTTGGATAGTTTTAAACTAGGCAATTAAGTAATTTTATGAAACAATATAGTTATTAAAAATCTAAAATTATATGTTATTTTCCATTTATAATGGGCATGTGTTTCTGTATATGATTATAACTAATGCCCATGTGTTAGATAATACATTTTGACAGGCATGTAAATAATTATTAGGCAGCATTTAAAATAGCTCCAAGCAGTTCTTACTAATAATTCAATGCCTGTTTCCTTACATTGTATATAATATATAGAAATACTTGGTGTTCTTTTTCATCCAAGATAACTTCTAATAAACATTTGTGTGTTACAATATAAACTGTTCATTTGCGTAAATATATCAATAGTCATTATTTAGCCATTTCCACATTAGTGCATGTATTAGTCCATTCTCAGACTGCTAAAAAAAAAAAAACCGCTTAAGACTGGGTAATTTATGAAGAAAAGAGGTTTAATTGACTCATAGTTCCACATGGCTGGGAAGGCCTCAGGAAACTTACAGTCATGGCAGAAGGCAATATGATTGTGGCAGAAGGTGAAGGGGAAGCAAGCACCTTGTTCACAAGGCAGCAGGAGAGAGTGTGCGAGTGAAGCGGGAAGAGGCCCTTATAAAACCATCAGATTTTGAGAGAACGAACTCACTATCATGAGAACGGCATGGGGGACCACCCCCATGATCCAGTCATCTCTCACCAGGTCTCTCCTTCAATACCTGGGGATTGCAATTCAAGATGAGGTTTGGGTGAGGACACAAAGCTTAACCATATCAATGCATATTCAGATTGTTTCTGTTTTTATTAGTATCTTTGTATTACCTCTTTTTCCCTTGAGCTCATTTGGGACAGAAGCCTAAAAGTAGAATCACCAGATACGGAAGATTGAATGATTTTATAGATTTTTTTTGTTTGTTTGAGATGGAGTCTCACTCTCTCACCCAGGTTGGAGTGCAGTGGCACGATCTCAGCTCACTGCAGCCTTCGTCTCCAGGGTTCAAGTGATTCTCCTGCCTCAGCCTCCCGAGTAGCTGGGATTATAGGCACATGCCACCACGCCTGGCTAATTTTTTTGTATTTGTATTAGAGGTGGGGTTTCACCTTGTTGCCCAGGCTGGTCTCAAACTCCTGCCCTCAGGTGATCTGCTGTCCAAAGTGCTGCGATTACAGGTGTGAGCCACCGTGCCTAGCCTGATTTTATAGCTCTTCTTAGTGCCCTTTCCAGATAGATTGAATTGATACAATGACAATACAGTCTTAAGTAACTTGCTTCTCCCTCAAGAGTCTCACCAGACTCAATTTAAATATTAATATTTAATATCGAGATGTATCATTTCTCAAGACCATTTTACAATTGCATTTCTTTATTCATTAAGGGTATATAATATGTGGTGATATTTTCTCTGAAATGCTAGACACTCTGCTAATTTTAGAAAATAAACATTTGATTTAAAGCATTTTTCATGGTTTGGTTTGTCATCCTGATGTTATTTCACACTTTATTTTACTTGTGTTACAAGCTTGATTACTAGAACAGCATCACCAGTTCTTCTAGGCTTTGATGTACTTTCTCTGTTGCGGTGATGGCTTTTCCATGTCTCTTTTGCCTCATGATTTAAAAAGATTTTAAAAGATTTTGCCTCATGATTGTTAAAGATTAAGATTAAGTTGAGGGGGCTCATGCCTATAGTCCCAACACTTTGGGAGGCCAAGGCAGGTAGATTATGTGAGCCCAGGAGTTTGAGACCAGCCTGGGCAACATAGCAAAACCTCATCTCTACAAAAAAATACAAAAATTAGCTGGGTGTGCTGGCTCACACCTGTAGTCCCAACTACTTGGGAGACTGAGGTGAGACAATCGCTTGAGCCCAGGAAGTGGAGGTTGCAGTGAGCTAAGATTATGCCACTGCACTCCAGCCTGGGCAACAGAGCAAGACCCTGTCTCAAAAAATAAATAAATAAATAAAGAAGATTAAGATGCAGTATCACCTTGGAGCTTGGAGCTCCTACTGGCAGTTGACCATTGTTTTCATACCACCTCTAGCATTTTTTTTTTTTTGAAACAGGATCTCCTCTGTCACCTGGGCTGGAGTACAGTGGTGCAGTCTCGACTCACTGCAACCTCCTCCTCCTCCTGGGTTCAAGCGATTCTCTCGCCTCAGCCTCCTGAGTAGCTGGCATTACAGGCACATACCACCATATAGCCCTGCTAATTTTTGTATTTTTGGTAGAGACGGGTTTCACCATGTTGGTCAGGCTGGTCTTAAACTGCCGATCTCAGATGATCTGCCTGCCTCGGCCTCCCAAAGTGCTGGGATTACAGGTGTGAACCACTGCACCCAGCTGCCTTTTTTTTTTTTTTTTTGGAGACAACCTCTCACAGGGTAGTTCATGCTGGAGTGCGATGGTGCGATCTTGGCTTACTGCAACCTCCACCTCCTGGGCTCAGGTGATCCTCCCACGTCAGCCTCCCGAGTTTAACTGGGACTACAAGTGAGCAACACTATGCCTGGCTCCTTTTTGTACTTTTTGTGGAGACAGGATTTCACCATGTTGCCCAGTCTGGTCTCGAACTCCTGGGCTCAAGCACTCCGCCAGCCTCGGCCTCCCAAAATGCTAGGATTACTGGTGTGAGCCACCATGCCTAGCTCCCCTTGCTTTAAAAAGTTTTTTTCTTCTCTTATCAAACCTCATTTTTGAAATGTAGTAAAAACTGCAGTTACTTGGAGTGGAAGTAAATGGGAAATAGTCACTGAATTCTCTAACTACCTGGAAAGTTAATACCTGCAATTCTGCATTTTAAGATTATTCTCTAGGTGGGTCTATATGTTAATGGGATTTTTATTCTGATTCAATTCATCAGGTTTGCATATTTAAAATTATGTTGTACAGTGGTTGAAAATAATCCAAAGCATTAGTTTAATTTTTCTAACAGCAGCATCCCTGGAACTGTGAGAGAAGTATTTGTTACAGAATTATACATGTGTTCGTGTCATCTTGTTACTTAAGAGATTGAATTTTCACTGTGGTGGAATTGGGAAACCCTGAATTTGGCAATAAACTTACAGTGACTCTCACATTAGTGCCTTGAGTACGCAATAGACAGTTTTATTAAAGAGATGGATGGCTAATGACATTGAGATAGTTATCCTTCTCTTTCACAATTTATTTCTGAAATGGTAAGAAAGGAACCTATTATGCTTTGTGCTGTTAAGTAGATATTTACTTATGGGATGCCTACTGTTTGAAAAACAAAGTGAGGGCATACATGGATGAATTAGAGCAGTTCTTTTCTTGTGGAACATACACACTGGGACCAGGAAGATGACCTGACTGAGGTAAAAGTCTCTGTGTGGACTATAGCAAATCAAGAACACTTGCCTTTCTGAAGAGTGTAGCTGCTGCTCCGTTGTAATAAATTTTTGCCATGTGGGTGGGATTCAGGGTAAGAGTTGTTAGATCTGACTTTTCAAGAGAAGCCTGAAATCTAGAGTTTTGTGAAATAGTCTGATTTTTTTTTTTAAGTATTATTCAGATTTTTAAGATATTGAATGGGGTGGGATTTTTTTTCTTTCATGCAGTGTAAGAGTCTACATTTCTTTAGTCCTCTTTCACCTCTATGCTGCATCACTGGTGACCTCTTTGAAAACATGTTGGGTTAGCCAGTGCAGCAAATGGGAGTCCAGAGGGGAGGCTGACATAAAGCCAGAAAGGAGCAGAGAACAGTGGCTCCTAAAGGATTCTCAGGAGTAGACTTGCATCACTGTAAAATGGAACTTGACTCAACCTGATTATTTTTTTATTTTTTTTTAGGGGGTAAAACTGAATGGCACAATGTTTTCCTATAACAACTAGTTTAAATAATTAGTTTGGATAATCTTTTTTTTTTTTTTTTTTTTTTTTGCAAATTGTGCTAAAACATACGTAACATAAAATTTACCATTTTAACCATTTTAAAGCATACAGTTGAGTGCCATTAAGTACGTTACATTGTTGTGCAATCATCACCACTGTCCATTTCCAGAACTTTACATCTTCCCAAACTAAAACAGTATCAGTTAAACACTATACAGTGTTAACTATATAAACAGTATATAATACACTATATAGTTAAACTGTATCCAATTTTTTTTGTTTTTGGGGGGGTTTCTTTTGAGACGAGGTCTCACTCTGTACCCCAGATTGGAGTGGTTGGAGTACAGTGACACAATCTTGGCTCACTGCAACTTCTACCTCCTGGGCTCAAGCGATTCTCCCACTTTGGCCTCCCAGGTAGCTGGGACTACATGTGTGCGCCACCACGCCCAGCTAATTTTTGTATTTTTGTAGAGATGGGGCCTCACCATGTTTCCCAGGATGGTCTTGAACTCCTGGGCTCAAATGATCTTCCTACCTCAGCCTTCCAAAGTGTTGGGATTACAGGCATGAGCCACCATGCCCAGCCTAAACTCTATTAGCTAAACATTGCCCATGCCCCTTCCCCAACAACCTGTGGCAAAACCACCTTTCTTTTCTTTTTCTTTTTTTTTCTTTTTTTTTTTTTTTGACAGTCTCCATCTGTCGCCCAGGCTGGAGTGCAATGGCTCAATCTTGGCTCACTGCAACCTCACCTCCCAGGTTCAAGCGATTCTCCTGCCTCAGCCTCCCAAGTAGCTGGGATTACAGGCGTGCACCACCGTGTCCGGCTGATTTTTGTATGGGATTAGTACAGACGAGGTTTCACCATATTGGCCAGGCTGGTCTTGAACTCCTGACCTCAGGTGATCCACCAGCCTTGGCCTCCCAAAGTTCTGGGATTACAGGCGTGAGCCACCATGCCCAGCCCACCATTCTACTTTCTATGAATTTGACTATTCTAGGAACCTAATATTAGTGGAATCATACGGTATTTGTTCTTTTGTGGCTAGCTTAGTTCACTTAGCATGATGTCTTCAAGGTTCCCTCATATCATAATGTGTCAGAATTTTATTCCTTTTTTTTTTTTTTGAGATGAAGTTTTGCACTTTTTGCCTAGGCTGGAGTGCAGTGGCGCCATCTTGGCTCGCCGCAATCTCTGCCTCCCGGGTTCAAGTGATCCTTCTGCCTCAGCCTCCCAAGTAGCTGGGATTATAGGCATGCGCCACCACGCCCAGCTAATTTTTGTATTTCTAGTAGAGACGGGGTTTCTCCATGTTGGTCAGGCTGGTCTCAAACTCCCGACCTCAGGTGATCCTTCCATCTCAGCCTCCCAAGGTGTTGGGATTACAGGCATGAGCCACCACACCCGGCCAATTTTATTCCTTTTTTAAGGCCGAATAATATTCCATTGTGTGTGTGTGTGTGTGTGTGTGTGTGTGTGTGTGTATTCCCTGTATGTGTCACATTTTGTTTGTCCTCTCTCCTGGTTTTTAACTGCCTTCCTGCCTCTAGTTTTCCCCCCTTTAAACCTTTTTCCATGATATAGCTATAGTGATCTTTCTGAAATCCAAGTAAGGTCATAGTTAAACATCTTCCTAACCCAGTTCTGCAGCCAAACCTTGCCACTGTTTGCAGTCAGACTGAACTATTTTCATAATCAGTGTTCATGTTTTAGGCTGTGCTTTTTGACAAGCATTGTACATACCTCCTAGATGGTTTTTGAGTGATTCCAAATAGTTCTTTATGAATTGATCCCAGTTCCTTTTCAATAATTTTTGTGTTGTATACAGAGATATTTAATAGTTGATTTAATAGGTATATAATACCAGGGATTGGCAAACTGTGGACTGTGGGCCAAATCCAGCAGAAGAGAGTAATTACAACTCAATAGGTCAAAGTCTGAAATACTTACTATCAGGCCTTTTACAGAATAAGTTTTGGTATATACTATTCCTTTTGTTTTGTTTTGTCCTGGCTAACTTATTCATCCTTTAGATTTAAATTAGTTAAAACTTTTAAGGTTTTTTTTTTTTTTTTTAAAGCCATGAAATTCTTTCTTCAAATAGTCTTATACCAAAGCGCAGCTTAGAAACAGAAGAAGAGTGTAGTTGAAGAGCCAATCATGCCAGCTCCTAAGGCATGTCCACTTACATGTTAGAGCATGGTCATAAACTCAATGGAGGCTCTGTTCCTTGTATTTGCTATGGGCTTTTGTAGTGCCTACCACCTACTATGCTGAATTATTATTGCTTGTTTAGCCTTTTTGTCTTCCCAAGTAGACTGAGTGCCATGAGAACAAGAGTCCGGCCTGACACAGAAGTTCTATAAATATATGTTGAATGAATGAATGAGACCCCAGTTGAATACTGGTAACCAAAACCAAGCTTATAAAGGACCTAAAATGATTTCCTTTCCTACTCTAGCTCCTTAGGAATACAGTCATAACATGCCTAAGCTGAAGGCCTTAAAGACTATCCAGGCTTATGCTCTCTGGTACAGTAGCTACTAGCGCCATGTAGTTTTTCAGTACTTGAGCTGTGGCTAGTCCAGATGGAGGTGTGAAATACTGGGTTTCAAAGACTTACAATGTAAAAGAATATAAAAATCTCAATATTTGTATTGATTACATGTTCAAATGACATTTTTTGACATACTGAGTTAAATAAAACACATTCAATTATTTTAATACATTTCTTTTTTTTTTTTTTTTGAGACAGTCTCGCTCTGTGGCCCAGGCTGGAGTGCAGTGGTGTGATCTTGGCTCACTACAACCTCCTCCCGGGTTCAAGTGATTCTCCTGCTTCAGCCTCCTGAGTAGCAGGGACCACACGCGTACGCCGTCATGCCTGGCTAATATTTGTATTTTTTTTAGTGGAGACGGGGTTTTGCCAGGTTGGCCAGCATTTCTTTTTTTTTTTTTTTGAGATGGAGTCACTCTGTAGCCCAAGCTGGAGTGCAGTGGCGTGATCTCAGCTCATTGCAACCTCTGCCTCCCGAGCTCAAGCGATTCTCATGCCTCAGCCTCCTGAGTAGCTGGGACTACAGGCGCATGCCATCATGCCCAGCTGATTTTTTGTGTTTTAGTAGAGACAGGGTTTCACAATGGTCTTGAACTCCTGAGCTCAGGCAGTACGCCTGCCTTGGCCTCCCAAAGTGCTGGGATTACAGGCGTGAACCACTGCACCTGGCCCAACATTATTTTTTTAATGTAACTATTAGGACATTTTAAATTATATATGCAATTTGCATTATATTTTCTGTTGGATAGCACCGTTCTAGACCATTGGCTCTCAAAATATTGCTAATGAGTTAGAATCACCTGGCAAACGTTTTAAGATTGTTGGACCCTGCCTCAGATGTTCCCAAGTTAGACTCGCTGAAAATAGGGACCTGCCTGTGCGTTTTGATGAAGCTTCCCAGATGATTCAGCTGTCTCACATGGCCATTGAGAACCAAGTCCTATCCCTTTTTATACAGAAGGAAACGGTCTAAATAGCAAAGTGACAATAAATACAGTCTTTATTTCAGTGTGCTGTCATAGTTTTCCAAGTTTAATATTCATACTCTAGCTTTTTTGTAAGTGATGGCTATTTTTCCGTTGTCTCAAACAGTGGTTCTTGACTAAAGGTGGAATTGTGGCTGGCTTTATTTAGTCATTTCAGCTTTTTAAAAGTTGGTCATTTGGTGCTTTCCTAGGATACTGTGCCATTATCATAGTGACTATACTGGTGGATTCTCAAAAATGTCTTTATTTGTTGAGCCTTATTAAAGGGTCGTTGTGAGAATGAATTAATCATTAAGATTTTAAACTTAAAGTCCTGAATTGTCACCATGATTAGTATAGAATTTTCATCAGGCAGAAACAAGGCCAACTTTTCCCTACAGGATTTTGAGGCTTTACAAACTGTTCGTTGAGTTGTGAATGTCCGGGGATAATTTATCCCAGGTTTTCCTTGAGGTTTCTTCCTTCACATATTTTGAGATGGCTGGAGCAATTCGCAGTTAGCTTTTGCAGAAGTTAGCCCATGCTCTGAGGTTTGTCTTTGACTTGCCTGAGAATGGAATGTGTTTCACCAGACACCTTTACTATTTAACAATCCTTATTTGTTCAGAACTGTTGGGTAATGGACAAGCATGCAAATGTAAACATGCAGTCATGTGTAATACCCATCTATCTGAAGTCAAATCAGAGAGCTCATGATAGCCAAGGATTTATGACATTTTTCAAGTGGAAGCACCAAGGGATGCTTTAGTCTAATGCCCTTCTGTAGCCTGGAGGGTTAAGGGAAAGTGTCTCACCCAAAAAGCTTGGATTCTGTCCTAGTGCTTTTGACTCCTTTGTGGTGACTCTGAGCAAGTTGTGTTACTCTCTCCATGCTTTGGTTTCCTCAGCAGTAGAGTGCCAGAGGAGGGGACCATTAACGTTCTTGAAGAACACCATGATTTTGGGATTGATTTTCCTTCTTTAGTGTGTCTGTTTTCTTATTAACCTCCCTGTTTTTCTCTTGAAGGGTCAGATGACTTGTCTGCAAAGCTGTGGGATGTGAGCACAGGGCAGTGCGTTTATGGCATCCAGACCCACACTTGTGCAGCGGTGAAGTTTGATGAACAGAAGCTTGTGACAGGCTCCTTTGACAACACTGTGGCTTGCTGGGAATGGAGTTCCGGAGCCAGGACCCAGCACTTTCGGGGGCACACGGGGGCGGGTGGGTTGCCCTTTTTCAAGGGTTTTTACAACTTAGCCTCATCCTTTTAAGCCAGGAGCTAAGAATGTGAAATGCTTTATTATTATTATTATTATTTTAATTTAACCTGCTTTTTTCAACCCTCTTTCTTAGTCACTGCAGTCATTTCCCTTTATTCTAGTTACTCTTATTTGGAATGTTTTACCCAGTTTTGCTTTTTCTTGCTTTCTTCTGTGAATGTACCCTTCTGGTGGGAAGGGTAGTTTTCATTCTGTCTCGCTCTCTCTCATTCTCTCTCTCCCCACTCCTGTTTCATTTATATCCTGTTGAACAGTCTGTCCCTTTGCTTTTATCAGATTCCATACCTCTAAATTGAGTAAATCCTACTCGTGTAAATTCCACTTTATTTGTAGCATTAGCGCTGAAAATTCTTTGGTGTGATGGTGGTTCCTAGATTGTGTGGTCTACGCAGATTACATCCAGTTGGAACTTGGTTGACAGTTGATTAAAGCAAGCTGCCACCTAGAGATAAGGTGAAAAAAACATACCTGAATGTTTCCTAATGTACAGCAGCCTTATTTTGCAAAAACTGGTCATTTGAATATAGCCTTGAGATTTGAGCTTCTCTCTCTGTTGCTGTTCTTTTTTTGGTCGGGGAGGCTTTGTGTAGAAATTGAGCTATTTCCCAGCCTCTTGTGTAGCAGCTCCCTTCTTCCTTTCCCCCATTTACCCACTGCTTTAGCCTCTGAGAGTCATAGTCTGTAATGTCAAGCATTACGTTTATGAGCAGCCTTCCAAAACTCCCTTAACAGGTTGGGTCCCTCTGTTTCCCAGTAACTTGTACTACTGTAGACCACTTATACAAATATGATCTTGCTTCCCCACCAGACTAAACTCCATAAGGACAGTGATCTTATCTGTCTTGTTCACCCATGTGACTGGAATTACTTGCACTGTACCTGGTGCTTAGTGATTCTTTGAAGTAGAAGTAGCCATTATGCTAATAAAAACACATATTTTTTTGCTTCGTTTTATTTGTCCTCCTATATACTCTTCTTCAGTCTTTGCTGTCTGCTACAACTTGTTCAGAAATTAATATTCGAAGGTGCATGTATGTATGGAAGTATATGTTAAACGGAGTGTTATGTTCCACAATGTTAAGATGTACCATGACTTCCAGGTGATTTTATTCCCGATCAACTTTGAGAACCCTGCTCTAAAAATTTTTATTACTGTTGCCTAGACATTGCCGAGGTTTTTCTTAACTTCATACCTTTACTATTCCCTCTGCCTGCAGTATTCTTTTTTCTTTCCTTGATAAACTCTACTCATCCTTCAGGGCCCATCTCCAATATCGCCTCTTCCCTGAAGTCCTCCCTGATACCCCTGGGCAGAGTTAGTCTTTCTCCTTGATGTTTCCCTAGCAAGAGGTAAACATTTATATTTTCTGGGCTTCCTCCTCTACTCCCTACTTAGACTGAGTTCCTTAAAGGAAGAATCAGTGTCTTCCATTTCTGGGTCCCTAATGTTCCTTTAGAACTTGGTATACATTTGAAAACAAATATTTGAGTACTCACGATACTGCAAATACTGTTTTTGGTGCTGGAGATACAGCTGTGAAGAAATTCAGACACTTTTGAGTTAATGGCTTAATCTGACCTTTGAGATCCTTGTTTTTGTTTTGTTTTTTCTCTCTTTACATTGGGTTTTATTGAGTCTGGGTGCTGTTTTGCAGCTTCCATTCTTTATAGTTTGTCTTACTGTTAGTGTGTATTAGAGTAGGACCGTGTCCTTTTTGTTTTCCTGCATAAATTAAATAAAGTATGATGTAGTATCAGGCAGGCAGTCCTAAGAAGGAATGCCATTATCTCTAACACTTGTTTTGCCTCTCACTGTAGCTACCACAAATAAAAGAGATTGTATTATTCCTAGGACTTTCCACCTTAGAATAATAGCTATAATAGTAAGAATTTTGAAATATTTTTATCATAAAATTGCTAGTTGAATAGCACCATTCTTACAGTGTCTCTGGTTGGGAAATTAATTGGGCAGCTAGGGAAAATAAACATTATTGAACTCTCTTATAAAAGACCCACTGACAGAGACATGTTTTAACTTTGTGTAATTATATGCACTAGTATTTAGCGTGGACTACAATGATGAGCTGGATGTCTTGGTGAGCGGCTCTGCAGACTTCACTGTGAAAGTATGGGCTTTATCTGCTGGGACATGCCTGAACACACTCACCGGGCACACGGAATGGGTCACCAAGGTAGGAAGACTTAGAAGAAATCTTCTTGTCAGGCTTTTTGAGGGAGGGAGTGGAGGATGGTAGATACTGCCTTGTAAGTGTTAGGTGAGTCATAGGATGGAATTGCTGTAGCTACAAAGCATGATGGTATACAACCGTGACCAGCAAGTAGGAAGGTACTTAATAGTTAACAAATAAATGACTTACGGACATGGAAAGATGCCCACAATATATTAGGTGGATAGAGTGGGCAAATAAAACAGGTTACATACAAAAAAAGTATGTGGAGTGTGATACTGGTTTCTTAATGTGTTCATGCATCAAAATGTTGAAGGTTGGTATTTCTGGTGGGGTTGTGGGTGCATTTTCCCCTTTAGAATAAACATGTTTCTTTTTTAATCAGGCAAGCAATTTTCATTTTGAAAAAATAATGCTTACAAGAAGTAGGACAAAGAAAACTGTACGGGATCTTTAGTAAAATATTGTAATGTTTTCTTTTTTCTTTAAAACAAGGTTGTTGTGAGGATCAAATGCAGTATTAATAATGGATATACCATGCAGAAGCACTTTTCTTGAGCTTACTATGCCATTCTATGAGGGGGCTGAGGAAACAGTAAGCAAAATAGATCCAGGCCTTACCCTGTGGATGATAGTCTAATAGGAGAAATAGTTTTTTTAAACAATTTCATGGGTAAATATATCATTTCAAATTGTGGTGGTTTGTGAAGGATCAGTACAGTGTTCTGTAAGACAGTCTGGGGCTGGGCACGGTGGCTGACTCCTGTAATCCTAGCACTTTGGGAGGCCAAGGTGGGTGGATCTCCTGAGCCCAAGAGTTCGAGGCCAGCCTGGCCAACATGGTGAAACCCCGTCACTACTAAAAGTACAAAAATTAGCCTGGTGTAGTGGTAAGTGCCTGTAATCCCAGCTACTCAGGAGGCTGAGACATGAGAATTAACTTGAAGCTTGGGAGGCGGAGGTTGCAGTGAGCCAAGATCGTGCCACTGCACTCCAGCTTAGGCGACAAAGTGAGACTCTTTAAAAAAAAAAAAAAACGGTCTAGGAAAGTAATTAGTTCAGAGAAAGCTTTTTGAGAAGGGGGTTAGACATGAAGAATAAATAGGAGATAGCTGTAGAAAGAGTAGCTGAAAGATTGTTTCAGAAGGTGCAGTATATGCACAGGCCCAGGGAGTGGAAAGAACTTGGAACATTTGATGACCTGGACATAAGCCAGTGGAGCCATGCTGTAGTTGGGGAGATGGGCAGAGAGGTGGTCATCCTGTATGATTTATGAGGCCACAGTAAGTATGGTGGATATCATCAGAAGTGTACTAGGAAGCAATCTACAAGTTCTGAGCAAGTGTCTGATGCGATCTATGTTTTAAGAAAATTAACTGCTGAATGAAGAATGAACTAGAGTTGGGCACAAGTGGATACAGGGTGACCATTTAGGCTTTGGCAGTAGTCTAAGCAAAAGATGCCCATAACTTAGATTTGGCTGGCAGTAATGAAAAGGACACCCATAAAGGATATGTCTAAGGGAAAGCCACCTGGACTTGCAGATTCACTGTGGGAAATGAAGAAGAATCAGAGGTGATTGGTGGGTTTTAGATGGGGTGGATGATTATATCTTTGTTTTGAAATACATGGGGCTAAATGGAGAGTAGTTTGTAAGACCATTATTATGTATTGGGCACATTAAGTTTTTTCTTTTTTTCTTCATTTGTTGTTGTAATACAGACAGGGTCTCACTCTGTTGCCCAGGCTGGAGTACAGTGGCATGATCATAGCTCTTTGCAACTTCAAATCCCCAGGCTTAAGTGATCCTCCCACGTCAGTCTCCTGAGTAGCTAGCACTACAGCCATGTGCCACCACACCGAGCTATTTTTTTTTTTTTTTTTTTTTTTTGAGATGGAGTTTCGCTCTTGTTATACAGGCTGAGTGCAATGGCACGATCTCAGCTCACTGCAACATCCACCTCCTGGGTTCAAGTGATTCTCCTGCTTCAGCCTCCCGAGTAGCTGGGATTACAGGCGCCCACCACCATGCCTGGCTAATTTTTTGTTTTTAGTAGGGACGGGGTTTCACTGTGTTGGCCAGGCTGGTCTTGAACTCCTGACCTCAGGTGATTCACCCACCTCGGCCTCCCAGAATGCTGAGATTACAGGCGTGAGACACCGTGCCTGGCAGCTAATTAAAAATTTTTTTTGTAGAGATGGGTTCTTGCTGTGTTGCCCAGGCTGGTCTTGAACTCCTGGCCTCAAGCAGTCCTCCCTCCTCAGCCTCCCAAAGTGCTGGGATTATAGGCATGAGACACTGTGCCTAGCCCACATTAACTTTTTACATAGAAAAGCTATATAGTGTAAGGCAGTTTGGTGTTGTGGAAAACACAGTTGATTGGGGCTAGGATACTGATGGTGATGTCTTGGACAAGTTACTCCTCCTTCAGGACCTGAGTTGTATCATCTGCTAAATGTTCCTGTGAACATGAAATGAAATGTTGGGACAGCACCCAGCAAGGTGCCTGATACTTAGTAATTGGTCTGTTTCAGTTGAGTCTGCAATCCAGACTTCTGAATGAATGAACCCTGCTTCCCCTCTCACCTTAGGCTAATTGATTACAAAATTAGCTAGAACCTGATGTTTATAAACTATCTCAAGTGCTAACGGAATGTTAGCTTTTATTATGTTACTACTATAATTTACATTGTTATTTTATCTTTACTGTAATTAAATGAGGTAGGATAATAGGTGCTTGTCTCCTATTTTAAAGATCAGGAAACTGGCCAAGTTTAGATGGTCTTGGCCAGGGTTATAAAGTCAGCATGTAGCCGGCGCGGTGGCTCAAGCCTGTAATCCCAGCACTTTGGGAGGCCGAGACTGGCGGATCACGAGGTCAGGAGATCGAGACCATCCTGGCGAACACGGTGACCCCCCATCTCTACTAAAAAAAAAAATACAAAAAAGTAGCCGGGTGAGGTGGTGGGCGCCTGGAGTCCCAGATACTCGGGAGGCTGAGGCAGGAGAATGGCATGAACCCGGGAGGCGGAGCTTGCAGTGAGCTGAGATCCGGCCACTGCACTCCAACCTGGGCGACAGAGTGAGACTCCGTCTCAAAATAAATAAATAAATAAAGTCAGTGTGTGACAGATTCTGGTGCCAAGTCCAGTGCTTTTTCGTTTATGATTCACATGGTTGTGAAAGCAGATCATTTGCGTCTACTTCAGTGTCTATGGGCTTTTTTCTTTTCTGTTCCTTCTCTTAAGTAACATTTTATAATTTTTAAAAATCAGTCCTAATGTTTGCTTCTAGATGAATGCTAAGATTAAATGTTGCCAATGTTTAGACAGTTTTTTTTTTTTTTTTTTAAAGCGTTGTGGTCTTGCTCTGTTGCCCAGGCTGGAGTGCAGTGGTGCAATCATAGCTCACTGCATCCTCCGACTCCTGAGCTCAAGCAATCCTCCCACCTCAGCCTTCCGACTCACTGGGATTATAGGCGTGAGCCACCTCATCTGGCTAACATTAGACACTTAGATACTGCTAATAACAGAGAATAGTAAAATGTTTAGCAGAGGTTAATTTGGTAATGAGCTATGGCTTAGCTATTCTAGCATATTTTAAGCTCATTTTCATATTTTAATTTAAAGAATAAAATCGTTGTAGGAGAATCATTAAAAGGATCTTTCCGTAACATGGTTTACATTTGCAGGTAGTTTTGCAGAAGTGCAAAGTCAAGTCTCTCTTGCACAGTCCTGGAGACTACATCCTCTTAAGTGCAGACAAATATGAGATTAAGGTGAGTTTTTTTCTCCATTAATTTGCTTCGTTAAAGAAAAACTGGAAAACATAAGAAAATTAAAGTGGTATGGCAAAGGGTAAACATTCTGGGAAGAGGAGGGGGAATGTCTTAGTCCAAGCCATTTTAAACCCACTGGAAGAAGAGATGATTTGCTAGCTCTATGTCCTATGTAGTTTCTTAACTTGGATTTGTAGATGAAAACGAAATTCACATAAATTTATGTTCAGCTTATTCTTAATTCTTTTTTTCTTTCGAGACAGAGTCTTGCTCTATTGCCCAGGCTGGAGTGCAGTGGCGTAATCTTGGCTCTCTGCAACCTCTGCCTCCTGGGTTCAAGCGATTCTCCCGCCTCAGCCTCCCGAGTAGCTGGGTATTTTTGTATTTTTAGTAGAGATGGGATTTCACCATATTGGCCAGGCTGGTCTCAAACTCCTGACCTTGTGATCCACCTGCCTTGGCCTCCCAAAGTGCTGGGATTACAGGCATGAGCCACCAAGCCCAGCCCATTCTTAATACTTTCTTACATGTCTCCTACCGTCCTTAATTCTTAGATCTGAACTATGAAAACATAAATACTCATTTATTGTAATGAATTGCAAAGAGTTCACAAAGCACTCTCACATTCTTATTGCATCTCTCTCTCTTTTTTTTTTTTTTCTTTTTCTGAGATAGGGTCTTGCTTTGTCACCCAGGCTGGAGTGCAGTGGTGGAATCTTTGCTCACTGCAACCTCTGCCTCCCGGGTTGAAGTGATTCTCGTGCCTCAGCCTCCCAAGTAGCTGGGATTACAGGCACCCACCACCACGCCTGGCTAATTTTTGTATTTTTAGTAGAGACACGGTTTCACCATATTGGCCAGGCTGATCTTGAACTCCTGACCTCAAGTGATCCACCTGCCTTGGCCTCCCAAAGTGCTGGGATTACAGGCGTGAGCCACCGTGCCTGGCCCATTATTGGATCTTTTAAACTGTCCCATGTGATAGGCATTATCTTCATTGCAGGAGCTGGAGTTAAGAGAGATTAAATAATTTTACCCAAGATTGCACAGGATAATTAAGACTTGAACCTGTGATTCTTGGCTATAAAGCCTGTGGTCTTTCCAGTATACTTCACTTTCTATCTGACTTCAGCAAACACAGACCATTTTAAGGACAAGCTTTTCTGTAGTGATGTGATCTCTCATCTTTCCTCATTTTCTTTTTCTGTAGATTTGGCCAATTGGGAGAGAAATCAACTGCAAGTGCTTAAAGACATTGTCTGTCTCTGAGGATAGAAGCATCTGCCTGCAGCCAAGACTGCATTTTGATGGGAAATACATTGTCTGCAGTTCAGCACTTGGTCTCTACCAGTGGGACTTTGCTAGTTATGATATTCTCAGGTAATGTTTACTTTGACCTCACGCTTTACCTTTGAAAGCCTGCTGTAGTTCGGTAGGAAAGACAAGAATAAATGTTTGGATCTACCAGTCAGTAGCTGGCTTTTATGAAATGTTTACTGTATCACTTGTAAACAAGGTTATATATACTGAACATCTCAGGAAAAATATTTTAGAGGAAGTAAGCACATGAAAAAGAGTTACATACTGGAACGCCCCCTGCCTGACTGTGTGAGTCATGAGCCACTTCTTTCATATTTAACATGCTTTTCTGGAAAATGAGGGGTGTGGATGAAAAGACCTTTTAGATCTCCATAAGTTCTAATATTTTAAGTTCTACTTCATATTCAGTTGAAATTCTGCATTGTTTTACAAACTTGGTTAAACTTTAGTGGCATCTAGGCATCAAGTGACCTTCTGTTGACTAGTAGAAAGACAGAGATACTTAGAGAAAAATAAAATGTGCAGGGTTTCCCTCCAAAGAAATAAATAAGCAGCAGTCCATAGACAAATAATTTTGTGATTCACTGCATACAATAGGCTCCTCTTGGAAATTGACAATATCTGTTAGCATGTTTGGGGCTGATGGAAGCCAGTGCCATGTAGTCATTAAGAGAACTTTGCTGATAGACAAGCCTTCGTTTAAGACATGGTGCCATCTCTGATGGGCTGTGTGATTTTGTGTAACTTTCTTAACTCCTCTCTAGCTCAATTTCGTCATCTGTAAAGTGACTATTAAATGAAATGCTTGTGATGAGGACCTAGTACACCACCTGGCAGATCTTTATTAATAATTTAAGTCTGAGAGGCCCCATATGAAGAAACCTGTTTGAATTTGTTTAACCTACTGTACTTCACACCTATTGTGCACACACTTACTAATAACAACTCACAAAGTTAGCATCCCATAGCATGGTTCAGGACTTGGAGGAGTACAGAAAATTGAACATTCTCTTAATTGTTTTTATGCATGACTATTTGAGGTCAGCTTGTGTGGATCTGATCACAGTAACTACAAAACTTTGGTGGGCCGCATCTCTCTGATCACAAAGTTAAAACCCCATTTATGCCTTCCTGGAGTCAGACCAACATTTCTAACCAGTTAGGTTTCAGAGGTGTCAGAATCAGTTATAGAAATGATTGATATTTATGCTTTGAGAAAAAAGACTGAAACCTTTCCTAGAAAACATCTGTTTAAGCTTTTCCTCTTGTAGATGGGGACACTGAAGCTGAGACAGGGTAGGGGCCTTGCCCAGCATTCCACTTCTCACTTTATTCCAACATGCGTCCATTCATGCATGGCTGGATTATCCAATAGGCATATACTTACGGTACCAGAAAGCCAGGGACATCAGAAACGGGGGAAAATAAAGTTTTGAAAGAATTTGATATTTTGCAAAGCAAAATATTCAAGTAATCACCATGGGAAAATCACATCTTTGGTAGTTTAATATTGTTTTTATTTTTAATGAAAATTTTAGGAGGGAAGGTGCAAAGGCAAGGTGGGCTAGAGATGTCATAGTTGTTTTAATGCTTAGCATCTCTAAAGGGTTTAATTTGGTCCCACATCTGCTTTCTCATGTATGCTTCTGACTTGGAGTGGCATATAGAGACTATCTAGAGTCCTAGATGAAAGTTCTGTTTTTAGTGTTTGAATAATAGTTTTAAATAATAAACCTGCAGGATTGTTTGCTGGTAGGAATTGCCAGGTTCAGATTTTTTCTCCGAAAATAATCTGTCTTGTGTCTGTTTTTTTCCTCCCAAACACAAATAAACCAACCTCTATTGAAACCTACTACAAATCCTCTGACCTCTATTGCTAGGACCAGGTAGGGCTACTTAGCTTTGAAGCTAATTGAAAAGAAGCAAAGCACAAATAACAGCATGTTACTCAATAAGTCTGAGATATGATGTGATTGTTTGAGTTAGGTTATCTCTACAGCATGTAAGGTTACTTAGGTTCAAGGACCCAGACTCTGCACAGCAGGGATGTCCGGTTCCATTTCTAAAGTGATCAAAGTGAAAGCCACAAACCTGTCAAGACCTGTGCTCTATTCTGCAACGTATTTGTGGTTCAGTCTTTGGAATCAGCTCATCTTCACAGATCTTAAGCCCTAACTCGGTAGCCACCTATTTTTTGTGTTTCTGTTATGATGGGGACCTACCAGACTTCCTATTTGTTTTTCCTAGCCTCCTTTACAGAGTCTCACTTTGTCACCCAGGCTCTAGTGCAGTGGTGTGATCTCGGCTCACTGCAACCTCCGCCTCCCAGGTTCAAGCGATTCTCCTGCCTCAGCCTCCTGAGTAGCTGGAATTACAGGCACTTGCCACGACGCCCAGCTAATTTTGTGTATTTTTTTTTAGTAGAGGTGGGGTTTCATCCTGTTGGCCAGGCTGGTCTCAAACTCCTGACCTCAAGTGATCCAACCACCTCGGCCTCCCAAAGTACTGGGATTACAGGCATGAGCCACCATGGCTGGCTTCCTAGCCTCCTTTAGATCTCTTTTGTAGGAATTTGCATTTGCCTCTGTTTATTTCACCACTACTTTATTCTTTAGATATTTATTGAGCACCCACCTTTGTGTCAGGCATTGTGGTATGCATTGGGAAGCATAAGAAGTACTTACCAAACTCAGGGAGATTAATGATCAGCAGGAGGGGGAAGACTGATGTTAAATAGCTAATTGCAAACAGTTTGTTTAATGGTTGGGTTAAGAGGAGCCTAGTATGGAGTACTTTGAGGCTCTGCCTAGTTTGTGGACTAAGGGAAGGCTTCTAAGAGGAAGAGACATTTGGGCTGAGCTCTAAAGGATGAGTATAAATGCCTTAACTAAGTACCAGGAGTGGATGTACAGTGAGGAATTTTAGACTGAGACACTACTCCGTTCAAAGGCCCTGAGGTTAAAGGAGCCTCAGGTACATTTGAGAAATTGAAGGAAATTCCTTAAATGCCTCAGTGTGACTAAAGATGGGGGCACAATAAGGAACCATCAAAGAGTTTAGAAGTTGAAACAAGGTGGTAACAGATCAGGTTGTATGTGAGGTTAACTGATTCAAAGGGAGTGAGTAGATGTGGGGAGATCAGTAGAAAGCTGTTGGCAACAGTGCAGGCAAAAGATGGTGTCTTGGACTAGAGGTGTGGTAGTGCAGATAGTAGTGAATAAATTAGAAAAATTTAGGGCATATAATCCATAGAGCTTGGTGACTGAATTTGTGATTTGAGGAGGAGGAGAATTGGATGGTTGCCACGTTTCCTAGCTTGAGCACCTGGGTGAATGAGCAAGTAAAGAAATAGAAAAAACAGATTTGACTAGGAAATTCAGTTTTGGATAGTTTGAGTGTGAGGAACTTTGTCTTACTCGCTACCGAAATCCTGGTACCAGCATTGGCTAGCTCACTTTAGGCTCTTAGTAAATATTTGTTGAGTGAATGAACATGAGTCATCTAAGTAGAAAATGATGGATGAGTTATCAGTTGTAACTCACTGGAGCACACATATTGGGACCTTTGTTTCCCCTTTACTTCAAGGTCATCTGAACTTACTGCTTTCCCTGGGATCAGACTCCCATCTTGTAAACCTGTTTACAAAGGCTCACGCCATAGGGAGTGTTCAGTGATTGATTTTGGATGTTCTCAAACATGTCATCTAAATGGCTACCTCTTTTAGCAGAAGTTTCTTCCTTTTTCAATCTAGGAGGGTGAACTTGTTCTCTGACTGCTTTTCAAGCAGGGGCCAGCACCTGTTAACTATTTTCTTAGTTTCATAGAAGTGATGTATGTTGATATTCTTAGTATCTTAGTATCATAGACTTTTTTTTTTCAGATATTAACTATAAGAGAACCACATGCGCATGAGAGAGAATTTGTAAAATTTAGACAGGCTTTCAGTATTCTCTCAATCCATATTGCCCAGTTGCATTTCTTCTTCAAGAAAGAGAAAAAATATTCTTCCAGGTCCAGCTGATAAAAGGCAGAAAGGTTTGCTCATTCCTTGATACTCCCGTTATATCCGTTGGAGTGTTTGTGCTCAGCATATTCTCACATACTCTGGCGGTTATATGCTATGCCCTCCCTTTCTAAGGGGCAAAGACTATCTTGCTTATCTCTTTCCAGGGCCCAGCCAGCACTCAGCACCTATAATACTCGGAAAACATTTGCTAGGCCTGCATCGTGTTAGCTATATGACTCATAGCAAGATGTTTTAGTCTTATTTACTAATATAGTGGAGAGAATACCTCTACCTAACTGCATTATGAGGATTGAGATAACATGCCAGGCCTGGTGGCTCACGCCTGTAATCCCAGCACTTTGGGAGGCCAAGGTGGGCAGATCACGAGGTCAAGAGATCGAGACCATCTTACCAATATGGTGAAACCCCGTCTCTACTAAAAATACAAAAATTGCCGGTCGCGGTGGCTCACGCCTGTAATCCCAGCACTTTGGGAGGCCGAGGTGGGCGGATCACGAGGTCAAGAGATAGAGACCATCTCGCCAATATGGTGAAACCCCGTCTCTACTAAAAATACAAAAATTGCCGGGCGCGGTGGCTCACGCCTGTAATCCCAGCACTTTGGGAGGCTGAGGTGGGTGGATCATGAAGTCAGGAGATCGAGACCATCCTGGCTAACACGGTGAAACCCCGTGTCTACTAAAAATACAAAAAATTAGCCGGGCATGGTGGCGGGCGCCTGTAGTCCCAGCTACTCGGGAGGCTGAGGCAGGAGAATGGCATGAACCCGGGAGGCGGAGCTTGCAGTGAGCCGAGATCGCGCCACTGCACTCCAGCTTGGGCAACAGAGCAAGACTCCGTCTCAAAAAAAAAAAAAAAAAAAAAAAACAAAAATTAGCTGGGTGTGGTGGCGGGCACCTGTAATCCCAGCTACTCGGGAGGCTGAGGCAGGAGATTCGCTTGAACCTGGGAAGTGCAGTGAGCCAAGATCACGCCACTATACTCCAGTGTGGGCAACAGAGTGAGACCCTATCTCAAAAAAAAAAAAACTTTCATCAGACACCACCTTTCCCTTTTATGCCAATATTATATAATGACTGAACCCCCCCCCCGCCCCCAGCTTTTTTATAAGTGGGCTGAGCTTTTTCTCCTTATATTTTACTTTTTATCAAAAACATTTAACTCTAAATTTGCTTGAATTTAATACTGGTTTTAAATATCTCCAGAAAAGATTATAGTAGCATAAACAGAAGTAAAGTTGCCTTCTTTCACAGTACCTAACTCTCATCCTTGTAGGGTCATCAAGACACCTGAGATAGCAAACTTGGCCTTGCTTGGCTTTGGAGATATCTTTGCCCTGCTGTTTGACAACCGCTACCTGTACATCATGGACTTGCGGACAGAGAGCCTGATTAGTCGCTGGCCTCTGCCAGAGTACAGGAAGTCAAAGAGAGGCTCAAGCTTCCTGGCAGGCGAAGCATCCTGGCTGAATGGATTGGATGGGCACAATGACACGGGCTTGGTCTTTGCCACCAGCATGCCTGACCACAGTATTCACCTGGTGTTGTGGAAGGAGCACGGCTGACACCATGAGCCACCACCGCTGACTGACTTTGGGTGCCGGGGCTGCGGGTTTTGGGTGCAACCTCTGTGGCAGCCGACTGCATGAACCAAAGTTCTCACCTAATGGTATCATCACGCAGTGCACAATCATTTATCTATGTTTGCCAGGGGCCAGGGCTCGGGGTGGGGGAGGGCTTGTTTTATTGACATACAACGCAGCATGCTAATGGGGTACACCATTGACTTCATTTGTACTTAGTTAAGTTGGTCAGTGTAAGAGGATGCATTTTGGGTTCATCTTTCTTGAGTGGAGTATTGGTTTTAAGTAAAGAAAGTTAAATGATCCATTAATCTGCTAATTGGTTGCCTATGAAATCACATTGTGTGTTATTAAAGCTTTTTACCATAGCCTTTTTTTCTTTTGAAGTTGAAGCAAAGGTGCTATGATGTTGTTACAGCAACTTTTCTTACACAGGGTTTAGCTTTTATAAGAGCCACTGTTAAAACTTCCACCAAATACCAGTTCTAAAGAAAGTCTGTCTTCCAGTGCAAATCTGATTCTGTAAATTGATTGTTAGCAACTCATTCTAAACCTTATGTCTTGGCAGAGTCAAGGTTGGCCATGTTTAAGATGTGAGCAAGTTCTGTAGTTTTTGTTTCCATGTTGGGGAAGCTAGTCCCCGACAGCCTGGATGACTGCACAGCCGTGCCCTGGTATAGCAGAAAAGAGCAGTGAGCTGGAAGGTTAGAGACCGGGCCTGTTACCCAGGAACTCTGCAGCCTCTCTGGGTCCCAGCTTCCTTGTCTGCACAGCCAAGTATTAAGCTCAGTGATTTCTAAGATTCTTTCTGGTCCTTTACCTACTGAAATGTGTAAAAGTTGGTAATGCATTTTTGTCTGATCCCTGATTCATGGTTTCTTTCTGGCAGGATAATATTTAAATGAAATGACTGATAAAAAGTTTTCTATAAGAACATCAATTATATGAAAAGGATGAATAAAAGGAAAATGTAGAAAATATAACTGATTTCACTTAGACAGTTTAAGTAATTGGTTGAAGAAATGCTGATAGAAGCCATGGTTTAAATAGGGACACAGTATGCTATATTAGAAGGGATACCTGAACCCAATTTAACTTCCTTCTTTGTCTCTAACTTAATCTGCATCTTCAGGCAGATTAACTTTCTCTTCTAATACCATCATTTTCTTCATTTTTTAAATGAGGGAATTGTCCTAGATTAGGGCTCATACACCCAAATGCCTAAGGGAGCCATGCCGGTAATATAAATGAGTAAAACGTTCTGGGGAAGATTGTGCCGTCCCCTGGAAAGTTGATATAACAGGGCAGTTATTCAGCTCTGTTTTATCATTAGGAGAAAGAAGCCCAGTGTTGGCAGGTCTTTAGATTGTTTCAGGAGGAGCTAGAAATCCAGATTTTTATTTGAAATCCTGGATTTTTAAAACGTTACAACTGATAAAATTTAATATAAGGTGAGCCAAACAAAACATGTCCCTGGGCTGCCAGTTTGTGTTGTCCTCCCTCTCTAAAGGTAGGTAATTTTGTGGTTCAGCAGTAGTAATGTTTGTTAGTGGCCACAATCAGGGAGAGAGTAGAGGGAGCAAGCAGTAGAAAAATCTCAGCCACTCTTCACCTGTCTTCCCTTGTATTACAAGGGTGGTGGGGAGGGACGTATTTCATTCACAGACCAACAGGAAGGTAGTTTGAAGATGAACATAAGAATTGGAACCTCAGTGACAGCTTATGTCTGGGAACATGAGCTTCTTGCTGACTCCAGTATAAAGCATATCCATCTGACAGGTGAGAAAAAGTGTTGCTAGCAGAGCTGAGAATGATGTAAACTCTAGGGTGGGGACCTGTCTCTTCCAGAATCTGCATTAGCATAGAGCCAGACTGTGGACCTCTGAGTGCTGTGAAGTTGATAGAAATTAATGGTGGATTTCAAGGACAGGTATCATTAATATCCATGTTGAAACTCTGTGGGGTTTAAGCAAAGGGACAATATCTTCCCCCCATCCCACATAATCTGGGTTTAATCCATCTCACATTGAGTTCTGTGCATGAGCTCTGCTTAGTACTCCTAGAAATAGAACCAGAATTGCAACTGAATCTGTTTTGCAGAAGCCCCAGGAGACTTTGGGCAATGATGAGGGTAAATTACTTTTTACTTTATTACTACTTTTTTTGAAATGGAGTTTCGCTCTTATTGCCCAGGCTGGAGTGCAATGGCACGGTCTTAGCTCACGGCAACCTCCGCCTCCCGGGTTCAAGTGATTCTCTTGCCTCAGCCTTCCAAGTAGCTGGGATTACAAGCATCCACCACCATACCCAGCTAATTTTTATATTTTTATTAGAGACAAGGTTTTACCATGTTGGCCAGACTGGTCTCGAACTCCTGACAGGTCATCCACCCGCCTTGGCCTCCCAAAGTGCTGCGATTACAGGCGTGAGCCACCGCGCCTGGCTGAGTTTTTACTTTTTATCGAGCCTGAACAGGTAACTATTACTGATCTAATGCCCATCCCCACCCCACCTCACTTTCAGATCTATCCAATAGCTTCAAAGAGCAAGTAATTATAATTATTTGTGGGAAAAGTTTTATTAAAGTGACAAACTTGAAGCTGTATATAGTGTGTTCTATTTCAGTTTTTAGTGGTGAATATAGAAGTCATCAAGGTGGTACTTGGTGCCGCTGGAATTTTTTTTTTTCCTAGGCAGTGTTGCTCTGTTATACAGTAGGGTGGAGTGCAGTGGCATCATCATGCAGCTGGATTTTGACAGCAGAACTTTGGGCAGTAATTGGAGTCCTAATGTCTGTTCTTCCTTATGGAGGCCTTTATTTGGCCTGAGATTTTATTTAACTGCTTTGTAGATGCTGGATATATTCGTACTGTCGCCAGTTATAAAAATGGAAAACTAGCTCATCCTTTTTGCAAAAGAAAGCAAAGTGGGGAATCAGAGTGAGAAGTGGGTAGGGGATAACTAAAACTATTATTTACTCTCCTTTTATTGCCTTTGAGAACTAGCTCATGCACACACTGACTTTGGCTTCCTTAGCGCATAGGGAAGGGAATTGCCTTTCCCTCTTTTGTGAATATTCTCATTTTTGAAAAATTCTAAGTCATGAGAAGATAAGCCCCATCCTTTCTTACAAGGATTGGATTTCTTGGGTGGCACTGTGGTGTGGTGGAAGCAAGGGGCTTCTCTCAGATTCATAAAGGCCATCATAACAACTTCGGGCTTCATGGTGGGGACAGGGATCCAGGAGAGCTGAGTGGATGTGTGACATTTCTAGTAGATTCTGTCATCATTCCAAAGGAATGATGATTCTGTCATCATTCCAGCTCCATTATTTGAAGTAAAACACATTGCCAAATCTGACTCTAACCTGACATTTTAGACCTATTAGAGAAATAGGAAGAAAGCCCCTCCAGTGGAAGGACTGGACTTGAAAGAAGTTCTGCAGGAAGGTGCATGCAATTGGATAGTGAAACGTGGGCAACATTGCTATTGAATTGTAAGGTTTGCACTTCATTTTTCATAGTTTAATTGCTGTGTTCTGGCTGTTGAAAACACTTGGTGAGGTTTGAATGAGGATTATATAATCATTCTAGTATTCATAGGAAAATGATTATGGCTCTCCATTTGTAAAACAAAAGAAATACTTTCGGAAACAGTATTTTAGACCTGAAGAAATTGTTTGTATTAGGTTAGGCATTTTGATCTAACAGAATCAGCTAAGGATAGTGGATCCTGGCTTTACACATTTCTTTGACCAAACCCAGCTGGCAACTTGAAGTTGTTATGGTGTGGCTTCCAGGTTGCCTAGAGGTGAATCCTACCGACATCACTTTTTTTGTTTGTTTGTTTTTTGAGACAGAGTCTTGCTCTGTCCACAGGCTGGAGTTCAGTGGCGCGATCTCAGCTCGCTGCAACCTTCACCTCCTGGGTTCAAGTGATTCTCCTGCCTCAGCCTCCCGAGTAGCTGAGACTACAAGCGCGTGCCACCACACCCAGCTAATTTTTGTATTTTTAGTAGAGACGAGGTTTCACTGCATTGGCCAGGATGGTCTCAATCTCTTGACCTCGTGATCCGCCCGCCTCGGCCTCCCAAAGTGCTGGGATTACAGGCATGAGCCACTGCGCCCAGCCCCAACATCACTTTTATAGCTTTCTGTGCCTCCTTCTGTGGGCCTTGGTGTATGAAGCCACTTGCCTTTCTCTGTAGGGAAGTGAGCAGAATCAGATTACTACTCATGATGCAGTCTGGGCAGGGCATACTGTCACCTTTGCCCATGGACACAGTTGTCAGGATAGGGGAGAAGCCCTTTAGGTCTGTCTTCTTGACACAGCTCTCCTACCAGGTTATGCTGGTGCTTTCGCTTGGTTTAAGACAACCAAGACCCTTGAGAATTACCCTGTCCTCAGATGGAGTGTCTGATGAAAAGAACAGATTCACTTTTTTGACAAAATGTGCATTAGCCATCTTTGGCAGTGTCTCTAATCGAAGGTTCCCCATGCCTGCTCTAGGAAAGTAAACTTTTTTCGGAATAAATCCTCAGATGGATTACTGAGTAGTCTTTGCACCATTCCCATCAGCCTCATCCAACTGAACGGTCACGCTCAGTGCAAAAAGCTGTTTTGCTGTCAAGATGTTTCAGTGTTTCTGGTCTTCCCTGGAACAGTTCAGTTGTTTAAATTTAGTAATTCAATCCTGACCAGTGTAAACCCACTTAATTACTGCAGCCTAAAGAATTCAGCTACTTCTACTCTTCATAAATGTGCCCAACCAAGTAAAGATGTGTTTTTAATATTCAACCCTGGAAAATTACTAATTCAGATGATAAAAGCTCATCATGTTTTGGCGTCTTTGTACTCAGATGGTGAACAGGCATATTTCACTGATTTGGACTTAGTGTACTTGATGAGAATGCTCAGGTTGAAGAGAGAGTTCTGTCACCAATCCAACATCTATAGCAATGCGGAAAAAGTCATCAACTCGTATTTCACTAATTTGATGTATGTTGTGATTTAGAGGGCGTGAAATAAGGTTTATATTTGAACTGTGTGGGGTAGGCGGAAGAAGGGATTGCTTAAGCAAATGGTGGAGTGATTGTGGAACAAGATGTCTCTAAGATGAGAAGCTATTTTCTTGCATCATAGAAGCACTCTTTTTACCCATAAGTGATTGTGCTAACTATAAATCATTTATATCTGTACATTAAAGCAGATTCTCTCAATTAGGCAAATTTGGTTAGCCAAGTCCAAATTATTGTTTGTACTTGAAAGTAATAAAGCTGCATCTCCTTAAAAATATATTCTGTAGTTAAGACTTGTCTTGCTTTTCCCCACAATGGCTTCAGACATTTTATCCAGCCAATTGAGGGACTTTTCAAAAGTCAGTGTATTTTTGAAAACGGAACAACCCCTTGAGTGATCTGAGGTGGCTCTGTTCTTTTACTGTTTCTACATCTTCTAGAAGGTAAACTCAACAATATAACCATTTCTGAAGGTGATCCAAAAAGCAAAAAAATAGAAGTAAAACTCTAGGAAATAATTTTGGTGAATTTCATGAATAGTTGCAAGTGAAGGGGTGGGGTGGGTAAACGTCCCATTTTGTAGGTTCCAGACCTTGGAATACTCTTCTTCTCTCTTACCCAAGGATGTGTCTATCCAGCACATCTTTGCATGAGTTCTTTCCTCCTCAAACTTACGGGGCTTCTTGTCATTTGCATACTATGGCCCTGCACCTTTGATCCCCTGACAGCATCATTAAGGGCAGATTGTCATTCCTGTTTTACAGATGAGAAAGCTGTGGCTTGGTAAAGTGATTCATTGCCTAGAGGAGTTGTAGTAGGTGGTGAGGCCGAAGCCCTGATTTTCAGCCCCCACAAACCTGGATTTTTTTCCATGTTTTCATGTTTCCTTGTCTGTTCTTTCTGTATTTCAAGTCTCTTCAAACCCCAACTGCTGCCTTCTCCCTCCACCACCTGTGTGCACGGTTCAACCTGTCTTATGCTTTGCTTCCAGGGAGTCTCCCCAGCCACATCTTTGAGCATTTACTTGGCTCTTGTTCAACCTTGGTAACTCGCCATTACCAACAGGGCACATCTGGATTCCTTAACATAATGGAGCCCTAGCTAATTTCTTCAAGCAAACAGTTCTTGTTCTTCTATTTATTCCCACCCTTGCACTTTGGGTGTTGATCTCCCGCTATCTTTAAAGCCTCTGCTGACCAGCATACCCTACTCCAGCCTCACTGAGCATTTTTGTGTAAGGTTAGTGGTACAGTTCATTTAGCAATAAATACTGTTGTACCTTTTGCAGTAGACAACTATTAACTTTCATCTTGATTCTCAATTTTTTTTTCAAAATACAGGTGAATACCTGGTTTCCCCAGCAACATTGTAAGATTGAGAGTA
Source organism: Macaca nemestrina (assembly GCF_043159975.1). NCBI lineage: Eukaryota > Metazoa > Chordata > Mammalia > Primates > Cercopithecidae > Macaca > Macaca nemestrina. The sequence goes on along the minus strand of NC_092138.1, from coordinate 91,584,926 downwards.
GGAACTCAGTGAGATCTTAACAAATTCCATGGATTGTCTTAAGAGCTATCTAAACTTGGAAGAAAAATAACTTCCAAAGCATCTAAAATTGAAAATAAAAGATCAGAAGCAAAATGAAAGATCAATTCCACACAACTCTTCCTCTCTCAGACTTCCCTTTTCTGCCATATCCTGTAAACATCTAAAGTGTTCTGAGTACATTTGGACAGAATATTTAATGATCACACTGTGATTAGACATGAGTAGTCCTTGCCAGTAGGATGTGCCTGTCCTTTGCATTTTAACCACATGTTCTGTGCTCTCTGTGGTAAAGATAATCTAACAGTAATAAAAACTTATGGAGAAAGTTACCCAGAGTTCCTTTATCATTATGATTTTTAATACTCTCTTCTAATCCTTATGTGCATGTGTATGGATTTATGTACTGCAAATCATTGTTTTGTAATATGTTCTCAAAAATGCGCGTTAGGTTTTTACAACTACCATAATATTTTGTAATTTTCCTTCATTACTGTAATTTGCTAAATCTTTTATGTTTTGGTAGATAATTAGGTAGTTTCCAGTTCTGCTTTTTAGAAAATACTACAGAGAACTTCTTTGTGCATATTTCCTTAGAACAAGCTCCAGTAGAAGACTTACTCGCAAAAACAATGGAAATTTTTCTTAATATTTTCTGTTACAGGTACAGAAGAGTGCTTACAACACACAGTTTTGTTGAATAGTTATGAAGTGAACACTTGTCTAACCACTGCCCAAGTCAAGAAAGAACATTTCTAAACATGTTTGCCAATTTAATAGATAGAAAGGAAGTATCTCAAGGTTGCTTTAACTGACATTTCTTTAACACATGACAACATATTTTTATGGTGGGGGGAGACTAGAGAGAAAATGACATATTTTTATGTGTGCTTATTTGTATCTCTTGAATTCTGTCTGCATCTTTTACCCATTTATTTTATTACACTTTCAAATACTTGTGAAAATATTGGTCGAGATGAATTATGGCTATAAATAAAATTTCACTAATCTAGTTATCACTGATTTAGAAATAATAGTTCAACCCAAGACATGCGTTGAAGTGTTCTTTGATTACATAGAAAGGATTTGTGTCAAGTGAACCTATACACAATCTGTTTACATACTATTGGTTTATATGGTACATCACAAATTATGCAAAAAGTAGATCTAGTAAGACCCAGTACCAAAGATTAGAGCTAGTCAACAATACTATTTAAAGGAAAATATGGACAATCATGAGTCAAAAGATTTTTTCCCCAAATTAACCATAATATATATTGAAGTTTAAAATGAATTCATTTTGGAAAGCAACCAAGCACAGATTCGAAGAACGTAGTAATCCTGTGTTTTATTTTTACTCAGTGCAGACTTGGGGGTGTCAGGTGTGCTTTTATATCTCAGCCTCTCTAAGTTCAGAGATTTTCCGTCGGAAACTTGTCATAGGACAGCACACGTTCCTGAGACTGTCGTTCGGCAGGTCTAGCCATGTAGGGCAGCTCTTGCACTGGTTCATCATGCAGACTCTAAGGGCATAAGGCTTAAACTATTTGACAGACGAACAGCAAAACAACACTTAAGAAGTCTGTGTGTTGGAAGAAATGGAGAGGTGGAAGTAATTAAGAGTTGCTTTTTTAGTTTTCCTCTTCTCCCTCACCCGACTATGTCTTGAGAACAAGAACCATGTCTCATCCTTTGTGCTTACATCACCTAGAACTACAAAGTAAACTGGAGGAAGGGATGAATGGCTTGATGGGTGAACGGGCCTTGGGTTGGTCTACATTTCTGTAATCCAGTGTTCACAAAATGTACTTTCCTTCCAGCATTACCTGGAAACTTTCCACCAGTATCACCTGGAAACATCAGTATCACCTGGAAGCTTGTTAGGAATGCTAATTATCAGGCCGCACCCAGACCTAATGAATCAAACTTTGGGGCTGGAGACCCACAGCTGTTGGCCATGCTCCCTAAGGGTGAGAACCCCAGCTATTATCTAGCCTGTTCTGCCACCTAGTGGAAAGTTTGGGAGTTGCATCTGGTGATGAGAGCCAGATTCTGTTGCTGTTGAAGACATTTAATTATACCAAGGACTTTCTTGCACTTAAGGTTACTGCACATTCTGAGACTGAGTTTTGTTCTTGTTTCCCAGGCTGGAGTGCAGTGGCATGACCTCTGCCTCCCAGGTTCAAGCAATTCTCCTGCCTCAGCCTCCCAGGTAGCTGGGATTACAGGCGCACACCACCATGCCCAGCTAATTTTTATTTTTAGTAGAGATGGGGTTTCACCATGTTGGCCAGGGTGGTCTCAAACTCCTGACCTCAGGTGATCCGCCCACCTCGGCCTCCCAAAGTGTTGGCATTACAGGAGTGAGCCACCACACCCGGCCTGAATGTGTTCTAATACTGTACTTGCCTTCTACTTTATTTCCAGTTATCACAGGGCATGTCATGTCAAGACATCAGTAGGCAGCAGAAGGAACTGTCAACAGAGTAAATAGACAATCTACAGAATGGGAGAAAATATTTGCATACTATGTATCTGACAAAGGTCTAATATTCAGCATCTATAAGGATCCTAGCAAATCTACAGGAAAAAATAAAAAAAAAACATTAAAAAGTGGGCAAAGGACATGAACACTTTTCAAAAGAAGACATACCTGTGTCCAAAAAAAGCATATTAAAGCTCAATATCACTGATCATTAGAGAAATGCAAATCAAAACCACACCAGTCAGAATAGCTATTATTAAAAAGTCAAAAAACAACATGGCCAGGTGTGGTGACTCACACCTGTAATCTCAGAACTTTGGGAGTCTGAGGCTGGTGGATTGCTTGAGCCCAGGAGTTGGAGACCAGCCTGGGTAACATGGGGAAACTGCATCTCTACAGAAAATACAAAAATTAGCCGGATGTGGCGACATGCGCACATAGTCCCAGCCATTCGGGAGGCTAAGATGGGAAAATTGCTTGAGCCGGGAAGGCATAGGTTGCAGTGAGCCATGATTATGCTACTGCACTGCAGCCTGGGTGACAAAGCAGGACTCCGTTTCAAAAAAAAAAAAAAGTTGGCCAGGCCAGGTGGCTCATGCTTTAATCCCAACACTTTGAGAGGCAGAGGTGGGTGGATCACCTGAGGATAGGAGTTTGACACCAGCCTGGCCAACATGGTGAAAACCCATCTCTATTAAAAATACGAAAAAGCCGGACGTGGTGGTGGGCGCCTGTAATCCTCGTTACTCAGGAGGCTGAGTTAGAAGAATAGCTTGAACCTGAGAGGCGGAGGTTACAGTGAGCCGAGATCATGCCACTGCACTCTTGCCTGGGCAACACAGTGACAGTTTGTCGTCTAAAAAAAAAAAAAACTTTGGAGAGGTGGAGAAAAGGGATACATATACACTGTTGGTGGGAGTGTAAAGGGAGTGTAAATTAGTTCAACCATTGTGGAAAGCAGTGTGGTGATTCCTCAAAGAGCTTAAAAACCAGAACTGCCATTCAACCCAGCAATCCCACTACTGGGTATATGCCCAAAGGAATATAAATCGTTCTACCATAAAGATACATGCACGTCTGCTGGGTGTAGTGGCTCATGCTTGTAATCCCAGCACTTTGGGAGGCTGAGGCAGGTGGATCACCTGAGGTCAGGAGTTCAAGACCAGCCTGGCCAACATGGTGAAACCCCATCTCTACTAAAAATACAAAAATTAGCCGGGCGTGGTGGTGTGCACCTGTAGTCCCAGCTACTTGGGAGGCTGAGGCAGGAGAATCGCTTTAACCCAGGAGGCGGAGGTTGCAGTGAGCTGAGATTAGGCCACTGCACTCCATCCTGGGCAACTTCGTCTCAAAAAACAAACAAAAAACCAGCAACTGAATAGCAAAACCAAGGACCCAAACAGTACTTTCAACAAAGCTAGGTACAAGGTAACCTCATGAGCCCCTGAATACAAGTGGTTGAGGCAAAATGCCTATTGCCACAAGAACATTTTTGTAAGAGGAAAATGAAAGAAGGAAAAGAGATAGTATATGAGAGGCCTGAGAACAGGAGAATCCAAAATAGGTAACAGGTGATCAATGGACAGTTGGGCTGCCAATCTGAAAACATCAGCTGAAGCTGGGAGAGGCGCTGTCCTCTCCAACAGTGGATGAGAACAAGGACCTAAGGCAAGAACGCCTGAAAGGGCTGGAGCACTGTAGCCCTTATAAACAGTTCAGACTGATTGGCTCTCTTTTAAGACAAGGCCCCACACCAGGGAAAACTGGGGCTAAAACTCCTGGGAGCAGGACAGCGACAAGAGAGGAAAGTAGAAGATGGCCGAGACTCAAGAAAGGATTAAAAACAGAGGCAGGAAAATCCAGAAAGCAGGTTGCAATATGTTTGAACTCCACACATAAACAAGAGAAGAGGGGCTGCTCTAAGAAGATTGAAAAGCTTGCCTGAACACTCATTCCAAAAAGTCAGGAAAACAAATTTTACATAAAAATAATATAAAAGTATCAAGATTAAATTCTGTACACAGTTGTTAAGAAAAAAAATGCAAAGAGGGAGCAGATTAACATCCTTACAGACAATGAAAACACACCATAAAACAGACCAAGACTAACTTACTTAAAAACAAATACATCAGCCTGGGCATGGTGGCTCACACCTGTAATCCCAGCACTTTGGGAGGCCGAGGCAGGCTGATCACTTGAGCCCAAGAGTTCAAGACCAGCCTGAGCAACATGGTGAAACCCCATCTCTACAAACAAACAAACAAAAAAAATTAGCTGGGGATGGTGGCATGTGCCTATAACCCCAGCTACTCAGGAAGCTGAGGTGGAAAGATCACTTGAGCCTGGGAGGTCCAGGCTGCAGTGAGCCATGGTTGAGCCAGTGACTCCAGGCTGGACAACAGAGTGAGACCTCATCTCAAGAAAAAAAAAATAATAATAATAACAGATAAACAGATAATGACTTAAGAGATAAAAGACAGTGAAAAAGAAAAATATGTTTAAATAAAAAGGAAATGAAGAGATAAACAAGATTTGAGGGAAACTGACAAATATTGAAAGCAGCAAAGATGAAACATACAGGTAATAGGAGTTCCAAAAGAAGAAAACCAAGCAAGGGAGGAACAGAACAAATGCCAAAAGATATAATTCAAGAAAACATTTCAGAAATTGAAAAAAGGTTGAAACTAAAATTGAAAGTATACCAACAGAATATACACCCTGAGGGACCAACATTAAAACATTCCATTAAACTTGTTAAACTTTAAATAAAAAGCAAATATTATTTGGGTATCCAAATAGTTGATGAGGAAAAATTCCTCTTAATAAAAGTATTCCAACTCTAAATGGGAAAAAGATAGAATATAACTAGTTTGCAACTCCTCTGAATAAATAGATAGGCATTGAGCATCAGCCACTCCTAAGATCTCAAAGAAAAAACAAATCATAATGTGTCTCCTATAGTCATGCCAAATACCCTTGGTAGTCTTGCCAAATGGACCAAACGTGGTTTTGAACCATTCTCTGAACCTAGGTACCAACTTGCAGGAAATGCCAAGGATAGAGAGAAATGTTGAACGCAACAGGAGTATAAAATCAGCAAAATCCAGACTGCAAGAAACTGCAGTAAATGGCCTGGGTTTTTCAACAGATACATTGTAAGGAAATGAAAGGGGTGGAGGAAGAATCCATAAATTGAAAGAGGCAGGGCCACGCCTGATGGCTCATGCCTGTAATTCCAGCACTTTGGGAGGCTGAGGCAGGTGGATTACCTGAGGTCAGAAGTTTGAGACCAGCCTGGTCAAAATGATGAAACTCATCTCTACTAAAAATACAAAAAAATTAGCCGGGCGTAGTGGCACATGCCTGTAGTCCCAGCTACTCGGGAGACTGAGGCAGGAGAATCGCTTGAACCTGGGAGATGGAGGTTGCGGTGAGCCGAGATCACACCATTGCACGCCAGCCCAGGCAACAAGAGCAAAACTCCGTTTCAAAAAAAAAAAAAAAAAAAAAAAAGAAGATACATGAATAAGAACTTAAGAAGATGCTTAACATCGTTAGTAAACAGGGAAACATCTAAATAGAATGGCTAAAATTTAAAAAACCAACCAAACCAAGTACTAGAGAAGACGTGGAGCAACTGGGGATCTCATACACTGCTAACAGGAATGAAAAATGACACAACCACTTTGGAAAAAGACGTGGCAGTTTCTTAAAGTTTAATAGACACCTACCATATGACACAGCCATTCCATTCTCAGCTTTTTTTTTATCCAAAAGAAATAGAAACATACATCAACACACAGCCTGCCCAACATGGTACAAACCCATCTCTACTAAAAATACAAAAATTAGCCAGGAGTGGTGGCACGCACTTGTAATCCCACTTAGGAGGTTTCAGTGAGCCGAGATTGTGTCACTGTACTCCATCCTGGGCAACAGAGTGAGACCCTGTCTCAAAACAAACAAACAAACAAACCCATACATCAACACAAAGATTTGTACCTAGATATTTATAGCAGCTTCATTTGTAATAGCCCCCAAACTGGAAACACCCCCAAATATGTATTAACAGATAAATGGATGTATAATTGAGATCTATTTGTTCAATGAAATACTAATCAACAATCAAAGGAAAAATTATCAATATATGCAATGATATGAGTGAACCTCAGAATTATGATGCTGAGTAAAATAAGCCTGATAAAAAGAATGCACACCATATGCTTCTATTTATACAAAATTCTATCTATAAAATTAATCTCCAGTGACAGAAAGCAGATCAATGGTTATCTGGGATGGAGCTGGAGGAAAGGATGACCACGAAGGTGCTATGGTCTGAGTTTGTGTCCCCCCACAATTCATATATTGAAATCTTAACCTTCAAGGTGATGGTATTAGGAAGTGGCCCTTCAGGAGGTGATTAGGTGGTAAGGGTGGAGCCTCCATGAATAGGATTAGTGTCCTCATAAAAGAGACTCAGTGAGTCTGTTCCCTCTTCTGCCTGGGAGGTTACTGTGAGAAGACAGGTGTCTATGAAGAAGCTGACCCTTACCAGACATCTTGATCAAGGTCTTCCAGCCTCCAGAACTGTGAGAAACAAATCTCTGTTGTTGGCTGGGTGCAGTGCCTCACGCCTGTCATCTTAGCACTTTGGGAAGCCGAGGTGGGCAAATGGCCTGAGGTCAGCAGTTCAAGACCAGCCTGGCCAACATGGTGAAACCCCGTCTCTACTTAAAAAAAAAAAAAAAGTTAACTGGGAGTGGTAGTGGGTGCCTGTAATCCCAGCAACTTGGGAGGCTGAGGCACAAGAATTGCTTGAACCCGGGAGGCAGAGGTTGCAGCGAGCCGAGATCACGCCACTGTATTCCAGCCTGAGTGACAGAATGACACTCTGTCTCAAAAAATAAAATAAAATATAAATAAATAAATAAATACATTTCTGTTGTTTATAAACCACCCAGTCTATAATATTCTGTTAATAACAGCCTGAACAGGCTAAGATAGAGGGGTACAAGGAAGCTTTAGGGGTGATTGAGATGTTCATTATCTTGATTATAGTGATGGTTTGACAGGTGTATACTTATGTCAAAGCTCATCAAATTGAATGTTTTAAATACGTGTAGTTTACTGTATGTTAAGTGTACTTCATTAAAGTGGTACAGAATGATTTCTTGTTCTTGCTTTATCTTTATTTTCCTAAGTTTATTTACCGCGCATGTTCTTGGTTGGTCTATTCCAATAATTTTGCTTCAGATGGTAGATGTTCGTCGTCCTCTTTTTACTGTGTTTGTACTCCTCAGGTGGCTAATTAGTTTGATCAATGAGCTCCTGTTCCCTTGAAGTTATCAGCCACTCTGCATGGCAACTTCTAGGGGAAGGACTGAGGACCAGTCTGTCTCTCCCTCTGGGTTTAAGGAGAGAGGAGATAAGCCCTGGTCACAGAGTGCCCCCCAGTTTTTTTTTTTTAAGAGATAGAGTCTCTGTCATCCAGGCCAGAGTGCAATGGTGTGATCACAGCACACTGCTACCCTTAACTCCTGGGCTCAAGCAATCCTCCCACCTCAGCCACCCGAGTAGTTAGGACCACAGGTGTGCGCCACCACACCAGGCTAATTATTTTATTTTATTTTGTAGAGATAGGGTCTCACTGTGTTGCCTAGGCTGGTCTCAAGTCCTAGCCTCAAATGAGCCTCCCACCTCAGCCTCCCAAAATGTTGGGATTACAGGCGTGAGCCACCACACCTGTCCAAAACCCCTCTTGATCCCTCTGGTCTAATCACATCTTTCTAGGTGAGAGTTATCCTCTGGTCAGGGATTTGCCCTTAAATTTGTACTAAACAGCCAGCAGTGATAGGAGGCGTCTTTCTGGGAAATAATCTCTTAATTTCACTTAACTTTTCTCCTTATTAGGGCATGTTGCTTTCCTGGAAGGCTGATCCATGTGGCCTGGCTATGCTGATGGTTTCTAAAGGGAAGAAGTAGGATGTAGGTAGTGATTGTCCCAAGACAACACGTGGGTGAGCAACAGCGACCTTCCTGGCCTGTACTCTCTCTCTACCGCCTCCATCAGCCCTTAACCCAGGCTGCCGGCACTTCCCTCCTTGCCCGTGAGTATAGAAATCATTGCAGACAGAATTCTGTCACCCCAGAGGCGGCTGCTTCTTTTTTTTGAGATGGAGTCTCGCTCGGTCGCCCAGGCTGGAGTGCAGTGGTGCAATCTCGGCTCACTGCCTCCTGGGTTTAAGCAATTCTCCTGCCTCAGCCTCCTGAGTAGCTGGGATTACAGGTGCCCGCCACCACACCCAGCTAATTTTTGTATTTTTAGTAGAGACACAGTTTTACCATGTTGACCAGGCTGATCCTGAACTCCTGACTTCAGGAATCCATCCGCCTTGGCATCCCAAAGTGCCAAGATTACAGGGGTGAGCCACCATGCCCAGCTGATCTTGTTCTTTTTTATGACTGCATAGTATTCTATGGTCTATATGTACCACATTTTCTGTACCCAATCTGCCACTGATGGGTATTTAGGTTGATTCCATGTATTTGCCATTATGAATAGTGATGTAATGAACATACATGTGCATTTATCTTTATGGCAGAACAATTTATATTCCTTTAGATATCTATCCAGCTGTGGGACTGCCAGGTCAAATGCTAGCTGTGGTTTTAGTTCCTTGAGGAATTGCCACACTGCTTTCCACAGTGGTTGAACTAATTTGCACTCCCACCAGCAGTGTGTAAGTGCTTCCTTTTCTCTGCAACCTGGCCAGCATCTGTTATTTTTTGACTTTTTTTTTTTTTTTTTTTTAAGACAGCGTTTTGCTCTTGTCACCCAGGCTTGAGTGCAATGGCATTATGTCAGCTCACTGCAACCTCTGCCTCCCAGGTTCAAGCAATTCTCCTGCCTCAGCCTCCCAAGTAGCTGGGATTACAGGCGCCCGCCATCCCGCCCAGCTAATTTTTGTATTTTTAGTAGAGACAGGGTTTCACCACTTTGGCCAGGCTGGTCTGGAACTCCTGACCTCAGGTAATCCACCTGCCTCGGCCTCCCAAACTGCTGGGATCACAAGCGTGAGCCACTGCGCCTGGCCTTGACTTTTTAGTAATAGCCATTCTGACCTGTGTGACATGGTATCTTGCTGTGGTTTTGATTTGCATTTCTCTAACAATCAGTGATACTGAGCATTTTTTCATGTGCCTGTTGGCCACATGTATGTCTTCTTTTGAAAAGTGTCTGTTCATATTCTTTGCCCATTTTTTAATGGGGTTATTTTTTGCTTGCACATTTATTTAAGTTTTTTTGTACATTCTGGATATTAGACCTTTGTCAGATGTATAGTTTGCAAATATTTTCTCCCATTCCGTAAGCTGCCTGTTTACTCTGTAAAACCAATTAGTATTCTTTGATGAGGTAGTCTAGATCTGAAAATTAGGTTCTGAGCATCATAACACTAAAGGCAACAAGAGCTTCAGAGAAGTGTAAAATAGTTTACTGATTCAAAAGCCAGAAAAAGAAAGAACTTTTAAACATATTTTGACAAATACTTTAGAATAATATTCATTCGAGTTAGCATTCAGTGAATGTGAGTGGCTGACATGACCCTGTTCTTAGCGTTAAGAAAATTGAAGTATAGGGAATCCTAAATAAGTTAAAATGATATCTTGCACCAGCTTAACAAGTTAACCTTTTTTTTTTTTTTTTTTTTTTTTTGGGCGATGAAGTCTCACTCTGTCACCCAGTCTGGAGTGCAGTGGCACTATCTTGGCTCACTGCAACCTCCACCTCCCGGGTTCAGGCGACTCTCTTGCCTCAGCCTCCTGAGTAGCTGGGACTACAGATGCGCACCACCACGCTTGGCTAATTTTTGTATTTTTAGTAGAGACGAGATTTCACCACGTTGGTCAGGCTGGTCTCGAACTCCTGACCTCGTGATCCGCCCTCCTCGGCCTCCCAAAGTGCTGGGATTACAGGCAAGAGCCATCGTGCTCGGCCTAACAAGTTAAACTATATTAATTTGCATTTGACAGTTGCATTTAACAGATTTGTATTAATTTGCATTTAACATTGCATTCAACAAATCCCACTGGCCTCCAGGCTGTACTCTGAGTATACTAAGATGTTTACCGCTTTGGAGTTTTTTACCTATTGTTCCATTTGCCTGAAATGGAAGTGTTTCTCCTGGATCTTCACAGGTTTTGCTACTTCTCAGTACTCAGAGCTATCCTCAAATTTCACCTTTGTAGAGAAGATTTCCATGACCACTCTATCTATAAGAACCTGATCTCCACCCTCAATCATTCTTGAACTCCATATTTTGTTTTTCTTCACAGCACTTATCTCCATATGGGATTATACTGTCCCATATATCTATCCATTTACTAATTGATTGCACGTCTTCGCCCATCTGAGGCTTGGGGCTTCTTCCATCTTGTTCCACAAGGCACAGTTCTCCAACACATGGGATAATACAATACTTGGTACAAAGCAGACACTCAGTTAAAGAACTGCTAGATTAATTTTAAAAATCCCCTGTGCATTGCCACGTCTGTCAGTTATCTATTGCTGTGTAATAATCTACTCTGAAACTTAGTGGCTTAAAATAATGATTTGTTATTTTTCACAATTTGGTGGGTTGACTGGGTCTGCTGGGCTCACCAGGCAGTTTACAATCACTGGTGGCTGGTCCAGGAATATGTGGGCTAAGACAGCTTTATCCACAAGGCTGGGGCGTCAGCTGGGATAGCTGGGCTTCTCTGCATGGTCTTTCAACCTAGGCTTCTGAACTCAATGCCAGAAGCCTCCCAAGAAAGCAAAGGGAGAAGCAGTGAGACCTCGAGGTCTAGGCTCCGGAACTCGGCAAGTCACTTCTACCACGTTCTCTTGGTCAAAGCAAGTCCAGAATCAAGGGGTGAGGAAATAGATCTACCTTTTGATGGGAGAAACTGCAAAACACCATGACCCTGCTTTTCAACATACCACATTACTCCACAGCAGCCTGCTTTCTTTCCTTCTTTTTCCCTCCCCTCCCCTCCCCTCCCCTCCCCTTCCCTTCCCTTTCTTTTCTTTCTGATAGAGTCTCACTCTGTTGTCCAGGCTGGAGTGCAGTGGCACAATCTCCGCTCATTGATAGAAACAGGATATGAGTGCTTCATTGATTCATTCATTCAAAAAATATTTGTTGCACATCTGCTACATGCTGTTTTCAACACACTAGATCCTGGTAATTAATGGTAAACAGACATGATTCTCACTCTTCTGGTGTTTACAGTATTTAAATTCTGCTAATGTTTGTTGGACATCTACCATACATTATACATTTTTTAAAAGTTTTTTCAGTATAGAGATGGGGTCTCACTATGTTGGCCAGGCTCATCTCAAACTCCTGACTTCAGGTGATCCACCCACCTCGGCCTCCCAAAGTGCTGGGATTATAGACGTGAGCCACTGCGCCTGGCCCCAAAGCAGTTTTCCTAGTTTGTAAATAGCATTAAAGAGATCATCCGCCTTTGCTCAGCCCAGTGCCTGGCAGCCAACAAGCCCTCGCTGCTGGTCCGGTGATGAATGAATGTCATCAGTGATTGATTCCACAGTCTTCAACAATGTGCCACTTCTCTAGACATATTGGCCTATACTGTCCCCTAGTGGAATTTGAGGATTGGTACATCCCACCTGAGACCTGGGATACATTCTCTAATGGGAGATTGAATTGTAGGAATCCAGGTTACAGATAAGGGCAGTGGCCCCTGAACTTTAGCACAGATACAAGTTATAGAGTGATCTTATTAAGAATGGCAGATTCGGCCGGGCGCAGTGGCTCACACCTGTAATCCCAGCACTTTGGGAGGCCGAAGCAGGCAGATCATGAGGTCAAGAGATCGAGACCATCCTGGCCAACGTAGTGAAACCCCGTCTCTACTAAAAATACAAAAATTAGCTGGGCATGGTGGCACGTGCCTGTGATCCCAGCTACTCAGGAGGCTGAGGCAGGAGAATCGCTTGAACCCGGGAAGTGGAGGTTGCAGTGAGCCGAGATCCGCCACTGCACTCCAGCCTGGTGACAGAGAGAGACTCTGTCTCAAAATAAATAAAGAAATAAAGAATAGCAGATTCCTGCGCTCTATCTCAGTAAGTTCAATAAGTCTGAAAAAGTCTAAATTCACTAAGTCCTAGCCCTTTATTCAACCTCTGTAATGAGTGGGTGCTCGAGGTTGAGGCTACAGTTGTGGGAAGAGGACCCTATGTTTAAGGGCAGCGAGATGAGCTTTAGAAAACAGATCTGTCACTTAGTCTGTGTAACCATGGGAAATCCACTTAATATCTGTGATTCTAGTTCTCTCATCTGTGAAACAGAATTAATGGTACCTATCTCATAGGGCTGTTGTAAGATTAGAAATAGTGCCTAGTTACAATGCTTAGTAGCTAAATTATAACTCATTAAGTGGAGGTTAACATTATTGGTATAGCACAATGACAAAGGTTCATAAAAATGTATAGCATTGGCCAGGTGTGGTGGCTCATGCCTGTAATCCCAGCACTTTGGGAGGCCAAGGCAGGAGGATCACTTGAGCCCAGGAATTTGAGACCAGCGTGGGCAACATAGTGAGACCCCATCTCTATACTGAAAAAAACTTTAAAAATATGTGAAGTGTATAATAGATGTCCAACGAACATTAGCAGAATTTAAATACTGTAAGCCACCAGAAGAGTGAGAATCATGTCTGCTTACCATTGATTACCAGGATCTAGGGTGTTAAAAACAGCATGCAGTAGGTGCGCAACAAATATTTTTTGAATGAATGAATGAGGCACTCACATCCTGTTTCTATCAGTGTGAATGTTTGTTTTCCCAATGTATATTTCTTTATAAGCACTGGATGTACCAGAAATTTGGTGTGTGTGTGTGTGTGTGTGTGTGTGTTTTAAGTTGTTTTGTTTTAAGTTCTCCAAGGACTTGCAGACACTTGTTTTTTGTGTATCTCAACACTGACTAAGCTGCCAGGAGTCAAGCTGTTTTTAGAAAAGTTCTTTTTGTTCAGTAGAACACTGACTACAAAAAGAAAAAGAAAAAAAAAGAGTTTTTTTGTTTGTTTGTTTGTTTTAGTTATCTAGTGATAAGAACACCAGCCTTGGAGACAAACTACCTCAGTTCAAATCTCAGTTCTAACTAGTTGTGTTACTTTAGCAAGTCGCTCACCCACTCTGGGCCTCAGTTTCCCCATTTGGAACATGAGGGAGTTTGAGGATCATTTCTAATGTGTTAAGATTCTGTATGTCTAGTTCAGTGTCTTAAATAATCCCTTTATCATAAAACTAATACATGTCTATTGCCAAATATTTGAAAAATACCAAAAGGAGTAAATAAGGAAGTAAAAACCACTGTCAATAGCACTCACACAGAAGAACCACTGTTGACATTTGGGTGAATATTCTTCTAGTCCTCTTTATAGCTATGGATAGTTTTTACCAAAAATTATCAGAACATACATTCCATTTTGTAATGTGCTCACTTAATATGTTAGCAGAATTTTTACATCGTCAGTGTTCTTCAAGAGCATGATTCTAATCTCTGTGGATGGTTGAATCATAATTCATTTAAACAATCCCTGTTGGATATTTAGGTTAGTTCTACTTTTTAGCAACTAGCCTTTATACAAATCTGTACCCACATCTCTAAATTTTTCCCCTTAGGTTAAATTGTAAAACTTTTTTTTTTTTTTTTTTTTTTAAATGAGACAGGGTCTCCCTCTATTGCCCAGGCTGGAGTGCAATGGGGTGATCATAGCTCACTGTAGCCTCAAACTCCTGGACTCAAACCATCCTCCACTTTAGCCTCCCCGTGTAGCTGGGGATACAGGTGCACACCACCAAACCTGGCCAAAACTTTTAAATATATCACCAAATTGCCCTCCAAGTGAAATTACACATATGTACACTCTCATTAGTAACATTTGAGTGGCTGTTTCCCCATGATCTCTCCAACATTGGTTATTGTGGTTTTTTAAAAGATCTTGCCAATGTCATGGGTAAAAAAATAGCATATCATTGTTTGAACCTAATGTTATTTTCATTATACTGTATTATTTCTGGTAGAATGTAAAATTGCATACACACTATTTTTACAACTTTGTAAAAATACATGGAACACACATGTATCAAGTGTGGAAAGAACAATAGAAAAATGTCAGTAGTTCTATGATGGGATTGTGATATAATTCTTTTATGTTGTAAATTTTTTTAATTAAAAAGAATCTCTGTAGCAGATGGCTACTTGTTCCTCCAAATTCCTCCCCTCTTCCTGGGCACAGTTGCCCAGCTAGAGGCTACATTTCCTAGCCTCCTGTGCAGCTGGATGTGACCATGTGGTTAAGTGTGGACTAACCAAATATTGAAAGGAAGTGATGTGAACATTTTCTGGGTCACCTCCAGATTTAAGCTCCTTATCTGGAGTGTTGGTTCTTCCTCCTTTCCCAGAGTGAGCAACCCAGCCTTGATTAAGCAAATAATGACACCTTAGGGGATGGAGAGCAACAGGGAAACCGTACCTGGCTTTTTTTTTTTTTTTTTTTTTTTTTTTGACAGAGTCTTGCTCTGTGGCCCGGTGGCATCATCTTGACTCATTGCAACCTCCGCCTCCTGGGTTCAAGCAATTCTCCCTGCCTCAGCCTCCCGAGTAACTGGGATTACAGGTGTCCACCACCACGCCCGCTAATTTTTGTATTTTTTAGTAGAGACGGAGTTTTGCCACATTAGCCAGGCTGGTCTTGAACTCCTGACCTCAAGTGATCCATCTGCCTCGGCCTCCCAAAGTGATGGGATTACAGGCATGTGCCACCGCGCCTGGCTGAAACTGTATCTGTTTATAGCAGCATCACCTGAACAACCCAGCCTGGTTGTTTTGTTTTGTAAGAGAAAAATTAATTTTGGGCCGGGCTTGATGGCTCACACCTGTAATCCTAGCACTTTGGGAGGCCAAGGTGGGCGGATCACAAGGTCAGAAGATTGAGACCATCCTGGCTAACACAGTGAAACCCCATCTCTACTAAAAACACAAAAAATTAGCCGAGCGTGGTGGTGGGTGCGTGTAGTCCCAGCTACTTGGGAGGCCGAGGCAGGAGAATGGAGGCGGGAGGCAGAGCTTGCAGCGAGCCGAGATCATGCCACTGCATTCCAGCTGGGCATCAGAGTGAGACTCCGTCTCAAAAAAAAAAGAATAATAATAATTTTGATGTTGTTAGCACCCACGATATTTTGGGGCCTCTGTTACAGCAGTGTAGCTGTGACCCTAATAATCTCAAATTTCTCCCTAAGATTGTGGACATTTTGGGGACCATTTCACAGTTTGTGGAGCTGTTTGGAAGCTGGTAGCAGAGGACTGGGAAGCTACTGTGTACTTTCCTGAATACTAGAAAATATTGGTTTTTTTATATTCCTTCATATAAATTTTAACAAAATTCTGTGTTAGTATATTTTTTGTTTACAAGGTTTGGAAATAAATATAATTAATGGTCGATACAAAATACAAAATCATAATGTAAAAATCACACTATAAGTATCCAAAAAAACAAGCTGCCAACC
The DNA here is from genome assembly GCF_043159975.1 of Macaca nemestrina. Lineage (NCBI taxonomy): Eukaryota > Metazoa > Chordata > Mammalia > Primates > Cercopithecidae > Macaca > Macaca nemestrina. The sequence continues at coordinate 91,568,844 of NC_092138.1, read as the reverse complement.
AACATACTCCATTGAGGATAAATTTCTTATTGATACTTTTAAGGCTACAGGTTATCAGTGGTTCTGCTACACTGTGTGCTTTTAATAGCAATGGTTGTGGTTTTCATGATCATGACAATAAGAAGCATACTTTTTTTTTTTTTTGAGACCGAGTCTCGCTCTGTCGCCCAGACTGGAGTGCAGTGGCGCCATCTCGGCTCACTGCAAGCTCTGCCTCCTGGGTTCACGCCGTTCTCCTGCCTCAGCCTCCCGAGCAACTAGGACTACAGGCGCCTGCAACCATGCCTGGCTAATTTTTGTTTTGTTTTGTATTTTTAGTAGAGATGGGATTTCACCGTGTTAGCCAGGTTGATCTCGATCTCCTGACCCGTCATCTGCCTGCCTCGGCCTCCCAAAGTGCTGGGATTACAGGCGTGAGCCACCACGCCTGGCCATTTTTATTCTATTTTTTAAGATAGGGTCTCACTCTGTTGCCTAGGCTGGAGAGCAGTAGTGCGATCTTGGCTCACTGAAACCTCTGCCTGCCGGGTCCAAGTGATTCTCCTGCCTCAACCTCCCAAGTAGCTGGGACTACAGGTGCACGGAACTACGCCCAGCTAATTTTGTATTATTAGTGGAGACACGGTTTCACCATATTGGCCAAGCTGGTCTCAAACTCCTGGTCTCATGTGATCCACCCCCTTGGTCTCCCAAAGTGCTGGGATTACAAGCAAGAAGCTTGTAAAAACAGTTCCAGGCTGGGCATGGTGGCTTTCACCTTTATCCTAGCAGTTTGGGAGGCCAAGGAAGATGGATCACTTGAGGTCAGGAGTTGGAGACCAGCCTGGCCAACATGATGAAACCCCGTCTCTACTAAAAATACAAAAATAAGCTGAGCATCATGGTAGGCACCTGTAATCCCAATTACTTGGGAGGCTGAGGCAGAAGAATTGCTCAAAACCCAGGTTTCAATGAGCCAATATGGCACCACTGCACTCCAGCCTGGGCAACAGAGTGAGACTCTGTCTTTAAATAAATAAATAAATAAATAAATAAATAAATAAAATAACAGTTTCACATTATTGGTTCAATTGAATGGATTCACAATTACTGCTGTTGAATGTATTTGCAGTCACTACTCTGGAAAGTACAGTGCCAGGTGGCACTCTGAGAAGTCAGCATTTGTCCCAGATACCGGATGTTGGCAAGAGACTCCAGCACCATACACAGGAAGTTTGGAAGGTACTCATCACAACGGTTCACCCACTATCTTCATGAACAACTGGTTCCACAGCCACCAGGATGACTTGGGTCCACGATTCTCATCACCATTATATAGCCCAGCTATGACCCACCCCCTGGGGACCCAGGGAGTCAGGACCTTCAAAATCTAGGGAAGGCAACAGTGACTTCAGCTTCCCCTCGTCACGTGGGAGGGGACCCTTCCTTTCTCCTGAGTGGGCCCTCTCCTAGAACCCGCAGTAGATGTAGGATGTCAGTGATCCCCAGCCTGCTCCTTAGTGAGGAAGCCTGGCTTCTGTTTCTCATTGTGACATGGCAGAGACAGGAATTTCAAGGCCAGAGGGCATGGATGTGCTTTCCAGCCCCACTTCTTACTATCGCGAGAACCAGTGTGGGCAAGGGATGCCATTTTGCATGTTGTCATGGTTTTTCCTCCACTTAACATCACCATTTGCAATTCACTTGTTGCTACATTGCCTTCGTAATTATCATTTTAGTAATTGTACATTATTTGACTGAACAATAGAGTTTACGTAAAAAGCTCCTTACTGTGGACTCTTTAAGTAGTTCCCAATTTTGTGTTACCACAAAAATTGCTGCAATTAATATCTTTTGCAATATGACTTTTTGCTTCTGTTGGATAATTCCCTCAGGAAATGGGGTGAGTTTTGACTACCTCTTAGACGAGAAGGATATTGTGGTAACAATATCCTTTTTGGCCTAGCAAACAATGAAGAAGGCCAGAACTATCCTTCGAGAAGAAGTGCTTAACTAAACTATGCTACCTCTAATTAATGAAATACTAGGCAACTATTTAAAGAAATTAGGATTACTTTATAATAGCCAAAAATGGAAGCAATTTAGATGTTCATCAGCTAATAAATAGACAAAATATGGTATTATATCCATACAGTGGAATATTACTCAGCCATAAAAAGGAATGAGATACATCCTACAACATGGATGAACCTTGAAAGCATTACGCTACATAAGATAAATTAGACACAGAAGGCCACATATAATATGATTCCATTTGTATGAAATGGCTAGAATAGGCAAATCATAGAGACAGAAAATAAGATAAGCAGTCCCTGGGGGCCAGGGGAAGGGGTCAATGGGGCATGATTGCTAACAGATACAGAGTTTCTTTTTGGGATGATGAAATTGTCCTGAATTAGGTAATAGTGATGACTGCAAGAAAGACCTCATGAATATGCTAAAAACTACTGACTTGTACACTTTAAAAGGGTGAGCTTTATACTGTAATAATACTGTAAAATTCTCAATTTTAAAAAAAGAGGAGGGTCGGGCACGGTAGCTCATGCCTGTAATCCCAGCACTTTGGGAGGCCGAGGCGGGCAGATCACCTGAGGTCAGTAGTTCGAGACCAGCCTGGCCAACATGGTGAAACCCCGTCTCTACTAAAAATACAAAAATTAGCTGGGTGTGGTGGCAGGCACTGGTAATCCCAGCTACTTGGGAGGCTGAGGCTGGAGAACCTCTTGAACCCGGGAGGTGAAAGTTTCAGTGAGCCAAGATTGTGCCATTGAACTCCAGCCTGGGTGACAAGAGCAAAACTCTGTCTCAAAAAAACAAAACAAAAAAACAAAAACAAAAACCAACAACAACAAAAAACAAATGAGAAAGATATAAATGTATTCACACCATGTATTGCTCATTGAAAAAAGCAAAGTACAGAATAACATCTATCCTATGCCATTTTTGTGAAAGTCTTTTTTCTGTATTTCATGGTTGAGATTGTAGGGCTTCTTCTAGAATATGTCAGTCTTGCCTTCACTCTGCCATAAGTTCAGGCAAGAGAGCAGCTCCTTTCTCTAAAGAGTAGAGAGCACCTGCCATGCACCAGGCACTGTGATAATGTATAACAATTTATGTGTAATGTATAATTATTCCAATTTTTCACATGGCAAAACTGTAAGGTAAGAGAGATGAGTGACTTGCCAAGTTTACACGGCAAGGACAGGAATGAAAACTCAAGCCTGTCTAACTCCAGAGAAGGAAGAGCTTGGGCTCTTGGAATCTAATTCTCAGCTTTGTTTGTTCCTTGTGGATTGTCAGGCCAAGGACCTGGAGGCTGCTCCACTTCAGGAAGCACAGCTTACAAGAATGCTGGTTTATGAATTTACACTGAGACGTTGTTCATGGTCCTTTATTTGAGAATGGTAGCAAGTGGACGTCAGAGACTCATCTTGCCCCAGGGGTATGCCATATATATATATATATTTTTTTTTTTTTTTTTGAGACAGAGTTTTGCTCTTGTTGCCCGGGCTGGAGTACAGTGGCGCGATCTCGGCTCACTGCAAGCTCTGCCTCCCGGGTTAACGCCATTCTCCTGCCTCAGCCTCCCGAGTAGCTGGGACTACAGGTGCCCGCCACCACCCCCAGCTACTTTTTTTTGGTATTTTAGTAGAGACGGAGTTTCACCGTGTTAGCCAGGATGGTCTCGATCTCCTGACCTCGTGATCCGCCTGTCTCGCCTCCCAAAGTGCTGGGATTACAGGTGTGAGCCACTGTACCCGGCCGACGCCCTACATTTTGGTGGAAATATTTCAGTAGCTCCTAACTGGTCCACGCATGTTGCTTGGATGTTCTATGCACCTTCACAAAGCTGTCCTTGCTAGGTTACTAACTAAAAAAGCCTTCCTGCCTACCAGCTGGTCAACAAACTCCTACTTCCCCATCAAAACCCAGCTAATATGTCCCTTCTGTTTTCTTTTTAACAACACCATTTATAGATCCTCCAACTAGAGCCTTTTTAATAACACTGGTAATGTTATCACATATTGAGCTCCCATTATCCGCTAGGCAATTTTAAGTATTGATATACTTGTTCCTTTTAATGTTCATGGTAATTATGCAATACAAGTATAACTATTTACATTTCTTCCAGATGAGGAAACAACCTCGAGATGTTAGGAAATTTGTCCAAAGTCTCACAACCAGGACATGAAGAAACAGATCTTTCTGACCCCAAAGTTCGTACTTTCCCCTTACACCACATCCCCTTTTCCTTGCACCGTTCACTTTGAATTGCAAATACTGCTTGTCACTTGTCACCATCTTCACCATTGCCCCGCAAGCCCTAGTAGGCAGGTGGTGGCTCTGATTTCAGGACTGCCACCCCATTGTCCAGTACAAGGCCTACTCTCATGTGGCGATCCTAAAAGTTCCATAGCAGTGAATTGTTTCATTTGCAGAAACACAGCTTGGAAAATAAAAGCAATGTGTTTGTCCTTTCCCTGCAAATGGGATAGGCCCACTGTCTCCCCCCGTGGAGGTGATAAGGGGGCAGGTCTTGCCTCCTTGAGGACTTGCAGATGTTTCCTGAGGACCTGAGAGCATTTCTGCTTCTGAGCTGCCTTGGTTGCCACTGCCAGTTAATGTGAGCTGCTGGGAAAGCCAGCTTCATGGCTCTGCTGCGTGTGGATGCCAACCACTGACTCCAGCCAGCTCTCCTGGAAATTGCCCTGAAATATTAAGGCTAGTAGAGGCCCACCAAGGATGGAGGCTGCATCACCAGCTTGCTGGATTCTCACTGAAGCCCAGCAGGATTTTCACTGCAGAAACTAAGCTTGTTAAGACCTCAAGCTTGGCAGTCAGCTCTAGCTTTGAAAATCTCCTCTACCACTTACTAAATCTGTGGTCTCTGGGCAAGTTTCTCAACCTTTCTTAGCCTCAATTCCCTCATCCATAACAGGAAGTAGTTGCCTCCTTTTCTAGGCTGTTGATTAAAAGAGATAATGCACATAAAACCCTTCCATTGAGCCTGGCACAGGGCCTGCATACAACAACCCCACCACAAATGATGATAACAATGATGATAATTGTTATCGCAACTGTCCATGGCAAATTTTTTCTTGTTTGCAGTTAAGAATCCTGATATGGCTAATATTAGTTGGGGGAGCAGAATAGTTTCTTTGGAAGGACAGGTTGTTTCAGCTAGATGAGTAGTTTTCCCCAGTCCAGGACCAGTCCTGCCTGAGAAAGTGATCTCCCACCTTTGGGTGTGAACATATGCTGTTCTAGATCCCAATTCCTGGGAAGGCAGAGGCCTGGTCAAAGCAAGACCTGTACTTTCCTGAATGCCAGGAAGCAATTACTTCTGTATCCCAACCACCTACCTCTAGACGGAGCAATTAACAATTATTAAACTAATTTATTATTTTTTGAAGAAAGTGAATAATAATTTTATAGTGAACAATATTTAAAAGTTAGAAAGTATTTTCTTAGGGTTTATGATACTTACATTACTTAAGCACACAAATACCCACAAAAAAGAAAATGGGCTTTATTGAAATTTTACACAATTATTTCTTGAACTCTTCCGGTTTTCATCAACAGGGCTCCAGGGAGAAACTGATTGACTTGTGCAGTCTGAGTTTCCAGTATTTTCCCTGGACATTCTTTCATATATACTTTTCTATATTTTGATGGATTTCATTTCGTCATTTTAAAGTTTGTCATAATATTCTTTCAAATGGGGGCCAAAGTTTGCCCATCCACCTGTCATTTGGGACCTGGGTAGGCCCCACTTTATGTAATCATGCACAATACTAGCAACCTTTATTTTTAAAAAGATTTATTTATTTACTTATTTTTTGAGACAGTCACACTCTGTTGCCCAGGCTGGAGTGCAATGGCATCATCTTGGCTCACTGCAACCTCCACCTTCTGGGTTCAAGGAATTCTCCTGCCTCAGCCTCCCAAGTAGGTGGGATTACAGGTGTCCACCACCACGCATGGCTACATTTTGTATTTTTAGTAGAGACGGGGTTTTGCCATGTTGGCCAGGTTGGTCTCAAACTGCTGACCTCAGGTGATCCACCCGCCTCGGCCTCCCAAAGTGCAGGAATTACAGGCGTGAGCCACCACTCCTGGCCTAAAACAAGATTTTAAAACAATTTTGGAAATACTTCTTTAGGATGAATCACTTAGATGTGGACTCAGGAGCCAAAGGATAGGAATAGGTTTTTCTGCTTTTGTTACTAAAGGTTGGATTATCTTGAAGATAGAGAAAACCAGCTCACAGAGATCCTCCATGCACTCACTTCTGGTCTGAAATAGGAAAAAAATACAGAAGCAATGCCAAGGAGATGACAAGGCAATTTTCGCAGAGCCAGGCAGCATTTGCTGGAAGGGGCTGGACTTTTCTTTTCCATGGGAACGTTCTCAGCTGATATCCCAGTCCTCTGACTGTCAGTTTGTGCAGGACTACTCCGCCCCCGCCTCAACTGCCTTTGCAGGAATTGTACAGTGGCAGTTGACACAGAGCCGGACGCGCTCTAGAACCGCCCATGAATTCTGGAGAGTCAAATGCCTGTGGTAGTCAGGAATAATGTCCTACCTGAACAAGGTGGCATGACCTGGGAGATGGAGAACCACACTGACCAGGCAGGGCCCCGCTGTCAACCTGCTGATGCAACAGGTACCCCCTCCCCACCTGGATGGCAGATTTCTTAATTTACACAACTATAGATGCATTTATTTGGCCTAGGACTTTGATTCCTTTTTTTTTTTTTTTTTTAAATATACAGTCTCACTCTGTCACCCAGGCTGGAGTGCAGTGGCACCATCTTGGCTCACTGCAACCTCCACCTCCTGGGTTCAAGCAATTCTCCTGCCTCGGCCTCCCAAGTAGCTGGGACTACAGGTGCTCACCACCATGCCCAGCTAATTTTTGTATTTTTAGTAGAGACAGGGTTTTACCGTATTGGCTAGGCTGGTCTTGACCTCCTGACCTCAAGTGATCTACTGGCTTTGACCTCCCAAAGTGTGGGGATTATAGGTATGAGCCACCACACCCGGCCAGGACTTTGACTCTTGATAAAATATAGGACTCCTGGGAGAGGGCACAGTGCCATTTTTATCCCAGAGTGAACTATTTTACCAAAGCTGACTCTAAGAACAGGCCTGGTTGGGGAAGGAGGCGAAGAGGCCCCACGAAGATCCTGAAAGCAAGGCAGGGCATCGTGGCTCACGCCTGTAATCCCAACAGTTTGGGTGGCCAAGGCAGGCAGATCACTTGAGGTCAGGAGTTCAAGACCAGCCTGCCCAACATGGTGAAACCTCATCTCTACTAAAAATACAAAAATTAGTCGGGTGTGGTGACACAAGACTGTAGTCCCAGCTACTCAAGAGGCTGAGGCAGGAGGATCACTTGAACTTGGGAGGTGAAGGTTGCAGGGAGCTGAGATCACGCTGCTGCACTCCAGCCTGGGACACAGTGAGAGTTTTATTAAAAAAAAGGAGAGAGAGAGAGAGAAAGGAAGAAAGGATGGAAGAAAGGAAGGAAGGAAGAAATGAAGGAAGGAAGGAAGGAAGGAAGGAAAGAAAGAAGGAAGGAAGGAAGGAAGAAAGGAAAGATCCTGAAAGCAAGAAAAGGCGCCCCGTGAAGGAGGCTAAGCTCATGGTCTAGCCTTTTATAGTTCACAAAAACTCTTAAAACCTAGGCTTCCTTCTCTAGTTACCTCTGCCCCAGGGGGCTCCCTGAGAAGAACAATGTGCTTTGGGGGAGCAGCAGACAAGCTCCCCCACCTCCGAGGTCATTCAGCCCAGAAAGAAACCTGGGATGGGCGTTTCCTGTTGGATTGGAGAACTGACTGAGCTGCAGTTGCAGTGGATTTGCCCCAGTGGGCACCTGGCCTTCACAGTTAGCACCATGATGATGCTGTGATTTCTGCTTTGCTGTGGCTCTGGTTCTCTAGAAGCAGAATCATCACCATGATTTAACCTTTAGCCCAGCTCAGCGCACTAGACTGTGGCTCAGACCAAAACTTCCTTTCAGATTCTATCTCTCTCATTTGCTATATTCTACCTATTCTGGGTTTTCTCCTCCTCAAACACACACAAAGCTTGTGTCTGTCTATGAGACTCTGCATTTCCCATTCTCTCTCGCTCGTCTTCCCAAGCCTGCCTCCTCGTTCTCATTCAGGCCTCAGCTCAATGTGCACCTTTTCCCAGAGCGCTTCCTTGACCATGCTTGTGAAGGTGACATGCCACCCTGGAGTCATTTCCTATCCCATTATTAGTCTGTATCTCCTTCTTAGCACTGTCATTTTCTGAAATTATCTGATTTATTTATGTACCCATATGCTGTCTGGCTCCCTAACCAGAACATAAACTCCATGAGAACAGCGACAGGGCCTTTCTGTTCTCTGCTAAGAGCTGAGAACAGTGCTGGCACAGACAGGGGATCCATCCAAAGATCGCAGGCAGAGCCGTCCTTGCCTTTCCTCATTCGGTTTTATAGTTTTCCTCCTAAGTGGTATACAGATATTGGCTTGGCAGTGAATAGAGCCAGGCAGCCAACCCTGCATGGAGACCAGGGTTCCCGCTTAACTTAGCAGCTTCACAAGGGGTGAGGCCTGGGCTCCAGGGATCTGAGCTGGACCCAGTGGACAGAAGTTCGCAGAGATGGACTTTAGTGTAATAGCAAAAGGACTTGAGAACAGAGCTGACAGGAGACAGAATGGGGACGCCGCTGCTAAACTGCACCAGCTCCATGCGGGTCCATCCCGCCATGGTCCACTCACAAACTTCTGCGTCTGTGCAGCCTGCCCACCCACCTGCAAGCTCACGGAGCTCATTGGTCACTGGAACCGCTTCCCAGCACAGAGGGTGGGGATTCGGGATCACTGGGAGAACTAAATTGGACGGTCTCTGTGGGCCATTTCATCTCCCATTTCAGGGGCTCGGCTGACAGCGGTTTATTTCTAATCCTGAGGACTGCAGGGCCTCCAGGGAGGAGAGGGTGACAGACTGAGTTAAGCTGTTAATAGTGCCCTGGGGTTAAAGCTCAATGACCCACAGTGCCAGTGCACTGATTAGTGACCACATCTGCCCACCTGCTGTTTGCTTAGCAGGGCGAGCTGCTCATCTGAATCAGGAATGCAGCACCAAAAAGAAATATGCGTTCCAGGCCTGGTTCTGCTGCCAAGTTATCATGTGAGCTTGAATAAGTCCTTTCCTGCTCTGAGCCTTGGTGTGTCTTTCTGGAAGAATGTTTGGATTAGACCTAGATGCTTTTTTTTTTTTTTTAAATGGTGTTTTGCTCTTGTTTCCCAGGCTGGAGTGCAATGATGTGATCTTGGCTCACCGCAACCTCCGCCTCCTGGGTTCAAGCGATTCTCCTGCCTCAGCCTCCCAAGTAGCTGGGATTACAGAAATGTGCCACCATGCCCAGCTAATTTTGTATTTTTAGTACAGATGGGGTTTCTCCATGTTGGTCAGGCTGGTCTCGAACTGCTGACCTCAGGTGATCCACCGGCCTCGGCCTCCCAAAGTGCTGGGATTACAGGCATGAGCCACTGTGCGCAGCCTGACCTAGGTGCTTTTTAAGGCCATCTCTTCTAACTCTAACATTTTAGGATTCTACTAGTGAACCTCACACATGAAAAAAGTTCCATCCGTGGCAAGAGCTCGTGCCCAGGCTTCAATTCTTCAGCAGATCCTCTTTCTTAGCTGACAGCCTGGAAAGGAACCAAGACCCCTGACCTCTGTCATTGGCAGCTCAAGTCTTCTCAGAGAATCTATGTTTATTCACAGCTCTGGCTAGGCAGCTGAGAAAAGTACATGGTCTGTCAGTGGACAGATCCTGAGCTGTCCATCATGAGGGAGATGAGCTAAGTCTAGAAGCCACCTGGGGGCTGTCCCACCAGCACCCCCAACAGGTCTACTCATCCAAAGGGCAGGAAAGGGACTTTGTGCCTCTGCCTTTGATGGTGTAAGGACTCCTTGGGCAACATTTATGGCCAAGACCTCCCTGCAAGTGGCAGCCTTAGGGAAGCCTCCCTGTGGTCCTAAACCTGGAGCAGGAAGGGAGTATAATGACAAGAAGCCCTTTCATGAGGCCCATGACTATTTCATGATGTGATGGTTTCACTGAGCTTTCCTGAAACTCAACTCATCTTTGGCACAGCCATGTAGGAAGATCAGGGAAGCCTGACACTGCATTCTGGGGCCATTTCTGTCCTGAGTCACCAATTTTGTTTTCATTCTGTAGGGTTCTTGTAGGAATGAAATATTCAGAAAGCCCACCAGTTGAGTAAACATTTCTCAAGCATCTTCTCTGAGCTAACCCCAACTTGGGAACTGAGGATTAAAAATGAATTTATTAACTTTTTAATGTTCTGTGCAACATATATACCTACACAGACACAGGACATAGATTCTGTATTCATAGAGGAATAGGCTTTTCACAAAACATAAATCTTTTAGATCACTGCTAAATGGACTGATACATTAGCTTTAAGGGAATATACTTCTCATGTTTGAAAAACATATTTAAAAGGAACCAAGAACCCTGACCTCTGTCATCGGCATCTCAAGTCTTCTCAGAAAGTCTATGTTTATTCACAGCTCTGGGACATAGTCCCTGCTCTCAAGCAGTTTGGATAAAATCCTTTCACCCCTTTGAGCTTCAGTTCTGCAAAATGGGAGTGATGATCCCATCCAAGGCTGCCAGATTTAATGGATCAAATCACAAGATGCCTAGTTAAATATGAATTTTAAATTTAACTGGGCATCTTGCATTTTATCTGATAATCCTAGCCCTACCCAAACTAGTACTTTTTATAAGGTACAGAAGGAATAATACGTGAATTAATGATATACAACAGTGCTTTACAGTTTATGGAGTTCTGTGTCAGCGAGAAGGGTTTGGATGGAATGACTTGATGTAAAGGGATCTCTTGCAGGTGTATGATTCTATTCTCATGATGAAGATCCTGAGACATGAGGAGAAAGGCTCAATGCTGCATCCCTCAAGAACACTTTTAATTCCAGGACAGTGAATACAAAACCCTCAATGGCAAAAGATGGAGCCTGGAGCAGCGCATGTGAGAAAGCCCTGGGGGTTTTGGCTCACAGAAAAATCAAAACAGGACCCCTTAGGATGTAAACTACATCTGCGTTTTCTGGCCACATCCTCAAAAGGATGGTGTCCAGAATGCTGTCATTACTCAGACTCCCACTGGAGCATTAAAAGGAACAGGAATGGGCCTGGTTCAAGGAGCCTGAAACCAGCAAGTGTCCTGGCAGGGACAGGAGTGATGAGCAGCGTTTGAACTGGAGATCTGTGGACTCAGGGGACATAAGCAATAGGCTTCCCATCCAGCATGGGTCCTGCTTTCTGGAAGGTGCCACTCCCATCAGAGGTTGCCACCAAGCCTTTGTTTTGGTAAAGGGCCCCAAGCTGACATTCCTTTTTGGTCACTGTCCAGCTCGGAGAAGCGGAACACCAACAGTAGCAGCGATTGTTCAAAATGTGAAGGCTGAAAAAGGCCTTAGAATCCCCACTCTTGGCCAAGTGCAGTGGCTTACACCTGTAATCCCAGCACGTTGGGAGGCCAAGGCAGTCAGATCACTTGAGTTCAGGAGTTCAAGACCAGCCTGGCCAACATGGCAAAACCCCACATCTACTAAAAACAATACAAAAATCAGCTGGTCATGGTGGCATGGGCCTGTAGTCCCAGCTACTCAGGAAGCTGAGGCAGGAGATTTGCTTGTACCTGGAGGCAGAGGTTACAGTGGGCCGAGATCGCACCACCACACTCCAGCCTGGGTGACAGAGTGAGACTCCATCTGGAAAAAAAAAAATCCCCACTCTTTCCTTCTTCTATCTTAGAGATGGGGAAACTAAAGACAGGCTGGGGAGGTAACCCACCCAAGACCACATCATAAGTTAGGTGCAGAGCTGGGACTGGAGCCCATATCTGCTGCTTCCCAACTCAGGGTCAGATTCACATCAGCCCAACCTTTCCTGGGATTCACTCTGTCTGGACAGGCCCTCCAAGCAGCCACTTTTTTCCAAGGCCAATAATCCAGAGATACTGCTGAGAAGCCTTCATTTTTCACAGGGAGGAAAGGTAGTAGTGATGACGATCTGCTTGGGGACAGTACTTTATAGTTTGCAAAATACCTTCATGTCATTTATCTGACCTCCCATCAGTTCCTATCTTCCTACATCCTATGCGTCCTTCACTTGTTCTCAGCCCCTAAATGTGCAGTGACGTCCCACAGTGAGGCAGTTTCTTGTGGTGTTTGGAGCATAGCTTCCAGCACCAAAATGCATGTGATTAAAGCCGGGCTCTGTCATTATGAGTTGCGTGATCTGGGGCAAGTTATGTAACAGAAGTTAACTATGCCTCAGCTTCCTCATCTGTAAAGTGGGGATGATAGCAATAGGATCTATTTTATAGGATTCTTATGTGAGGATTAAATGATTCATTTATGCTTACAACAGGACCTAGCACATTGTTAGGGCTTAACAACAAGTAGTAGCTGCTACTGCTACTACTACTACTACTACTACTACTACTACTACTACTACTACTATTGTTATTATTTCAGAGCTCTGTTCTATAACCCCAAAGCCCTTCTGCTATTCCTGTTGCTCCTTCAAGGCTTAGCTCAAACTTCCCTCCCCTAGGAAGACTTTTCTTTGATTCTGTCCCCTCAGCAGAGTTCGATGTTCTCTAATACTTACTGCACTTACTTAAATGTATTATATTTGCCTATTTTCTGGTCCATTTCCCTTACAAAGCTGTGATCTTCATCTCCATCTTTATCCCCAACACCATGCCTAGAGACAGGCAGATATATGTGTTTAATTGATGTTTGTTGAATGAATGAGTGAGTGAGTGATCCTGTGGATTCCAAAATCTAGGAGTAACTTTGTATTTCTGTCTTTCCTTCACCCCACACCCAAACCAACAGCAAGTCTTGACAATTCCACTTCTAAAACAGATTCTGAATCTGCCTCTAAGCCAGTCCAGGCCACCATCTTCTCAAGCCTGGATAACTCGGCCTTCTGACTGCCATCTGTGCTTCTGTCCCTGCTGCTCTATAATCTGCCCTCATCTCCTGCTTAAAACACTCCCTGACTTCTCTTTGCTCCTAGAATGAAGCCCAGTCTTCTTCCCTGGCTACAGAGTCCTGCACTCTAGCTTGTACCACTCTCTCCTTCACTTAATATGCTTCACCCATTCTGGTTTCCTTTCTGTTCCTTTCCAGCTTCAAAGTCTTGCACTTGCTGTTCCTTCCAGTTTTGACAGAGTTGTCTCCTTTTGCTTTCAGGTTGAATGTCACATCTCAGCAAGGCTTTCCTTGATCACTCTAAGGGGGTATTATTCTGTGTCACAGCACCATTTTTATCTCCCTCGTAGCACTTGCTTAACCTGTAAATATCTTGATTATTTACCCATTTATTTGTTAATTGATTATCTTACTATGTTGTATGCACCTTTTTTTGTTGTCTTGTTCACTAGGGTATCTCTATATCAGTGTTTAATACATTTCTGCTGAATGAATGAATGAATGAATGAATGAATGAATGAATCCTCCTAGCAACACAATAGGTAGACCAGGTATTGTATGCTTATTATACAGATGACAAAACTGAAGCTTAAAAAGGTCGATTCTTGCTCTAAGTAACATAGGCTGGAAGTAGACCAGCCAGGCCTGCTAGATCATGGACTTTTTTTCCCACTAGCCCATTTTACCTTGAAGGGAGATAGACGGAGGGCTGGGAACCCATCTTAGCTGATTCATAGACAGTTCCCCAACATGGGACCGGATGGCAGAGATAACCAGTTCCTGCCTCTTAAAGAGGTCGTGCTGCCAGTATGTGACAGTTCCAAATTCCAGACTGCACTTGAGGCGTTGCACACACCCAATAAACACTCCATAATCATAAGAAAAGTTCAGTGGCTGTTTGAGAAAGGAAATCAGACCCATGGGCCTGAGAGGAGGACTGATCTACCAGGACCCTCTGCAGAGCCTGTTCTAATTTGGGCCTGAAGAAATGGGAAAGATGTTTCTAATTCCTTTACACGAATGTGACCTAATTTGGAAGATTTTATAATTCCTAACGTCCCAACTGCCGCCTGAGAGCAGATCCTCATTATTGCTATCATTTTATTATTATTTGAGATGGAGTCCCGCTCTGTTGTCCAGGCTGGAGTACAATGGCACAATCTCGGCTCACTGCAACCTCTGCCTCCTGGGTTCAAGAGATTCTTCTGCCCCAGCCTCCCGTGTAGCTGGGATTACAGGCACCTGCCATCATGCCTGGCTAATTTTTGTATTTTTGTAGAGACGGGGTTTCACCATGTTGGCCAGGCTGGTCTTGAACTCCTGACCTCAGGTGATCCTCCCACCTTGGTATTGTCATTATTTAAAATCTTGCCTTGGCCATTGTTAAGAAGCTGGCAGTGGGGTGCCATTTCTGTGATTCTAGGAAGGAAGTTCCTAGAGAGGGAGCTTGGGGACATAAAGAGAGCCTTGGGCCAGAGTCAGAAGGTGGGAAGATCCATCGGTGTCCAGCCAGTAGACTCTAGGCCTCTCACTGGCCCTCAGCTGCCTCCTTTGTATGGACTGATTTGAGTCTGATGATGAATATGACCCTGGCTCTTGACAGTGTGGGATCTTATCAAGATGCTTTACTTCTGCGGTTCTTGGTTAATTATCTGTACAAGGACATGTTTGAAAGGACTGATGCCAAGTCCCCTTCCAGCTGTGATAGTTGCTATTTTTGTGGTCTTTTCAGGGAAACAGTTGCTCTTCCAGAAGTGGATTTCCTTATTATCCAGCCCCCAGAAGCCAGCAAGAAATCAACACAGCTACCTCAAATAGTTCAACAAAGGGCATCATAGTCCTAAAGGCCTAAGGATTTCTGAGAAGGAGTCAAGTGCTCATTCCTCCAAGTACTCTCTCAGTCCTAGAAGCTACCCTCTGACAGGCACATGCTCCAGCAAAGGAGGCTCTTCAAGAGGGCCGAGGCCATGGAAGTCAGAGAGTATGACTCTTCTGAAAATCTAGAAGTTCTGGGCATTGAACCCAAGGACATTGTACCCTCCTGACCTTGACCGTCTATGTGAGAAGGCAAGGTATAGGAAAATCAGACACATACCAAGGTCTTCTGAGTGTTCATTTCAGGGCAGACTTTGGCTCAAAGCTTTATATTCATTTGACTTTGAGGCCTATGAGATAAATATTATGATCCCCATTTTACAGAGGAGGAAATTGAGACACAGAGCTAAAGTAACTTGTCCAAGATTATACAGCTAGAAACACCAGATTTGAACCCGGCATTCTTTACTGCTAAACTACTGTCTCCTCTAATAATACAGCAATGAAAAAAAAACCTCAAAGCTGAAGAACAACAGTAGGCAGTTGTGGAAATCTGGACCTGAGGTCTAAAGAAATGACTACAAATTCTATGCTTTCATTTGTAAGCATGGTGATCTGGGACAAGTCATTTGACTACTTTGAGTGACAACATACTAGCTTTTAAAGTGGGAGTAATCACTCTTTCTACTTCACAGATAAGGCTAAAAAGATTAAAAGGGGAATGCACAGTGGTTCAAGCCTGAAATCCCAACACTTTGGGAGGCTGAGGGGAAGACTGCTTGAGACCTCAGGAGTTGAAGACCAGCCTGGGCAAGATAGCAAGACCCCACCTCTACAAAAAATTTTTAAAAGGTAATGTGCACCTGTAGTCCCAGCTACTCGGGAGGCTGAGGCAGGAGGATCACTTGAGCCTAGGAGTTTGAGGCTGCAGTGAGCTATGATTATATCACTGCATTCTAGCCTGGGTGACAGAGCAAGCCCCTGGTTTTGTTTTGTTTTGTTTTTGCTTTTTAATTAAAAGGCACAATGTATGTGAAGTGTTTAGAATTGATTCCTGGCACATAATAAGTATTCAGTAAATGTTAAGTCTCCGTCATCGTTGTTATTGTTGTTGTTGTTACTATCAACATCTTTTCTCCAGGTTGTTGTCAAGTTCAAATGAGATGATGGCTGGGAAAGCTCTGTGCTGTGCACCTGTCAGTAATCCCCTTTATTACAATGATAGCAACCTAAGGGATAGAGTTATTTGTGAAGCTCCAACCCTATTCCTCCCCAAATTGGTTCAAATTCTTTGTATTGCAGCCAACACTGATGACGAGTGAGGGTTTGACTTGGTGCCCACTGTGAATGACGTCCTTCAATAGATCTCCAAGAACTGTAGCAAATGCTTTTCTGGACTTATTTTAGCATCAGAGGACCTTTGAAGCAGGATTTCAACATTTAGCTTCATTGTTTGGGGATGGTGCCTTGCATTTAATGTGGGTTTACAACTTGAGCCTTTCTTCCTCTCATCCTCTTGAGATACCATGAGGGCAGGTCAGGGATGTGGTTGGCAGAGACATATCTCCAGATTCAAATTAATGCTATTGTTGATTGTTATTGATTTTTGAGAGTAATAAGTGCTCACTATAAAAAAATTGGAAAATGCAGAAAACTATGAAGGAGAAAAAAGTTAAATATCCATAATGCAGTCACTCAGAAGAAAAGAATGTTAACATTTTGGTGTATTTCCTTTTGGTATTTTATTCTCTGCATATGTTATCATTTACATAATTGGGGGTCATGGCATAAATAGTTATATTAACGATTTTTTCCACAATTTTATATCGTAAGAATTTCCTTCATAAGTATCTTTTTATTTATTTTTTTTTGAGACAGGGTTTCACTCTGTCACCCAGGCTGGAGTACAGTGGCACCATCTCCACTCACTGCAACCTCCACCTCTGGGGTTTAAGTGATCCTCCCAATTCAGCCTCTAGAATAGCTGGAACTACAGGTGCAACCACCATGCCAGGCGAATTTTTCTGTATTTTTGGTAGAAATGGGGTTTCACCATTTTGCCCAGGCTGGTCTCGAACTCCTGAGCTCAAGCAATCCGCCCGCCTGGGCCTCCCAAAGTGTTGGGATTACAGGCATGAGCCACTGTGCCTGAGTATCATCTTTTTTTTTTTTTTTTTCAGTTACCAAGATTTTTATTTACCCACTTTCCTGCTTTCTTTTAACATTATAAACCAAATTATTATCTTTTTGACCCAGGGTTGTGATAGGAACCATCTTATTACAAAGTGGTAGCAGATCTATGCCTGCTTTTATGTTTTTATGGCCCCTCTGGCTGTCACTTCTCTGTCCTTTCTCAGTTATCACTTTAAAGTCTATTCTGACCCCTGTAAAACAGGGACTAAAAGTACCAACCTCATTGTTATAAGGTTTAAGAGAAGGCCCAGCCCTAAGCCAGGCTCTCAGGAAAAGTCAAACAACAGTTCCTCTTTGCCCTTCAATGTAGCTCCTTCTCATCTGCCATGGGCTGAGGAACCACTGAATCTATAAACCAAGCACACGGATATAAGTCCACAGACCCGGAACCTTACCTGAATGGTAAGGTACACGGGCGTTGTGACTCCACTACCAACTTCCAGACTAAGGAAGGACTGACTTAGTGAGCAGTTCCAAGACCATTCAACTCATGGTTCCCTGTGGATGCCTCCCTTGTACCTCCATCATGACCAGGGCTTGAGGAGAGGCCTCTCAGTTCCCCCTGCCACACTTGATATAGTGTGAGGGATGCTGCAGAGGCCAAAAACTGAGTGACCAGCCCCATCAATGGGAGACACTGACAAATCAATCGCAAAGTTGGTGCCATTTGCTCTTAGGGAGAAGAGATGGGGCCTGAGCAAGGACAGCAGCTGGAAGGTGAAGGGCAGGCCGGACTCTCAGCAGCAGTAGTGATCCAGCTTGAAGGGGCCATCGCGGGATGTGCTCAGCTACTGGGCTTGCTTCTCAGTTAGCTTGGTCAATTTCACATTCAGCTCGCCCAGCCGGGGCTTCAGCCACTGCCTCATCCAGCTTCTTGAGCAGGAAGTGAACCCCAATGGGGTACTTGTCTGGGTGGGTCCACAGCTCAATCTACACCATCACCTGGTTGATGAAGGAGTTACACCCCACAAAGCTGGGGCAGCCCATGGCACAACCCAGGTTGACCAGCCAACCCTCAGCCAACAGGATGATGTGGCACCCATTCTTCAGCCAGTACCAGTCCACCTGGGGCTTGATGTTTACCTTCTCCACAACATTCTTGTTGAGCCACCTGACATCGATCTCCACGTCAAAGTGTCCAGTGTTACACAAGATGGCATCATCCTTCATCTGCTCAAAGTGCCGGCCAAGGATGATATTGACACAGGCTGTGGTGATGACAAAGATGTTGCCCTTCTGACAGGCCTCGTCCATGGTGGTCACCTTATAGCCTTCCATGGCAGCCTGCAGTGTGCTGATTGGGTCAATCTCGGTGATGATTACATGAGCCCCAAAACCCTGCAAGGCCTGGGCACAGCCCTTGCCCACATCGTCATAGCCTGCTACCACTGCTGCCTTGCTGGCAATCATCACATCTTGGCCCACTTGATGCCATCTATGAGGGACTCCCGGGCAGCCATGGAGGCTGTCAATTTTCCTCTTGGTGATGGAGTCATTGACTTGATGGCAAGCTCCTTCAGGATTCCATTGGCCATCATCTTGTATAGGTTATGGACCCTGGTTTTGGTCTCCTCAGAGATGCCTCAGATGCCCGACATGAGCTGTGGGTATGTACTTGGTGTGGACGAGGCTGGTAAGGTCACACCCATCATCCAGAATCATGTTGAGGGGCCCGTCCTTGAAGTACAGTGTCTGTTCAATGCACCATGGGTGCCTCTCATCTGTTTTGCCCTTCCAGATGAACACTGGCATGCCAGCCTTGGCAAAGATAGCCACTGCATGGTCCTGGGTGGAGAAGATGTTGCAGCTAGACCACTGCTCCTGAACGCTCAGGGAAATGAGGGTCTCAATGAGGATGGCCATCTCCACAGTGACTTGCAGGCAGCCAGCAATGCAGGCGCCCTTCAGTGGCCTGGAGGCCAAGTACAGCTCCTGCATGCCCATCAGGCCCGGCATCTCCTTCTACATAATGTCTAGGGCCTTGTGTCCCCAGGTGGTCAGGCCGATGTCAGCAACTTTGTAGGGCAGTTTGTCAGACACGCTGGCGGCACCTTTGATGGACAAGGGCAAAGGGGACTGGGCCTCGGTCTGGGGACAGGCACTGGGTGGGCAGTGCTGGGCAGGCAGCGCTGGGCAGGTGAGTATCATTTTTTATAGATGTATAGTATTTCTACATAGAAACATCATAGAGCACAAAGTACTCAACTAATCCTTTGTTAACTGTTTAGATTTTTCTAATTTTTATAATTATATAACACTGGTGAACATTTTTGTACATATATATTTACATCTGATTATTTATTTCCCTTGGGTAGATTTTTTTTCTTTTTCTTTCTGGGACAGGGGCTCCCTCTGTTGCCCAGGTTGGAGTACAGTGGCATGATCATGGCTCACTGCAGCCTCGACTTCCCAAGCTCAGGTGATCTCCCACCTCAGGTGATCAGCCTCCCAGGTAGCTGGGACTACAGGTGCACACCACCATGCCCAGCTAATTTTTAGTATTTTTTTTTTTTTTTTTTAGTAGAGACGGGGTTTCACCACATTGCCCAGGCTGGTCTTGAACTCCTGGGCTCCAGTGATCTGCCCACCTCAGCTTCCCAAAGTGTTGGGATCACAGGCATAATCCGCTGTGCCTGACCTTTGGATAGATTATTAAAAGCAGAAATAATGGGCCAGGTGCACTGGCTCACGCCTGTAATCCCAGCACTTTGGGAGCCCGAGGCAGGCGGATCACCTGAGGTCGGGAATTCGAGATCAGCCTGAGCAACATGGAGAAACCCCATCTCTACTGAAAATACAAAATTAGCTGGGCATGGTGGCGCATGCCTGTAATCTCAGCTACTTGAGAGGCTGAGGCAGGAGAATCGCTTGAACCCAGGAGGTGGAGACTGCGGTGAGCCAAGATCGCACCATTGCACTCTAGCCTGGGCAAAAACAGCGAGACTCCGACTCAAAAAAAAAAAAGTGGAAATAATGGGTCAAAGAGTATAAACACTTTTAAGGCTTCCTGGAAAGGTTGTTTCACTTTATATTTCTATCAACGTGAGAGACCATAACAAATATTACCAGTTTGTAAAAATTGTTGCCAAATCAATAGGTTAAAAAAATGGCAACTCCTTATCTCAACTTGCAATTCTTTAATTATTCAAGTTGCATATGCAGTATTTCATATTTCTTAGTCATTTGTATTCCTTTCTGTGACTTGTCTGTTAGTGTCCTTTGCTGGGCCGACTTTGTGAACAGTGGCCCCATAATCCCACAGTTGTCTGCAGAAGATGCCAAACCTTGCATTTAGCCACATCTGATAGGAGGCCAGCCTCTGGCAGGATTAGAAATAGTCCATGTCAGCATTGCTGTTTCAATGAAACAAGAAAGGGGAAAGGTGTCTGTGTTTTATTGGAGTCTGGGAGATGAAGTTATTTTGCTGAGCCATATCTATCATATTATTATGCTTTATTTTATTTTCTCACTCCCAAAGCTTCTCTTTTCTAGCAGAAGGGTTAAATTTGGTGCATGTGTAGCCTTTCTTTTAGTATGTGTTCACTGACCTCCTACTATGTGCAACGCATAGCGGCCACATTAATGGACTGTAGTGATAGAGAAGAGCCTGGGCTTTTGAGTCACAAGGGCCTTGGGCAAGTAAGTCCCTTAAGCTCTTGGAGGCTCAGTTTCCTCTTCTTCGAAGTGCAGATGATAGCCTGTCTTTGAGGAATAAATGTGTTATGAATGTAAAACTCCTGGAACAGCATCTGCCACATCATAAGACTTCATAGACAATTAAAAAAAAATTTTTTTTTCAAGATGGAATCTTGCTCTGTTGCCCAGGCTTGAGTGCACAATCTCGGCTCACCGCAACCTCTGTTTCCCAGGTTCAAGCAATTCTCCTGCCTCAGCCTCCCGAGTAGCTGGGATTACAGGCGTTCACCACCACACCTGGCTAACTTTTTTGTATTTTTAGTAGAGATGGGGTTTCACTATGTTGGCCAGGCTAGTCTTCTTTTTTTTTTTTTTTTGAGACGGAGTCTTGCTGTGTCGCCCAGGCTGGAGTGTAGTGGCATGATCTCGGCTCACTGCAAGCTCTGCCTCCCAGGTTCACGCCATTCTCCTACTTCAGCCTCCCGAGTAGCTGGGACTACAGGCGCCCGCCACCACACCCCGCTAATGTTCTCTATTTTTAGTGAAGATGGGATTTCACCATGTTAGCCAGGATGGTCTCAATCTCAGGACCTCCTGATCTGCCCGCCTTGGCCTCCCAGAGTGCTGGGATTACAGGCGTGAGCCACCGTGCCCAGCCTGGCCAGGCTAGTCTTGAACTCCTGACCTTGTGATCCGTCCACCTTGGCCTCCCAAAGTGCTGTGATTACAGGCGTAAGCCACCGCGCCTGGCTCACAGACAATTCTTGAGCCATTTCTGCGTATTTGACACTGTGCTAGGTGCTGACTATAAAGTGAGAAATCAGATGGGGCCCTTTACAGCATCTCCTTTGCCTAGGAGAAAAGTCAGGCTGCACATTGGCTCCAACAAGGCCCTCTCTGACTCCTGCTGTTCTGTGGTCCTTCCCTAAGCCTTTGGCTCCAGGTCTCATGGGCCTTAGCTACAGTTCTGGGGCAACAGAAAAAGTGCCAGTTGATGTTCTGTTACACAGAGTGTCACAGCTGTAATTTTTTTCTTTTCTTCTTACCATTATAAGTATTTTCCCTTTATAGTTAAGGGTGTCAGTGGGAGCCAGCCAGCCTCAGTTTGATTTCTAGCTCTATTATTTACTAAGTGACCATGGGCAAGTTGCTTAACCTGCGTCCTAGTTTCCTTATCTGTAAAATGCAGATAATAATAGACTATAGACTGAATGTTTGTGTCCCTCTAAAATTTATACGTTGAAATCCTAACACCCCATGTGAAAGTATTTGGAAGCCTTTGGGAGGTGATTAGGTTATGAGGGCAGAGCCATCATGAATGGAATTAGTGTCCTTTTAAAGGACACCCAGGGAACTCACGGAATCTGCTGGTGCCCTGATCTTGGACTTCCCAGGCACCAGAACTGAGAGAGATATATTTTTTGTTGTCTACAAGCTACAATCTACAGTACTTTGTTGCAGCAGCCCGAATGGACTAAGACACAGTAGTACCTACTTCCTGGGGTTCTTAGGATTAAACAAAATAATTCATATGTAGCTCTTGGTATAGTGTCTAGCACAGGCTATGAGCTCAATTATTTACTATTAATATTTGCTACACTGTCCTCATAGCTACACGTACAATGACTTTATATGATTAAGTTTAACTGGTATAATAATACCTTTGTCTGATGGCAGATATGTAAGGTGTTTCCAATTTTTAAACACAAACATAATTCCTAAGAAAGTCATCTTGTAGTTTAGAGATTAAGGAAGATTTAAGATTAAGGAAATTTAAGAATTAAATGTTGAATGGACATTAATACATTTAAATTACTAAAATCTTTCAAAAAATTCAATATTTTCTATACATATTACAGGCTAATTATCCCATCTTTTTTTTTTTTTTTTTTTTTTTTGAGACGGAGTCTCACTCTGTCGCCCAGGCTGGAGTGCAGTGGCCGGATCTCAGCTCCCTGCAAGCTCCGCCTCCCGGGTTTACGCCATTCTCCTGCCTCAGCCTCCCAAGTAGCTGGGACTACAGGTGCGCGCCACCTCGCCCGGCTAGTTTTTTTGTATTTTTTAGTAGAGACGGGGTTTCACTGTGTTAGCCAGGATGGTCTCGATCTCCTGACCTCGTGATCCGCCTGTCTCGGCCTCCCAAAGTGCTGGGATTACAGGCTTGAGCCACTGCGCCCAGCCTAATTATCCCATCTTAAAAGCCCTGGCATGGATGATCCTTGCCTAAGGCAGAGAGCTGACCTGAATCACTAGACAAGGTCTTCTAGTCATTTGCTCTGTGTCTCTCCTGGCCAAGAAGCTGCATCAGCTTTTTCCCCCTTGCCAGAGAACCTCTGATACAGCAAAGCTCAGGGCCAACCCAGCACTTTTCAGATATCATTTGGAAATATCAGGTAGGGCAACTGTCAGGCCATGTCACCTGATGGGGAACTTACGGGGCAGGGGTTTCTGCTCTGGTCCTTCAGCCAACAAGGCTCAAAGTTAGCAATAGTATAACAAAAATATGAACCTACACACCTTGAGCACTGTCTGTGTGCTAGGCTCTGTAAAACCATTCTCCTCAATCCTTAGCTCAACAAATGAGAGACGATTTATTGGCCCCATTTAATAGTTGAGAAAACTGGCCTGGCGCGGCAGCTCATGTCTGTAATCCCAGCACTTTGGGAGGTCTAGGCGGGAGGATCACCTGATCTCAGGTGTTCGAGATCAGCCTGGCCAACATGATGAAACCCCGTCTCTACTAAAAATACAGGAATTAACTGGGCCTGGTGGTGGGTGCCTGTAATCCCAGCTACTCGGGAGGCTGAGGCAGGAGAATGGATTTAACCTGGGAAGCGGAGGTTGCAGTGAGCCAAGATGGCGCCATTGCACTCCAGCCTGGGTGACAAGGGTGAAACTCTGTCTCAAATTTAAAAAAAAAAAAAAAAAAAAAAAGAGAAAACTGAGGCTCAGAGAGGTGAAAGGTTTCCTCCAAGGTCACAGAGTTGGCAGTCACGAACCAAGTCTGTCTGACTCTAAAGACACAAGCTCCTCCCACAAGCACCACAAGACTTCAATTAATTCAATTTAACCAGCATGGGTTAGCACTTACATGTGTTACCCCTGCTAGGTACTGAGAACAGGGAGAACAGCCGATGTAAGAGACAGACACATAAATAACAAGTTCTAGTATTAAGGCTGATGCATGCCTATGAGAAGTAATAAAGCCATGTGGGCAATTCGATTTATCTTGTTGTATATATTTCTGAAAGCCATCCTTAATCCTTTTAGGAAGAGGCAAGGATGAGGTAAATTGGTAGATCAGGGCTGTAATCAATGCATAAACAAGGGGTGGTGGGGATATAAGAGGGGAGAGATTAATTCCCACTCAAATCCAGGAATGTCTTTTAGAGAATGTGGCATTTTGGTTGGGGTTTGAAGGGCCAGGGAGGATCAGCAAGGGAATACTTCCAAAGCAAAGTAAAAATAGAACCTTGGTTAGTGCTTGCTAAATATTGGTCCTGAAGACAGAACACTCACCTTCTCCCTCATTCCCGCTGTCTTATATACACAGACCTATCAAGACACACCCATACATAACCACAAATGCAAAAACACAGAAAATACACAAAAACACACACCAGTACACATGCACAGATTATTAAGACACAATGTATGAAAATAGATACAATCTCCCATACTCATAAACTCACGCAGATACATACAATACTCATACACACAAGACTCACAAACATGTTTATGCATTCATACACAGCCTCCCCCACCCACTGTTCATGCAGGAAAATAAATGCATGCTTTCATTAACATACACAAGTTCACACATAAAAATCTCATCCTGCCGGTCTGGTTGAAGACCAGTGACTAATGGGAAACCATGCACAAAGCCAAACATCACGTAGGGGAGGCCGCGATTGGGTTAGCAGTGGGGCTTGGATTAAGCCCCATCAGATGACAAACCCGCCCTGCCTGGCTCCCCCTGGAAGCTGCTGAGCCGAAGCAGCAGTGCCTGACCTAGCTCGGATCCTGGGCGGATGATGCGAGGCTGCGTGTCCGAATTCCAGCTTGATCCAGGGTTTAATGTCACCCAGGGTCAAGCTCGGCTATTAGCCCCACCCCAATCCCTGCAATCAGCCGGAGGCTCTGGGGGCACTGAAGGGCTGTGGCCTGGGGCTGCTTTCTAATCCTAGGCTTGCCCTGGCGCAGAATGCTGAGAATAGTTAGCAATAATGAGGGTTACAACAGTGGGCCAGGGGCTGGGCTAAACCCTTTATGTCCATGACTTAATTCTCACAACAGCTCTGTGAGCGGGGTGAGGGGTGTCCTATCGTCTCCATTTTAGTGGTGAAAAAACCGCGCTCAAGCGACAAAACCATTCAGCAAGAGACATCAAGTTGAGGTTCA
This sequence comes from Macaca nemestrina, assembly GCF_043159975.1. Lineage (NCBI taxonomy): Eukaryota > Metazoa > Chordata > Mammalia > Primates > Cercopithecidae > Macaca > Macaca nemestrina. Next base: position 91,543,743 of record NC_092138.1, on the reverse strand, counting down.
ACCCTGTCTGATCCTATTCTTCCTGCGGTTTAGGGAAGTGTGCTTGCGAGACTGTCTCCTCCACGCAGGAGGCCTGCACCTTCTGCCCTGAGGGGTCTCCACCGCCCGGTCCCGCCCCCTCGTCCAGCCTGACACACAACCTGGCCCACAGCAGGTTTCTGGTGACGGCGTGGGTCTCGGTTCAGAGAGGGCCTCAACAAAGGCCTCAGTTTCTCCATCTCTGAAATGGGAATGGCGGCAGAGACCTCGCAAGGCTGCGACCAGGCTCTCTGGAGCAGCAGAGGGCATGTTAAGCTCTACATCGTCGCTGCCGCCGCCCTCTCCCATCGCGGGGTTCCCGCGTGGTCCCCGCCCGAGCCGGGGTACGGCGCCGGCGCCCCATTGTTCAGGAGGGCGGAGACGCTCCCGAGTGCTGATCCACCCCCGGGTCGTGCTCGCAGCCCGGTGGAGCAGATGACTAGGCCCGGCGTCGGCCGTGCGGGGCGCATCCTTTGTCTGCTCCGCGGCGCCCGGTGCCCCAGGCCCGCGCCCCACTCCTTGGGCAGACAAAGCCGGGGCCGCCGCGAGCCCGGCGGGCTGGAGCTGGGCTCGCACCACCCTTCTCCCGCCTAACGGACCGCCTCCTCTCCTGGACGTCCTCTGATTGGCCCACGGGCCCACAAAGAGGCCGGGAAGCGGGAGGATCACGTGCGCGACCCTGGCCTCCCATTGGTTAGGCGGGGCTGCCAATCGAGGAGGGCGGGCGGTCCGTGCTTGGTCCGGTCGCTCCCTCCGCGCTGGGGCCCGCCCGCGGGGCCGGCCGCCTGTCAGAGGGAGGTGGCGATGGTGCGCCCGGTGGCGGCGGCGGCTGCGGAAGCTTCCTCGGTAGGATTGCAGCGAGGAGAAGATGACTGACCAACTGACTGGCTGAATGAATGAATGGCGGAGCCGAGCGCGCCATGAGGAGCCTGCCGAGCCTGGGCGGCCTCGCCCTGTTGTGCTGCGCCGCCGCCGCCGCCGCCTCAGCCGCCTCGGCGGGGAATGTCACCGGTGGCAGCGGGGCCGCAGGGCAGGTGGACGCGTCGCCGGGCCCTGGGTTGCGGGGCAAGCCCAGCCACCCCTTCCCTAGGGCGACGGCTCCTACGGCCCAGGCCCCGAGGACCGGGCCCCTGCGCGCCACCGTCCACCGACCCCTGGCTGCGACTTCTCCAGCCCAGTCCCCGGAGACCACCCCTCCTCGGGCGACAGCCAGACCCGCTTCCACCACCTTTCAGGCGCCGCTCGGCCCCTCGCCGACTACCCCTCCGGCGGCGGAACGCGCTTCGACCACCTCTCAGGCGCCGACCAGACCCCCGCCGACCACCCTTTCGACGATCACTGGCCCCGTGCCGACCACCCCTGTAGCGACCACCGTACCGGCGCCCACGACTCCCCGGACCCCGACCCTCGATCTCCCCAGCAGCAGCAGCAGCAGCAGCAGCAGCAGCAGCAGCAGCGTCCCCCCAACCCCACCTGCCACCGAGGCCCCCTCTTCGCCTTCTCCAGGTGAGTCCGGCGCTCCCTCTCGGGCAGGACCCGTCCTCACCCCAGCCCCGGCATCTGGGGTTGGGCTCTTGCCTATAATTTATCGTTTCTTGCCCCAAAGACTTCTCAGGTTCTGGCTCCGGAGGGGGGATCCCAGCTCCAGCTAGTCCTCCTCCCGCCCCCGATCAATCTGGAAAGTCTTTTGTCCCCCGTGGGCTGTGCTCCCTCGGGAGGGGGTGGCTGCTGGGTGGAAGGCATCTCATCTTCTTCCCAACAGGGCTTTCTGGCCTTTTTCAGAGACCCAGAATGGGCGCCAACTTTTGGGTTGGGTTCGCGCACCCAGCCTCTCTGCCTGGGTTATTTGGGGAAGTTTGAAAGCCCGCATAGTACCTCCTTCAACCACTGGGTCAAAAGCTGAGGGTAAGGAATTCCTCCCGGAGCTCCAGTTTCCCCGTTCATTTCTTCTTGTTTATGTAAATATCAGATGTGTGTGTATGACAGGTGGAAGAAAGGTAGTGAGAGGATTTTGTTTACAAACAGTAGTAGGGACCACTTGAGGGCAAAACAAAAAAAACAAAAAAGGCATTGTAATTCATGTTGTCCCTGCACATAAGTGGATTCAGTAGGTCATTTGGGACAGGTGTGTATCTAGGCTGAGCACATTTACAAATTAGGTTAAATCTCTTCCTCGCACCATTTTTTTCTTCCACAATTATAAGGTCAACATGTTTGGACAAATACACAATTTAAGCAAGGATGCCTATTTTTGTCTCCTTAAGCCAGGATGTTCAACTTTGCTGATGTTGATAAATGCCAATTTCTGTTTGAGCCCATGTAGAAAAGCTTTTCTTGCTGAAGTCTTCAACCAAAGTTAGAGACAACTCCTATTCTTTCCCCGTTTAAATCTAAAGTGGGCCTAGAACTAAAACAAAACAAAACGAAAACCTACCTTGTCAAGATGTTGGGCAAAAGTTTGAGTTCTCTTGCTTTGAGTTGGGGTAGAGATTTGTCCAAATCGTTTGTCTAGCTGAATCTCTGACCTAAATCTTAGGCTTAGTGATTTACTGTGGAGTCAGGTATGGACTTTGGACTATAATTGAGTGTGTAGAGAATTTTCCCACGTGGTTATGAGCCTTAATACAGTCTTGAGCCTTGGGTTGGAGCTTGGCAATGACATAAGTAGGATTATTCACCCATAAAAAGCCAAGTGTGCATCTCTTCCAGCTTCAAGGAGCACATTAGCTAGCTGGGTTTTACCTGTAACCCCTTTTGGCTTTCATATAGAAAGACTGACATTACTGAGAGACAGGAAGCATAGTGGTTGAGAGTATGGACTCTGGAGTTTATTCTTATGTTTGAATCCTAGCTCTTCCCCTTGTTAGCTGTGTAAGCTTAGGCGGCTCACTGAAGTTCTTTGGACTCAGTTTCTTCGATTGTGAAATGAAGATAATATTATAGTAGTACTTACTTCATAAGGTTGCTGTGAAGACTGTTTTGTTTTTGTTTTTGTTTTTTTTTTTGAGACAGGGTCTGGCTGTGTTGCCCAGGCTGAGGTGCAGTGGCGCAATCTTGGCTCACTGCAACCTCTGCTGCCTAGGCTCAAGCGATCCTCCCACCTCAGCTTCCTGAGTAGCTGAGACTATAGGCGTGAGTCACCACGCCCAGCTAATTTTTTGTATTTTTTGTAGAGATGAGGGCTCACTATATTGCCCAGGCTAGTCTTGAATTCCTGAACTCAAGCAATCCTCCTGCCTTGGCCTCCCAAACTTCGAGGATTTCAGGCATGATTCACTGCACCAGGCCTGCTGGGAAGATTAAATAAGTTAACACTTACTGTGTTTACAACAGTTCCTAGTGTAGAATAAGCTCCATGTGTGTTAGCTATGCTTATGACCAGGCCTGTGGGGGTGGGTGTGTGTGTGTGTGTGTGTGTGTGTGTATAGAAAGCATTTGAGAAAACTATTAGGGACTTGTGGTGATTTTTATTTGTTTTAGTAAAATATAATAGAAAAAGAATGAATTAGATTCTCTGGAGTTTTAAGCATACAGTAGCATTTAAGAAGAAAGATCACTTTGGTTAGTATCTGATACGTAGATCTGTGTAATTCATCTTATTTTACTTTTACTATTTTTATGTTGTTATTTTTCAACCACAGAGGTTACCCCTACTGGCAAAAAAATACAAACAACCAGAAGTCCACAAAGGAAAAAGGGAAAGTCACTCCTTCACTGCCTCCTAGTTTCAGTCAGTCCCTGGAGGTTACTACTGTTAGCAATTTGTCAGATCTTTTTCAACTGTTTTTGCTGGGCATATATGAACATACACACAGGGTATTTAAAAATAGATTTTAAAAAATCAAAATGGAATAATTCTCTACATGTTTTGCCACTTGTGGTATTCACTTAACTAGGTATCATGGACTTTAAAAAAAAATGTCAGTATCTAGGGCCTACTTTATTCTTTTTAATAGTTGCATTTTCCAGGGTAAGAATGTATCATAATTTATTTAACCAAGCCCTTATTTATGGACACTTAGATTGCTTCTAGGCTTCACTTTAAAAAGCACAGAGAGGAAGCAGCACAGAGTATTTTTGCTAAGTCCATCATATATTTACTATATTCTCTAATACTTTCACTGGAGTTGCTTAGAATCCAATTCAATTTAAACTGCAGTAAAGCCGGATTGAAAAATATTTGTCATCTGAACTGTTCAAGGCTTTTGGTAATTTTCATGGACGAACATTATACTTACGTCTGTGGTAGTCTTTGGGTGAAAAATTTTTAGAAGGATGTCCAGTTTCGATAACTTTCCTGTGTTTTAAATATTAGGTAGTTTGTACTTCTCTGTGAATTCAGTCTGGATTGCCAGTATCTAGTTCTCAGTGGCTAAACTGACTTTACCATGATCTGATCAAGTATGGAGCATGGGCTCCAGTTTGCTTTAAACAGAAAACGTATCTCTTTGGCAGAAGGAAAACTTATAATTGAATTTGAGACAACTGGTTTGGCTTGCAAAGTTGGATTCCCTGGCATTTGAGAAGATGGTTGTACATACAGTATTTTTTAATTTCAACGTTCCTGTAAGAACTAAGTGCCATTGATAATATATTATTTCATTGGATAGGTCTTATAGATGCTTTTTGAATTAATAATAATTTCTTTCATGGAGATCTAGCTGAGAGCTCTTGCCTGCCCCTCAATTAGGACCCTTTTTTATTTACATGGACACTGATCTGCAAACTGAAACTAATTGCCCAGCAAGCAGGCACTTTTTCTCCCACAAACCCAGCAAAACATTCAGCTGATTGGTTGGCTGGGTAGGACTTTTTTTTCTTTTTTGAGACGGAGTTTCACTCCTGTTGCCCAGGCTGGAGTGCAGTGGCGCGATCTCGGCTCTCCACAAGCTCCGTCTGCCGGGTTCAAGCGATTCTCCTGCCCCAGTCTCCCGAGTAGCTGGGATTATAGGCATAAGCCACAAAGCCCAGCTAATTTTGTATTTTTAGTAGAGACAGGGTTTCTCCATGTTGGTCAGGCTGGTCTTGGGCTCCTGACCTCAGGTGATCCGCCCACCTTGGCCTCCCAAAGTGCTGGAATTACAGGTTGTGAGCCACAGCGCCTGGTCCTGGGTAGAACATTTTAAGCAGGGTGAAGAGAGATGCTGTGATACTAGAAGTAATAATAATCAGTAAGACACTGAGGTAATGACAGATGTTTGTTTGTTTGTTTTTGAGACGGAGTTTCGCTCTTGTTGCCCAGGCTAGAGTGCAGTGGGGCGATTTCGGCTCACTGCCATCTCTGCCTCCTGGGTTCAAGCGATTCTCCTGCCTCAGCTTCCTCAGTTGCTGGGATCACAGGTGCACACCACCATGCCCGCCTAGTTTTTGTATTTTTAGTAGAGATGGGGTTTCACCACGTTGGCCAGGCTGGTCTCGAACTTCTGACCTCAGGTTATCCTCCCACCTCAGTCTCCCAAAGTGCTGAGATTATAGGCAAGAGCCACCGCGGGCTGGCCCAAATGTTTGATTTTTAAAATTATGGACCCTTAGGGTTAGACAGGACTTTAAATGCCACTACTTCCTAATGTGACTCTACATTTGAAGAAATATTTCCATAGGCTTAGCTGAAATTTCTTCTTTTAGTTAACTGATTGATCTGGCTCTGCCTGTTGGGACCATGCAGAAAAAGTTGGCTGTCTCTGTGCCTTGACAGCTCTTATAGATTTGGGGACAGGGATCATAATCCCTCTCAGTCTGGGCTAAATAACTTCAGCTCCTTCAACTGGTCTTTATGTGACATGTTTTCAAATTTTCTCACTGTCTTGGTTACTTCTCTTATAGTTTTTTTGTTTTTTGTTTTGAGATGGAGTTCCACTCTGTTGCCCAGGCTGGAATGCAGTGGCGCCGTCTCAGCTCATTGCAACCTCCGCGTCATGGTTTCAGGCAATTCTCCTGCCTCAGCCTCCTGAGTAGCTGGAATTATAGTGCATGCCACCACGCCTGGCTACTTTTTGTATTTTTAGTAGAGACGGGATTTCACCATGTTGGGCAGGCTGGTCTGGAACTCCTGACCTCAAGTGATCCGCCTGAGCCTCCGAAAATACTGGGATTACAGGCATGAGCCACTGTGCCTGGCCCTCTTCTAGTCTTTTTCAGTCTTTCTGTGTCTCTCCCAAAATGTGGAACAGAGCTGAATATAATACTCCAGATGTGCTCTAACCAGCTTGTAGCAGAGAGGGCAGTTACCTCATTCCTTCTGGATGGGATACTGATGTTGGTGTGGTTAGTTCCTAATCACAGGAGCTTTTTGGCAGCCACATTATGTTGTTGACTCATTGAGCCCATTAAGATTGCTAAGGTCTATTAAAATTTATTTATTTTTAAATATGTGCTAGGTGAGTCTCCTTTCATTCTGGACTTGGAAATTCTTATAATTTTCTAAAGTATGATCTGAGACTTTACTAAATTTATAAGATTGATTGTGTTAAATTCAATTATCCTTTTAGATCCCAAGTTTGTCAGTGTACTCCACCCAGTTTATTTGCATTTACCTACAGGGTGTTCCTATAGACAGAGTCTATGGACAAGTTAGGGCAGATTATTCTTACCTCATAGGGAAGAGTGAATTTACAGATGATAAAACAATTTGGAAGGTAAAGGATAATAATTTAGATTAGTTTTGAAGGGTTTCTTTCAGCTCTAAAGTTCTGTGATGGTTTGGTCTGCATGATTCAAGGCATATTTATGCCCCACAAAGAACCTTAATTATTTCTTTGTTATCTAAGTGATGAGAATAGACTTTGTTTAAGCAAGCCCTAGAATTTAGAACTTGAAAACTCTGACTACCGTGACATGTAAACAAAATATTACAGATGGATTATTTATTTTTGTTTGTTTGTTTGTTTTTTTTTTTTTGGAGACGGAGTCTTGCTCTGTCACCAGGCTGGAGTGCAGTGGCACCATCTTGGATCGCCACAACCTCCGCCTCCCCGGTTCAAGTGATTCTCCTGCCTTAGCCTCCTGAGTAGCTGGGACTACAGGCCCTTGCCGCCACACCCAGCTAATTTATTTATTTCTTGTATTTTAGTAGAAACGGGGTTTCACCATGTTGCCTAGGCTGGTCTCAAACTCCTGAGCTCAGGCAATCCTCCCACCTCGGCCTCCCAAAGTGCTAGGATCACAGGCATGAGCCACCACGCCCAGCCTGGTTTTTTTTTTTTTTTTTTTTGAGACGGAGTCTCAGTTGCCCAGGCTGGAGTGCAGTGGCACCATCTTGGCTCACTGCAGCCTCCACGTCCCAGGTTCAAGCAATTCTCCTGTTTCATCCTCCTGAGTAGCTGGGACTACAGGCATGTGCCATCACACCCAACTAACTTTCTTGTATTTTTAGTAGAGATGGGGTTTCACCATGTTGGTCAGGCTGGTCTTGAACTCCTGACGTCAGATGATCTGCCTGCCTCAGCTTCCCAAAGTGCTGGGATTACAGGTGTGAGCCACCACGCCCGGCAAAGATGGATTATATTTGAAAAGAACATCCTGGAAATGTAGGACCTAGGAATATAGGACCCTTCTAACTGTACTGGGAAATGTTTTCCTCATCCTAATATTCTCTAATACTAGATTCAGGATCTTACTTACTTGTGTTTCTTTAAGAAGATGCCATTTATTTTAAGGAAATACAAACTGTCTAGGCTTCAAAGTTAACATAGACCCACAGTCTTTTATCTAAAACCTCTGGGTTGGATGTGTTTCAGAATTTAGATTTTTTCATTTTTTCATAAATACATTCCAGTGAATTGGGGGCAGCATCTTGTAATCAAACACATTAAGATATCTGCAGCAAAATGCACATATCTTTACACTAAGTGGGATAAATAAAGACTACCAGTAGCCTTTGCTCAGGTCAGGTTTTATTTGCATTTGCTCAGGTCAGGTTTTGTTGCCAAATGTATTCAGGGTAGGTCAGATATTTGCCACCAAATGAGTTACAGGAAAATTTGTAGTTTCACAGCTTCTGGTATTGAGCATCAGATTTGAGGGATTGTGGACTATTGTAATAGTAATTACAAACACACTATGTTCCTGGCACTGTTCTACGTGCCTTATGTGTATTAAGTCATTTAATCTCCAAAACAGGAACTACTGAGTTAGTTACTGTTATTATCCTCATTTTATAGATAAGGAAATTGAGTTCTGTAGAAGCCCAGCTCTGGCAGAACCTACATTCAAACCTAGTGGGTCTAGCTCCAGAATCCATATTATTGGCATTTAAAGAAACCAACTGTCTAGAAGAGTAGGAAACCATTTTGCTAAAAATAATTGGTCCTTAGATATTAATCTGGGAAAATTTCTACTCTTCCTTGGCTTTTAATGTGTTCGTTCCACTGTGTGCTATTCATTCATCTCCCCGAATTTTCTTTCTTTCTGTTTTGTTTTTGTTTTTGTTTTTTTGAGACAGGGTCTCACTCTGTCTCCCAGGCTGGAGTGCTGCAGCACGATCATGGCTCACTGCAGCCTCAACCTCCTGGGCTCAAATGATTCTCTCACCTCAACCTCCAGAGTAGTTGGGACTGCAGGCATGCACCACCGCACCCAGCTGGTTTTTGTATTTTTAGTAGAGATGGGATTTTGCCATGTTGCCCAAGCTAGTCTGGAACTCCTGAACTCAAGCAATCCACCCACCTTGGCCTTCCAAAGTACTGGGATTACAGGTGTGAGCCACCGCGCCCAGCCACCTCCCTGAATTTTCTGTTTGACAATGTTTTACAATTGTTATATTAAATTATAGCTCTTATTGTTTCATTAATTAGGTTCTAAGTTTCTCTGTGATGGAGAGATTTGTTTATATTTTTTGTGGGGCCCAGCCCAGGGACTTCTAAATTTTTTTTTTTTTTTTTTTTTTTTTTTTTTTTTTTTTGAGACGGAGTCTCGCTCTGTCACCCGGGCTGGAGTGCAGTGGCCGGATCTCAGCTCACTGCAAGCTCCGCCTCCCGGGTTCACGCCATTCTCCTGCCTCAGCCTCCTGAGTAGCTGGGACTACAGGCGCCCGCCACCTCGCCCGGCTAGCTTTTTTTGTATTTTTTAGTAGAGACGGGGTTTCACCGTGTTAGCCAGGATGGTCTCGATCTCCTGACCTTGTGATCCGCCCGTCTCAGCCTCCCAAAGTGCTGGGATTACAGGCTTGAGCCACCGTGCCCGGCTTGGACTTCTAAATTTATCATACCTTATGCCTGGCCTAAGTGCTGAAGTTTCTGTAGAAATTCCTTAGTCTGATTAGTTTCTGGAGCAGCATAAACTCCAGAACATTAGTTTCAAATCTTCTGAATTATGTCCCCAGGAAGCCTCCTGCCTAGTTGAAAATGTACACATTAATATAGTCTGACTAGGACTTTTTATCTTTATTTTTTTAAAACCCTAAAATTAAAGTGTGTGTAACTTTTCATCTTAGCATTTCTAAACGTGTATATTAACTTCCAGATGTTCTGGCACCCTTATAAAAAGAATGGAAGAAAAGTATTGCAGTGCTGTTTTTACTGATGAGTCAATTATGGGTGGAGAGAGTTCTGCTGTAGGGTACTTAATAGATCAGAAGAAAATAAAAATGTAAGACCTTGTTTAGCTGAAAGACAGTGTTAGATGATATTTTAAGTTATAAATAGCTTTAATCCTTGATTTTTGCCTTTATCTTGATTTTTGTGTGTGTTTTTTTTTTAGGTGTGATACAAAAATCCTTATTAGTAATATTGACAGTGTATTATAGGGACCGCTTCTTGATCACTTAGTCTTTTTTTCAAGTATACATTTTGATTCATCTATTTTTGACTAGAAATGACTACCCTGAATGCCCTGGTAACTTTAAAGGAGGATTTCTAAAAATGTGATGAAGAAGATACAGATTATGTCTGGACGCCTACGTTTGAATCATAGTAAAGGTTTACTTAAAGTAATTATCCTTTTGGGTGTATCTATGTGAGTACCTGTGATAAATTTGTATCAAAATAATCTCTCTCATAATATCACTGTTCTACAGATAATTATTGTCAGAAAAAGTCTTTCCCTATTATTTTGTCTTCATTGGAAAAAAAACCAAAAACAACCTTTCTTCCATTCTCCTTGCTCATTTTTTTTCAATTTAAAGTCTTCTATCTGTTCCTCTCACTCATATCTTTTATTTTTAGCCCCATCTATTCTTTCCATGATCTTTAAGGAACCAAATTACCCTCTCTGTTTAACAATTTACCACTTTGTCCTCCTTCAGTGCTTCCTCAAAGCCTAATTCTTCCAAGACATCTTTCTAGATGAACAAAAAGTCCTTGAAGATGTGTTAGTGTCAGCATGCATGGCGTTGAACAGTTTGCACTGAGAACAAAATCTGTCTTTCTGTGTGACTTTGACTTTTTTCCTATTGATTTGTTTTTAGTCTAATTTAGATTATGAAGCCTTCTTATTATGAAAATGTCATCATTTGTACCATATTCAGAACATGGTATTCTCTCTTTTTGGAAAAAAATGGAGAAAATATTTTCTTTTTTCGCTGGGGTGTTCTTTATTGTCCAACTTACACCCTCCCATCCCCTGCCACCTTCTTCTGAGGAACCATAAAGAAAAAGCTTTCAAAACAGAAGTTATCTGGCTCTAAAAAAAAATTAAGTACTTTGAATAAGTAGCAAATTTATTTTCCTATTTATGAATAACATGAGCTGTTTTTGTTGGTAGGTGGTTTTGAGATGCATACCAGTATAATTAATCTGGTTAAGAAACAAATGTTTGATCTTTTGAATGACAGAATTTCCCCATTAGAAATATAATTAAAGTTAGTAGTGAACAGAGTGCCTTTAATATTAATAATTAACAAGTGTGCAGTGCACTATGGCTTACAAGGTGCTCTTAGAATGTCTAAGACCTTGCAATTCACATTTTGTTGATTTCTGCATATTATATTAATGAAAAGGGTTTATGTCCTCTGTTTGTACTCTTATTGGTGAATAGTGATCAAACCTTTATAGATTTTGGTGGGTTTCAGATTTGATATTTTTTATTTTAAACCATTGTCTTTTAAGTTGATTTTGTTAAGTATAAATCTTAGCTTGTTTAGCTGCCCATATTTATATGATGAATAAATGGTATTTGGAGAAGAGGACTGCTTGCTTTATATTTTCTTTCCTAAACACTATACAGGGCTGAATGTTGTGGAAAGAGTCCAGAAGTAACTGAAAGTAAATGGTGACAGAGGAAACAAGGTGAATTACAGAATTTGACTGGGAGGGCTCATGTGAATTTCATTTCTTTCTTTTTTTTTTTTTTTTTGAGACGCAGTCTTGCTCTGTTGCCCAGGCTGTAATGCAGTGGCGCGATCTCAGCTCACTGCAACCTCTGCCTCCTGGGTTCTAGCAGTTCTCCTGCCTCAGCCTTCCTAGTAGCTGGGATTACAGGTGCCTGGCACCATGTCTAGCTAATTTTTGTATTTTTAGAAGAGGTGGGGTTTTGCCATGTTGGCCAGGTTGGTCTGCTGACCTCAAGTGATCTTCCCGCCTTGGCCGCCCAAAGTGCTGGGATTACAGGTGTGAGCCACTGTGCCTGGCCTGAATTTCATTTCTTTGTATTGAAATATTTACTTCTTTCCTAGTGTAAAAATGTCTTTGGAATTATCTTTTTTTTTTTTTTTTTTTTTTAAGAAAGTCTCACTCTGTCTCCCAGACTGGAGTGCAGTGGTGCCATCTCGGCTCACTGCAACCTCTGCCTCTTAGGTTCAAGTGACTCTTCTCCCTCAGCCTCCCAAGTAGCTGGGATTACAGGTACCCATCACCACTCCCAGCTAATTTTTGTATTTTTAGTGGAGATGGGGTTTCACCATATTGGCTAGGCTGGTCTCAAACTCCTGACCTTAGGTGATCCACCCCTCTCGGCCTCCCAAAGTGCTGGGATTACAGGCATGAGCCACTGCGCCTGGCCCAGAATCTCTTTGGAGTTATCTTAACCTACTATTTCAGTTGTACTGCCTCAAATCAGTGTTTTAATAGCAAAGAGACTTACACTCTCACCTCTCATTTTTAATCTGATATTTAACACTTTGGCAGGAAAGGTAACTAATGTTAACTGAACACGTATTATATGCCTGATTACCTATAAGGATTTTTTTACTTACATCATGTCATTTAATTCTTAAACAATGCAGTAGTTAAATCTTATTAGCCTTACTTTATGACTGGCAAACACTGGGATTCAGAAAGTTAAAGCAGTTTGCTCAAGCCTGTCAGGCTTACAGACTCCATGAAGGCAGGACTTCTGTTTGTTTTGTTCACAATTATACCTCTGCTGTCCAGCCCAGATACAGTCTTAATAAATATTTAGTGTTGGATTAGTGAAAAAGAAGGAACAGTTTGTAGGTATACTGGACATGCAGTGTATTCTTGAGGAAAATAATGTAATCATGCCTTTCTCTTTAGTTTAGAAATGAACATTTCTCTCACTCATAGTAATATGAGGAATAGTATGAGAACCTGCTTAGGGCAAGTGGAACTCCTTGAGATCTAGCTTATTATATTAATTATTCATTTTTTGTTATGTAACTTTTTCCCTTGTATTTTTCTTAAAGGAAGAACAACAGTGGATAAATGAACATTTGATGACTTTTGTAGAAAGGGTAGCCAAGTTGCAAAAGCTGAGCACTTGTCTGTAAGATGTGGGATCCTAAGTTCTTTCATTAGTTCTTTTACTAGTTCTCTATCTAGTAAAAGCAAGTAGTTTCATCTGTTAAATGAGTTAGACTAGATTTGTGATTTTTAAACAGTATTATTTGGGGACTTAGGGTTCCTCAGATGTGTTTGGGAACCATTATAGGGAGTGGAGAGGCCAACAGGTTTACTTCTGGACCTTTCACGCCCAACTCTCACCTCTCACCGCCACATCACCACCCACACTTACATCAGCTCTTCTCTCGTTTGGCTTATATTTTGGATTTGCCCTTTCAGTGAAGATTTTTGAAAGAGGAATTCTCCTACTCTCACATTTTATGCTAAATTTGGTAATTTATAAACTTACACTAAAATGTTTACATTATATTAAGTAGCAATATGCATAAAAGGAGAGAAATATACCAAAATAATAATTGGTTAAATCTAAGTAATGGGATTATGGGTAATTTTAATTATCTTCTTTGTGTTTTTCTGAATTTTTCAAGTTTTTTCAATGACTATATCCAATTCTAATTTTATAGTCTTAAAAATAAATGAATAACATTTAAAAATGAATAAAAAGTTTTGATAAGCTTGGTAAGTTTTTACTTATATAAGATCAAGTCAGATGATATTACCCAGGGCAACTTATAATTTCTGTCATTGACTAAGCAAGTTTGATCTATATCAGGGTATTTGTTTAAGTGAGTCAGGGTTTTGAAGAAAGGAAACTATTCCTGAGGGCTGACAAATCTTAAACATAGAGTAGGAATGACATATCTAAGATTTGGTGCCTTTAGGCAAAGTTTAACTGAGATCTTCAGCAGAGGCTGAAAATTGAGAGCTGGCTCTTTCTCCATTTCATTTTGTCTAGATAATTTTTTAATTAATTAAATAATTTATTTATTTATTTTTAGAGACAGAGTCTCGCTCTGTCGCCCAGGCTGGAGTGCAGTGGCATGATCTCGGCTCACTGCAAGCTCTGCCTCCCAGGTTCACGCCATTCTCCTACTTCAGCCTCCTGAGTAGCTGGGACTACAGGCGCCCGCCACCTCGCCCGGCTAGTTTTTATATTTTTAGTAGAGATGGGGTTTCAGCGTGTTAGCCAGGATGGTCTCAATCTCCTAACCTTGTGATCCACCTGCTCGGCCTCCCAAAGTGCTAGGATTACAGGCGTGAGCCACCGTGTCCCGCCTTGTCTAGGTAATTTAAAGCATGCACTTTAACGTTACCTAAAGTAGCTTTTTGAAATCGATCTTGTTTAGATTGTGCAAAATTTGAATTCATGGCATTGTTCATAGTCTTTATCAATATATTTGATTATTTCTTCCTTAAAGTTACTGAGCCCCCAAAAGTTTGGTTTCAGTCTGTCCATATGTTTTCCAATTAGATCAGATGGGATTGCTGTTATACTGGTAATATAACAGCTGTTCTATATGATACCTCACCAGGGAGACAGCTAAGCTCTAAGGGAAGGGGAAATTTATTCATTTGGAAAAAGGAATGCAGTCTGCCTACTCACAGGGAAAGTGATAAGGAGTAGGAATGTTGTCAACCTGGCTGGAGAATGTTAAATAACCTTTATTTACTAAATATTAGACCCTTTAGATAACTGAGTCTGAAAACTTATTTCAGTTTTGCATGCTTCCAAGAAACTGGCATATTATCACAGATCTTATTAGATTTTTATCATTTATTTTTTAATAATCTAGTGCTTTTACTTTATGTGAGCAAAAGGAAGAAATGAGAAGTAGTAGTGTTGTTAACTACAAGGAGGATATCATATTTCCTACTCCTTTTTAGATTTGGAATTTTTTTTCTTTTTCTTGAGACAGGGTTGTACTCTGTCACCCAGCCTGGAATGCAATGGCGTGATTGTGGCTCACTGTAGCCTTGACCTCCCGGGTTCAAATGATCGTCTCACCTCAGCCTCCCAAGTAGCTGGGACTACAGGCATGCGCCACCATGCCTGACTAATTTTTTGTAAACATTAATTTCTTCCTTTTTTTTTTTTTTGTAGAGACAGGGTTTCACCACGTTGCCCAGGCTAGTCTCAAATTCCTGGGCTCAAGCGATCAGCCCACCTCATTCTTTGGTGTTGAGATTACAGGCGTGAACCACTGTGCCTGGCCTGGAAATGGTCTTTAAAGATAAAATTTCTTTAAAAATATTCTAGGAAAAGTTCAGATGTTATTCACTCTGAAGGAAATTGGATAACTTGAATAGGTTTTTAGATTCTCTTAAGTCCTATTAATCATTATAGGGATCAGGAAGAGTTATTGGAAATAATGGGGGGAAAGGACTTGCTTTCCAATATATTTATCCTGTTGTGTTTGTTTATTGAGTCTTGATGAGAGGAAGGCATTGGACTTTTTCCAGTGTAGATTTTTCTGTGATTTTATATTTATTGTAATCCTAGAGTGTGTTTTATCCGTTCTATATGAATAGCACTAACAGTATAGTCCCACCATCTATTGATGTTGTGTGGGTTATTGAGTAGTGATAAAGTGTACCAAAAACCCAAAGCAATCTAGCTGTTGTGTATTATTATACTAAATTGTTGGTGTATTGCCTGCAAACCTATCCTGTTCAACTGGTTTTAGTTTTTAAGTTACTTTATTGCTTCAACTTGTCCACAAAGGCAGGGCTGGAAGGTCCAGCTAATCAGTGGAATTGAAGTCAGAAGAACTAAATTGTAGTCTTTCTATTCACTTTTTGAGTTATTGAATACATTTTTTGATGACTCTATGACTTAGTTTCCCAGACTATAAAATGAAACTTAATTCTAGTCACCAGTGGTTTTTGAGAAGTAACACATGTAAACTACTTTTGACTTTCTCAGACATAAAGGCTTTAATATTCTTTCCAGATTACATGGTTTATATTAGCTTATAATATAATGTGATCAAGATAGCTTTGATTAAACACAACAAAGAAATAAACACATGCATTTATATGTGGCTTCTTTACACAAAATATATTTTTATGCTATTTTATAGTTGACATATTTGTATAATTTAAAAATTATGGTATTTTCCAAAGGTTTGGGGTCCTTTAGTATTATTTTTCTTCCCCACTACCTTGAGAAAACAAAATAATCTTTATCTCATATTAAACTCACAACATACATAAGTTGTGCTTTATGTAACATTATTTTTGGTTGATCTGTTTAGAATGGATTCTACTTACTTTTGTTTGTTTGTTTTTTTAAGAAACAAGGTCTCACTCTTTCACCCAGGTTGGAGTACAGTAGTGTGATTGTAGCTTACTGCAGCCTCGAACTCCTGGGCTCAGGTGATCCTCCTATATCAGCCTTCTGAGTAGTTGGGACTACAGGCATGTGCCACCATGCTCAGCTAATTAAAAAAAAAAAGATTGTAGACATGGGGTCTCGCTATATTGCCCAGGCTGGTATTAAACTCCTGGCTTCAAGCAGTCTTCCCACCACAGCCTCACAAAGTGTTGGCATTACAGGTGTGAGCCACTGCACCTGGCCAGTTTTTTTACAATTATAAAAATAATCGATGTTCATTTTCTACAATGTTTATTGTAGAAAACATAAATGTGGAAACAGAACATGAACCCAGAGATAACTAAAAGTAATTATTTAGTGGTAACTATGGAATATTTTTAACATCAATATTTTAACCCCCTCCCTGCCATTGAGATAATTCTGTTTGGAAGTATTGCTTTGAAACCGCTCTTTAACGTATTTGAAACATTTTAATGTTTTGAAGTGGGACATCTTTCAAATGGAAATGAAAGTAGTACTGTTGGTACTATTTCTGTTATTTAAATTATCACACTTTAAGTGCTTACTATGTTCAATTTACTATGTTAGGTATCTTAATAGAGAAAAAAGCTGTCCCATAAAGCTTTTTTAAAATCACTGATTGAGTTTAATATTTTATTACTGCATATATTGCTTCATTTCTCACAATAATAAATGAGATCACTTACTTGTTGTGAAAACAGAGGTGCAAGTAGGATTTAACACTCTTCTGAAGACAAATATAAGACAGATCAAAATGTGAAAAAATTCACCACATTTAAATTATTTGTCATGTCACCAAAAAGAACGTAAATCTATTTTGATCTAAGACTCCATATGATGCTTTACTCGAGACTTGGTACTCCTTGACAGAATCAAGTCAGTGACTGTTTTTCTTGTGTCTGCTCCAGCACAGACATGATTTGTCTTTGGTTCACGTGGCCCCCGAAAGCCCAAAGCAGCCTGGAACAAAGCCAGGCATTTGGTATTTTTCAGTACTGTGGTGAGAAAAGACAAGGTACCCATCTGCCTGGCTTGTGCATTGCCAAAAGGCCTAGGTGCTACCCTAAAGAATATGCCAGAGAATAACTCTGGCCTTTAGGAAACTGGTAATGATTACTCTTCTCTGAATTTTGAACTTTGAAATCCAAGCAGTAATGAATCATAGTGTTATTGAGAGAGGATTAAATTGATCAATGCATGCAAAACCCTTAATTCAGCAGTGCTTAACAACCAGCACATACATTAATCATCAGCACATAGTAAACACTCAAAACAGTTTTTGAAAAGCAGGGATTTTTCAAAGACAGCAGTAGAACTTTGTTAATTCTAGATTAATTAATTTACCGACTTCTATCATATAATCCGTAGACTGGTAACACGTTGGTAATCAGAAATACTTGCATATCAACTCTCTAATAGGTGGTTCTAAGATGGAGGGTAGGAACAATATGCTTGAGGCAAAGGCTACCTCCTATCCTTCCAGAATGGCCCAGGTCAAGCTAGAATTATCCTGTGTCATGTTGCCAGATACAACAGTAATGATACTGCTCAGAACTGGACTAAATGGAAGACATTTTAAAAAGGCAAATGCAAAGATGAGAATCCCCAAAACAGCCATTGTCCAGTGGGTATATACTCCTTGGGATCTTATGTAGGCCCTAGCTACAAATGACCTAGTAAAGTAAAAATAAAATTGGGCTATAGAAAGATGTGACCACTCAGTTTTATGTTGGTAGCACATTGATATACACCTATTATAACCTATTAAAACTTATACTTTCTAACCTTACATAGTTGCATACAGGTGCAAGTCACATAATCTTCTTGGGCTTCTATACTATCTTCTGAAACATGAGTATAATAGTAACCTACCAAATAAGGTTCTTGGGTGTTGGGCCTAGAATTCAAAACTAGCCCTCTGACTCAAATCTGTGCCCCTTTTTTCCTTTGATGAAACTGTGCTACATTGCCAAAGCAGATGGGAGTAGCAGAAAATGAAGTAAAGCATTTAGTAGTTACAGAGCACATTTTGGGTTCTGTTTTTTTTTTTACCTCCCCTATCCTCCTCCAGCAAACTCATACATTTTCTCTCTCAGCGCTGGTTCTGAGTTGTACACAGTGATCCAGGTTTGCTTTCAGTAGCTACTGTGAAAATCAAAATTAGATCGAAGAGTGTTTCTTGAAGGCAGATATGGGTGAGGCGTGGAGGTTGGGAGAGGAGATAATGGTGGAAATTAAATGAGGGTAAGCAGGTAGAAAAGCATGGCAAATATAAAGCAGAACTGAATAGTAACTATGTGATTGTCTATTCAGCACAAAGAGGATTGGTGGTAACAAGAGACAATGTAATGCTTATCAGCATTTAGCAATAATACCACATACTGTGAAATGGTAGTATTGATTGTTTGTGACTTGACAATAAAACCTTTCATCTTTAACATAATATGGACTCTAGACGAAGATGCTAATGCATAACAATATTTTGTAAAAAAAAAAAAAAAAAAGCAGGTGACATTCAATTATATAAAAGTCATAGAATAGGCTGGGTGTGGTGGCTCATGCCTGTAATCCCAGCACTTTGTGAGGCTGAGAGGACCAGATCACTTGAGCCCAGAAGTTTGAGACCCGCCCGGGCAACATGGTGAAAATCCTTCTCTACAAAAAATGCAAAAACTAGCTGGGTATAGTGGCTTGCGCCTGTAGTCCCAGCTACTTGGGATGCTGAGGTGGGAGGATTGCTTGTGCCCAGGAGGCAGAGGTTGCAGTGAGCCAAGATCATCCCACTGTACTCCAGCCTGGGTGACAGAGTGAGACCCTGTCTTCAAAAAAAGAAAGAAAGGTCATAGAATATCAGACTTGCAAATGTGATTCATACTCTGCCATTCATTTCAGGGTGCATTCCCCTTCCCTATTTTTTTTTTTTTTTGAGACGGAGTCTCGCTCTGTCGCCCAGGCTGGAGTGCAGTGGCCGGATCTCAGCTCACTGCAAGCTCTGCCTCCCGGGTTTACGCCATTCTCCTGCCTCAGCCTCCCGAGTAGCTGGGACTACAGGCGCCCACCACCTCGCCCAGCTAGTTTTTTGTATTTTTATTAGAGACAGGGTTTCACCATGTTAGCCAGGATGGTCTCGATCTCCTGACCTTGTGATCCACCCGTCTCGGCCTCCCAAAGTGCTGGGATTACAGGCTTGAGCCACCACGCCCGGCCTCCCCTTCCCTATTTTGTAAACTTCCCTCCTTACTCAAAGGTTAGTTATCTCTCAGATGAGACAAAGGAGCAGCTGTTATTCAACTCTAGACCCGACCTCATTTAATCTAGTTGGAAAACATATTGACAGATGATATGCAAAATTTTGGAGGATTTATGTTTATTAGAAAAAATGAAATAGCTTCAGTTTGGTATGCATACTGAACAATAACAATAATATTACATCCTACGGGTACATAAGTATAGTGGTCAGATCATACTATACAACTACAGGTGTGGAGAATACACATATAATGCAAAACCTAATCATACTTGCCTAGTTAGTCATTTAATATAGTATTTATGTTTCACTATACTTGTCTTATTACTCACTATTAAAGTGAGCCCAGCCCATACAACTCAAGTTCTTTGGTATGATTTAAAACTCCAAGATGTCTGCCATCCTCATTTCCTGTACTCTTCCCCTTGTGCTTTAAACTCTAGCAGACTCAAATGGCTTATATTTTCCTTCAAGTAGTATGCTTATGTTCATTATCATTATTAATAAAGCAATCATCTGTGGTCTTACTCTTTGTCAGATACTAAAAGCGTTAAATGAATTTCCATGACCTCATTTAATTACCAAAAGAACCTAATAAAAAATTTGTATTGTTATCCCCACTCTACTAAGCAGGAATTGAGGTTTTGAGAGTTTAAATACACAAAGCAGGGTTTCATAGCTAGTACAATGTAGAACCTTGATTCAAATTCAGATCTGTTTAGCTTTAGAGCTGCCTATCCTAATCACTAAGTTAACTAGACTCTCCTTGTTTTGCATATGCTGTTCCCTCTACCTGGGATGCCCTACTCTTCAGTTTCAATAGGGGTCTTAATTCTAAGCAATAGAAATCATTTATTGATTCAATTAGGATTGAAATTTTTTAAAAGGATATTGAGGAGTTCACACAATCTCCAGAGGTACCAAATTCAGGCCATGGAGTTAGAGGTAATAGTCAGTTTTGTCCATTGAATATATTATGCCACTGACATCACCACTCACACTGCTAACCTTGGGTACTGGATGTTAGAACAAGTGCTACTGCCACTTATCATACTCCATCCATCTCCCTGTTTGCCACCAGAGAGAGGGCCTCCTGTTCATTCCTTTGAATCGTTAGTTTCTAATTCCAAGCCAGGTAAAGGTGCATCTGATTGTTGGAACCTCAATGACTGGCCCATGGCCTGGCTGCAGGGAAGGCCAGGAAAACAAGAATCTGACATTATGAACCTGTGTGATGGGGTATCAAGCCTTAAAATATGGAGAATTCCTCCAAATAGGAAGGGATCCTGAGAATGGTGAGAAATTATACTATGATACTAGGCTGCCAGAAAGAATGACACATGTCTACCCACACCGTTTCTTTGGCTACCTGCAAACTTATTTGTCCTTTAAAAACATCCTTGCAGTCTCCTATTATAACTTATACTTTCTAACATTACATCATTTTTGATTACTTGTTTTTTTTTCTTTTTTGAGATGGAGTCTTGCGCTGTCACCCAGACTGGGGTGCAGTGGTGTGATCTTTGCTCACTGCAACCTCCACCTCCCAGATTCAAGCGATTCTCCTGCCTCAGCCTCCTGAGTAACTGGGATTACAGGCACCCGCCACCACTCCTAGCTAATTTTTTGTATTTTTAGTAGAGACGGGGTTTCACCATTTTAGCCAGGCTGCTCTTGAACTCCTGACCTCATGATTTGCCCACCTCGGCCTCCCAAAGTGCTGGGATTACAGGCGTGAGCTACCGCGTCCGGCCTTTTGATTACTTGCTTTTTAAGGACTCTTAAGTATTACTTGTCTATGTAACTGACTCCTCTATACCTTTTCTCAAGTAGGCTGTAGGCTATGTCTTATTGATGTTGGTACTCCCTAACATGTACATAGGATAGTGTTCAGCATGTAGTAAATACTAAATAAATGATTGAACAGCATTAGTGCATAAATTGTCCCTACTCACCACTAGCACTAGAATGTAAGGTCCATAACAGGCAGGGGTTTTTGTCTTTGTCTCTCTCTCTCTCTCTCTCTCTCTCTTTTAAACCACCATATGGCCAGCACCTAGATTAATTCCCAGCATGTGGTAGGTCTGTGGTAAATATTTGTTAATGAATACTCCTAAATAGTAAATTATTTATCTCTGGGAGTGATGCTGTCAAAAAGGCCTTTGAATGTGAATGGGAAATTCAAAGCACTATATTATAATATACAACTAGACCACAGTGAGGACAGAAACTGCGTTATTCATCTTTGGTTACCTCTTGTTCCTATCCAGAAACATACAGAAAAGGGCAATTTGAAATTCTTTCCTAGACCTACCATGATAGTCACTATCCTCAAAAATTGACTGAAGTACCTACCATACCTGCTAAACATGAAACATTCTTTTTGGTCTCCTTTTGTATGTAACCAGTTGTATCCTGAGATTGCATCTACTCTGGGAAGAAAAGGCTGTTGGGCAAACTGTCTTGTACTTATGTTTAAAAAAGTAGAATAACCTAGGGCAGTAGCATCTCACTTTGAAGAAATGAAGAAGTGGAGGTCCATAATTGTGAAATGATTCATATAAATGTAAAATACTTAGAATTCCTGGCATAAATTGGCCTTCTAAATATTAGCTGTACTTTTTATTGTATATTGAAAACTTAGTATTTCAGACTTTTTACTTCACTGCTTCCAGTCCTTTTAAATTCATTACCTGTAATCCTCTCAATTCTGTTGATAAACAGTGTTACCCTAGTTTACAAATAAAGAACCTGAATCTAAGATGAGGTTGTTTGCCCAAAGGTTACACAGCTGAGAAGTGCTATTTGGCTGGGATTCAAACACAGATCTATCTTATTTTTTAAGCTCTTTCTAGCATGACAAAATAACATGCTAAATGTAGGTTGAGTTTAATGTGTTCTATTACATCCTTCTAACCACTGTTAGTTTTAATACATCTTTTGCCCCCGCCACCTTTGCTTCTCTTTTCTGATTTGTAGTCATTATTTTACTCTCCATGTCATAAATTTGTTTACTACTCTCTTCAGTTTGTCTCCTGATTCTTCGGAGTAGAAAGTATACATTTTACCCAAAAGAAAAAGCACATCCTTACATACTGCTCTGTCCATTTTACTTTTGCCTTTATTTTTTTGTTAGCCTAATTCATTTGTACAGTGGATTGGTTTCCAGAGGGAAGACTTGGATATCTATTATGAGTCAGATGAGTAAACTTATACATTAGCCAGGATGACATTTAAGGGCTAATAGCGTACATCCCCAAACTAAGAGTCATTTTAGCCAGTGTAAAAGATGAAACACAAGTTGGTCAGAAATAGAGACAATAGCAAGTAATGATATTGAGTTGCTACAAATGCTTTGCAACCTAGTAATGTACTTTTATGTGTATCAATTATTTTTAACTTGTGCATAATACTGAAAAATTCCAAATGGATTCCAGACATTTATTGCAAACCAAAAATTTACTTAAACTTGCTGTTTTAGAGAATTATTTTTCTTAGCATATGGTCTTTCTTGTTCATAGCAAGCCTTTTAACAGTTTATCAGAATGTAAGCATTTCTCTTTGCTGTATTTCTTTTAGTTGATGATCTTGTGTAATAGGGCACTCATTTAGAAATATACACACTTAAAATCAATGTTTAAATGGTCTTCAGGGACTAAAGCCACAAGCAGCAGGATGCTGTTGCTGTTGCATTCTGTTTCCTTATTGCTTAACCAATCTGCAATGGTGACATCCTCTTTTTCCTTCTTCTTGTTCTTTTTTTTTTTTTTTTGGTTAACCAGACCAAATTTCAGATCCTCTTTATTTTTTCTTGCCATGCTCAAATTGGTCTTTAACAATGCTTCACTAAAGTGCTTCTGTTTGACTTTACATTTATTTAAGTAATAAAGAAAAGGGTGTGCTTTTATCAAGTTTACACTGGGCTTTCTGTTATACAAAATAAGGTTCTTTTACATTCATCAGATCTTTGTTCATCACCCACTGTGCACCTAGCTGGGCTAGATAGATACTGGAAAGACAAATAAGACCTGGTTTCTGTCATTGAGAACATAGCGAAGGATATAGAAAATTAGACTACAGAATGGTAAGTTCTATCATAGTGGTATGTACTACAGAAGCAGAGAGAGGACTCCTTACCCAGACTTTTAGGGGATGAAGGACAATGTCAGGAAAGGCTTTCTGAGGGAAGTTTTCTCTGAGCTGAGTCTTGAGAACAAATAGGAATTATTCAGGTAGAAGAGGGGGAGGACACTGTAGGAAGAGGAAACAGCAGCATGTTGAAAAAGTACAGAGGTAAGAGAGCACATACATGGCCCATTTAGGGAACCAAAGTCCTGAGTGGCTCGAGTAGGGGAGGAAAAGATACATGAAAGTGGAACAGAGAATGAAGAGATTTGAGGCTGGGATGGTCCAAAGTTGCCAGATCATGACGTGTTCTCCATGTCATGCTCAAAAATGTATTCTAAGAGCCATGAAGAAGTATAAGCCAGGAAGTGACATGATGAGATTTGTGTTTGGAAAGATCAGTCTAGAAACTGCAACATACTTCTGTAAGCGCAAATGATCATCAGCAAAGATAGTTAGAGGGCACTTATTGTCTCTTTAAATCTTTTCCATCATTAATTTTGGATTAAATGCTAGATAACATAATAATAGAGGGTTTATGAGTGAGTTTCCTGTCTTCTGTTATTAAGCAAACATTTGAAACCTATTTTGCTTGTTGGTATAATACATAGACTTAGATAATTAAAATTAGAGACTTGACAAAGCTACCAATTGGTGCTGGACCTCCTGATGGATCTGGTGTTAGGTTAAACAAACGTAAGTGCCTTTTGTGTGCCAGGCAGTGTGCTAGGAACTGAAGAGAGAATGGCAAATGACTTGGGCATTCACAATCTAGTGGAGAGACAGATTCATACACGAATGCAAGTGCTCTAGAATACTTACGTATTAGCTTCCTTAATGTACATTTTCACTTTCAGTCCTTACCTTAAACTTAAGTATGGATGAGGAAACCGAAGATAAGAAGTATTTAACTTACTCAAGGTCATGTAATAATGAGTGGTAAATAGGCACGATTCAGTATTCAAAGTACCTAACTCAATTTTTTCCATGCCATATTGTACTGCTTCTCTTGACGAGGCAATGCATATATACTTTTGAGCCTGAAGTAGTTTTCTTCCTCTCTTTTCTTAGTTCTTTCTAATGCTACCCAAACCAGTAATGTTCAGCCTTGAAGTATCCAGTCATTGTTGGTTAAAAGTACAGGCTCTGAAGTCAGGTTGTCTGGATTCCAATCCCAGCTCCATCTCTTGCTCCCTGTCTGTCAGCCTACATCATAGAATTAGGAGATGATGTCGGTAAAGCACTTAAAACAGTGAAAGCACAGGGAAAGAATTCAATTGATGTTACCTAAAATTGTCATTGGAATAGCAATTCATCTACTTTCCAAACATTCAGGAAATTTTAATAAAATGCATTTAAACTATCCAACTTTATTGAAGTTAATCTTGGTGAAGAGCTTTTGCCTCGTGTGCATATTTGAAATCTGACTTCTTGTTCAGGGCATCAGTGACCTGTGGCAAAGATGCCCCAAAAATATCTAGGAAAATGTGCCTGTGAGAGTAACATAAAGATACTTAAAAACTTTTGTATTATGGAAAATTTTGAATATATACCAAAATTAACAGAGTAGGGTTTTGACCTTTCTCATATCTCTCACCCACCTGCACAACCAACTATCACTCCATGGCCAGTCCTGCCTCATCCACACCCCTATCCATTTATGTTGCTAAAGCTAAATCTAGAGACTTGATTGATTGATCATTTTTTGAGAGAAGTAATGAAAAATGGTGGCTTTTTTGTTGTTATTATTTCTGGCATTGTTAAATACCTAGTAGCCCAACTGAGGATGAAAACTTGCAATGTAAGTACTCCTGGAATTGTTTGGGTAGGGTAGGATACAGATTATTACCCAGTTTCTACATGTGAAGAAACTATGACTCAAAGAAATTCTTATCAATGGTCATATTAGCTACAAACAACTTGTGCTAAAATTTGTCATTGGAACCATGCTCATTCCATAAATATTTATTGAGTTCAATAAAATATTTCTTTTTAAATGTCTATGGCCAAAATTATGTTTATAACAAGGGCATTTTTATTTTGATCACCTAATTTCTTCTTTTATTACATTAGAATTTAAAGTACTTCCCTTCTCCTCTGTCCTATCCTAATTCTTAGCTAGTAGAGTGACTTTAGGGATAATACAGAGGAAATTTTGGTCTCCAGCAGAGGGTCAGTTGCAACTATGAAAACAACTCAGGCAAATGGTCTATTGATAGTGGAACTTTTCATTATAAAAAGTTCTTTTCAAATTCCAGGATATTGGTTGCTTGGTCACTGAAGAGTCTGTACTACCATTCAATAGCACCCTGGGTGTCTGAGCAGACCTGGTTAGGAATGTACTGCTCATTTTGAATGAAATAAATAAAAAGGATAGAGAAGCTGCCCCAAGCATTGCCAAACATTCTACATCTGATGTATCATTGATACAAAACGTAAGTCTTTTAGAGTATACCCTAAAATACAAATAATTTTCATTTTGAATGTTGCCATCTTTGACTATAGCCACATATCCTTTAATATATACGCACACATACACTGACTCCAGGGCATTGATGAAAGTTCATTGCTTTCTTGGTCTCTGGGTGAGTAAAGTTGCTTTAATATGTCAGGTTTGATTTTGTCAACAAAATACCCCAGTGTACCTACCTTCTTTATTCCCATTCTTTAATTTTTATGTCCTTGGACCTCATAATTTCCCCAAAGTTTTGTGTGCCGTTCCCTCAACAGCAGAAGTAATAGTACTTGATGAAGTATGACTTCGATATTAGTTTAGTTATATATCGGGTATGTTTATTCCCCTGGGCTTTCCAACTGAGGGAGCCCAGCATGAACTCCTACTTTGGAAAATATCTGAGTGGGCAGACCCATTTGCCACATTACCCTCATTGTCTGTCTTTGTTTATTCAGCTGAAAAGCAAGTACTTGCCTCTTACACAGCCAGTCATGAATCTTAGAGTCTCAGAAGCTGTTAAAACGGGTAGAAAAATTGTTATGGGAAGGGAGAGGATGAAAATTGTTATCAGGTATTGACATAATGTGCAAGTAAAGGTGCTCTTTTAGAGAAGAGCATAATGACTTCAGGTGGTTATAAAGCACAACTCGGGCAACATTTTTATGGGCCTAGTTTATTAGGGTCTTTGATTTTTATGCAATTCTCCTACCTTGTGGGTAAGAGACAATGATAATTCATTGGCACACATGATTCATTTTTACTACAATAGGGGAAAAACTAGGTTTTTAGGATATTAGCATACCATCTGGTGCACAGGTAATGATAAATATCCTGTGGTCATAACAACATGCACATGCTCTTGGCATTTATTTTTCTGGCTATCTTCATCTTTCAATTGGATTTTTTTTAGCAGGCTGCTAAAAAGTCTCTTTGCATTCATTCTTTCCCTGGTCCATTTTCACACTGTAGCCAGAATTATGTTTCTAAGATGTAGATCTGATTATTCCTCCTCTCTTGTGTAAAATTCTTCCATGGCTATCCAGTTGCTCTTAGGAAAGGCCTTCACCTGTCACCACTTCCTTTTTTTTTTTTTTTTTTTTTTTTTTGAGACGGAGTCTCGCTCTGTTGCCCAGGCTGGAGTGCAGTGGCCGGATCTCAGCTCACTGCAAGCTCCGTCTCCCAGGTTTACGCCATTCTCCTGCCTCAGCCTCTCGTGTAGCTGGGACTACAGGCGCCCACCACCTCGCCCGGCTAGTTTTTTGTATCTTTTAGTAGAGATGGGGTTTCACGTGTTAGCCAGGATGGTCTCGATCTCCTGACCTCGTGATCCGCCCGTCTCGGCCTCCCAAAGTGCTGGGATTACAGGCTTGAGCCACCACGCCTGACCACCTGTCACCACTTCTGACCCCATTCTGTGTCCCAGCCAAAATGCACTTTTTCCAGTTCTCTGTAGTACTGTGCTCTCTTTTGCCTCTATGTTGTTACACATGCTGCTCCTTACCTTGGGGATACTCCTCTCCTCCACCCTTAGCTTAGCTATAACTCCTCATTCTTCATGTCCAAGCTTCCTCTACGAAGTCTGGATTAGGTGGTTCTCCATGTGCAAACACACATACCATAATGCTCTATTCATATTTCTGTTTCAGTACTTATCACACGATATTGCTTCTTTGTTTTTCTCTCTGCTATAAGACATTAAGCTGTATGAGAACAATGACCATGTTCTGTCTTTCTCATTATTGTATCTTTAGCACCTAGAAATTGTAGTCTGTATTTCTGGCATAACAGTAGTTTGTTGATGATTGAACCAGTGATTCATGTGCTTTGCCAGGAATCTTTTCTCTAGAAACCTCAGAGAAGAATTACAGTTCTCTGGTTTTGTGCTCTTCATATTTTCCTCTCTATCTTCTATTCATATTAATTCAATTATCAACAGAACATTGCTTTGAACGTTTTAAACCTCTATACCTTGCCCAGAAGCACGTGTAAAGAACATGCAAAATGAAAAGCTCCTGCATATACTTACTATATGCTTCCTATGTCCATCCTATCTAAAACGGCACTCCCACAACACACATGTAGTTACTCCCCACTACCATCCTCCCTTGTCTCCCTTTCCTGCTGTTTTTCCTCCTTAGGATTTAACTACCTTCTAACATACTAAATATTTAACTTATTTAAGTAACTAATTGTGTGTCCACTTTCTAAGATGTAAGGTCCATGAGGGCATTAATTTTGGCCTGTTTTGTTTACTGCCGCATCCCTAGCATCTGAAATAATGTTTAGCCAGTATATATGAGGCAATATGTATGTGCTGAATGAATGAACATATTCATGCCCTTGGATGTATGTCTTTTTCTTTTTCAGTTGATTTTGGTGCACCTGATTCAGCCCTGCTGTTAGCACTGTACTGTTTCTTTTCCTTCCTTCATTTTGCAGACTTTACGTTTTGTCCTATTTAGGGGCCATAATCTTGGCTACCCCAGGCAGAGATTCTGTTTTTCCATGTTGATTGGCTCAGGTAACCATATCTTCACTTGAATCTGACCTTCACATCTCCTAACTTGATAACTGAAACCCAAAGAGAAGTCGTATGTGTGTGTGCGTGTGTGTGTGTGTGTGTGTGTGTGTGTGTGTTGTGGAGGGGAGATGATGCATTCAGAGATAAGTCAGATGCATAACTTGTTCTTTTCAAACCTAGATAGGACAAACAGATGATTATTTGTATAGTACAAGTTTGAGTATGGTGATATTTGTTTATGAGAAGTGCTAACCAATGGGGAGAAACTTATTCTTCATTTTAAAAATTATGAAATATATTAAGTTTTCTGAAAAGTATAAAAAGTATTATAGTGAACATCCTCTGTATACCTGCCAACTTTGTAATATCTGAATTTTCTCCTGTATTTGCTTTGGATTGTTTTCATTTTTGAGATAAAATATTAAATATGATCATAGCCTCTAGGTGTTCTTTTTTTTTAATCTCTTTTTCTTCCTTCCCTACTCAGATGTAACCACTATCCTGAATTTGGTGCCATGCATTTAAAAATGTTCACACACACAAACACACACACACACACACACACACACACAGTGTCGTGTTCATGTTTCAAATTTTGCATAATGAACTCTTACCATGCTTTTTTTAAACTTACCATTTTTTTGAGATTTATCTATATTGTTCCATGTACTTCTACTGTATCAAGTCTGCTGTATAGTTTCCTACTGTATGAATAGTCTACAATATCTCATTTTTTTATTGATAATCATTTGAGCTGATTATACATTTTTTGCTTTTTCAAGTAATGCTGCAATGAACAACATTGCACTTGTTTTCTTCTTCACATGTAGGAGAGTTTCTCTAGAGCAGTCCTTCTCAATTAATGTGCATAGGAATCACTTGAGTACCTTATGATACTGCAGGTTCCGGTTCAGTTGTTCTCAGGTGGGCCTGAGAATCTATAGTTCTCACAAGTTCCCAGGTGATGCAGATCCATGGACCACACTTGGAGTTGCAAGGGACTGCTAGGTTCTAGAATATGCACATTCTTCTCTGAAGAGGTTATACAAGTTTATATTTCAACTAGGAATGTATGAGAGATTTGGCTGTTCCAGGAGTAGCCTCTTTTAGATGATTATATAAGTTTAATGTGTAACCATTCTCTCCTTAAAACTAGATAGTTTTTTTGGAGGGAAAGCATTAAAACATACAGCAGAATCACTTCGGTGGATAGTTGGCTTAATTTCAGCATTTCTCAGGAATTGATCTCTCTCTCTCTCATCTCTCTCTCTCTCTCTCTCTCTATATATATATATACACACACACACACTATTTTATTAAAAATTCACCTGTTTCCTTTTCGTTCAAATAGTTACTCTGTTTACCATTGCCAACCAAGACAGGGCTTTGGCTACAAAATGAACCATCTCAGAGAGTTGAAAGGGAAGGAAAACTGTGTGCCAAGTACTATGCTACATTGTTTCATTTAATACCCACATTTGTACAGGGGAGGGAGCTGAGGCTCACAGCAAAGTGTTAGAGCCAGTGTTTGGATTCTAGTCCACCTGACTTTAAAGACTGGTGTACTACGCCTAGCTTTAGTTATCTGTAAAAAGGAGGTAGTAGCAGAGCAGATAATCAGATCCCTAACTTCCAGCACTTTAAGATTCACTAGCTTCTAGTTAGGGAAGTAAGGAATGCCTACCAGCATACTGTATGGTGATAGCTCCCTCCCTGCTTTTCAAATTGTGGCTTAAAAAACATATAAAGCTGACCATTGTAAACTTTTTTTTTTTTTTGGAGACAGAGTCTTGCTCTGTCGCCCAGGCTGGAGTGCAGTGGCATGATCTTGGCTCACTGCAAGCTCCGCCTCCCGGGTTCACGCCATTCTCCCGCCTCAGCCTCTCGATTAGCTGGGACTACAGGTGCCCGCCACCGTGCCCGGATAATTTTTTTGTATTTTTAGTAGAGACGGGGTTTCACTATTCACAGGATGGTCTCGATCTTGTGACCTCGTGATCTGCCTGCCTCGGCCTCCCAAAGTGCTGGGATTACAGGCATGAGCCACTGCTCCTGGCCCACTGTAACCATTTTTAAGTGTAACAGTTTGTTAAGTATATTCACATTGTTGCAAAACAGATTTCCAGAACTTTTTCATCTTGCAAATTTGAAACTCTGTATCCATTAAATAAGAATTCCTGCCGGGCGCGGTGGCTCAAGCCTGTAATCCCAGCACTTTGGGAGGCCGAGACGGGCGGATCACGAGGTCAGGAGATCGAGACCATCCTGGCTAACACGGTGAAACCCCGTCTCTACTAAAAAAAAAACACAAAAATCTAGCCGGGCGAGGTGGCGGGCGCCTATAGCTACTTGGGAGGCTGAGGCAGGAGAATGGCATAAACCCGGGAGGAGGAGCTTGCAGTGAGCTGAGATCCGGCCACTGCACTCCAGCCCGGGCGACAGAGCGAGACTCCTTCTCCAAAAAAAAAAAAAAAGAATTCCCTCAACTCCCTTTTCCCCTTCCCCCAAGCCTTTGGCAACTATCATTCTATTCTGTTTCTGTGAATTTGACTACTTTAGATTCTTCATAAGTGGAATCATAGAGTATTTCTTGTTTTGTGACTAGTTTATTTCACTTAACACAATGACCTCAAGGTTTCTCCATGCTGTAGCATGTGACAGGATTTCCTTCATTTTTAGGGCTGAATAATATTCCATTGTATACAGATGCCACATTTTATTTTTTTATCCATCAATAGACATGTGATTTGCTTCCACCTCTTGAGTATTGTGAATAGTGCTGCTATGAACGTGGTTGTGCAAGTGTCTCTTTGAGGCATTGCTTAGTTCTTTTGGATATAAACCCATTAATGAGATTGTTGGATCATATATGGTAATTCTAGTTTTAATATTTTGGGAAACTGCCATACTGTTTTTCATAGTGACTGTACCATTTTACAGTTCCACCAAGACTATGGTGATAGCTTTTAATGGTACAGAAAGTAGTGAATGGGATATATGAAATCAGAAGTGAAGTAGAAAGAATTGGCAAATTCTGCTAGTATGGATATAGATATCACTTAGCCATAGTCTGTTTCCCTTAGATATTTTATCTAACATTGCCTGCTTCTCCAAGACTATTACTTCAGGAGGGGAGGAGGAAGCCCAATTATTTCTTTTTTGATATTTTATTGACCATTGGTCCTTGGGAATATCTGAGATTGTTAACATCTAATAGTGCCTTGGCAATTATTAGAGGAAGTTTGAGAACTGTGTTTTGTATTTTTCTCTGAAGGAGCGTGCAATAGTATGATGTTGATGTAAACATTGTGATTAGCAGGTTAGGAGTATGTCAGGAACATAGAATGCAATTCTGTGTCTGCATTGCTTGCAGCCTTGAACAAAGTCTTCAACATCTTGATGCTTCCAAAATTGCATTTAAAAAATGAAGCCTCCCAATCTGTTTTAGTATTGTGAGTTCTCAACATCAGTTTTCTTTTGAGGCTCTTAGTGTATACATGGCATATATGTTTTGGCAGGGAGGTGGTTGAGTTCCACTAATGGTGTGTGCAAGAGCAGGAATGATTAGCAGAGTTAGAAGAGGGATTTCTTCTCTACTGTGCCCTTCCTTTTGAATATGAAGTGTTACTCAAATGCTTAGTCATGATGATAAAGCAAAGAACTTCACAGCTTGCAGTGTAGAACAGTGTTTATACTGTATAAGTATTTGATAATAGTGAAGTGTGGTAGGAGAGTGGGAAGAATTTGTCAACAAGTTTTGAGGATTAAGAGGATTAGATAGGGAACACAAAGTAAGATAACCTCCTTCTACTTCTGAAAGGAAAAAGTAGTTATTTAAAAATGTCCTTTGGAATGACTCAAGGCTCAGCTATTTTACTTGCTTCTTAACTGCAAATCTATTAAACTTCTAACACTGTAGACAACTGCAGACAGGTATATTTTTGAACTTGGAGTGTTTATTCAAAAAGAAGCAGACTTAATTTCAGTGTATAATATACAGATAGACCCTACTTACCGTTCCCTCTGTATGTTTGAAGAAGCAGCCTTTACTAGTGACTGCCCAAATTCAGGTTCTCCTGTCAAATTGCTACAGTAGTTCATCAGTAAACCTGTTGCACTAGTCTCCCTTCTCTAGTCCTTTCTTCACACTGCTCTTAAAGATGGTCATGACCATCTGACCTTGGCGAAATTAATTTCTCTGTGCCTCTATTTTCTTATTTTATCCTCTCTATGGTAAAGGTTGTAACTATCTTATAGGTTCCTTGTACATTTTTATTTGTATTTGTACCTGGATTTTATTTTATTTTTAATTTTTTTTCCTTGTAAGTTTTTTGTTTTTGTTTTTGTTTTTTGAAGCAGGGTCTCACTCCTGTTGCCCATGCTGGAGTGCAGTGGTATGATCATGGCTCACTGCAGCCTCAACTTCCCAGGCTTACACCTCAGCCTCCCGAGTGGCTGGGACTACAGGTGTGTGCCACCACACCTGGCTAATTTTTTGTATTTTAAGTAGAGACAGGGTTTTACCATGTTGCCCAGGCTTCACACTGCCAGTTTTCACACTGCTATAAAGAACTGCTTGAGACTGGGTAATTTATAAATAAATGAGGTTTAATTGACTTACAGTTCCACATACCTGGGGAGGCCTCAGGAAACTTACAATCATGGCAGAAGCTGAAGGGGAAGCAAAGACCTTCTTCACATGGTGGCAGGAAAGAGAGCTAGCAAGAGCAGGGAAAACTGCCTTATAAAACCATCAGATCTTGTTAGAACTCACTCACTGTCACTAGAACGGCATGAGGGAAACCGCCCCTATGATCCAATCACCTCCCATCGGGTCCCTCCCTCAACACATGGAGATTATGAGGATTACAATTCGAGATGAGATTTGGGTGGGGACACAGAGCCAAACCATTTCGTTCCCTTTGGCTTATGGCCAACTTTTTGGGTAAATCAGAATGAATTTTGAACTGTGTAAAAATGCATATTCCTTAGTACCCCCACCAGAGATTTCTATTCAGTTGGCCTAGGATGGGACCCAGGAATCAGTGTGTTACTGTGCTCTCCAGGTGATTTTGAGGCTGGTGGTACTGGAACCTTCGTTGGGGAATCATTCCATGTAGGATGAAATGCAGACTCTTTAGACTGGAGTTCAGGGCTCTAATATACCTTTCTAATATGTATATTCTCCTGTTCCTCCATATTAGTCTTTGCTGCAACCGTAACAAGTACATTTCCTCTACTCACTCTTCCCCATATGCCCCATGTATTTTCCCAAGATAGTATGGCATAACTTTGTAAGCAAATATATATTTATTCCTAGTTATCTACAAAATATTCATTTAATAATATGTGTAAGGGCTGGGTGAGGTGGCTCAGGCCTATAATCCCAGCACTCTGGAAGCTGAGGTGGGAGGATCACTTGGGCCCAGGAATTTGAGACCAGTCTGGTTAACACAGCAAGATCCTGTCTCTGCAAAAAATAAAAGCATTAGCTAGGCATGGTGGCTTGCTCCTGTAGTCCCAGCTACTTGGGACACTGAGTTAGGAGGATGGCCTAAGCCTGGGTGATCTACAGTAGACCATAATCATGCCCCTGCACTGCAGCCTGGGTGGCAGAGCAAGGCCCTGTTTCAAATATATGTGTGCGCGTATGTGTGTGTGTAAGGATTGGTTGGGGATGAATGTGAAACTACAAAATGTAGAACCAATCTTCCCTTCCCTTTTTTGAATATTGGTAAACAGTTCCTACCACTGCACACCTTAGGACAGCATTTTTAAACTGACCTTTCCTTTTGTTCTCTTTCTACTACTTTTCTCTGAATAAATTTTCCAGGCATTACAATGAGCAAATAGTCCTAGCCTTTAAGTTGCTCAGCTGGCCTCTCTGTAAACAGAGACAGTAAGGCAAATCTGGTCCCAACCTCTGAAGCAATTGGCAGTACTTGAAATTGAAGTTATTTTCTTCTTATGCTTTCTGTTATATTGCCTATAAGATTAAGCCTTCATCAGGCATTAATGAATTTGGGTATTTTGAATTCATTAATAGACCTCTGATGATCCCTTTTAGTTTTTAATTTTTGCAGTCTGTAGTAACATCTAAGGATGCTACTTTGCCAAACAGATTGCTTATAATAAAAATGTAGGGTAGGGAAAGGCCACTGTCATAGGTGTTTTTTGTTGTTGTTGCTTGTTGTTTTGGTTTTGCTTGTATCTTCTAATTCTGAAAACATCCCTGTAAGGTTCATTACTCTAATTTTAAGAAAAGTCTTTACAAAGAGGACATGACATTTGAGATTGCAGAGCTGTAAACAATGGATTCAGGTTTGCACCCAAGTCCCTTTACTTCATAAACGGATCTTCTTCTACTGTGGCCTGGAGCCAGATTTCAAGTTATTCAAATTCAGTTTCTGTGTTTGCTCTCGCTGTCTCTACCTCCCCTTGGACTCAGGATATTGTGATAATGCTGTAAATCAAAAAGTCCAGGCCGGGCGCCGTGGCTCAAGCCTGTAATCCCAGCACTTTGGGAGGCTGAGACGGGCGGATCACGAGGTCAGGAGATCGAGACCATCCTGGCGAACACGGTGAAACCCCGTCTCTACTAAAGAAATACAAAAAACTAGCTGGGCGAGGTGGCGGGCGCCTGTAGTCCCAGCTACTCTGGAGGCTGAGGCCGGAGAATGGCGTGAACCCGGGAGGCGGAGCTTGCAGTGAGCTGAGATCCGGCCACTGCACTCCAGCCTGGGCTACAGAGCGAGACTCCGTCTCAAAAAAAAAAAAAAAAAAAAAAAAAAAAAAAAAAAAAATCAAAAAGTCCATATAAATTCAAGAATAATTACCAAGATAATAGCTACTCTATATTAACAGGTATATGGTAACTAAGATAGAATACTCTTTCAAGCCTTTTAGGCAGTACTTGGTTAATTATTTTAGTATTACACATTCTAAATTTGATAGTGGCCTGATAGAGTCAAATGCATTCTTGTCTTGTGCCATCCCTCCCCCAACCCCAAGGCAATGCATCTCGCAGCAACAAAAGTGACTCCTTCTTTTTGTTTAAGGAGAGGAGGCAAAGAGTAAAGAGGACTTTGTCTCGCATCTTGAATACCAGCTCAGCCACAGTAGTATAGGGCATCAAGCAGAGCTGTGAGGCCCCCATTCCAGGACCTAGCTCCCGGACAACATTTCTAGACACACCCTATGCCAAAAGGGAATCTGGCTCCTTCAAGGGAAGGACCCAGTCCTGGCAGCATTCATCACCTACTGACTAAAGAGCCCTTGGGCCCTGAATAACCAGCAGCAGTAGCCAGGGAGGATACTGTGGGGCCGTGGGCTCTGAGATGTGCTGGCTTCAGAGGTGATCCAGCACATTCCCAGCTGTGGTGGCTATGGTGAAAGACTCCTTCTGTTTGAGAAAAGCAGGGGGAAAAGTAAAGGGCATTTTGGCACCTTAGGTACCAGCTCATCTATGGTAGGATAGAGCAGTAATTGGGCTTTTGGAGTCCCTAACTCTAAGGAGCCTAGGCCTAGACTCTTAGGCAGCATTTCTGGACCTGCCCTTGGCCACAGGGGAACCTGCTGCCCTGAAAACAGAGTCCCAGGCCTGGCAGCATTCACCACAAGCTGATGGAAGAGCCCTTGGGCTTTAAATGAACATCGGCAGTGGCCTGGCAGAACCAGTGGTGGTGGCCTCAGGAAAGAGGGGGGAAGAGGGAGAAGGACTTTGCATTGTGGTGTGAGTGCCAGCTTAGCCACAGTAGAGTAGAAAAACATCAGGTAAACTACTAAGATTTTTTACTTCTATCCCTGGCTCCCAGACAGCATCTCTGGATACATCCAGGGTCTAGGGGAGCTTGCCGCCCTGAAGGGAAGGGCCTTGGGAGAGATTCAGTGCTGTGGTGGCTTCAGGTCTGACCCAGTGCAGTCCCAGTGGTGGTGGCCACAGGGGTGCATGCGTTACCACACCCCCAGTTTCAGGTGGCTCAGCACAGGGAGAGACTTCATTTATTTGGGAGATGGCAAGGGTAAAGAATAAGAGTTTCTGCCTGGTAGTCCACAGAATTCTTCCAGATCTTATCCAGGATCACCCAGGCGGTACCTGTATAAGTCTGCAAAAACCAGTGTTGCTGCATTTGGGGCCCAAGTCCCTTCCAATACCTGGAAAGCCTTCCGAAGAAGGAGAGGCACACACAAGCCCAGGCTGTGAAGACTACAATAAATAACTAACTATTCAATGCCTAGACACCGCTGAATATCTACACGTATCAACACCATCCAGGAAAACATGACCTCATCAAATGAACTAAATAAGGCACCAGGGACCAATCTTGGAGAAACAGAAATATATGACCTTTCAAACAGAGGATTCAAAAGAGCTGTTTTGAGGAAACTCAAATAAATTCAAGATAAAACAGAGAACGAAGTCAGAATTCTATTAGAGAAGTTTAACAGAAATTGAAATAAGTAAAAATAATCAACAGAAATTCTGGAGTTGGAAATGCAACTGACATACTGAAGAATGCATCAGAGTCTCTTTTTTTTTTGAGACGGAGTCTCACTTTGTCACCCAGGCTGGAGTGTAGTGGCATAATCTTGGCTCAGTGCAACCTCCGCCTCCCGGGTTCAGGTGATTCTCCTGCCTCAGCCTCCCGAGTAGCTGAGATTATGAGCGCTTGCCACCACACTCAGCTAATTTTGTATTTTTAGTAGAGATGGGGTTTCACCATGTTGGCCAGGCTGGTGTTAAACTCCTGGCCTCAGGTGGTCTGCCTGCCTCAGCCTCCCAAAGTGCTGGGATTATAGACGTGAGCCACTGTGCCTGGCCAGAGTCTCTCTCTCTCTTTTTTTTAAATTATGCTTTAAGTTCTAGGGTACATGTGCACAATGTGCAGGTTTGTTACGTATGTATATGTGTGCCATGTTGCTGTGCTGCACCCATTAACTTGTCATTTACATTAGGTATAGCTCCTAATGCTATCCCTCTCCCCTCCCCCGACCCCACGACATGCTCCAGTGTGTGATGTTTCCCATCTTGTGTCCAAGTGTTCTCATTGTTTAATTCCCACTTGTGAGTGAGTACATGTGGTGTTTGGTTTTCTGTCCTTGTGATAGTTTGCTTAGAACGATGGTTTCCAGCTTCATCCATGTCCCTACAAAGGACATGAACTCATCCCTTTTTATGGCTGCATAGTATTCCATGGTGTATGTGTGCCACATTTTCTTAATCCAGTCTATCATTGATGGACATTTGGGTTGGTTTCAAGTCTTTGCTATTGTGAATAGTGCTGCAATAAACATGCGTGTACATGTGTCTTTATAGCAGCATGATTTATAATCCTTTGGGTATATACCCAGTAATGGGATGACTGGGTCAAATGGTATTTCTAGTTCTAGATCCTTGAGGAATCGCCACACTGTCTTCCACAATGGTTGAACTAGTTTACATTCCCACCAACAGTATAAAAGTGTTCTTGTTTCTCCACATCCTCTCCAGCACCTGTTGTTTCCTGACTTTTTAATGATCGCCATTCTAACTGATGTGAGATGGTATCTCATTGTGGTTTCGATTTTCATTTCCCTGATAGCCAGTGATGATGAGCATTTTTTTGTGTGTCTGTTCGACCAAAGTCTCTTAATAGTAGAATTGATTAAGCAGAAGAACTAATGAACATGAAGACAGGCTATTTAAAAATACAAAATCAGGCTAAGTTCAGTGGCTCACACCTGTAGTCCCAGCACTTTGGGAGGCCAAGGCAGGTGGATCACTTCAGGCAGGAGTTCAAGAGCAGCATGGCCAACATGGCAAAACCCCATCTCTACTGAAATGCAAAAAAATTAGCCAGGTATGGTGGTGCACACCTGTAATTCCAACTATTCAGGATGCTGAGGCATGAGAATTCCTTGAACCCGGGAGGCAGAGGTTGCAGTGAGCCGAGATCATGCCACTGCCCTTCACCCTGCGTGACAGAGTGAGACTCTGTCTCAGGAAAACAAACAAAAAAATCCCCCACAAAAGTCAGACAATAATAAATGCTGGTGAGGATGTGGAGAAAGGGAAATCTTGTATAGTGTTGGTGGGAGGGTAAATTAGTACAACCACTATGGAGAACAGTTTAGAGGTTCCTCAGTAAACTAAAATTAGAGCTACAATACAATCCATCAATCTCACTGCTGGATATATACTCGAAAGGAAATCAGTATATCGAAGAATATTTGCATTCCCATGTTTGTTGCAGCACTGTTCATAATAGCCAAGATTTGGAAGCAACCTAAGTATCCATCAACAGACAAATAGATAAAGAAAATGTGGTGCATATACACTACTATTCATCCATAAAACAGAATAAGATCCTGTCATTTGCAACAACATGGTTTTGCAACAACAACAACTAGAGGTCATTACATTAAGGGAAATAAGGCACAGAAAGTCAAATATTGCATGTTCTCACTTATTTGTGGGACCTAAAAATTAAAACAATTGAACTCATGGAGATAGAAAATAGAAAGATATTTACTAGGGTCTGGGAAGAGTAGTCGGGGGTTGCGTGGAGGGGAAGTGGGGATGGTTAATGGGTACAAAAAATAAAATATACTCTCAAAACATAAACGATTAACTCTTATTAAGTGGCAAAATTAGTTTTCTCAAAACTTTGAAAAATGTATACTAATGGAAAAGCGGTGGCACAAAAAGATAAGTGTTTTGCCTAGGTTCAAGTAGCAGTTTGGTAGCTTAGTATAGTCCCTATCCAGAACTCTTGATCCCAAATTAGCACGTTTCTTTTGGAGAGATACTTGAAATACTAATTATCAGTATTGTTTTAGTTATGAGAGTGCATTTAAATAAAATAAACAGATGACAAATACTAACTCATGATTGTGTCTTTGGCTTTGAACAGTATGTTAAGGTGTACCAGCTGAAAACAAATGCAAGGTGTTGCCAACTGAGAATTTATTTTGTGGCTTGAGCAACTGCTTCCCTCCTACCCCACACCATTTGGTAATCATTTGATTTGATGTCACTTGCTTACAGAAAAACAGATTGGAAAAAAATGCCAGACGCAGTGGCTCTGACCTGTGAACCAGCACTTTGGGGGCTGAGGTGGGCAGATTGCTTGAGCATAGGAGTTCAAAACCAGCCTGGGCAACATGATGACACCCCATCTGTATAAAAAAAAATTTTTTTTTTTTTTAAATTAAGCCAGCATGGTGGTGCACGCCTGTAGTCCCAGCTACTTGGGAAGCTTAGGTGGGAGGATAACCTGAGGCAGGGAGGTTGAGGCTGCAGTGAGCTGTGATCGCGCCACTGCACTCCAGCCTGGGTGACTGAGGGAGATCCGGTCACACACACACACTCACACACATGAAAAGAAAAGAAAACACAACTACATTTAATAGTACTAGGTAGAATTTCTTCTTCTTTTTGCTCCTTATCTCCTCCCCTTCTTGTAAAGGAAGAAGTCGTGAGGTGAAGTGAAATGAGGAAGGGTATTGATGTAAGGTAAACCTGGATGTGAATGTTGTCTCAACCCATTACCCACTAACTCTGGTCTTGGGCAAGCACTTAGGTTCTCTAAGTTTTAGTTTTCCTATTAATAAACTGGGACTTGCAGTCTCTACACTTGCAAGGTTGTTGTAAAGCTAAGTGTTCGTGCAAGTAAAATGTGCAACAAAGTCTGAGACATTGCAGGTCATAGTAAATGATAATTATTTTTGTTATAATTAATAGTAATAAGGCCTACCTAGGGATTAAGATAAGCAGTTGTGTGAAATAGTTTCCTGTATTTTATCACAAGCTGTTGTGGAGGAAGCGGAGAATTATATCTATTGTTAGCCAGGTAAGATATGACCTTTAATGGAAGATCTCATATCCTGTAACTTAAAAATAGAAATCTTACTCAAGAAAATCAAGGGGGGATACCATTAGAAACAATAAGGAGTTCATAAAAATGCCTGTGTGGATATCTCAAAAAATCTAATTGAATGATTATTACTAATATTGATTAGAAGATAGAAGTTTTAACCACTACTGCCACCACCACCACTAATGATAAAAAGTTTAGAAATCATCATAACAAGATATGTATGAAACTCATATATATTTTTTTTAAGTTGTAAAATTTCACTGATATAAAAGTAGACTGAGTAAGTGGAGACACATGTCAGTGCTCATAGATGGGAAAATTGAAATTATTTTTTGTAGAGATGGAACCGATTTTGCCATGTTGCCCAGGCTGAACTTGTGGACTCAAATGATCTGCTTTCCTTTGGCCTCCCAAAGTGCTGGGAATGCAAGCCAGAGCCAGTGTGCCTGGCTGAAAATTGAATATTGTAAAGCTGCCAGTTCTTGATACATTAATTTTTAGGATAAGTGGAATTACTGGGGAAATTACAATAGGAATATTTTTGGAGGGAATGTGGCAATAAAGTTTGGGTGGAAACATTGGTAACTATGAACAACTAAAAAAATGTAAAGAAGGATAATACATTAGTGAAACACATTATAAAGCTGCAGTTATTAAAACTTTTCTGTGTGCTAATATAAGAATAGGTTTTTTTTTTGTTTTGTTTTTTTGTTTTTTTTTGAGATGGAGTCTCTCTGTCACCCAGGCCGAAGTGCAGTGGCGCGACCTCAGCTCGTTGCAACTTCTGCCTCTGAGGTTCAAGCGATTCTCCTGCCTCAGCCTCCACAGTAGCAGGGATTATAGGCACCCACCACCACACCTGGCTAATTTTTTGTATATTTAGGGTTTTACTGTGTTGACCAGGCTGGTCTTGAACTCCTGAACTTGTGATCCACCCACCTCAGCCTCCCAAAGTGCTGGGATTACAGGCGTGAGCCACCGTGTCTGGCCACTCTTTTTTTTTTTTTTTTTGAGACAGGGTCTCACTCTGTTGCCCAGGCTGGAGTACAGTGATCACAGCTCACTGCAGCCTTGACCTCCCAGGCTTAAGCCATCCTCTCACTTTAACCTCCTGAATAGCTGGAACCACAGGTCTGAGCCACCATGCTCGAGTAATTTTTTATGTTTTTTTATATTGTAAAGATGGGGTTTCACTATGTTGCCCAGGCTGGTATTGAACTCCTGGGCTCAAGGGATCATCCTGCCTCGGCCACCCAAGTGCCGGGATTACAGGTGTGACCCACTGCACCTAGCCAGACTAGATCAACTTAATAGATCTGACATAGATTCTGACGTGTAGAAATATTCTCATATATAATATAAAAAGGACCACAGTTGGTTTAGCCATTCACCAGTTGAAGGACATTTGGGTTATTTCCAATATTTGGTGATTATGAATAAAGCTGCTATAAACATTCAGTTACATGTATGTGTGAACTCAGTTTTCATTTCTCTTGGGTAGATACCTGGGAGCAGAGTTATTGGATCATATGGTAGGTATATATTTAATTTTATAAAAATTAGCCGGGCTTGGTGGTGGGCGCCTGTAGTCCCAGCTACTCAGGAGGCTGAGGCAGGAGAATGGTGTGAACCTGGGAAGTGGAGCTTGCAGTGAGCTGAGATCGCACCACTGCACTCCAGCCTGGGTGACAGAGCAAGACTCCATCTCAAAAAAAAAAAAAAAAAAAAAAGAAAGAAAGAAAGAAAAGAAAAGAAAAGAAAAGAAAGGAAAGGAAACTGCTGGCCGGTGTGGTGGTCACACCTGTAATCCTAGCACTTTGAGAGGCTGAGGAGGGAGGATCACTTGAGGCCAGGAGTTTGAGACCAGCCTGGCCAACATAGCAACACCCTGTCTCTGCACAAAATTTAAAAATTAGCCAAGCATGATGGTGTGTGCTTGTAACCCTAGCTTCTTTGGAGGCTGAGGCAGGAGGGTCTCTTGAGCTCAGGTGTTTGAGGTTACAGTGAGCTATGGCCATGCTACTGCACTCCAGCCTAGGTGACAAATTGAGAACCTGTCTCTTAAAAAAAAAAGGGAGAGAGAAGAAAAATAGAAACTGTCAAATTATTTTTCAAGCATTCCCATCAACAATGTACTGGAGTTCTACTTCCTCAGCATTGTGGTATTTTGTATTGACAGTTTTTTGAAATTTGCCATTTTTTAAGATGTGTAGTAGTATGTCATTCTGGTTTTAATTTGTATTTTCCTAATGAAAGATAGTGGGTACCTTTTCAAGTGCTTATTTGTTGTACGTATATCTTCTTTGGTAAAGTTTCTAGATCTTTTCTCCATTTTTAAATTGCATTATTTCCTTATTGTTGAGTTTTGAGAGTTCTTCGTATATTCTTGATGCAAGTGCTTTGACAGAAATGTGATTTGTAAGTATTTTCTCCCAGTCTATGGCTGTGTTTTAATTTTGTTAGCAGTCTTTTGAAGAACAAAGTATTTCATTTTAGTAAAGTCCAACTTATACATTTTTCTTTTATGGATTTTACTTTTGGTATTTTATTTGTAAGCTATTTGCCTAATGCAAGGTCAATCATATTTTCTCCTGTGTTTTCTTCTAGAAGTGTTATAGTTTTACATTTTACATTTAGGGCTATGATCCATGTTGAGTTAATTTTTATATAAGGTGTGAGTTAATGTCGAGTTTTAATCTTTTGTTTATGGATGTCCAACTGTACCAACACCATTTATTTGAGAAAAAAAAAAAGCATCCTTTCTCCATTGAATTGCCTTTTCATCTTGTCAAAAATTAAATTAGATATTTCTGAGGGTTTACTTCTGGGCTCTCTATTCCATTGGCCTTTGTGTCGGTTTTTTTCTTTTTTCTTTTTACCAATAACACCATGTCTTGATTACCATAGCTTTATAGTAAGTCTTGAAATCAATTATTGTGAGTCCTCCAGCTTTGTTATTTGGCTATTGAGGTTTCTTTGCTTTTTCATATATATTTTAGAATCAATTTGTTAATATCTACAAAAAAATCCTTCTGGGATTTTGGTTGGGATTTATTAAATCTATAGATCTAATTGTTTACATTATGTCTCTCCATATTTTTAGGTCTTTTTGTTTCTTTTATCTTGTTTCATAGTTTTTACCATAAAGGTCATACGCATTAATTTTGTATGTAAGTATTTCATATTTTTGGAGCTAGTCAAGTGGTATTAAAATTTTAAAAATTCCGTCTGTTCATTCATAACACATAGAAATACAGTTGATTTTTGTTTGTTAATTTTGTGTCTTGCAACCTTATTTTTTATTTTTTTGAGACGGAGTTTCGCTCTTCTTGCCCAGGCTGGAGTGCAATGGTGCGATCTCGGTTCACCGCAACATCTGCCTCCTGGGTTCAAGCGATTCTCCTGCCTCAGTCTCCCGAGTAGCTGGGATTACAGGCATGCACCACCATGCCTGACTAATTTTGTATTTTTAGTAGAGATAGGGTTTCTCCATGTTGGTCAGGCTGGTCTCGAACTCCTGACCTTAGGTGATCTGCCCACCTTGGCCTCCCAAAGTGCTGGGATTACAGGCGTGAGCCACCAGGCCCAGCCCTTGCAAGCTTATTAATGTCATTTATTAGTTCTAGGAATTTTTGTAATAGATTAAACTTTTTGTCTGCATAAACGTTCATGTTATCTGTGAATAGAGACAGTATTTATTTATTTATGTATTTATTGAGACAGGGTCTCATTCTGTTATAGAGGCTGGCATAGAGTGGTATGATCGTGGCTCACTACTGCCTCGACCTCGTGGGCTCAAGTGATCCTTCCATCTCAGCCCCAGGAATAGCTGAGACTACAGGCATTCCTGGCCACCCTTCCTGGCTTTTATTTATTTATTTATTTATTTTTCTGTAGAGATGGGGTCTCACTATGTTGCCTAGACTGGTCTTGAAATCCTGGGTTCATGTAATCCTCCCACTTTGGCCTCCCAAAGTACTGGGATTTTATACATGTTGAGCTACTACTGCGGCCCAGTTTTGTTTCTTTTTTTGATCTGAAGACCATTTCTTTCTTTTCCTTGCTTTATTCCACTGTCTAGGACTTCTAATATGATTTTGAACAGGAGTGGCAAGAGGGGACATTCTTGCCTTGTTCCTGATCTTGGGAGAAAGTAATTAGTCTCTCACTATGAAGTATAATGTTAAATGTTGTTTCTCCATAGATACCCTTTATTAGGCTGAGAGAGTTTCCTTCTGTTCGTAGTTTTCTGGGCACTTCTCCTATGAATGGA
Source organism: Macaca nemestrina (assembly GCF_043159975.1). Taxonomy (NCBI): domain Eukaryota; kingdom Metazoa; phylum Chordata; class Mammalia; order Primates; family Cercopithecidae; genus Macaca; species Macaca nemestrina. Next base: position 91,499,316 of record NC_092138.1, on the reverse strand, counting down.
TGTTAATTTTTTTAAATCTTTTTTTGCATCAGTTGAGATGAGATGGCATTTTTCTTTAGCCTGCTAACAGGATGGATTGCGCTGATTAATTTTCAAGTGTTGAACCAGTATTTCTGGAATAAATCTCATTTAATCTTTTTATATATTGCAGGGTTCAATTTGTTTTTTATATATTACTGGTTATTTTGTTGAGAGGTTTTTGATCCAAGATGTTCACAAGGAATATTGTTCTGTAGTTTTCTTGTAATGTTTTTATCTGGTTTTGGTATCAAAATAATGCTGTCCATATAGAATTAATTGGAAAGGATTCCTACCTCTTCTATTATCTGGAAGACGTCTTATAGAATTGATGTTACTTCTTATTAAAATGCTTAGTAGTATTCTCCAGTGATGCCATATGGGCCTGGAAATTTCTCTTTTGGAAGGTTTTAAACTATAAATTCTATTTCTTTAATAGGTATAGGACCATTTAGGTAATCTGAATTAGGTTTTGATAGCTTGGTTTCCAAGAGATTGGTCCATTTCATCAAAGTTGTTGAATTTATATGTATAGAGTTGTGCATAATATTCCCCGTAGTAATATCATTCTTGATATTAGTGTCTGAAAACAATAACAATGATTTATTTCTCATTCTGATGATTCTTCTCCTGGTCTCTCTTGGGCTTACCCTGGCTGTATTGGTAGATTGGCTACAGCTGGAGGATCTAAAATGGCCTCACCCATATGTTTGGGGCCTTGATGGGGATGACTGGAGTAGCTGAGACTTGTCTCTCTCCATGGATTCATTGGAAACCATAATGATCTGTCTGCCATGTGGAAGTGGAAGCATAAGGAGAGGACTTGATCATAGTAAAATCCTCAATAAGTGCTCATGGATTTATCCAATGACATGGAGACCAAAGAAAGAGTTTCAAAGTGGAAGGGGTATCAGTATGTCAAATGCTGCAAAATGGTTAAGCAGAATATGGCCTGAGAAGGCTATTGTTTTGTTTTGGGTTAGTAACTTTTGAGAGAGCATTTTTAGTAGAGTTTAGAAAAGATTGCAGAGCATTAAGAAGAAAACATGTGGTGAAGAAAAGGAGGCAGTCTGTATTTTTGTCTGAGAAATTTTATTTAGAAAATAAATGCTAGTTAAATGGAACAGGAGACTGAACAGAGAATCGTGAGAGACCCAATGCATATTTGAAGGCGAATTCTGTAAAAAGTGAAAGTTTGAAAAGGCTGAAGGAGGGGGACAATGGGAGTGGGCAGAGTAGAGTCCTGGAAAGAGCTTTGGGAGAGGATGTGATAAAGAGTGCAGTTGGAGGGATTGTTTGGTCTTGGAAGGAGCTGTCTAGCCTGAAACTGGAGAGAAGGTTAGGTTGGTGGGAAAAAGGAGGAAGAGAGAAAAAGAAGGTCTCAGTTTCCATGAAGTTGCACCCATTTGCTGGTTGTATAGTGGGATGGAAGACTTAAAGAGAAGCTTGGAATAGCCAATGCCGGCAATGGATATGTGGAAACAATAAGATAAATCTAAGGATTTAGAAGCAGTTCTAGGGACTTAGTGAAAGTAAAACCTTTAACAGGCCAGGTCTTTATATTGTAACTGTCTCTAACAGTGCTCTAGGAACACGGTAGAGGATACATAGTGGAAGGTACAAAGAACTTTTAGAGGCCGGGCATGGTAGCTTATGCCTGTAATCCCAGCACTTTGGGAGGCTGAGGTGGTCAGATTATTTGAGGTCAGGAGTTTGAGACCAGCCTGACCAACCTGGTGAAACTCCTTCTCTACATAAAAACACAAAAATTAGCCGGGCATGGTGGCGTTTGCCTGTAGTCCCAGCTACTCGGGAGGCTGAGACAGGAGAATCACTTGAATCCGGGAGGCAGAGGTTGCAGTGAGCTGAGAGTGTGCCGTGGCACTCTAGCCTGGGTGACAGAGATTCCGTCTCAAAAAATAAAAGAACTTTTGGAGAATAAGGGTGTTTAGAATGCTAATGAGGAAAGTATTTGAGTACATGATCCTGTATAGTAAATATTTTTCTATAGTCTAGACTAGACTTCTCTCTTCTACCTTTTTTATGACTTCAGGAAATTTGTTGAATTATTCTAATTCTGGATTAAAAGAAAGTCCCTTCTGCCAGAACATTGTAGAATGCTGTAGTTTAACCAACTCTAATTCCTAATCTTCCCCAATCCCTTATTTTAGAGCATTTATTGTCATATCTTGTTTCTGATATATATTTCTGAGAGTATTTTCTACATTTCAAGAAAAGTGGGACATCTGGGGAGATAAAACAGTAAATATCCTATTCTGGTACTGTCACATTTTTATCTCACTTCATCCTCAAATAACCATATTAAATATATTTGCTGTCATTTTGCCTCATGTATTTTGAGACTATGGTATTAGATACACATCTAATTTAGAACTACATATTTTTAATGAATTGTACATTTTTTTATATAGTGACCAGACCTCTTGTCCCCTTATATTGCTTTTTTTTTTTTTTTTGCTTAAACATCTATTTTGTCTTACATTAATTAATATAGCTATCTATACTAGTTTTCTTTTTTTTTTTTTTTTTTTTTTTTTTTGAGACGGAGTCTCGCTCTGTCGCCCAGGCTGGAGTGCAGTGGCCGGATCTCAGCTCACTGCAAGCTCCGCCTCCTGGGTTTACGCCATTCTCCTGCCTCAGCCTCCCGAGTAGCTGGGACTACAGACGCCCACCACCTCGCCTGACTAGTTTTTTGTATTTTTTAGTAGAGACGGGGTGTCACCGTGTTAGCCAGGATGGAATACTAGTTTTCTTTTAGTTAATATTTACCTGCTTCATCTTTTTCCTTTCAGTTACTTTTAACCTTAATGTATAATTCTGTTTCATGTCTTTTGTAATGTGTTTGTAGCTGGATTTTGTGGGTTTTCATTGAATCTTGAAGACCTTTGTCTTTTAAATTGACCAGCTCTAATTTTAATTTATAAAATGGAATCTGATTTGAACTGACATTTATAGCTATTTATTGATCACTACTGTGCTAAACCACTATGAGAAATGTAGAGATATGAGAAAATTTGCCACCACTGAGCAATTTAAAACCTATGATTTTCCCTTAAAACATAGTATATACATTCAAAATTTTCAAAGGAAATTGCCTTCTGATTTACTTATTCAGATTATTAGATACACCAGTGGCTCAATTAAACGAAAGTTTTTGTAAACTAAAAACAATATACGTGGCCATATATAATTTGACCTTTAATTGTTTTTCATGATAGATGAAAAGAATTAGCCACAGTTTGTACATTGAGACACTGAATCTCAGAGCAGTTAGATTCACTAACTGTCCTAGAGCTGGTTAATTAGCAGCAAACTTTGATTTTAAGGTGTTCTGGGTCTGTCTGATTGTTTGGCTTCTCAGAGTGAAAAGACATGGACTTTGGAGTTACTCATTTTGGGCTTTAGTCTCTTCTTCTGTACTGATTAGTTCTGTGATTTGTTTCATCTATCTGAGACTCAGATTCCTCGCTTAAGGTACCTGCATCACAGGATTATGGTGAACACTAAAGGAGGCCATTTGTGTCCAGTTTCTAGTGTGATATCTGATATATGTGTAGGATATGCTTAATAGCTGGTAATATCATCATTGTTATTAGAAGTAAAAACTAGCCTTTACAGCCTTTTCCAGAACTTGTCATCTTGTCTCATTAATTAGATGAATTATCTCTGAATTGTGGAAAACTGGCAGTGAGCCAGGGACAAGCACTAACAACATGATTTTAAAATGTGAGACAGAAAATTTTCTACAAAACCTGGATTATGTTGCCCCATTTATTTCATATGTCTACCATGAAGTTGAAGAAATGTTTTGCTCTAGTAAATTGTGACTGGGAATTTTAATTGATACATTTTTATTTTCAAACAAAGCTTAAAACTTTTCTTTGCCGGGCGCGGTGGCTCAAGCCTGTAATCCCAGCACTTTGGGAGGCCGAGACGGGCAGATCACGAGGTCAGAAGATCGAGACCATCCTGGCTAACACGGTGAAACCCCATCTCTGCTAAAAAATACAAAAAACTAGCCGGGCGAGGTGGTGGGCGCCTGTAGTCCCAGCTACTCAGGAGGCTGAGGCAGGAGAATGGCGTAAACCCAGGAGGTGGAGCTTGCAGTGAGCTGAGATCCGGCCATTGCACCCCAGCCTGGGCGACAGAGCGAGACTCCGTCTCAAAAAAAAAAAAAAACAAAAAAACTTTTCTTTAAAAGTAGTGACTTTAATACTACACATCTCTACAAAGTCTAGTTTAACTAAAGAAATTCATCAGCTTTAATATTAAGTTTCCCAAGTTTTCAAAGATTTGTGGCAATACCTTGGCAATAGTCAAATGTAATTTGAGTATTAATGTTACTCTAGAGTAAGACTCTCAAAACAAAAATTCTTGTGTTGATAATTCCTTTTCCCTAGAATGAGGCTTTTCTGAGATTCCTTTTCTTCAAACCTAAAACATAAACTATGGTCCTAATAAAAAGTACATTTTGAAATACACCATATACTTAGGAAATCAGGCCTGTAGTCAAGATAATATAGTTTTGTTGGTTTTGTTTGTTTGTTTGTTTGTTTTGAGACAGGGTTTCGCTCTGTAATCCAGGCTGAAGTGCAGTGGCACGATCTCATCTCACTGCCAACCTCCGCCTCCCGGGTTCAAGCGATTCTCTTGCCTCAGCCTCCAGAGTAGGTGGGATTACAGGCACATGCCACCATGCCTAACTAATTTTTGTATTTTAGTAGAGATGGGGTTTTGCCATGTTGGCCAGGCTGGGCTTGAACTCCTGACCTTCAGTGATCTGCCCACCTTGGCCTCCCAAAGTGCTGGGATTACAGATGTGAGCCACCGCACCTGGCCAGTTTGTTGGATTTTTTTAAAGAATCATTTGATGTACATGCAGAGGTTTGAGTTGTGTATTCCTACTCTTGATTTTGACAATATTTTTCCTTTTCTTTTCAATTTGAAAATCAGGAATGATGTAATTTTTGTGGATCCAATCCTAGGCTTGTGAAAATGGGTGACGTTCTTTGTTGAATAGATTAGATAGATTGAAAGTTATATTTACATGCATTTTCCTGGTCTTTGTTTAAACAGAGTAGTGTTTTTAATGATGAATCTCAAAAGGAAACAAACAATTGCGTATGAAAAAAGGATGGTAATCCTATACATCTTTATCTTTCATTTTTTTCCTCTTGTCTCTCATTGTACATGGGAACAGTTGCAGCCTAAGACTTAAGTTGGAGCCAAAGGGAAAAGAAAAGATTGTACTCCTTTTAGTGAAATAGCATTTTAAATACTAAAATGTTCCGCAACTCCTTATGCAATAATCAGCTGGAGCATTAATAACTTCCTGCTATCTTAAATGTAACAGTCACTTTGAGAAAGCCTCAATCATTAGTTGGATCCCCTGTGGACGCTGGTGCCACAGTTCAGTTGAAATAGTTGCTTGTGGGACACCAAGGCATCCTTCCAGCAACATTTTAAAAATTGAATCTAGTAAAACTTCATTGCTTAAAAAAATTTTTTTGCATATTTTAAAATTTATATCCAATGAAATTTACTCATTTGATGTGCAATAGTTTTATTAGTTTTGATATGTGCATAATCAAGATGCAAAATGGTTTTATTACCCCCTCAAAATTCCCCTGTATTGCTCCTTTGTAGTCAGCCCTTCCCTTCTGCCCCCACCTCTTGGCAAATCCCTGATCTATTCTCTGCCCCTGGCTCCTTTCATTTAGCATAATGCATTTAAGATTCATCCATGTTCTTGGATGTCAGTGGTTTATTCCTTTTTATTGTTGAATGGCATTCCATTATGAGAATGTACCATACTGTATCCATTCACTAGTTGAAGGACATTTGGTTGATTTCCAGGTTTTGGTGATTATTAATATCACTTATAAATATTTCTGTACAAGTTTTTGTGTGACTATAACTTTTCATTTCCTTCAGATACATACCTAGGAGTGGAATTGCTGGGTCATATAGTAAAGGTATATTTAACTTTATAAGAAACTGTCAAACTGTTTTCCAAAGTGTCTCTACTATTTTGTACTTACACCAGTAATTTTTGAAAGTCCTGCATGCTTGCCAGGAATTAGTATTGTCAAATTTTTTTTGTTTGTGTACTTTAGCTATTCAAATAGATGGATACTCATTGCCTTTCAAAGTACAGTTTTGCTTTTTGACTTCCATTGAGTGGATGTTCCTATAATGTTTGCATTGTGTGTGCTGAGAATAGAACTATTTCCATCTACTTTTGCAAGTCAGACTGTAGTTCCAACTGTCTAAAATGATGATATATCTTTGGGACTTAGAACTTGAATGGCCAGTGCTCTGATAAATATTGTAAGTTTAGGAATAGCTTAATACAGGTTTTTTGTATTCTTAATAGATAACAGTATTTGAAGATATTAAAAAGCAAGAGTGTACTACCTAAAGAAATTTATAGATTTAATGCAATCCCTATCAAAATATCAGTGATATTCTTCACAGAAATTTAAAAAAAAAAACCCTGAAATTCATATGGAATCACAGAAGACAAAGCAATCCTGAGCAAAAAGAACAAAGCTGGAGGCATCACACTACCTGACTTCAAAATATACTACAAAACTATGGTAACCAAAACAACATGGCATAGGTATGAAAACAGACACATAAGTCAGTGGAACAGAACAGAGAATCCAGAAATAAATCCATGTATTTACAGCCAACTGATTTTCAATAAAGGTGCCCAGAACATACATTGGGGGAAAGGATATATTCTTCAATAAATCATGCTGGGGAAACTGGATATCTATATGCAGAAGAATAAAACTAGACCTCCCATCTTTCATCTTATACAAAAATTAACTCAAAATGGATTAAAGACTTAAAAGTAAGATCTGAAACTATAAAACTACTAGAAGAAAACACAGGGGAAATGCTTTAGAATATTAGTCCTATACAGCCATGAAAAAGAATGAAATCCTGCTATTTATGGAAATATGGATGAAGCTGGAGGTTATTATGTTAAGTAAAATAAGGCACAGAAAGTTAAATACTGCATGTTCTTACTCATATGTGGGAGATTAAAAAAAAATCGAGCTCATGAAAGTAAAGAGTAGAATTGGAGCCGGGCGCGGTGGCTCATGCCTGTAATCCCAGCACTTTGGGAGTCTGAGGAGGGCGGATCATGAGGTCAGGAGTTCAAGACCAGCTTGACCAACATGGTGAAACCCCGTCTCTACTAAAAATACAAAAATTAGCCGAGTGTGGTGGTGTGCGCCTGTAATCCCAGCTACTCAGAAGGTGAGGCAGGAGAATTGCTTGAACTCGGGAGGCAGAGGTTGCAGTGAGCCGAGATTGCACCACCACACTCTAGCCTAGGCTGCAGAGTGAGGCTCCGTCTCAAAAAAAAAAAAAAAAGAGTAGAATTGGAGGTATTAGAAGCCATGAAGGGTAGGTGAGAAGGAAGGATGGGAAGAGATTGGTTAATGGATACAAAATTATAGCTGTATAGTACTAAATGAGTACTGGTGTTCTATAGCACAATAGGGTAAATAAATATAGTTAACTGTAATTTACTCTATATTTTCAAAAAGCTAGAAGAGAGATTTTGAATGTTCATAGTACAATGAAATGATCAACGTTTGAGGTAATGGATATGCTATTTAGTCTGATCATTACACATTGTATGCATGTATTGAAATATCACTCTGTATTGCATAAATAGGTATTATTATTACACGTCAACTAACAATAAAAGGGGTGAAATTGTTGTTCAATGAATGAAAAGGAGTCAGAAATTGAGTTTTGCAAAGGTGTTTATGCAGTTTTGCAAAAGGCTGTAAATTGAATTTCAGGCTGTCTTCCTGAACCAGATTCCTGTGAGTGCTCTGTATTAGTTATAGCCACTAGTAGTCTTCTAGTATCTATGCTTAAATGCAATAATTTTGTAATCATTTTAGTTTACCAACAGTATTGTTGTCAGGGTAACATTTATTTGTTTAGGAGATTTCCATCATGACTGAGGACATAATTTTTAAATTTTGTTATGCAAATTTTTCATTTACTGTTTTTATGGATTTTTATCTGCAAAGGTTTAATACACAATTGTACCAAACTGCTTGAGCATTACAGTTAATTCTAGCACTTAGAAATGACTTCAAAAAGAGACACAGAGAGGACACATTCATTAGGACATACAATCACAATTAGTATTTTTCAAAAACTCCCATCATAAATGCAAACAAGCTGAATACCAGAACACACCAAATATTCTCTGTGAGATGGTTAAAAGTTGGATGAAGAGAGAGCCTACAAGGTTTATGAAAGGCCTAGAAAAGGTCTTCAGTATGTTCAAGTAGATAATCTTTTACCAGGGCAAATGTTTGTGCACAAAGGGCAGGGCAGGTGGAGGTAGGTGGCAAGGGAACTTATGGGATTTGTAAACAAAATACTCTTATTTTTTTAGGGCTAAAAAACTTCAACTCTTGGCTTTTCGAATGTTTGAAAAAGTGCAGAATTTGATTTTCTCTGGTACTTTATGTGTCTATTTTCAAATACTTAAAGCAGTTTGGCAAAGAGTTTAGTTTCTTATTCTTCTTCAGGGTGAAAATCACTATATTTTATTGTTCTTCAGAAGCCAGACAACAAAAGGAAAAAATGTTGCCAAGATTTTGCTCTCTCTGAGAACATTTACATTACCCTTCTCTAATCATTTCTCTATAGAGTTTTCCAAAGAATTAAAGGGCTGAAAGGAAGCCTGCTACTCACATGACAGAGTTTATTCCGTATTTACTTTTAGGCAATTGAATGAGCTGTTCGGCATCTTATTCATACTTGTCTGTAATTAGTTTTTGGTGTCCTCTTCATATTGTTTCATTCCCATTAACATCCACACTGGTGACTTTCCATTAATCATGTTGCAGACTCCTTTGTGCTGTTCTGATGTCTAAGATTCTAACTCATTAAAAAGTCAGCACTTCCTCTTGTCTTTGGTCCTTCTCATTGCTTCTATCAATTGAAACTTCCTTCTTTTTCATATTGCCACATTTTTACTAAGGGGACTGCATTATTTCTGCATTAACTCCTGTCTGGTTCCGCACAAATGTCTAGACCTGTGAAGGGTCTGAGATTTTACTTTACTTACAAGCTAACAAATTATCCTGGCACAATTTAATGAATACCCGGAGTGTTTTACATTTATTACTGTTGCTTATACTATTCATTTAACTTGCGTCATTTCATTTAAGGTCAGTCACTGGGACGGGCCTTAAATTCTGAGTTACAAACAGAAAAGATGCCCATGCTCCCTGGCACTTGGTTTACTTTGTATTCTCTTCCTTTCCTTTTGTTATTTTGGGGAGAAGTATTAACATGATAGTGCCTTTTTGTCTTGATGTGTCAGCCCCCTTCTTATCCCTGGGGTGGTCTCTCTTGCCGAAACATTTGCCATTCACGCTGCTACTGTTAAATTGATTAGTACCAAGGATGTATAATAAATAAATGCTCATTTTTCATCTTCTCTGAAGCCGCATCCTAAATCCTTGTTTTTACCACTGTGTATTTTAAGGCACGCATATGGTTTTTTTTTTTTTTTTTTTTTTTTGAGACGGAGTCTTGCTCTGTCGCCCAGGCTGGAGTGCAGTGGCCGGATCTCAGCTCACTGCAAGCTCTGCCTCCCGGGTTTACGCCATTCTCCTGCCTCGGCCTCCCGAGTAGCTGGGACTACAGGCGCCCGCCACCTCGCCCGGCTAGTTTTTTTTTTGTATTTTTTAGTAGAGACGGGGTTTCACCGTGTTCGCCAGGATGGTCTCGATCTTCTGACCTCGTGATCCGCCCGCCTCGGCCTCCCAAAGTGCTGGGATTACAGGCTTGAGCCACCGCGCCCGGCCCAAGGCACGCATATTGTTAATGAGTGGAGCCTAGTATAAGTAGAATATCATCTTATTCTCTACCTAGATGAGCCATAACATGGATTTCTGCGTAATAGGAAACTAATTCTGTTTCCCAGACATTATTCAAAGCTGCTATGGTACTAAACCCATTGTCAGGCTTTTAGATCTTATCCTCAGGGTATAACGAAGCTATAGCCTGTGAATCTAACATCCGAATTGCATTTATTATTTTATCTGATAACACTTTCTACTTTTTTTCCAGCTGTTGTATTAATTATTGCAATACTCCAGACCACTTCCAGCTTAAGTATTGGCACTGAGTGGTATAGCTACTATTATGCCCTGTTTACAGGAGAAAAAAATGAAGGCACACAGAGCTTAATTAACTTGCCTAAGGGTATAAAGTTAGTGAGAGAGCAGGATTTAATCTTAGCCATCTACCTCTACAATCTGTGCTCATAACTCTTTGCTTTACTGCCTCTTCAAATTATTGTCATTTGAGAGGTTTAGGTAGTAGGTGTTGTTACGGATTTATAATAGGGACAGTACAGTTAGAGTTTATGGAGAAGTGAGTTTCAGCTGATTCTTAAAATAGGGAATAAGTTTGACTATGTGAAAAAGAGCACTCTAAGATGCACAGAATAAGCAAAGGTTCAGAGACAGGACTAACCAGAGTATGTTCAGGGAATAATGAAGATATTAGACTGACTATAGAAATAATAAATAACCAGTGAACTTGGTTAGTATTGAAAGTTTATCCATTAGAACTTAACTGAAAAAAATATTGAGTGTTTATATCTGAGTTCTTAAATTCAATTGGATTCTTTAGAAAATACTGCTAATCTTACTCATTGGGAACATTGACTCAGTTTTCAGATGGAAATACATTAGTAAGGAAATAATGAAATAAAATTCATAGTCTTTATTATAGAAAATTTTTTTTTAGTATTTTCATTTTTTCTTGAGCTAGTTCTACTGACATCAACATACTTTAATTACTTTAACTTGTAATAAAATAGGTCCAGCAGGAGGAGTTGAATGTAAGTTGAATTTCTGCCCGATTTCAGAAGAAAAATGTTATTTTAAGTGTTCTGGTTGTTTCTGGTGGAGTGAAGGTCCTGTCATGAAGTTGTCATTGGCAGTTTTACAGACCACTGAACGTGGCTTTGTTAGTTACAAAAACCACAACACACCTACACAGAAAGTAAATATCATGTGAAAACATGTAACTCTGTCAAAGAAATGTCATGTTTATGTAGCCTAGTGAAAATAAGAAATGGGAAGTAATAGGAAGCTCATTCCTTTCCTAAGCTTGAGGCTGAAGAAATCTGAATTTTCCTTTGGGTTTTGTGCACCACTCAAGTTTGAAATACACATAAAATAAACAAATAAGTTGCCAATATTTATTTATTTACTTTAGTTATTTTTTTTGAGACAGGTCTTACTTTGTCACCCAAGTGGGGGTGCAGTGGTGAGATCTTGGTTCACTGTAACCTCAGCCTTCCAGGCTCAAGCGATCCTCCCACCTCAGCCTCCTGAGTAGCCAGGACTACAGGCGCATGCCAGGATGCTCGGCTAATTTTTATACTTTTTTTTTTTTTTTTGTAGAGATGGAATTTCACCATGTTGCCCAGGCTGGTCTCAAACTCCTGAGCTCAAGTGATCTGCCCACCTCGGCCTCCCAAAGTGCTAGGATTACACGCATGAGCCACTGCGCCTGGCCTATTTATTCGTTATTTGTTATCTTTACAAACTAGAAGAGCTGTGAAGAGCAGGGAAAAAGTGACACCAAAGTTTAGGAATTGCAGAAGTGTGGGAGGTATAGAGTTGGCCAAGTGGGAATTTCTTTGAGGAATCTTTTGTTTTTACTTGTGTGGATAAATAAGCTGCTTGTGATTACATAAAGAATTTTGAAGCTTAATTTCCTTTTCTAGAATGGAGAAGCAAACCCCTTTATAACTCTCTATTTGAGACTCTGGATTTGTAGTTGTCTAGTAGCTTTTTGAAGTAATCAAAAATAATATCAAAGATTATTTTTTCCAAGCTAAACTGTATCGGTACAGTGCCATTTTATATAGTGCCTTACCTATTTAGAACTGTAATTTGTACCATAGATTTCTCAGGACCCTTTAAGGGTAGCATCATGGCTATTTTGGAATGGGACCTATTCCTAGGATATATATATTAATACAAAGTCCTCAGTTAATACTGTGTCAAGCTATGTTGAAAACACTTTCCTTTTGATAAAATGAATAGAGGCAGTAGCAAAAAACAAATCCTAACTGACCTTTAAATGAGTCTTTGCACTAGAAGTCTAAAACTAAGGGCTTCTCAATATTTTTATCCAAAGAACCATCTGACAGGGATATGGTGGGAAGGAAGTGGGGATGGTTAATGGGTACAAAAAAAATAGAAAGAATGAATAAGACCTAGTATTTGATAACACAACAGAGTGACTGTGGTCAATAATTTAGTAATTTATGGACAGTAATTTGATTGTGCATGTTAAAATAACTAAAGGAGTAGAACTGGATTGTTTGTAACACAAGGATAAATGCTTAAGGTGATGGATACCCCATTTACCCTGATGTGATTATTACACACTGCATGCCTGTCAGAATATCTCAGGTACCCCATAAATATACACACCTTATACTCCTGTGTACTCACAAAAATTAAAAATTAAAATATTTCTTTTGAAAAGTGAAAAAAGTGAAACAAACAAGCAAATAACAAAGAACCGTTTGAAATATACTTAAAAGAAATGTTTATTTTCCAAATATTTTAATTTGGGAAAGACATTCAAATTGGGATTGGTTTTAACTCCCAGATCAGGATGAACCTGTAAACTTTCTCTTCTGGTTTTATTGTTCATCATTTCCTTACTTTAAAGTTTCTATTCTTCATTAATTTCTTCCTGGGCAGAACATATTAACTTATGATTCTAGCTATGGCACAATCTAATATGACCTTGAATAAGGTTACCAAAGTTAATCATCTGAGCCTTAGGCTTTTGCTGCTATACAATGGGATTATTTATTATTTAACATGTTGTCATTTCCAACATGTGCCCTTAGTGCCGTGTAGATAAGCCTGCCTTTGGTGGCTTCTAATTCAGAAAAACATAATACACACACACACACACACACACACACACACACACACACACAAAACCATAATTTATATACCCTATATGTTTCCTGATTTGAATAAACTAAACAGGATAGAAAGTAAATTTGAACTAGAGTTAATTTTATCTGTCCTTACAAAGTTGTCATGAAAATTTATTAAGAAAAATAAAATAGAGTTCATTTTATTAAGAGGGCCTTAAATCTTGGTTGGTAATGTCTCTTTCCTTCTTTCCTTTGCAGAGTATGTATGTAACTGCTCTGTGGTTGGAAGCCTGGATGTGAATCACTGCAACCAGACCACAGGGCAGTGTGAGTGTCGGCCAGGTTATCAGGGGCTTCACTGTGAAACCTGCAAAGAGGGCTTCTACCCAAATTACACTTCTGGACTCTGTCAGCCATGTGACTGTAGTCCACATGGAGCTCTCAGCATACTGTGCAACAGGTAAGCAACAGAGGGTGGAACTGAAGTTTATTTTATTTTAGCAAGGGAAAAAAAAGGGTCCTACTCTTAAGGACCATACTGGTTGAAACAAAGGGGGATGAGGGTCATAGATTTACAAAATATTTTATATACTTTTATTCCCTTACTTTATATGTTATATTTAATGTCAGGATTTAAAAACTTCTAATTTACTGATTTAATTCTTCAAAAGCACTAGAGTTGCCAATTTTTCTCTGGGATAATTTCTGTAAATTTCATGGGAAAAAAATTATTGAAGAAGAAATCTGCTTTCTGGAAGGGCTTCCAGGCATGAAACCTGCTAGGAGGTTTAGAAATGTTCTTATGTTTATTAATATACCATTGGAGTTTGAGGAAATTTGTTCTTTGGTTTATTTTTCTCTCTAATCAAAATTCTACATTTGTTTCTTTGGACAACTAAAGCTTAACTCGGGAATACCCTAATTTATTTAACTAGTGGTAAGTAGACTGGTTTTACTCTATTTACCAGTATATTTTTGAAACCAAAAGTAGATTAAGCAGGAATTATATTTAAAATAGTATGTTATTTGGAGGTGATTTAATCTAGTGGAATAATGTACTGTTATCTAAACGTTTGCCTTGTACCACACTGAAAGTAATTATTCTTTGACCTTATATGAGGCACTTGACTTTTTGTGGACCCCCAAGTCAAAAAACTAAAGAGACAGTATTAAATAATGAAAAAAATAATGACAGCTTATACTCAGTGTAACCTGGGGTGTAACCCAAGATCTGCTGCTACTTAGGAACTGGGTTCCTTGGGCAAGGAACTGAGCTTGTTTCTTCTCAAGGTTGTTGTGAAGATTAAATGAGTTGATATATATAAACCGCCTAACACATGTCACTCAATAAATTCTGGTTTGTTTTAATTTCAAAGGAATATTATGGGCTGAAATGAGAGAACATGTTTTAAGAACTTTTAGCTCCTTGACAAAGAAGTGCTTTATACTTTAGCAATAAATATTTTGGATGCTTTATAAATGATATTGTACTGTTATGGAATATTGTATCATATGGTAGCTTATTAAAAATGTAGAAGAGGCTGGGCGTGGTGGCTCACGCCTGTAATCCCAGCACTTTGGGAGGCCAAGGCTGGTGGATCACGAGATCAAGAGATCAAGACCATCCTGGCCAACATGGTGAAACCTAGTGTCTACTAAAAATACAAAAAAATTAGCTGGGCGTGGTGGCGCATGCCTGTAGTCCCAGCTACTCAGGAGGCTGAGGCAGGAGAATTGCTTGAACCCGGGAGGTGGAGGAGGTTGCAGTGAGCCAAGATCACGCTGCTGCACTCCAGCCTGGGGACAGAGGAGACTCTGTCTCAAAAAAAAAAAAGGGTAGAAGAGAACTTCATTAAGAAGTTTATAGGCTGGGCGCGGTGGCTCAAGCCTGTAATCCCAGCACTTTGGGAGGCCGAGACGGGCAGATCACGAGGTCAGGAGATCGAGACCATCCTGGCTAACACGGTGAAACCCCATCTCTACTAAAAAATACAAAAAACTAGCCGGGCGAGGTGGCGGGCGCCTGTAGTCCCAGCTACTCGGGACGCTGAGGCAGGAGAATGGCATAAAGCCAGGAGGCAGAGCTTGCAGTGAGCTGAGATCTGGCCACTGCACTCCAGCCTGGGCCACAAAGCGAGACTCCGTCTCAAAAAAAAAAAAAAAAAAAGAAGTTTATAATTTGAAATGCAGCAATAATCAATGCTTCTGATGCTTGGTATTTTAAAATAGTTATTTGTCTTAATTTTCACAGCAACTCCTTATATGTAGGTTACGAGATCACAAAGATAGTAAGTGCCAGAGAAAGAATTCCATATTAGGTCTTCCAATTCCAAGTCCAGTGTCTTTACCACTGTAGCATACCACAGCATATAGATTATATAGTTAGAAAACTGATAATCACTCTGTTCTTTGAGATTGAGAATAGAGTAGTAGCTTAACGCTATTCCCTCCACTCTCCCCAAAACATGCTCATGCAAGTTAGATTCAGAAGTTTCGCATTGCTTACCATTTTAAAAGATGAGATAATGTAAGTTTGTTCATTCTGGTGTCTCATGGAATGTCCACTACTTTCTTTGGAATAATATTCTGCAAACATATTTGCTTTGAGTACTTTTGGAGAAATAGAAAAGTGTTCACTTCTAGGCCCAAAGCTTTATTAGAAGAGAAGGAAATAAAGGAAGGATTAAGAGAGAGTTTTATAATAGAAGCTGTAAAAGAGGAAAAAACAATAGTACTAATATTTATGTACTGTCTTACTGTATTCATAGTTCTTCTGCAGATTATTCCTGATTTATCTTTTCTGTGACAGTTAATGCTACTAAGTTTTATTCTGAAACTCTATCCTGAAAATAGGTGGTAACCATAAAGTAATGGAAAAGTACACTAGACTAGTAATCTGAAGGCCTAGGGCAGGGGTCTGCAGACTATGGCCTATGAACCTAATCCAACCCACTGCCTGTTTTTGTAAGTAAGGTTTTATTGGAACATAGTTCCACACATTTATTTATGTATTGTCTATGGCTGCTTTTGTGCTATAGTGGCAGCATTGACTGGTTGTGATAGAGACTGTATGGGCTACAAACCTAAAGTATTTACTATTTGGCCTTTTTGTAAAAAGTTTACCAACCCCTGGTTTATATGGTGGTTTATATCCAATCATGGTGGGTATTTCTAGGTAATCATGTAACTTTAGGCAGTTCACTTTAACCTTTATTTTATTTATTATTTTATTTTATTTTGAGACAGAGTCTCACTGTGTACCCAGGCTGGTCTTGAACTCCTGGACTCAAGCGATCCTCCTGCCTTGGCCTCCCAAAGAGCTGGGGTTACAGGCATGAGCCATCATGCCTGGCTGAATTCTTTTCAGTGTTTGTCTTTTTATTTGTGAAGTGGAGATAATAATCCATGTCCTGTCTCTGTCCTGCATAAAGTTGTTTGTCTTAAGAATCAAGCAAGATAATGTGTGCATAAATCTTTTAAGCTGCAATTGCTAGACAGATAATACAAGTAATTATGGGAACCATTTATTGAGCATATGCTATATGCTAGGACACTCTACTAACTACTTGATGTGCATTATCTCATTTAATCTTTTTTTTTTTTTGAGATGACATCTCACTCTGTCTCCCAGGCTGGAGTACAGTGGCACGATCTTGGCTCACTGCAAGCTCTGCCTCCTGGGTTCATGCCATTCTCCTGCCTCAGGCTCGCAAGTAGCTGAGACTGCAGGCACCTGCCACCATGCCTGGCTAATGTTTTTGTATTTTTAGTAGAGACGGGGTTTCACTGTGTTAGCCAGGATGGTCTGGATCTCCTGACCTCATGATCCACTCGCCTCGGCCTCTCGAAGTGCTGGGATTACAGGTGTGAGCCACCACACCTGGCCATCTCATTTAATCTTTACAAAAGCTCCCTTGAGAACATTATTATTTTCCCATTTTGACTGAGAATTTTGATGTTTAAAGTTAACTTGACTAAGTTTATACACTAAAGCTGCCATTCAACCCATTTAAACAAATGTAATACGTAAGCAGAGTCCACAGAATGACTTCAAAGTTCGTGTTTTTCCTAGTAGAAAGCCTGTTGATATTTAACACCCAAATGTCCTAGAATTAATTACCTCTCAATTCAGTGTGTTTTGGCTGATGATTATAAAAAAAGATGGGACATATTTACATTTGTGTCCCAGAAATAAAGCCAAATACTGCATTTTAAACAAAATAATATGTGAGAAGTCTGTGTTAAATTCCAAATAGGTAGACTGTCAGCATCACATGTCAACAATTTGAAAGGTGCACCAAATATCAACAAAGAGGATATGTAGCATGTTACTACTTGTAGCCACTGTTAACCTTAGGAATGGTTTTTGCTCAGGAAGTGATGTTTTCAGCATTTTATATCCTAACATAGGAATTTGTTACTTTTGTATAGGTGCTTTACTGTGTTTTAGTTACACGTTAGGAACTTGGTTAGTTGTTTGGGGTTGACATGAAATGAACTGTAATTTTTTTCAGTTAAAATTGATAAATAGGTTTTTTGTTAGTATCTCATGTAGAATATCTGATATTCAGTGATGGACGATTCATGCAAGAGGTGGAAGAGAACAATAATATTATTACTACCTCACTTAATGGTGGAGATATGTTGTGAGAAATGTGTTATTAGGCAATTTCATTGTCACGCAGCATCATAGAATGTACTTACACAAACCTAGATGGTATAGCCTGCTGTATACCTAGACTATATGGTATGGCCTGTTGCTCCTAGGCTACAAACCTGTACAGCATGTTTCTGAACTGAATACTGTAGGCAATTTTAGTACAATGGTAAATATTTTTGTATCTAAACATATAAAAGATAAAAACGGTATGCCTGTCTAGGGTACTTACTATGAATGGAGTTTGCAGGACTGATAGTTGGTGTGGGTGAGTCAGTGATTGAGTCATGAGTGAAAGTGAAGGCCTAGGATATTATTGTACACTACTGTAGAATTTATAAAGTCTGCACACTTAGGCTACACTAAATTTATTTTTAAAAAGTTTTCTTCAATAATAAATTAATCTTAGCTTACTGTAGCTTTTTAACATTATAATCTCTGATTTTTAAAACTTTTTGACTCTTTCTGATAACACTTAGCTTAAACATAAGCCCACTGTACAGTCGTACAAAAATATTTTCTCTTTTATATCCTTATTCTATAAGCTTTTTTCTATTTAAAAATTTTATTTTTTACTTATTAAACTTTTGTGTTAAAAACATACACATTAGCCTAGGCCTACACAAAGTCAGGACCAATAGTAAGTACTGTCTTCCACCTCCACATCTCATCCCACTAGAAGGTCTTCAGGGGGAATAACATGCATGGAGCTGTCATCTATGATAATGGTGCCTTCTTTTGGGATACCTCCTGAAGAAACTGCCTGAGGCTGTTTTAGTTAAAAAATTTTAGTTTAACAAATATGCAGATGTACACTCCAACATAACAATAAAAACTGTAGTATAGTAAATACATAAACCAGTAACAGTCATTTATTTTCATTATTAAGTATTATGTACTGTGTATAATTGTACATGCTATACTTTTATATGATTGGCAGTGCAGTAGGTTTGTTTACACCAACATCACCATGAACACATGAATAATATGTTGCACTGTGTTACCACAGCTATGATCTCACTAGGTGATGGGAATTTTTCAGCTTCATTATAATCTTAAAGGACCATCATGATATATTCTATACATCATTGACGGAAATGTCATTATGTGGCACCTGACTATATTATTTTTCCATTCTATATGGACTATTTTCTGTGTGTACCTACCTGATAGCTTCTGTTATCCTTAGTAGGTTTCTTTTTTTTAATGAGGTAACACATGATTTTATATTATCCTCATAGCATCAAAGTGTATTGATTTCTCAAATCCTGTATCATCTTCTTCTAAGTGAAATCTGGAAGGACCTTGCTTCCCCTGCAGCCCATGCAAGTAATGACTGTTTTCTGTCTCACACTCTTACTTCTGGACCTGGAGTTGCAATAGATCTCTCTCTTGCTCTTCATTGCTGCTCTCAGAGTGCTCTTCCCAGCCTCCTTCCTAAAAACTCCTTTGAAGCTCATGGCAGCTGACTGTGCTGTCACACCTCCTTGTTGCTGTTTCTACTCCTGGGCACCAGGCTTTATTTCTTACACTTGGCTCACTGTTATCTCTGACACTACACTTGCCATAGTTTTAGATGACTGCAGTATCTATAGATAAGCCTAACAATACTTGGGCTTCTCAGTTTCTTGAAACTTACTTCCAGTAAGTTTTCCTCCATGCGCCTTCCAGTCTTTGTTTCTTTACTTGCCCTATTTCTTGTTTGTCTTTGGCATATCAAACTTCCGAGATAAATTTATACTTCTGTTGGTCACAACAGAGTAATTTTTTTAGTTTTAAAAAATATTATTAAAAAATAAAGGCCAGGCGCGGTGGCCCACGCCTGTAATCCCGGCACTTTGGGAAGCCGAGGTGGGTGGATCACCTGAGGTCAGGCGTTTAAGACCAGCCTAGCCAACATAGTGAAACCATGTCTCTACTAAAAGTACAAAAATTAGCTGGGTATGGTAGCATGCGCCTGTAATTCCAGCTGCTTGGGAGGCTGAGGTGGGAGAATTGCCTGAACCTGGGAGTTAGAAGTTGCAGTGAGTTGAGATAGTACTATTGCACTCTAGTCTGGGCTGTATCAAAAAAAATAAAATAAAACAAATAAAATATTATTTCAGAATGTCAGGCAATTTGTCAGAACAAGTAGTGTATCTCAAAAGTAGTTTAAAAGCCTGTATTTAAAGGAAGTCTTTACAAGGAGGCTTAGTCTAAATCCACATAGCCCTAAGCACTGAATTTCTTAGTGGGAAGTTAAATTGACGTGAAACTAGAACAGAAATGGAAAGTTGTGGGACTATGTACTTTGCAAGAAGATATGAATGAATGAACTATGAGGAAACAGCTCTGTTCTGCTCTGCTAGAAATTATATGTGAGTGGGTAAATGGAGAAAGGAAATTGTGGACAATAGTGTGATGATGTGTAATAGAAAGGAGTGGAATTTGAAATTGGTAAACTTGGTTTCTATTCTTGGTTCAGCCACTGGCTTACTGTGTGATGTTGATTAAAATGGCTGTTTGACCTCTCTGAACCTCAGTGCTTTTATCTGTAATACATCTAACATGAAGGATTTTTCTGATAATTAGTACAAAAATACAGTTAGATAGGAGAATAAAGATCTAGTGCTCGGTAACACAATAAGGTGACTATAGTTAACAATGTATTTTGTATATTTCAGAAAGCTAAAAGAGTAGATTTGGAATGTTTCCAACACAAATCAACCCATGGCATGCTTATATAAAAACCACATGTCCTCTACAAATATATGTGACTATTATATATCCATAAAAATTAAAAAAGTTTAAAAGAAGAAAACTAAATTGTGCGCATAGGTGTGTGTGTGTGTCTACTTAGACTGGCACATAGATTCAGCTCAATAACTCTCTAGTAGTTGAATCTCTTTTTGGTTTTTGTTTCTTTTTTTTTTTTTTTTTTTTAGACAAGATCTCACTCTGTCACCCAGGCTGGAGTGCAATGTGACTCAATCATAGCGCACTGCAGCCTCAACCTCCTGGACTCAATGGATCCTCCCACCTCAGCCTCCCAAGTAGCTGGACCCAATGGCATGTACCACCACGCCTGCCTAATTTTTGTATTTTTTGTAGAGACAGGGTTTTACCATGTTGCCCAGGTTGGTCTACAACTCCTGGGCTCAAGTGATCCACTTGCCTTGGCCTCCCAAAGTTCTGGGATTACAGGCAGGAGCCACCATGCCTGACCTGTTTGTTTGTTTGTTTGTTTGTTTGTTTATTTATTTATTTTGCTTGTTTTTTTTAAGTGAGGAATAGAATTAGTGTTATACCAAAAAGGAGGATTAAATCAACCGCCCTTGAGTATGAGAAGATATTGGGGTATTTGTTTTTTGTTGGTATGCTAGAGAAGAAATTGTTCATTATAACAGAAAAAATTCTCTTATTTTCTTCAATTTTTATTTAAAAACCTATTATACCTTTTAAAATGGAATGTTATATATTTTGGAATAATAATAGCTTAAACTGAATACTTGCTAGGCATTATCCTAAGCCCTTTGCAGTTATTAATTTATGTAATTCTCATAGCAACCATATAATGTAGGCACTATTATTACTATTCTCATTTGTACAGGAAAAAAAAGGCAAATTAGGTAATTTGCCTAATTTGCTGCATAACAGCCAGTAAGTAAAAGAGTTGGAATTAATACATTTGCAGTCTGGATCTAGAGTATATCCATATCCGCTATGCTGGTACAGCCTTTCTCAAAATCTCAGATATTGAGCAAAGAGAGTGAGTATTGTAAGAAATTTGATGCTATGGTGCAGACTTCTTGATATTTTCTAGAAATTTCTTCTAATTGTCTTTTGGTAATCAGGCACTGACCCTGGTGTGATGTAGCTCATGTTACATAAATAATAACTCTTCTTTGTAAGGACTAATCCTAGTTTTGGCTTAGTAGAAATTAGAACATGAAAGGACCAGCCCTTTGATGAACAAATATCAATTGCAATATCTATTGTATTGCCCTTCCTTTTTGTTAGGCACTTTGGAACATTGCTTTTGCTCTTGTCAAGAAATTTATAATCTAATCTGTGCAAAACTATGAAACACATACAATACAAAATAGTTTATGAATATATGCTTAATTTGTAAGTATAGTAGTTTAGAGTAGAAAAAGAACAGGAGTAAGTAAATTGAAGTGTAATAGGAACGGCTTTTCCTATTACAGGAAAATAGGAAAGGGGGTCTTACAAGTTATGATTTAGAGAGGCAGAGAGATGAGAAGACCTATCAGGAGAAAAAAAAACATGAAAATTCCAGTGAATTTCCTAAGATTATACAATGACATGAGAAATCTGATATCCTAACACCAAATTCTCTTCTGTTGTGACCTCTCTGTTCTCTTTTAAAAAATAAGAGTAGAAAAGTGGATTCAATTCTATCCTGATTCCCTCATCTATTTGAAGTCTGTGGAACTAACAATTCGCTTTTAAAAAATTCATTTCCCTATTCTTTATGCCCATATATTTTAGTGGGAGTCGCCCCAGTGAGGGTAGATTTTGGCTGCAGGAGTCAGATGTGGGTTGAGCAATGTCTTTGTGTGCAAACACAAAGTTCTTTTTGTACTGACAGATGTCCACCCCCTCACATCACCATTGGTGTTCCAACCTGTTTAATTAGAAGGAACTGGTCTACAATATCTGAACCTTTCAGTTTTGCTTTTGGAACACATTTCAAATGTTTTTCCTGATTTATATTTTGACATGTGCTTAATAAATGAATAGAGAAATCCGGTAGCATTTTATCTCAAAAAACAATATGCTTAGTGAAAGTGTGAATCTCAATATAGCTCTTAAAATGTTATCAGGAATGACTTTATATGTAAACAATTACATATTGATTTGAGACTTTTTTGCCACTACAACCTCTGCCTCCCAGGTTCAAGCAATTCTCTGCCTCAGCCTCCCGAGTAACTGGGATTATAGGCGCCTGCCACCATGCCCGGCTAATATATTTTTGTATTTTTAGTAGAGACAGAATTTCACCATCTTGGCCAGGCTGGTCTTGAATTCCTGACCTTGGCCTCCCAAAGGGCTGGAATTACAGGCGTGAGCCACCGTGCCTGGCCTAATTTGAGATTTTTTAATATATTCACGGTAGGTTAGCGTACAAGGTGCATCATTTTAGACTGTCTTAGATAACAAAGTAATTCTGTATTGGTCTAATATCCTTTTCCATAAAATCTGTCATTGCTGCTCCACAGTAAGTCCTCCTCATCATCATAGGTTCTTGGAAACTGCAACTTTAAGCAAAACAAGGTACAACAAAACCAATTTTACCATAGGCTAATAGATATAAACAAGAGTTTAAGTGCATACGGCATGTTTCTGGTCACAGAAACATCACTAAACTACTAAAAAAAAGACCAAAGTCACTTCTAATAACAAACATTGAAATAAATGTGAGCTATATATATATGTAAGAAAATTTAATAACAACTAAGAAAATTATTTACCTAGTTATTCTAGTTTAGGGTCATGGGTGACTGGAGTCTGTCCCAGCAGCTGAAGGCAGAACCACTCCTGGACAGGACACCATTCCGTCACAGAGTGCATTCACACACCCCGCCACACTCAGTCATCCTAGGATGATTTTGACTGCCAGTGAGCGTGATATGCACATCTTTGGGATGTGAGAGGAAACCAGAGTACCCAGAGAAAACCTAGACCGACATGGGGAGAACATGCAAACCCCACACAGATAGTAGCTTCCACTGGGAATCATTTTTCTTCAACAATGTTGTACTGGAACTACATTATTTGAGGACTAGCTCTATAGTGTATCTTAAAATTTACAGTCAGCTTTCCTTATCTGTGAGTTCCGCATCTGCAGATTCAAGCAATGCAGGTTGAAAGTATTTTTTAAAAAAACAATTAAAAATAACAGTACAACAATAAAAAATGAAAATTTAAGAAAATATAAAACAATAATTATTTACATTGCATTTACATTGTATTAGGTATTATAAGTAACCTTGAAGTATCTGGGAGGATGTGCATATACAAATACTGTGCCATTTTATGGAAGGGACTTGAGCATCTGAAGATTTTGGTATGGTGGGAAGGTCCTGGAACCAACCCCCCATCCCATGCTCAGGGACAACTGTCTTTACTCTTTTGCATTTTAATTATGGGAATGTGCCCCAGGTTAGAAGGCAAACTTATGAGGTAAACTGATGCCAAAATAAATTTCAAATGGAAAGATGACGAAACACCTTGGAGGCTTACATTTGTATAGGGCTCTGAAGATCATCTCTTGTGTAATATGAGACAGTAACAGCTGCTTTTGCAAACTCTTATTTACTACTTTGCCTATAATTCTGGAAGATTAAGATAAAGGTTATTTGATCGCTAGAAACAATCAACAATTTAGAAAAAAGTCATTTCATTCATGTTTTATTTTTAAAAATACATTGCATTTGCCAACTATACGTCAAAAGATGTTATCTCTGTTCTCAAGGAACTTACTGGCTAGTGGACTTGCAGAGATAGACTTGCAAGTCAGGGAGGTCTTAAGAGAGGCAGTTGCATTTGGATTGATATTGAAGAGAGTAGAAATTTGTATAAAAGAAAAAGACATCTTCACTGATTGCAAGTGGTTCACTATTTCTTGAAGACAAAGCTTGGTAGTAGTGGGGAAGAAGGGTTGAAAGGGAGTAGGCAATGACAGGATGACATTTTTGTCTATTTGTCTATTGTTATATCTCCAACACCTACAACAGTGACTGGCACATACTAGATACTCAATACATACTTGATGAATGAACAGAGTGAATGAATGAATGAATGAATGAATGAAGACTAAACGGGGCCAAGCCATGAAGGTCCTGATGTGCCTTGTAAATACATTTATCCATTGAAGAATATTTAACAAGAGGTGACATCAGATTTGTTTTTTGGAAAAATTACTCTGCCAGAAGTCTGGTGGTTCGAGAGAGTGGGCTCAGGCAAGGAAACCAGATTGAGAAAACTGTTGTAACAATCTAAGCAAGAGAACTTAAAGGCCTGACTTAAGATAATATTGGCATTGACAATGATGCTGGAAAGGAGAGAATTTAAGAGATATTTGGAAAATAAAATATACAGTACTAAATGGTTGCTTGTCTATGGAGAGAGAGAGAAAGCAAGAGAGAGAAAGAGAGAGATGACTCCCATGTTTCTGGCTTGAGCACATAAGTGAAGAGCTATTCTATTATTAATAACTAACTAAAGAGTACAGATAGATAAGCAAGTTGGAGGAAGATGATGATGTTAGGTTTCAAAAATGTTGATTTTGAAGTGACTGTGGGACATTCAGGTAGAGATGTCTGGGTAGATACTTGAAAGTAAACATTTGCATATTCTTTGTGTGTCAAACTGAAAATCTAATCTAGCATATTCTTATGCTATTTTGTAGAAAAGCAGAACAATACTTCATTCTTTTTTTATTTTAAGATGACTTTACTCTGTACCCCAATTATTCCTGCAGTTATACCAATCTCTAGTTTAAATTACCTTTTTGGTACACTTGAATATTTTTTTCCTTGAAAGTCGACTTTTTAAAGGTAGCCATCTTGATCAAAAGTAGGTAACTGCCCTTAGCCTTGATTTTATTGTGATTCATTTGATTCAATAAATGCTTGTACAGGACCAAATGGCTTATGTCTTAGAAGATATCAAGTATGTTAAGTTCATGGAAAAACAAATTAAGTTTGAATGTTAATAAATGGTCAGAGAAGAGCTTGTTCAGAAAAAGGCACTGCGGCCGGGCGCGGTGGCTCAAGCCTGTAATCCCAGCACTTTGGGAGGCCGAGACGGGCGGATCACGAGGTCAGGAGATCGAGACCATCCTGGCTAACACGGTGAAACCCTGTCTCTACTAAAAAATACAAAAAAAAACTAGCCGGGTGAGGTGGCGGGCGCCTGTAGTCCCAGCTACTCAGGAGGCTGAGGCAGGAGAATGGCGTGAACCCGGGAGGCGGAGCTTGCAGTGAGCTGAGATCCGGCCACAGCACTCCAGCCTGGGTGACAGAGCGAGACTCCGTCTCAAAAAAAAAAAAAAAAAAAAAAAAAAGAAAAAGGCACTGAGTATGTTGGGATTTGGGTATAAATAATACATATCTAATACAGTCTGGAAAGCTCTATGTTTTTTTCAGTGGACTTTTGTCTTTAAGTCTCCATTCAATACAAGGCATCATCTGCCCTCCTAGTCTAATTGTTAACTGGATATCAGCTGTAGTTAAATGAATAAAAAAAAAAGCAAAAAAAAACTTCTTTCCAGGTCTCGGTGACCTTTGTGAACATTAACATGTCACAGTTTGTTGATATTACCGTTAATTAAACATGTTACTGTCCCTAAGCCATGTTGCAGACTCCTTTACTTATTTCATTTTATTAAGCTAGTTTTAGGCCAGTTTATAATTTTTTAAAGAAATATCTTATTAATTTTGTTCTTTATAGTGTTAGATCATTTATTTCATTTTTCTGAGAAGCTCCCCTCTAAATCTGTAGTTGAATATATGCTAATAGTTTAAATAATTAAGTTTGTATAAATGCAGTATTTGGTATTATGGTTTCTGTTGAATAAAATAAATACCTTATACCAAATACTGCATTTATCTGCAGGCAATTTAATAAGCCTTGTGAGAGATAAAAGATAAATAAGATAATAGGTCTCATTCAAAAGGAGCTTCTGGTCTAGTAAGGACACTATTAAATATATGTAAATAGTTACAATACAAAGTAAAAATTGACCCACATCACAAAATACAGTATAAAGATAAAATGTTAAGGGGATTAAGAAGCTGGGAGACATCACTTATAGCTGGAAAACTCAGAGCTGAATTCATTGAGGAGGTAGCTTTTGATCCCAACTTTGAAGGAAGGAAAGAATTTAGACATACAGAAGTGAAAAAAGATGAGAAAGGACTTTACGGACAGGAAACAGCAAGATTAAAGTCTCAGAGATGGGCTTACTGAAGATGTCAAGTGGAAGAGGAGTGGGGGCAGGAGATGAGTCTAGTAAGTCCTGTTGGGGTCAGGTCACAGGGAGCCTTTAGGGCCAGACAGATGATTTGGGTTTTATTCACAAAGCAGTTTTTAAGCAGGAGAAAGATCAACACTGGATTGTAGCAGTAGGAGAATGAGTAGATGTAAGTAGGGAGAGATTAGAGGCAGAGTGAAAACTAACAAGGGCCAAAATTTGGCTAATATTTTAGGGTAATATTAGTGAGAATGGGTAGAATATTGAAAATATGGAGAGTAATCAGAAGGGTGATATGCCATGACAGCCGTGTTTCAGTGCATAATTCTGTGGAAATTTTGTGATTTTTGCATTAATACATACAAATCTAAAGGTAGTTTGTATTTCTAAGTTGAATTTATGGAAATGCTTAGGCACAAGGTTCCTTCTCAGGCCCACACCCTCTCCCTGTGCTTACCATTCTTCTTTTGTTGCCGGCTGCAGAAATTGAATCTGCTTTCCTATGCTCCAGCAGTTGCTACCACCCACTGTATCCCATGGGATTTTTATTCCTGCATAAGCCTTGCTGCTGAGTGTCAAGCCGTGTCCCCATACCCATATTCTTTCTGCATTACTGAAAAGAAACCCAAAGGCCCTTTACCTTTTAAGAGTTTTTAAAACTGTTAATCTTTATAAGGAGGCCTTTGAGGGTAGCAAACATAATAGATATTGGAAAGTTGAAAGCTTATATAATTGACAAACTTTACTTATTTTATTTTTCCAATTAATTACTCTGGCCCTCATATGCCTAAATAGCATAAAGTCAAGTACTCTCTCCTCTTGAGGCAACACATTATCCAACAGGTAACTAATTGTCCAATAACTCTAGGGGTCTGTCCTTCTGTGATGCTAGGTATAAAAGGAATGTGATTCTGATCAGTTCACTAATCCTACTGTTTCTCACTGCTACATGGAATTGCTGGGGTGAAGCCTGGTCCCTGAACAACCTAATGGATGGATGATGCTTGCTCACAACTGTGATGATGCTTTAACTGGTCCAGATCCTTGCAGAGGCAGCAATGATTCTTTAAGGGAGGATGAACCCACTCCCTTAATGCCACATTCTTTCAAGAATGCTCTAAATTGGGTCTCCCAGGTTCTAGATCTTAACAATCAACTCCTTCAGTTTATATGTGCAGCCACATCTCATTGTGTAAGCCAGTCCCAAGAGTACTTTTTGAGGACATTTTGTAGAATATTTTCACTAACAAACCTCAAACCTCCTTCGCTTCCCAGGGCTTAAGCGCGTTTCTTTAATCACTCAAAATATACAGAGTCTTGTTAAACCCTTCTCTCAGGACAGTAGGGCCTGTTCACGCTATACTTATGTAACTAAAGGAAACACAACTTAAATGATTTTTCACAGTCAGGAGGATCTGCTTCAAGGTTATTTTCCTACCTCTGCCCAAATGGCAAAGCAGTTGCACACTTCTCTTGCTAAAGAAGAAAGAAACTACAAATTTAATCTTTATAAACATCTCTCTTATAGGGCATTTTACTATACCTAATATGTTTTAAAGTCTTACAAACATGTAGTGTTTTCCTGTCTGTAGTTTGACTTCCTTCTGAGACAAAAATACCACACAACTTGGCAAATGCTCCTGACATTATTACTACCACTATCAACTCCAGAATGAACAACACTAACATTTACTGACTGTTTACTATGTGCCAGGGTAAGTGCTTTATATTTACTGTCTTGTAAGGATAAAATAACAATTAATTGAAGGTGGTATATTCTGTTTTACAGATGAAGAAACTGAGACTTAATTTGCCCCAAAACAGACAACTAATAAGTGGCAGAAACTGGCTCAAATTAACATCTGTCTGACTATCCTGCCTTCAGTAGGTCCTAGTGTTTGTTAATTGGTTGGCTGAACCAATGCTTATTTTCAGTAAGCCTGATAGCCATCCTTTAAGTTTAGCTATCATACAAACAGATTCCTAGCATTAAAAATTATCTTCTGTGTGATCAACATAACATCATTAGCAATATGTCATGAATAGTATATATCCCTAGTGTGATGAGATGAGAAAGATACATTACCTCTGTGACAGTCTTCCTCAAAATTCATAACCTCATTCTAATTGTGACAAGAGATCAGACACACCCAAATTGAGGGATATTTCACAAATAACTTGACAAGTTCCCTTAAAAGCTTCAAGGTCATAAGAGACAACAAAAGACTAAGAAACTATCAGATTGGAAGAGGCTATGGAGACATGATGAGTAAATGTAAGACAATATCCTAGATTAGATTCTGGATCCAAAAGATAACTGTGGAAAAATTAGGGAGATCTGAGTAGTTAATAGTATTGTGCCATCGTTAATATCTCCTTTTTGACAAATATGTCCTGGTTACATATGAAGTTAAACAGGCCGAGCCTCTTGGTGCCTCACACCTGTTATCCCAGCACTTTGGGAGGCCAAGGCGGGAGGATCGCTTGAGCCCATGAGTTTGAGACTAGCGTGGGCAACATAAGGAGACCCTGCCTCTACAAAAGATTACAAATTAGTCAAGCATGCTTGTAGTCCCAGCTACTTGGTGGCACATGCAAGTAGTCCCAGCTACTTGGGAGGCTGAAGTAGGAGGATCAGTTGAGCCCAGGAGGTCAAGGCTTTAGTGAGCCATGATGGCACCACTGCACTCCAGCCTGGGCAACAGAGCTAGATCCTGTCTCAAAAAAAAAAAAAAAAAAAAAAAGAAACATCAGTGGAAGCTGGGTGAATGGTATGTTAGAACTTTCTGTACTATCTTTGCAACTCCTCTTGAAATCTAATATTATTACAAAATAAAAAGTTAATAGAATTGTTATTTGAAGCAGTCATTCAAGGGAATATAGATAATATTATTTATTTGAGGGCAAAGTTGGTCCTTATGGTAATTCTTAGCCTTAAGTCCAGAAGAGAAATTAGGATAAGGAAATAAACTTACTTTGTTGACCTGCCATTTTAGATATATGACATTGTGGTTAGAATGTACAATCAAATTCATAGCCTATTTTAATATTCTTTTTTTTCCTGCAGTTTAAAATGAATAGCTTCTAAGACACATGTTAGTAGACTTAGGCTAAAATAGAAGGCCTCTTGTTCCCACAGAGAAGGCTTTGTCTTCCTCTCTATTCCCTGAAAGAAAATTAAATCATCATGACTTTTTCCAGCTCAGATTTTTTTTTTTCATAGCAAGAAGTATGTTTCCTAGAGGATGGAGATAAATACGGGACTGTTCAGTTTTTTTTCCTCCCTGGATGTGATTTCTTCTCAAAATACCTAAATTTGTGAATCCTAGAGGGAGACTTGGACTTGAAGTTTCTTTAGATTTTCCATAAAAAGGGACACAAATACTTCAGCCATGATTATTTTGACATAGTATATAGGGCTAGTTTTAAAACTATGAATTCCATTATTATGGCTCTGTGTAGATTAAATGAATGTTCTGGTGTGATATGTTTTGTGTGTTTCAACAATTTGGGGTTTTCAATTTCGTTTTTCAGTTTGGGGTTTTCTACATACACTACAGAAAGAACATAGGCATGTTTCTCACATTGCCAAAAGCAGTAATGCAAATATGGCTTATATTGTCAATAACAAAATCTCTTCCTTCTCTTCTGCCGGTTTCCAACACATATACCATGACCATTTCTTTAATTAAGTTTTACTTTTGCTGGCCTTGAATTGATTTTCAAAGGGTTCTGCAATTGAATAGAATGTCCAATAAAACAGGTATTGTGGATATTTGAAGGAAACATTTTTACAGAGAAATATATTAGCTTTCTTCACTAACATGTTCACCTAAAGAAGCTGCATAATCCAGGAGAGGCAGCAGGAGGAACAGAAGGAAATTAAGATTCACTGAACACTTTAAACCTCCATTCTTGATATTTTACACATAAAACCTCTCTGACTTCTCAGACAACTCATCCGTTTTGTTCTTAGCAGCTAAGTTACTTAGCGACATGGCATAACTAATAAATGGCAGAACTTAGTTTTGAGCCCAGATCTGTCTGGCTCCAAGTCTCTTCCCACTGTACCCTGAAATAGAATAGGCAAGATTAGATATGGCAGTGTGAGCATCTCAGTGTAAATGCAAGGCTAGCTGTGGGTGAGTATGACTCATCAGTTTAGATATTGGCCTATGGAAATATAAATCTAGAAATCAGAACTAGGCTACAAGAAAATAAATACTAAATAGAAGGCAACAATAAAAATTGTTGAGACTATACATACAGAATCATTTGAAAGGAAAAGGCAGGAATTAGGGCATTATAAATATTTAAAGCTAGGTCTGTGGTTTGGGTGTCAGAACATCTGACTTGCTTGGGTTTAAGTTAAAAGGCAGGCATTTGATATGTGAGAAGTCTGAAAGCAAGTGTCATGGACCTAGTCATTGGGGTGGAAAGTGGAGAGGCAGGGCAACTGAGACCAGGAGCCAGGCATTGAGAAACTAGGAACAATAGTTGTAATTAATCATTAGGAATATAGGGGACTGAGGACAAAGGAACCAGTAGCAAACAGGACTTGACAGACCACTGAGGTTGATTGCCTTAAGGACCTTCCTCTTAGGTTAGGATTGATACCAAATTCAGGGTTCATCACTATGCCTGGAAGTAGAAAGTAAGCAGTTTTACCAGTCAGGGATAGGGATATAAAAAATAGACTGAAATAAGTACAGTTAATTTAGTAGAGTGGTTCTCCAATTATGGTCCCCAGGCCAGCAGTATCAGTATAACCTGGAAATTGCTTAGAAATGCAAATTCCTAGGCCCAACACCAGACATATTGAATAAAAACATCTGGGATAGGGCCTAAGAATCAGCATGCTAAAGTTTCAGAGCCACTGATCTATGTCAGTGGCCTTGAGTATGTTCTCCCCAAAACCTAAGGTCATCTTATGCAGATGCAAACTAGAACTAAGAAAGAAGGGATTTGTTTGAGGCATTTCAACCTCTATTCTTTGTTTATGTGAGAATTGTATAAGCTAAAGAGGTCCTATTCAGTAGGGTCATGATGGAATATTGGGGCCGAGCAAAATGGATTTTTCTTTGAGGGCTGGGACTTTTTTTTCCTATCTACTCTTCTTTATCATGCTTTAAAGAACAAACCTGAGGTATCACTGTCTTACAAGGCTGATTGACCTATTGTGGGCTAGTCATTAAATGTCTCATTTTGCTCACCTGGAGTGAATATTCTATTTCCAAGATTCTAAGAGGTTTATTTAAATGTGACATAAAGTGTCAAGATTAAGTGCATGCTATTCACAGTAGCAAAGACATGGAATTAATCCTGATGTCCATAAATTGTAGAATGGATAAAGAAAATGTGGTACATATACACCATGGAATACTATGCGGCTGTAAAAAAGAACAAAATCATATCCTTTGCAGCAACATGGATACAGATGGAGGCCATTATCCTCAGCAAGTTAATGCAGGAAGAGAAAACCAAATACCACATGTTCTCACTTATAAGTGGGATCTAAACATTGAGTACACATGGACATAAAGATGGGAACAGTAAACACTGGGTACTACTGGAAGTGGGAGGGTGGGCAGGGGTAAAGGGTTGAAAAACTAACTATTTGGTACTACCTGGGTGAGGGGATCATTCGTATACTAGACCTCAGCAACACAGTTTACTCATGTAACAAACCTGCATAAAAGTCAAAAGAACAATAATAAAATTTTTAAAAAGATTAAGTACATGGAAAATGTTAAATGAACTGAAATGAAAACAAATATTGCACTCAGAAGTCATCAAGAGTTAATGAAGACAGCACACATAGACTTTGGAGCCAGATTATGCAATCATTAAACAAAGTTTGCATGTCTATCACATGCCAGGCGCTGTGCTAGGCACTGGGAATATAGCAGTGGAAAAAACACATAAAACCCCCCTGATTTCACAGAACTGACATTCTAGATGGGAAGAGAGATAATAAACAAGAAAATAAAATTTATAGTATATTAAATAATAAGAGACATTACAATGTCAGATAGTATGGCTAGGCAAGGTATGTTGACAATATGACATTAGAATAAGGAACAAAAAGAAGTAATAGAGCATGCCATGTGGATCCCCTGTGGAAAAGTATTGCCAATAGAGAGAACAGCAAGTAGAGTCCCTAATACAGGAAGATGCCTGATGTATTTGAGCAACAGCAAAGTCATTGTGGCTGAAGTGATATAAATTGGGAACAGGAGTTGGGGGGTAGTATGTAAAGCATAATATATACACAGATATCCAGAATACGATTCTTTTGATTTATCTATATTTTCAAAAGTTTTTATACAGAAACATTGAAGATAGATAAAGCTATAGTAATCTAGACAGGGTGGTATTGGTTCGGGATAAACAAATAGATAAAGAAAGCCCAGAAGTAAATCATATGTATAAAGACATTTGATATGTGGCAGAGGAGGTACTCAAGCTTAGGGGCATAAAGGGTGGACTTATCAATGAATCATACTAGAGTTTTGGCTCTCTATTAGGAAGAAAATGAGTTCGGAGCTTTCACTTATATGTTATGCAAAAATAAATTTCAGGTAGATCAAAGACCTAAATGTGAAAGACAAAATGTAAAACTTAATGATGTTGGGGTAGGGAGGGATTTCTTCTACAATAATACTAAAATAATAGCAACACTTAGGTAGTTTTTACTCTGAGTCAGGCACTGTTCTATATATGTGCTTAACACATATTAACTAAGTTAATCTTAACAAACCTGTGAGCTAGGTCCTCTATTTGACAAATGAGGACCTGAGGCATAAAGAGATTAAGTAATTTATTTAAGGTCATATGACTAGTGGCCAGGATTTTAATCCAGGTATTCTAGCTCCACAGTTCCTACTTTCTTTTTTTTTTAAAGACGGAGTCTCATTCTGTCGCTCAGGCTGGAGTGCAGTGGCATGATCTCGGCTCAGTGCAACCTCTGCTTCCTGGATTCAAGTGATTCTCCTGCCTCAGCCTTCCGAGTAGCTGGGATTACAAACACATGCCACCATGCCCAGCTTATTTTGGTATTTTTAGTGGAGACAAGTTCTCACCATATTGGCCAAGCTAGTCTCAAACTCCTGACCTCAAATTATCCATCCACCTTGGCCTCCCAAAGTGCTATGATTACAGGCATGAGCACCGTGCCCGGCCCAGAGTTCCTACTCTTAATTATTTCACTAAAATCTCTCCAAAATATAAAAAACATATGGGAAATATTTATACATTCAACTGGATTAAAAGTGAGAACTTCTGTTTGTCGAGAGACTTTATAAATGAAATGAAAAGACAAGCCACGAACTGGGAGAAGATAATTACAGCACATGAAACTGACAGATAATTACTTTTACATAAATATATAAAGAATTTTTACAAATCAGTGTCAAAAATACTTGGACAAACTGGGCATGGTGGTGCACACCTAAGCCCAAGCTACTCAGGATACTGAGGCAGAAGACTTACTTGAGCCCAGGAGTTCAAGGCTGCAGAGAGCTATGATTGTGCCACTATACTCCAGCTCGGGTGACAGAGTGAGACCCCATCTCTAAAAACAAACAAAAAATACTTGGGCAGATTCCTTATAAAAGAGGAAACTCAGATGGCTAATAAGGGTGAAAAGATGTTCCATCTCATTAATAATCGAAGAATGCAATTTAAAATCATGTTGTGATGCCACTTCAAGCCATCAGATTGGCAAAAATGTAAAAGCTGATAATGTCAAGTGTTGACGAGGATATAGAGCAGTGAGACCATTGTTCCATTAATGATGGGAGTATAAATTGTTACCACCCTGTTGGAAAATAGGCATTGCCCAGTAAAATTGATCATGCCCAAATATTGCCTACTGACCACTCTACCCCCTATAGGATTCAAAACTCAAAGACCTAGAACTTGGGTATAAAGGACTTAGGCTTCAACCCTGTCAGTAATGTTTCAAGTTAAGCAGGTTTTTGTTTGCTGATCTGAAAACTAAGCCACCATTTATGCAATTGTTTCTCTGAGAAAATGAGTTCTAAATTATAGGCACTACAAGTTCTTAGAATACAGCAAGTTCAAAAATTAGGTATTAATAATTTTTCAGCTGGGTGTGGTGGCCCATGCCTGTAATCCTAGCACTTTGGGAGGCCAGTGTGGGAGAATCACTTGAAGCCAGGAGTTAAAGATCAACTTGGGTAACATAGTGAGACCCTGTCTCTACAAAATCAGAAAATTAGCCAGGTGTGGCAGCGTGCACCTATTGTCCCAGCAACTCAGAGGGGCTGAGGCAAGATGATTATTTGAGCTCAGAAGGTCAAGGCTGCCGTGAGCTGTGATCACATTACTGTACTTCAGTGTGGGTGACAGAGTAAGACCCTGTCTCAAAGAAAGAAAGAAAGAAAGAAAGAGAGAGAGAGAGAGAGAGAGAGAGACAGAAAGAAAGAAAGAAAGAAAGAAAGAAAGAAAGAAAGAAAGAAAGAAAATAAAAGAAAAAAGTTAAAAAAAAATTTACCCTTTCACTAAACAGCTCTTTTACAGTGGTTACAAAAGAATACAAATATTAACATATTTGAGAAGCAACTTCTTTGCAAGATACCTGACCCTATATTTGTCTCTATACTTTCTCTTTTCAGAATGACTTTTGAAATGCAGAAAGTCTATCAAATAATGTAGTGCTGTTTTTTTTTTTGAGACAGAGTCTTACTCTGTTGCCCAGGCTAGAGTGCTGTGGCATGATCTCATCTCCCTGCAACCTCCACCTCCCAGGTTCAAGCAATTCTCTGCCTCAGCCTCCTGAGTAGCTGGGATTACAGGCGCCCACCACCATGCCCAGCTAATTTTTGTATTTTTAGTAGAGATGGGGTAACACCATCTTGTCTAAGCTGGTCTTGAACTCCTGACCTCATCATCCACACGCCTTGGCCTCCCAAAGTGCTGGGATTACAGGCATGAGCCACCACGCCCAGCCTGGAGCACCATTTTTATGCTTGTATTTTTTCTGTTTAAAAAGAAAACAGTGAAGGAAGTGAAAAATCACTGTCCTAGTTGAATTAAGTTAACTGTTGCAAGTTGTGCAAATGTTTCACATTTGATTTTTATGCCTTTAAGTTTTACTTCTGAGTTTTTGAATTTTTAAATTTTATTTTGATAAGATCAGTTATCACAAAATATTTTTGCACTTAAACAGTACTCTTTTTGAGTATTATGAATTTCTGGCCACCACTGCCACAAATGTATATAGCCTATGCCACTGAGATGCTTACAGTTATTGCTGACATTGAATAAAGATGAAGAATCTGCATGAAGACTCTACCACCGCAACCAATTGGAAACAGAATCACCACCTCCTTTTCAACCAGCAAACTAAAACCCAACTGCAGATGAAAGTCCTTATCTATGGAAGTCACTCCAGAAAGTTAGGAAGAGGTAGGCTGGACACAGTGGCTCACATCTGTAATCCTAACACTTTGGGAGGCCAAGATGGGTGGATTACTTGAGCTCTGAGTTCAAGACCAGCCTGGCCA
Source organism: Macaca nemestrina (assembly GCF_043159975.1). Taxonomy (NCBI): domain Eukaryota; kingdom Metazoa; phylum Chordata; class Mammalia; order Primates; family Cercopithecidae; genus Macaca; species Macaca nemestrina. The sequence continues at coordinate 91,463,134 of NC_092138.1, read as the reverse complement.
ATATGGTGAAACCTCATCTCTACAAAAATACCAAAAAAATTAGCCAGGCGTGGTGATGGACACCTGTAATTCCAGCTACTTGGGAGGCTGAGGCAAGAGAATCACCTGAACTTGGGAGGCAGAGGTTGCAGTGAGCCGAGATTGTGCCACTGTACTCCAGCACAGGTGACAGAGGGAGACTCCATCTCAAAAAAGAGGAAGAGGCGATTGTTCCACCAGGTGCACAGACATCAACACAGGGACACGAGAAGCAGGAAAAAGTATGGAAATATGACACCACCAAAGGAATGTCACTTTCTAGTAACAGACCCCCATGAAAAGGAAATCAACTAATTGCCAGAAAAGGAATTCAAAATATTGATTTTAAAGGAAATTCAATGATATATAAGGAAATACAGGTAGTTCAGTCAATCAGAAAAGAATTTATGATGTGAATGACAAATTCAACAAAGAGATAGAAATCATAAAAAAAGAACCAACCAGAAATCCTGCAACTGAAGAATTCAGTGAATTAAATTAAAAAATACAAGAGATTCAACAGCTGACTTGATCCAGCAAAAGAAAGAATCCCTGAACTTGAAGATAGGTCATTTGAAATTACCCAGTCAAAGGGAAAAAAAAGAGAAATATGAATGAAAAAGAGTGAAGAAAGCTTACAAGACTTATGGGACACCATTAAGGGAACAAGTATTTGTATTGTGAGAGTTCTAGAGAAGGGAAAAGGCATAGAAAACCTATTTAATGAAATAATAGCTAAAAAATTCCCAAGTCTGGGGAGAAATATGGAAATTCAGTTTCAGGAAGCTCAGGGTCCCCAAATAGTTTTAACATGAAAAGGTCCCACGCAAGGCACTTAATAGTCAAATTATCAAAAGTCAAAGACAAAGAGAGAATTCTAAACACAGCAAGAGAAAAGTGTCAAGTCATGTATAAGGGAATCTTCATTAACCTAACAGCAGATTTCTCTGTAGAAATCTTGCAGGCCAGGAAAGAGTGGGTTGATATATTCAAGGTGCTAAAAGGAAAAAAAAAAGTGAACCAAGAATACTATACCCAGAAAAGCTATCCTTCAGAAATAAGGGAGGAATAAAGTCTTTCCCAGACAAGCAAAAACTGAGAGAATTCATCACCACCAGACCAGCCTCACATGAAAGGCTCAAGGGAGTCCTACATCTGTAAGTGAAAGGACAATAATAATTATTATGAAAAAACACAATAGTGTAACATTCACTGGTAGAAAAGATGGACAAAGGAGAAAGAGAAAAGAATCAAACCTTATCACTACAAAAAAACCAACAAACATCAATGATAAACAATAAAGGCAGAAGAAAGGAAATAAGGATATACAAAACAACCAGAAAACAATTAATAAAATGACAGCAGTAAGTCCTTACCTATCAGTAATAACCTTGAGTGTAAACAGATTAAATCCCCCACTTAAAAGATGTGGACTGGCCGAATGGATAAAAAGATATGACCTAACGGTGTGCTGCCTACAAGAAATTGTCTTCACTTGTAAAGACATGCATAGACTGAATGTAAAGTTATGGAAAAAGATATTCCACACATATGGAAACCAAAAGTGAGCAGAAATAGCTATGCCTAAAACACAACTTTGAGTTAAAACAGATAAACTGAGTCAAAAACTGTAAAAAGAGACAAAAAGGTCATTATATAGCGATAAAGGAATTAATTTAGCAAGAGGATATAATAATTGTAAATATATATGTACCCAACACTTGAGCACCCACATATATACATAATATTAGATCTAAAGGGAGAGTTAGACTCCAATACAATAATAGTTGGAGATTTCAATACCCAATATCTAATGTCTCAACACTGGACAGATCATCTAGACAGAAAAGCAACAAGGAAACATTTGACTTAAACTGCACTTGAGACCAAATGGACCTAACAGACATTGACAGAACATTTAATCCAAAAGCTATAAAATGTACATCCTTTCTTTTCAATAGCACATAGAACATGTTCCAGGATAGACCACCTGTTAGACTACAAAACAAGTCTTAACAAATTTAAAAGAATTAAAATTATATCAGGTATCTTTTCTGACTGTAATGGAATCAAACTAGAAATCAACAATTAGAGGAACTTTGGAAAGTTATACAAATACACAAAAATTAAACAATATACTCCTGAATGACCACTGGATCAATGAGGAAATTTTAAAATTTCTTGGAGCAAATGAAAATAGAAACACAGCATCCCATAACATGCTATGGGATAGAGCAAACACAGTATCAAAAGGAAACTTTATAGCACTAAACACTTATATTAAAAAACTAGCAAAATTTCAAATAAACAACCTAATGATCCAGCTTAAGGAATTAGAAAAGCCAGAACAAACAAAACTGAAAATTAGCAGAAGGAAAGACACAATAAAGACCAGGGCAAAAATTTTAAAATTGAGACTAAAAAGCATTACAAAAAATCAACTAAATGAAAAGTTGGCTTTGAAAAGATAAACAAAATTGAGAAACCATCATCTAGACTAACCAAGAAAAAAAGAGAAAAAAACCTAAATAAATACAATCAGAAATGAAAAAGCAGACATTACAACTGATGCCACAGAAGTACAAAGGATCATTAGAGGCTATTACAAACAACTGTATGCTAAGAAATCTGAAAACCTAGTGGAAATGGATAAATACTACTTGTTTGGAAACATGCAAGCTACCAAGACTGAATCAGAAAGAAATGGAAAACCTGAACAGACCAGTAACAGGTAATGAGATTGAATCAGCAATAAAAAGCCTACCAATAAAGGAAAGCCGACTGGTTGCATTCATAGCCAAATTCTACCAAACATAAAAAGAAGAACTAATACTAATCCTCCTGAAACTATTCCAAAAAATCAAAGAGGAGGGACTTCTCCCTAACTCATTCTATAAGGCTAGCATCATCCTGATACCAAAACCAGACAAGGACACAACACACAAAAAAACTACAGGCCAATATCCCTAAAGAACATAGGCTCAAAAATCCCCAACAGAATACTTGCAAACCATATCTAATAACACATTAAAAAGAAAATACACCATGATCAAGTGGGATTTATACCAGGGATGCAAGGATGGTTCAACACATGCAAGTCAATAAACATGATACATCAATGAACAGAATGAAGGACAGCAACCATATGATCATCTCAATGGATGCAGAAAAAGCATTTGATGAAATTCAACATTTCTTCATGATAAAAACACTCAAAAAAATAGACATAGAAGAAACATACCTCAGAATAATAAAGGCCAATATGACAGACCAACAACCAACATCATACAGAGTGGAGAAAAGGTGAATGTCTTTCCCCTAAGAACTGGAAAAAGACAAGGATGCCCACTTTCACCACTCCTGTTCAACATAATACCAGAAGTCCTAGCCAGAGCAATAAGGTAAGAGAAAGAAATAAAGGGCATCCAAATTGAAAGGAGGAAATCAAATTGTCTCTTTGCAGATGACATGATCTTTTATATAGAAAACCCTAAAAGCTCCACCAAAAAGCTCTTAGAACTGATAAATTAATTCAGTAAAGTTGGAGGATACAAAATCAACATAAAAAATCAGTTGTTGTTTTTTTTTTTTACACAGCAACAATGAAATAGTGGAAAAAGAAATTTAAAAAACCAATCCTATTTAAAATAGCTTCCTCTCCCCCCAAAAAAACAACACCTAGGAATAAATTTATCCAAGAATGTGAAAGATTTATACAAGGAAAACTATAAAACACTGATGAAAGGAAATTGATTAGGACATTTAAAAAATTGAAAGATATTCTATGTTTATGGGTTGGAAGAATTAATATTGTGGGCTGGGTACTTGGGAGGCTGAGGTAGGTAGATCACCAGGTAAAGAGATCAAGACCATCCTGGCCAACATGGTAAAACCTGTCTCTACTAAATATACAAAAATTAGCTGGGTGTGGTGGCACACACCTGTATTTCCAGCTACTCGGGAGGCTGAGGCAGGCAAATTGCTTGAACCTGGGATGCAGAGGTTGCAGTGAGCTGAGATCGCATTACTGCACTTTAGCCTGGCAACAGAGCGAGACTCCGTCTCAAAAAAAGAAAAAAAAAAGAAAAAAAAAAAAGGAGGAGAAGAAGAATGATTAATATTGTGAAAATAACCATACTACCAAAAGTGATCTACAGGTTTAATGCTATCCCTATCAAAATATCTATGGCATTCTTCACAGAAATAGAAAATACAGGGCCGGGCACAGTGGCTCATACCTATAATCCTAGCACTTTGGGAGGCTGAGGCTGGCAGATCACTTAAGGTCAGGAGTTCAAGACCAGCCTGGCCAATGTGACAAAACCCCATCTCTACTAAAAATACAAAAATTACCTGGGCATGGTGGTATGCACCTGTAATCCCAGCTACTCAGGAGGCTGAGGCAGGAGAATTGCTTGAACCTGGGAGGTGGAGGGTGCAGTGAGTTGAGATTGCACCATTGCACTCTAGCCCGGGTAACAGAGCAAGACTCCATCTCAGAAAAGAAAAAGAAAAAGAAAATACAATCCTTAAATTCATGTGGAACCACAAAGGACCTCAAATATTCTGAACAAAAAGAACAAAGCTGGAGGCAACACACTGCTGGACTTCAAAATATAGTACAAAATTATAGTAACCAAAACAACATGGTACTGGCATAAAAACAGACACATAGAGGAATGGAACAGAATAAAGAATTTAGAAATGAATCCACATATTTACAGCCAACTTGATTCTCAGCAGAGGTGCCAAAAACATTCATTGGGAATGGGAAAGTCTCTTCAATAAGTGGTGCTGGGAAAACTGGATATCCATATGCAGAAAAATGAAACTAGACCCCTTTATCTCTCACCATGTACAAAAATCATTTCAAAATTGACTAAAGAACTAAATGCAAGACCAAAAACTATGAAACTACTGGTAGAAAACATAGAAGAAATGTTTCAGGGCAGTGGTCTGGGCAATGATTCTATGAAGACGTTATCAGCACAGGCAATAAAAGCAAAAATAGATAAATGGGATCGGATCCAGTTAAAAAACTTTTGCACAGGAAAGGCAACAATCAACAGAGAGAAAAGACAATCTGCAGAATGGGAGAAGATATTTGCAAACTATTCATCTGAAAGAGACTAACATCCAGATAACTTCAAACACCTCAACAACCAGTAAACAAATAATTTTTAAAATGGACGAAGGAGCTGAATTAACGTTTCTCAAACAAAAGCATACAAATGAAAAGTACTCAACATCACTAGTCATCAGAGAAGTACAAATCAAAACTACAGTGAGATGTCATCTCACCGCCATTAGAATGTCTGTTATCAAAAATACAACAAAGAATAAATGCTGGCAAAGATGCAGAAAAAAGGGTACTCTTATATGCTGTTCTAGTGGAAATGTAAATTAGCACAGCCATTATGAAAAACAGTATGGAGTTTCCTCAGAAAACTAAAAATAGAACTATCATATGATCCAACAATCCCTCTACTGGGTGTGTATCTACAGAAAAGGAAATCAGTTTGCCAAAGAGATATTTGCCTGCCCATGTTTATTGCAGCACTTTGCAATAACCAAGATACAGAATCAATCTCAGTGTCCATCACCAGAAGAGTGGATAAAGAAATGTATGCGATGGAACACTAGTTAGTGATAAAAAAAGAATGAATTTCTATCATTCATGGCACCATGGATGAACTTGAAGAACACTATCTTTTTTTTGTTGTTGTTGTTATGCAGAAATACTGCATGTTCTTACTCATGTGGTAACTAAAAATGTTCATCTTACAGAAGTAGAAAGTAGAATAGTGGTTACTAAAGGTAGAAAAAGGGGGAGGGGGAGGATAGCCAAAGGTTGGTTAACAGATACAAAAGTATATGTATAGGCCTTGTATTGACATACCACACTGTACCCTATAAATATGTACAATTACCATTTGTCAATTAAAAATAATAGCAAAAAAGGCCACTCAGCAATGGGAGGATAGTCAAGGTATACTGAACTGTAACATTAAAGAGTGAAAATAGCCATAGACAATACGTAAATTAATGACTGTGTTCCAATAAAACTTTTCCTTTTTTTTTTTTTTTTTGAGACAGAGTCTTGCTCTGTTGCCCAGGCTGGAGTGCAGTGGCACCATCTCGGCTCACTGCAACCTCCGCCTCCTGGGTTCAAGTGATTCTCCTGCCTTGGCCTCTCTTGTAGCTGGGACTACAAGCACGTGCCAACACGCCCGGCTAATTTTGTATTTTTAGAAGAGACGGGGTTTCACCATGTTGGCCAGGCCGGTCTTGAACTCCTGACCTCAGGTGATCCATCCTTCTCGGCCTCCCAAAGTGCTGGGATTACAGGTGCCCGGCCAAAATTTTTTTTTGAGACAGAGTCTCAGTCTGTCACCCAGGCTGGAGTGCAGTGGCACAATCTCACCTCACTGTAACAACCTCCACTTCCCAGGTTCAAGTGAGTCTCGTGCCTCAGCCTCTTGAATAGCTGGAATTACAGCTGTGCACCACCATGCCCAGTTAATTTTTGTATTTTTAGTAGAGACAGTGTTTTGCCCTGTTAGCCAGGCTGGTCTTGAACTCCTAGCTTCAAGTGATCCGCCTGCCTTGGCCTCCCAAAATGCTGGGATTACAGGCATGAACCACTGCACCCAGCCTGTGTTCCAATAAAACATTATTTAAAATGTGTCACAGGCAGGATTTGGCTCTGTTGTTCAGATTAATCATCATGACTGGGCCAGGTACAGTGGCTCACACCTGTAATCCCAGTACTTTGGGAGAACGAGGCTGAAGGATTGCTTGAGCCCAGGAGTTTGAGACCAGCCTGGACAATATAATGAGATCCTGTCTCTACAAAAAAATAAATTTCAAAAAGTTATCCAGGCATGGTGGTACATGCCTGTAGTTTCACACTCAAGAGAATGAGGTGGGAGGATTTCTTGAGCCAAGGAGGTTGAGGCTGCAATGAGCTGTGATTGCACCACTACACTCCAGCCTGGGCAACACAGTGAGACCCTGTCTCAAAAAACAAACAAAAAACAAAACAAAGTCATCATGACTGGAGTGTTGTACTCATGAGAAAAGTTTACAGAGACTAAGCGATTGTATCATTGAGAGGTGGTTATTGTTTCAAGACAATTCTCTAAAGGTCTCTTGTGCTTTTGCAAGCAGAGGCCCTGCCTTGTTCTGGACTATTTATTCAAGGATATTTGCATAGCAAACTGCCTTGGAAAATAGAGCTAATATCTTCCTCTGGGTAAAGGATAGATTTGCCACTGTCCAATATAATAAAAATAAAGTCTCCCTCCTGGGCAAAGATCAGGTAAGCTCACTGTCCATTATAAAAGATCTGAATTCTCTGAGTTTGGGGTTCTTGTTCTGTAACAACCCATCTCATATGCAGGCATCACTGGCCCTCTTTGCATGACCGTTGGGAATTGAGGTTTGGGGACATGGTGCAAATGCTGATACCCTACTCTAGCTACTGCTTTTGTTGGGAGGAATAAACTGTCCTCTGTCTCTGGAAAAAAAAAAACCCACAAGAATTTCTGTCTGAATATGGATTTCCTCTAAACATATTTTAGACTATTTGCCCTCAAAAATACAAGGAATGTTTAGCATAATAGCCCAATGTTTTCAGCAATAAAGCTATCCTTTTTTTCCTCCAGAAGCCTCGCTTACTGCATAATGATCTTTTCCATAACTGTGGAAAGACAGAAGAACACTAAATTCAGATAATCTTTTGCCGGAAAGTCCAATTGTTAAATTTCTTTTAACAAAAGAGGAGAAACTATTATTTTCTTACCTCTACAAAACCGTGACCCAGACATGAAATTAAGAATTTTTAATAACTTTTCATTTTATTTTTCCTTTTTCTAGTCGGAAAAACTTTTTCTTTTTTTTTTTTTTTCTTTTTTGAGACTGAGTCTCGCTCTGTCGCCCAGGCTGGAGTGCTGTGGCCGGATCTCAGCTCACTGCAAGCTCCGCCTCCCGGGTTCCCGCCATTCTCCTGCCTCAGCCTCCCGAGTAGCTGGGACTACAGGCGCCCGCCACCTCGCCCGGCTAGTTTTTTGTATTTTTTAGTAGAGACGGAGTTTCACCGTGTTAGCCCGGATGGTCTCGATCTCCTGACCTCGTGATCCGCCAGTCTCGGCCTCCCAAAGTGCTGGGATTACAGGCTTGAGCCACCGCGCCCGGCCTGGAAAAACTTTTTCTAGCTACCTTTTAAAGTTTGATTTTAATATATTGAGAGAGTTTATAATCAGCAGTTTGCTATTACTGATTTCAGACTATTTTAATTAGTAGTTTGAGTCTCCTCCCAAACTAAATTGTTTTTTAGTTATTTAAAAATAGCTTTAAAAAGTTATTTTTAAGTTCATTTTTAAAAGTAGAGGAAGAAGAAAATTGATACATTTCATTATCTCTTTATTGTGTTTCTTATTCTCTTCATGTCAGAGTGTCAACATGCATGCTGTCTGAGGAAGAAGGAAAGGGGAAAAGCAAAGTTCCCAAATGACCACAAATGAATTAATTTTCTCTAATTAATTATGGGCTGGGCATAGTGTCTCATGCCTGTAATTCCAGCACTTCGGGAGGCCCAGGTGGGTGGATCACTGGAGGTCACGAGTTTAAGACCAGCCTGGCCAACATGACAAAACTCTGTCTCTACTAAAAATACAAAAATTAGCCGGGCGTGGTAGTGGTTGCCTGTTGTAGTCCCAGCTACTTGGGAGGCTGAGGCAGGAGAATCGCTTGAACCTGGGAGGCGGAGGTTGCAGTAAGCCAAGATCGTGCCACTGCACCACTCCAGCCTGGGCGACAGAGCAAGACTCCATCTCAAGAAAAAGAAAAAGGGAAGAACTATGTATAATTTTTAAGTTATTCTGTAACTGCTTGAGTTAAAATTGATAATGTGATACCTAAAAATATACATAGAATTTTCTTTTGAAAAAGTAATGACTATTAGTGTTGTAAAATATAGTATTATTTATATACACTTAAAAAATGCTTTTTTCTAAAGTGTTAAAACCTTGCAGGAGTTGTTCACACCCATGAGTATGTAAATTCCATAATTGAGCATTACTACCACAAGAAAATCTGAGAATCCCTTTTGGGATAATTTAAGAAATGTGTAGTATTGCATAGTTAATGCAACATAACTCCACAGTGCTTATGCTTCCTTTATGAATAATTCTATATTCTTTTTTTCTGATATAATTTTTGTGCTATCTTTACTAGCAACATGTCATTAAGACCAGATTAGCTAATTTTATCTTAAATTAATTGTTAGCTGATCTCAATAGTATAGATGTCTGATTTCTATTTAAAATCCAGTTCTATACCTTTATTCTCCAGTTATGAAGCTGTGGGATTTGGTTCTTTCATTTCAAATCTATGGATAAGCATAAGTGGTCTGTTAATAGCCTTTTTTTTTTCTTTTTTTGGTTTCATTGCATTTATATCATTGACCTTTGCTTCAGAAAGCATTCAAATCTTTAACAGAGACCATGAAAGGGAGTGTTGTAAAGTCTTTATTCTATGAAAGAAGCCACACAGGCAAAGCTTTATATTTGCTGAGTGATTTCTTTTCTTTCTTTTTTCTTTTTTTTTTTTTTGTGAGACAGAGTCTCGCTGTCACCCAGGCTGGAGTTCAGTGGTGCAGTCTTGGCTCACCACAACCTCTACCTCACAGGTTCAAGCAATTCTCCTGCCTCATCCTCCCGAGTAGCTGGGACTACGGGCGTGTGCCACCATGCCCTGCTAATTTTCGTATTTTTAGTAGAGACGAGGTTTCACTATGTTGGCCAGGCTGATCTCGAACTCCTGACCTCGTGATCCACTTGCCTTGGCCTCCCAAAGTGCTGGGATTACAGGCATGAGCCACTGTGCCCAGCTGATTTAAATCTTTTTTTGAGAGAAGAGTCTCCTTATGTCGCTCAGGCTGGATCGTCACAGGCACAATCATGGCACACTCAGCTCAAGAGGATGGCTTCAATTCCCTATGTCATCTCCTGCCTAACCAGTCAGCACTTCTGGCTCCCTGACTTCACCCCACCTACCAAGTCGTCCTTAAAAACTCTAATCCCTGAATACTTAGGGAAACTGATTTGAGTAATAATAAAGCTCCGGTCTCCTGCACAGCTGGCTCTGCATGAATTACTCTTTCTCTATTGCAATTCCCCCATCTTGATAAATCAGCTCTGTCTAGGCAGTGGGCAAGGTGAACCCATTGGGTGGTTGCAGGATTAGTCTCCTGTGTTTCGTTGGCCTATGGGACTTTATGAGAGATAGGTTTAATTTGAGAATAGTGGACCCAGCTGTTTATTCCTGTTTAACTGCAGTTGGAGTAGTTCGTGCAGCCTAGAACTCCTGGTGTCAAGTGATCTTCCTGCCTCAGCTTGCTGCCTCAGCCTCCTGAGTAGCTGGCACTATAGGCATGTGCCACCATGCCTGATAAATTTAATTCTTATACATGCAGAAATTGGCCTTGGACCATGAATAACATGATGCAAAAGCACAACCAAAATTCCTCACTTCATTTTTTTTTTTTTTTTGAGACGGAGTCTCACTCTGTCACCCAAGCTGGAGTGCAGTGATATGATCTTGGCTCACTGCACCTTCCATCTCCTGAGTTCAAGCAATTCTTCTGCTTCAGCCTCCCGGGTAGCTGGAACTACAGGCACACGCCACCACACTGACTAATTTTTGTATTTTTAGTAGAGATGGGGTTTCACCATGTTGGCCAGGCTGGTCACTGGTCTTGAACTCCTGACCTCAAGTGATCCACCTGCCTCAGCCTCCCAAAGTGCTGGGATAAAGGCTATGAGTCACCATGCCTGACCTATATTTTCTTTTAAAAGAGAGAAAAGCACCTTTTTTTTTTCCTTGTTTTAAAATCTGGCCATGTGTGATGTGTCATACCTGTAATGCCAGCACTTTGGGAGGCCGAGGCAGGTGGATTGCTTGAGCTCCAGAGTTTGAGACCAGCCCGGGCAACATGGGAAAACCCTGTCTCCACAAAAAATACAAAAATTAGCCGGATATAGTGGCGCATACCTGTAGTCCCAGCTACTTGGGGGGCTGAGGCAGAAGGACCACCTGAACCCAGGAGGTTGAGGCCGCAGTGAGCCGAAATCGCACCACTGCTGCCTAGGGGACTAAATGAGACCCTCTCAAAAAAAAAAAAAAAGCGAAAAACAAAAACCAAAAAAAAAAAAAAAAACCACCCAGGAAAAAATAAAGCATGATATATACACTCAGACAACTACTTTATCAGGATTCATTAAGTCACGCATGATTTTTTTTTAAATCAGCAATTAAGGAGCAGATCCTCCAGGTAGAAAGTCTTTTAGTGTCCCAAGAATTATGAAGGGAAAACTCACTTTAGAAATGGCGACTGCTTTGGGAACATTGGCTATATTATGGTTACACAATATTATTAAGTGATTTTGTGTTCAAAAGGAATACCTTTTTCTTTTTATAGGTTGTGGGTTAGGCAGACACCATTATTGAAAGTAACTGTTTATCCTTTTGTATACTGAATACATGTATTTAGAGGAATGAGGAGTAAGCATATTTTGATTAACATTTTAAAAGCCTTGGAAATAATGAAGTGTTGTAAGCCATTCTTTGAAAGGTACTTTATGTTCTTTATAATTTTCTGATAGTGTAGAGGGGCTTCGATTGATTGGTTCCTTCTTATTGAGTCATAAAATATTCCTGAATTTTTTTTTATGAATACAGATTTTATTTGCTAGATCTTTAAGTGCCTTGGGATATTCTTGTGTAAGACTGTGTATATGTGTGTGGCTTCTTTTCTTTTTTCTTTGCTAAATTACTTAAGATTCATAGATTTATGTTTGATAGTGTAAATTAGATAATGTAAATTTTTGTTGCATTTTTAAAAACATCTATACTATGATCAGTACAAATTTTAATTAAGCTTTAAACATCAAAATATTTGGGCTTATATCTCTGAGAACCTTTGACTTTGTTAGGCTGCAGCTTCTCTTTAAGCAATAAGATTTCTCAGCTTTTGTTAAAGACCTGAAATTTACTTGCAGTGAGAAAAGAGACCAAGATTTATTCTGGACAGAGCATAAACACCATCACTACAGTCAGGACCTATATAGATGGTGAACTGTAATGCTTTGGATCTACAGAATGAAGCCTGATACCTAAGGAATATCAAGTTATTTGGCAGACAAATTTCTTGTACCAATTTAGAGTCAATCTTAGGAATAGATAGTATGGTAGGGAAAAGTCTGGCTTTGTGTGAATAGACTTGACTTACTAGCTGAGGACAGTAACTTTATCTGAATTCTCTCGGTAGTAAAATAAGTATTATGACCCTCACCAAGTAGAACTACCTTGAGGATTAGAGAAAAAATATATTTATTTACATAAGCCCTCAATAAATGATAGCTCATTGTTTTTATCATGATCATCATCATAATTATTACTCCTGCTTTCAAATGCCTCCATTTTAAATTTTCTGTAAAATTATTTGTTAGCTAAGAAATGGCATTATGCAATACACTAGGCAGCTTTTAATAGCAATACAGAATTTGAAAGGTGATTTCTTTGGACACAAGGCTTTGAGATATGGTAAGTATATATGATTTACATGAGCTGGGCTTTCTTTCCCTTCTGGGATGTTAGGCAATACAACTTTTAAACTGATTTACTTTTATTCATTGTCTTTGCTTTTATTTGCAGTTCTGGGAAATGCCAGTGCAAAGTGGGTGTCATTGGCTCTACATGTGACCGATGCCAAGATGGATATTATGGCTTTAGTAAGAATGGCTGCTTGCCCTGCCAGTGCAATAATCGGTCTGCCAGTTGTGATGCCCTCACAGGTACATACTTTCCTTAACTTTGTCATATAATTATTCCACTGTTCTTTTCATTTGGAAATCTTTCAGCTATAGGTTGATTCTTCTGAAATAGTTTGGAAGGGCCTTTATCTTCTAAGTAGGATGTAATAGATCACAGCAAGCCAAACTCCTGCTACAACAAACTTGAAAAAGTATGTAAATTTCAAAAAAAAAAAAAAAAAATATATATATATATATATATATGTATATATGTGTTTATATATGTATGTATACACACACCTATGGAGACAAGGAGAACTATAGGAACTACAATTCCAGAAAGGTTGGAACTCTGCCTAGGTAAACTGATGATCACCAGCCATTGTCTTTCCAGGGGACATTTGCTGATTCCGAGCAAAGGCAAAGAATGAGCTAGATCCAAGCAAAGGAATTCTTCTTTAGGAAAGAGATACAAGAAATGTTTTTGGCAGTCATTTAAGGCTTGCATAATGGTTGGACACAAGAGGATCCCTAAACACAAGGCCAGCTTTTCCACAGGATATTAGCTGACTATGCAGAAGATGGAAGGCTGGGCCAGAAAGGTAGAAAAAAATCTCTTTCTCTTTCAGTCTTGTGCTGAGGAGACAAAATCCCTTTAGAAAGAGAGGGCCTGCTATGACGTTCAATTATCTCCCCCTCAAGATGTTCTCAGACTCTGAAGGTGCATGCAGTGGGACCTAGGCTCAAATTACCAAAGGCCGATACAGATCTCTCACAGTCTTTTAGGGCCAAGGAGACACAGGCTTGCTGGGCTCTCAATCAAAAGCTTTAGAGGGCCATGACCAAGAAATAGTAAGGAATCAGAAGTTGATTCACTCATATTAAAATTGTAGTCCACCTTCAGGCCGCCTCAACTTCCGACTGGATTGAAGTAATTCTCTCATTATATCTGCCTAATCGATAAAAGGGGAGCCCTCTCTGGTTCTTTTATATACTGTGTCCGGCATACAGTAAAAAATACTAGACAATGCAAAGACAGAAAAATGTGACCAGTACCAAAGAGAAAAAAATGAACAATGGAAGCAGGCCCTTAGGTGATCTAGATGTTAGAGTTAGCATGGAAAGACTTAACTAAAATTCGTATTTTCATGCAACAGAGGGAAAATCAGACAAAATAGGTGAAGAGAGGCAAAATTTCAATAGAAATTGGAATCTAAAAAATCAAATGAACAAACTAGAACTGAAAAATACAACATGTGAATTAATAACTCATTGCATTAATCTAACAGTAAATTATACACAGTGAAGACAAAGTTAGTAGACTTGAATACAGTACAGTTAAAAACATCCAAACTGAAGCATTTCGAGAAAATATAATGGGAAGAACAGAGCAGGGAAGATGCGGGACACAGCCAAAAGGTTTAGCATAAATGTAATTGGAGAGCTAAAAAGAGAGGAAAGAGATATTGGGTCACAGTAATATCTGAAGAGAAAATGGCCAGGAATTTTCCAAATTGATTAAAGGCATCAACCCACAGATTCAGAAAGCTCAGCAAACCCTAAGCAGTATAAAAACAAAGAAAACCACATTTAGGCAAACTTAGTCAAACTATTAAAAACTAAAGCCAATTAACTTCTGATCTTAGTTTTCCTAAATGTGAGGATTAAGTATCCTTCCTTGGAAACATTTTTTTTTTCCCAAGCAAACAAACAAAAAAATCAGGACACACTAGTCTGACAAGTGTTTTTAAGAGAACAGGGTGGCAAAATATTTGAAGTTGAAAGTACCCTGGAAAAATCGGTTGAAAGTTTATTCTTCATTCAAATACTCTATAGTGAAACAAATTGATTTAGAAGAAAGTGTATTTTTTTTTTTCTTTTATGTGATCTTGTCCCTGCCTATTTGCCAGTTTTATCTTCTGGTGTTCTTTTTCTTTACATCTGTGATCCAGTCACACTGATTTCTAAAACAAGGCATGTTCCCTGCTTCCAGGGTTCTCATATATGATCTTTCCTCTGCCAAGAATGTTTTTTCTAATCCACCTGTACCTCCATCCTTGACCTCTCTGCCTTATTAAATCATATTCTTCCCTTGGGTCATCAATTAAAGGCCACTTCATCAGGAAGCATTTCCTGATGCTCTAGGCTTAATGGTAATGTCCCTATTATATGCTCTCACATATACTTGTATTTTTTTCATAGCACTTTTCAGTTTGTAATTATATATTTATTTGTGGTTCTGAGTCATATATGGCTCACTCATGAGGGCAAGAACAGTTTTTTTTTCACCATTGTATACACAATCTCTAGCATGGAGCTTTAGCATATAGTAACCACTCACTAAATTTTTATCAAATAAATGAACAAATGAATGGAAAGACATACAGAGGAAAAATGATTTTTTTTTTTTTTTTTTTTGAGACGGAGTCTCGCTCTGTCTCCCAGGCTGGAGTGCAGTGGCCGGATCTCGGCGCACTGCAAGCTCCGCCTCCCAGGTTTACGCCATTCTCCTGCCTCAGCCTCCCGAGTAGCTGGGACTACAGGCGCCCGCCACCTCGCCCGGCTAGTTTTTTTTATTTTTTAGTAGAGACGGAGTTTCACTGGGTTAGGCAGGATGGTCTCGATCTCCTGACCTCGTGATCTGCCTGTCTCGGCCTCCCAAAGTGCTGGGATTACAGGCTTGAGCCACCGTGCCCAGCCTAGGAAAAATGATTTTCAGTACTGGGTAACAATAGGAATACTTCATTATATTGAGCTGATTAAAATTACTCCCTAGATCTTTTACAGTACCAAAAAGCAGTCTACATTGCTGATTCTCAGTTTTAATTTTTCTTACAGCAATGAGGCCACTCTCTTTGCTGTCATGTAAGTGCTGACCTGTCCTTGATCTGGAGATAATTTAAGGCAAAATAATTCTTTTTCATGGTTATGGTTTCTAAAAGCAGCTAGTAGTGAGAGAAATAAATGGTTTCTTTGTTTGGAATTATAATAAAAGTGGAATCCAACATGAAGGAGTGCAAATACTTCTTTAAAATTACAAGCTTTATATAAAACCACTCGTCAAGTGTCTATTTTCAACAGTGCTGTGATAAGGTTGCCCTCTGGTGGCCACTTACTACGTTTTTACAGTCCTATTTTCACCCCCTCTACTGTTTTTCTATTCCTTCTGTTTTAGATTGAAGTAGATTTTCAAAGTACTCTTTTTTTTTGTGGTAAAATATATTTGGATAAACATTTTGGAAAGCAATTTGATAGTAAGTATTAGAAATCTTAAAAATTCTTCTTTGATCCGGTAATTCTATTTCCAGGAATCTATTCTAAGGAAAGAATTCTAAATTCATAAGAAGCTTATGTTCAAAGATGCTCACCAAAGTGGTAGTTACAATTTTAAAAAGCTAGACACCCCAATTTCTCACAATAGGGTATGAAATAAATACTGTTATCTAGGCAGTGTGTTATTAAAAACACAGAAAACCAAATGTTGATCTTACATTGGGCAAGTTACTTAATCTGTTTCTTCACCTATAAATTTGATATAATAGCAGTAACTGCCTAGTGGGATGTTGTGAAGATTAAATGCAGTACATTAGTAGAGCCTTCATATAGTGTCTGACGCATCACAAGTAATCAGTAAATGGTAACTGTTATTACATTCTCGATAAAATGTTTTATTTTGTTTTTTTCTGAGACAGAGTTTCACTCTTGTTGTCCAGGCTGGAGTACAGTTGCTCTGTCACTTAGGCTGGAGTGCATGACACGATCTTGGCTCACTGCAACCTCCACCTCCTGGGTTCAAGTGATTCTCCTGCCTCAGCCTCCTGAGTAGCTGGGATTACAGGCGCCCACCATCATGCCCAGCTAATTTTTTTTGTATTTTTAGTAGAGACGGGGTTTTGCCATGTTGGGCAGGCTGGTCTCAAACTCCTGACCTCAGGTGATCCGCCTGCCTCAGCCTCCTAAAGTGGTGGGGTTACAGGTATGAGCCACTGTGCCTGGCTGATAAAATGTTTTAAAGAATGATGTATAGCAATATGAGAAAGTAAAAGAAGCAAGGTATAAAATGACATATGCCATATAATTAGACTAGTTAAAAAACAAAAGCCAAACCCCTGTAAATGACGAAAGATTACAAAGAGAAGTACTAAAAATCTGTGTGGTTTTTTTTCTTTCTTTCTTTTTTTGAGACTGAGTCTTGCTCTGTCACTCAGGCTAGAGTGCTTGGCTCACTGCAACCTCTGCCTCCCAGGTTCAAACGATTCTCCTGCTTCAGCCTCCCAAGTAGCTGGGATTACAGGCCCCCACCATCACATGCCTGGCTAATTTTTGTATTTTTAGTAGACATGGGGTTTCACCATGGTGGCCAGGCTGGTCTTGAACTCCTGACCTTAGGTGATTCACCCATCTCGGCCTCCCAAAGTCCTAGGATTACAGGCTTGAGCCACGGAGCCCAGCCTAAAAATCTTAATGAGAGATTTCCTAGGATTATTTTTTACCCCTTTCTACTCCTGTATTTTTCCAGATTTTCTTTATTAAGCATGTTTCCCTTAAAATGGAGGTGGGGGAATATTATTTTTAAAACTGGAACTTTATGTTCATATAATATACTTCCTTTGAAAATCCAGTGTACCTTTATGTATTCATAGTGTCCTATGATGAGTAACTTGACCTGAGTAGCTTGACTGAGTTGACTAATCTACTCCCCAGTGATACTTACTTCAGGGTATCATGCTTTCCTGGTTTTTGTGCTACCTAACCAGCTTTTCCTTCTTATTAGTTCTACTACATCTTCCTCAGTTCAACTACAAGCATTGGAGTGCCTCAGGGCTCAGAGCTTGTCACGTTTGTCTTTGCCATTTAAACTTTCTCCCTAAGTGGTCTCATTCAGTCCCCTGGATTTAATTTGTATTTGTTTGTTTGTTTGTTTTAGCTCATTTTCTCCCTTAACCCTGGATTTAATTTAAATGCCATCTATATATGTGCTTATTATCAGATTTACATTTCTCCCTTGATCTCCACACTCAAATATCCAACAGTCAAATATCCACTTGACATCTTCACTTGAATGTTTTAGTTGGCATTATAAACCTAACACATGCAAAACAACTTTTTTTCAACTTTATAAGTTAAGCCTGCTCTATCCATTTCACCAAGTTACTGAGTCCCAAAGCCTAGTAGTCATATTTGATTTTTCTCCTTTTTCTTACTGCAAATATCCAGCTTATCAGTATATTCCATCAGCCCTATCTTCAAAACATACTCTGAATCTGACCACTGCTCATGACTTTTATTACATCATCCTTGCCCAAGCCACTGTTATCCCTTTGAACTACTTTGGCGCAGTCTCATCTGGTCTTTCAACCTCCTCTCTTCTCTCCCTCTTACCTGATCCCCACCCCACCACAGTTAGTCTCCATATAACAACCAGAGCAATCTTTTTAAAATGTAAAACCAGATCATGTCATTTTCATGCTTAAACCCTCCAATGGGTTCTCATCCCTTTTGGAATAAACAAAATTCAAACATCTGTCCGTGGCCTATCTGGTTTTACATTTTCTGGGTCCTGCGTTTCTCTCTGACCTTATGCCCTATTACTCTCTCCCTTGTTAAGCTGGGCTCCATAGTGGCCTTCTTTCAGTTGGACAGGTTGAAGCTTGCCTTTTGTTCTATAAAGAGGGTAAGGCATTTCTTCCTACGACAAAGCACATTACTGTATTTCCGACAGGTTTATATATAAATGATGAAATGGTAAAATAAATAAAGGAATAAGGAAAGGTCTTTTTGCAGGTAACAATTTTTGCAGGTATGTTTTCAATGTTTTGTCCCTGAATTTGGCTGGAAAGGAGCCCTACCTTCCTTTCTTTGACTAGTTATTTTCTTGGTTATCTCTACAAAGATTTTTGAGATGCTTAGTCAAGGAGCATGAAAAAAATCATCTTCAGGAAACATTCCTTTTTCTTTTGATCCACCCTTTGGCCATCTTTCAGCAATGAGAATGTGAGAATGTGAGTTTTAGGGCAGTATTGTTATATTTTGGGGGTTCCAGGCAGAGCACAATGAACAATGTTAAACTTCAGCTTATTTTTATATATCATTTATCATAAAAGAAAGACCCTTAGATTTTAGATTTAAAGGAAACCTTAGATTTCATCTAGTTCAGCTTTTAAAATTTACAGATGAGGAAATTAAGACATAAAGAGAAAACATTTTGTCCTATGCAGTAGTCTTTCACCCTTTGAAATGCTCACATTATATTAAATCATTAGCCAAAGAATTATTATCCCATTTTACAGATTAGAAAAGTGAAAATCAGAGAAGCTATTTGCTTGAGGTAACATAGTTTGTGAGAAATTCAGCTGGAAATGGAACACAAATTTGACATTAAATCCCATACCATTTTTTAAATGCTATGTTGCCTCTCACAGAGGAGTTGTAAGCTATTAAAAAAGCAAATTCACATCATTAATTTCTACCGTATATAGGTTTTAAACGTTATGGTCTTTATTTTTATTGTAAAAATAAATAATTCTTAAATATATATAGGAAGTGTTTCAAATTGCTTGAGTTCTTGAAATATTTTACAATGTGTTTGTGATATATTTTACAGTGTGTTATTTTACAATAAGAAAAATCAAGATAACAAAAAATAAAAGTGATGCATGTATACTAGAGATAATTTGAAGACTAGAGGGGGAAAACACTGAAAGGGCTATTGCCTCTCACAACTGTTGTTAACACTTTGGTTATTTATGGCTGGTCTATCTTTATTAGTTTTCTTTCTCTATAGTTGTACTTAAGGTACATGCACCGTAAAGCAATGTAAACAGTGATGAATATTTAAGAATCAATGAATTTTATCCTTTTTTAAATTTATTTATTTTTCTTTTTTTCTTTTTTTTTTTTTTGAGACACAGTCTAGCTCTGTTGCCCAGGCTGGAGTGCAGTGGCCGGATCTCAGCTCACTGCAAGCCCCGCCTCCCGGGTTCACGCCATTCTCCTGCCTCAGCCTCCCGAGTAGCTGGGAGTACAGGCGCCCGCCACCTCGCCCGGCTAATTTTTTTTGTATTTTAGTAGAGACGGGGTTTCACCGTGTTAGCCAGGATGGTCTCGATCTCCTGAACTCATGATCTGCCCGTCTCGGCCTCCCAAAGTGCTGGGATTACAGGCTTGAGCCACCACGCCCGGCCTTATTTTTCTTCTGAGACAGGGTCTCTGTTTCCCAGGCTGGAGTGCAGTGGCATGATCATAGCTCACTACAGCCTCAACCTTCCAGACTCAAGCGATCCTCCCACCTCAGCCTCCCGAGTAGCTAGGACTACAGGCATGCACCACCACACCCAGCTAATTTTTGTATTTTTTGTAGAGACAAGGTTTTACCCTGTTGCCCGGGCTGGTCCCAAACTCCGGGGCTCAAGCGATCTACCTGTGTTGACCTCCCAAAGTGCTGGGATTACAGGTTTGAGCCACTGTGTTGGGCTACATTTTATACTTATACTTGCTTTCATTTTTACTTTTGAGATAGCATTGTTTACCACGTAAGGTTTTTTTTTACTCATTGATTTCTCATTGCAGGGTATGGCAAAAAACAAACAGAAATAAAAAATTCTTCTGGAAAAAATATTCTGGTATAAATGGCTTAAGAGAGTAGAATTATATTGTGGTAGTCACAGACATGTGGAGTCTTATTTAGAATAGTAAAAAGCCCCAAAATAATAAGCATGTAAGCCCAGTAGCACTGTAGGAGTAAAGTGCTACAAGTATGTGACTTATTTATATATATATATATATATATATATTTTTTTTTTTTTTTTTTTTTGAGAAGGAGTTTCACTCTGTTGCCCAGGCTGGAGTGCAATTGTGCAATCTCGGCTCATTGCAACCTCTGCTTTCCAGGTTCAAGTGATTCTCCTGTCTCATCCTTCTGAGTAGCTGGGATTACAGGCATGTACCACCACACCTGACTAATTTTGTATTTTTAATAGAGACAGGGTTTCACCATATTGGTCAGGCTGGTCTCGAACTCCTGACCTCAGGTAATCCGCCTGCCTCGGCCTCCTAAAGTGCTGGGATTACAGGCGTGAGCCACCAGGCCTGGCATATATATATATACCCTTTATATATATTTATATATATATATAAAGGGTCGCAACATGACCTTTTCTTATCACATCAGTTATACACAAAGGACTTATTATTGGACTGCATCTTACCTTGAACATGCAAATTTTATTACAGAACTGTTAGCTTTTTTTTTTTTTTTTCCAGGTATTTTTATATTAAAGCTTAGCACTTTATCAGAACTTTTTCTCTTAAAAATTCTTTGTATTGAACATTTTTAATAGGGGGAGAGTAGGTAGACAGATTTCACACATAATGCAGGTTTTGACGTGTCCAACCTGAGGAACAATTTAACTTTTAAAATTGTTGACTTGAGGTCAGAAGCTCGAGACCAGCCTGGCCAACATAGTGAAAACCCTGTCTCTACTAAAATACAAAAATTAGCCGGGCGTAGTGACACGCTCCTGTAATCCCAGGTGCTCGGGAAGTTGAGGCAGGAGAATCACTTGAACCTGAAGGCAGAGGTTGCAGTGAGCGGTGAGCAGAAATCATGCCACTGCACTCTAACCTGAGCCACAGAGCAAGCTACGTCTCAAAAAAAAAAAAAAAAAAAAAAAAAAATTGAGATTTTTAACATGTAGGTTGATGACATTTTCATTATTTTGTTTTTTTCAAGTTTTGCTTCAGTTGTGAGACCATTTTATTTCACAGCCTTATTCTCTATCCCTTTTTAAAAATATTTCTTTTTTTTTTTTTTTTTTTTTTGAGACGGAGTCTTGCTCTGTCGCCCAGGCTGGAGTGCAGTGGCCAGATCTCAGCTCACTGCAAGCTCCGCCTTTAAAAATATTTCTACTAGTAAGGAAAAGAAATCAAGACTTTATGAATAGTTTTAGCATTGAACTGTAGTTAGTTTACTTTGTAAAATGTCATTATCTTCCTAGATCTCTATGTTGAGTTTACTCACTAATTTCCATAGTAGTAGTTCTAAGTGTCCCTTTGAATCTTGGTGGCCCCATAAGGAAGGAATGTAAATTATGCTACACTTTCTCATTTCCTGTTTTCAAATGTTATGCTGCTTCCATGTCTGTAGAACATCCTTATTCATAGAGTGCCAAGGGAGTATTATTACAAAACCTAACTTTGCTGCTTTTTTTCTTTTTTTATTAATTGTTTTTATTTTTACTTTAAATTTTTAAATATATAAAGCTATGGAGAATAATATAGCAAATACTTATGCACTCACACCCAGAATTATTAATAATAAAGATTAACATTTTGACATTTTACTTCATATTTATACACATATGTATATAGTTACATGTTTGAAATAGAAAATTTCAAATAAAGTTGAGGTCCTCTTTTCCTCCCTAGTCCTGTCTTACCCCACTCCCTCCACAGAGACAAGTGGAGTATAAAATTCCCCTATACCCTGGCAATCCACATTTGAATTTTTACCTCATATTTATGTCCATCTGGTTAGTATCCATTTGCTTAGCGTGCTTAGTGTGGTTTTTAAATTTTAATAAGTATTCTCTTTCTGTATGTGTTATTCTCCAATTTGCTTTTCAGCCTACATTCTTTATAAGATTTAAGCTGGGTGGCTAATCTAATGGCTCACGCCTGTAATCCCAAAACTTTGGGAGGCTGATGGCAGGAGAAGCATTGGAGGCTGGGAGTTCAATATCAGCCTGGGCAACACAGTGAAATCCTGTTTCTACAAATAATTAAAAAATTAGCCGGGTGTAATGGCATGCTCCTATAGTCCCAGCCACTTGGGAGGCCCCATCTCTTTAAAAAAAAAAAAAAAAAAAAGATTTATGCATGTTCATGCATGTATGATTAGTTCACTTATGAAAATGCCACAGTTTCTTCTATTAATATGTATTTGGATTGTTTTTATTTTTTCCTTGGTGTATACTTGGCCTACTTTTGGTATATAATCAGATCAACCAGCAAGGGTTTCCTGAGCCACTAATCCTGTATCCCACCTTTTCCTAAGGAGTTTACAAACTAGTAGGGGACACAATTCAGAGGCATGGGCAGTATAGAAATCAGGTGGGGTAGAAATTAACTCTATCAACCCCTATTAGTTTTTCTTTTTCTTATGATCTTTTTGTTGCAGGCATGATTTTTGAAAGTTACTTGGCTTTCAAGGTAAATCTTTAACTTTTAAAATTAATTTACTTCTTTTAGGTGCTTGTTTAAACTGCCAGAATAGCAAAGGAAATCACTGTGAAGAGTGTAAAGAAGGATTTTATCAGAGTCCTGATGCCACTAAAGAATGTCTTCGCTGCCCTTGTTCAGCAGTGACATCTACAGGCAGCTGCTCTATAAGTAAGGCTTTTCTCTAACTCTTCATTTTAGAGGGGAAAAAAAAAAATCAGTGAATCAGTTATCAATAGGTATAAATTGCATTAATGAATAAAGTTCTGGATGCCATAGGTGAAAGGGAGTTAAAAAAACAGCAAAAGTTTTCCTTTCCAGGAATTTATAATCTAATTCAAATATATATATGTGAATGAGACTTAAAGTGTCTAAAAACCTGCACAATGAGTTAATACAGGAACTTCAAGACTGAGCAACTTTTGCTCACCTATTTCAAGGTAACATTTACTAATTAGTTCCTCCTAGATACCAAATAATGTTGACTAATTGCGTATATATGGCAATCTAATAAATATAGTTGAATCATTTAATACTGATGTATGTATTAGTTATCTATTGCTAAATAACCAATTACCTTAAAATTTAGTGACTTAAAACAATAAGCATTCATTATTTCACATATTTTCACTAGGACTTTCAAAGCAGCTTAGCTGGGTGGTGCTGGTTTGAATTCTTTCCTCCCTTCCTTTCTTTCTCCCTGTCTGTTTAAATAATAGCTTTCTTGAGCTATAATTCACATTTCATACAATTTAAGATGCAAAATTCAGTTTTTTTAGTACATAGTCTCAAAGTTGTGCAACCATGACCACAATCAATTTTAGAAATTTTCATCACCTCCCCCATCAAAAGGACCTAAAAAACAATCCTATAATCATTAGCAATTACTCCCTTTTTGTCTGGCCGTAGGCAACCACTAACCTGCTTTTTCTGGTCTATGGATTTGCCCATTCTGAACATTTCATATAAATGAAGTCATACAATGTATGGCCTTGTGTCTCTGGCTTTTTTCACTTAGCATAGTATTTTCAGTTAATTCATGTTATAACATGTCCAATACTTCATTCCTTTTTGTTACTAAATAATGTTTTATTGTGTTATACCCCATTTCATTTATCTGTTCTTCAATTGATAGACATTCGTGTTGTTTCCAATTTCTGGCTATTACAAATAATGCTGCTGTGAACATTTGTATACAGGTTTTTGTGTGTAAATAGATTTTCATTTATCTTCAGTATGTACCTAGGAGTGGAATTCCTGGGTCATATAGTAACTATGTTTATCCATTTGAGGAACTGTCAGGCTGTTTTCCAAAATGAGTACACCATTTTACATTCTCATTCTTACCAGCCCTGTATGTGGGTTCCAAATTTTCCACAGCTTCACCAACATTTACTATCTGCCTTTATATAATTATAGCCATTCTAGTAGATATGAAGTGATATTCCACTGTGATTTTAAGTTGCATGTTCCTGATGGCTAGTTATGTGCTTATTGGTCATTTATATATTTAGAGAAATGTCTGTTCAGATCCTTTGCCCATTTAAAGTTTGGATTACTTATCTTGTTATCATTGAGTTGAAATAATTCTTTATATGTTCTAGATACAAGTCCCTTAACAGATATATGATTTATAAATATTTTTTCTGTTTTGTAGTTTAATTTTTTGCTTGCTTTTTGGTGACCTTCCCAGCAAGGCCCAGTTCAAATGTTACCTGCTTCATAAAGACTTTTCTGTATCTCCCAGTAGGAAATTATCCTCTCCCTCAAACTCTCGTACTGCAGTGCAATATCATGCATTTATGTACAGAGGATGCACCAAGAGGGAATAATTACTTTACCTGAAGTGGGGGAATATCAGCAATGGCTTCAGGGAGGATGTGACATAAAAGCTGAGCCTTGTGATGGGAGTCTGCATTTAGCAGGTAGACAGGAGAAGGAAGGTCATTTCAGATAAAAAGATCAATAGGAACAATGGTACAGAAATCTTAAAACAGCCGATTTGATCAAGAAACTACTTAGGAATGGCAGAAACAAAGTATAAGACAGAAGGAGTGAAACATGAGGCAGGCACATTGAATGTCATGTTTGAGGTCCAGTTGGTCTGCCCATGACAGGCATGAAAGACTTTCACAAACCTTAATTTCAGTCCTTCAATCTATTTCATCAGGAATTCTTTAGATTAGTTATTGTTGCTATAGTTGTTGAAGTACAAAAATGCTGTAAAATATGGTACTGTTGTAAGCTATAACTTCATTGAGAACAAGGAGTATATATGCCTTTTCACTAATTATTTTTTTCCTGTATATTGTTGTTTGCATGGGTTATGAATAATTCAGCTGCCACCTTTTATTGCTAAAAGTAACCTAAGTATTTCTGGTTTAATTCCCTTATTTGAAATATGGAAAGCTGAGGCTCAGAGTTTAGTAACTTACTGGAGGTCACACTACCAACTAGGATTGTAAGTGGTAAGTTAGAATTCTTTATCAATTGCACACTCTGGGAATATACAAACCATTGAATTGTATGCTTTTAATGAATGTTACAGTATATAAATTATATCAAAAGCCATTTTAAAAAGTAAAAGTGAAAGATGAAAGGAATTTATTTTTCATAAGAGCATCAGAAATATGATTCATTGCCATAAGTTCTATGACCACTGTAAAGTATTCCTGCTATAATAACATTAGTCTGTGTTTAGATAACAGAGTGATCCTCTTAGTGTAATTATAATAGTAAATTCTAAGAAAAGATCTATCTAGCAGATTTAAAAGATGATTTGTTCATTATTATTATTATTATTATTATTATTTATTTATTTTTTTTTTTTTTGAGACGGAGTCTCACTCTGTCACCCAGGCTGGAGTGCAGTGGCGCGATCTCGGCTCACTGCAAGCTCCGCCTCCCGGGTTCACACCATTCTCCCGCCTCAGCCTCCGAGTAGCTGGGACTACAGGCGCCCGCCACCGCGCCCGGCTAGTTTTTTTTTGTATTTTTAGTAGAGACAGGGTTTCACCATGTTAGCCAGGATGGTCTCGATCTCCTGACCTCGTGATCCACCCGCCTCGGCCTCCCAAAGTGCTGGGATTACAGGCTTGAGCCACCGCGCCCGGCCCGATTTGTTCATTATTTAAAATTATTTATTAAATATAATGAAGAATCCAGAATTGAAATCCTATGAAGAATTAAAAAGAAGCAGATAGGTATGAGTTGTTATGTTCCTACTGCCTAAGGTGAAATTACTCAGTATATATATATTGAACACATGCTGTGTTTTAGGCACTGTGCTAAACATTAGCAATAAAGACAGAAAAATGTCAAGTAGCTCATAGTTTAATGGGAGAGACACACAAGTAATTAGGTAATTACAATTTCAAATGACATGTGTTACAGTTAAGCATAGACTAACCCTATCCCAAACTGAGGAAATCAAGGAAAACTTTTGTGCTTCTGAGAAGAAATAATATCTGAGTTAATTTCTACAGATTGAATTTGCTAACTGAACTAGAAATAGAGAGACAAGAGGATGTCCCATGCAGAGAAAGCAGTATGTACAAAATCTCAGAGAAAAGAAAGCAGGCAGTTTTTGGGAGTTCTCTTAAGCCATTTAATGTGCCTGAACCTTAGGGGGTGGTGGAGTGTGAAGTGAAGAGAGAAAAGTTGAGAGAAGTAGGCAGAGGTCAGATTATGAAAGGTACTAAAAATTCTATTACATTTTCACTTAATCCTGAAGGAGTCAGGGAGCCATTGAAGAGATTTCTCTAGAGAAGTAACATGTTCTTATTTACTTTGAAGTTCAAAGTGAATGTAGGGGTGCATTGTGATAAAAAGAACCATGAGGAAGTAGCTACAATAATTTAGGTGAGAAATGATGAAGGCTTAATCTAAGATCACTCCAGTGGGAATGAAAAGAGACATCTGTGGATTGGAAAGACTTTAATCAGGTACAATTGATATGAATTGATAACTGCTTAGAAGGGACACAGGGAGAAGGAGGATTGAGAGATGATTCTCAGTGTTTTGGCTTATGCAAGTGGGTAGATGTTGGTACCATTCACTGAGATATAGGGAACATTGGAGGAAGACAGGACTCAGGAAGGGAAGATACTGAGGACAGTGTTGTACATGTTAAGTTTGAGCTGTTTGTGGATCCAGGTGTACAGGAAGTTAGTATATAGTTTGGAATTTAGGACAGAGATATAGACTAGAGATACACATGTTGGAATTGTTGATGATGTCAGTGGATGAGTCCACCCATGGAAAATGAGCAGAGAAGAGAAAGAAACTAAGAGTAGAAGTCTGCAGAGTACCAACATTTAAGTTTGAGAGGGATGGAGGAAGTTTTTGTTAAAACAATATTTTATCCAATCTGTCATCTATAAAAAGAAGGGAATAACACAGTTATGAGAGTGCCAACTCATCATAATCAGTCAGACTTCTTTTGTAAGCCTATTTGTTTTGCTCTCTACCTGAATAGGTTCTCTGAATGGCCCCATCATTCCTACAATAAGCTGGAAAATTAGTAAATAGATTATAGATTCTTAGTTTAATTAATTAATAGAGATTATTATATGTCTCTAGAGAGGAGACAGTAGGGAAGGTTTATAAAACTTTTTTTTAAAATTAGAGACAGGGTCTCACTATGTTGCCCAGGCTGGTCTCAAACTCCTGGGCTCAAGCAGTCCTTCCACTTGGCCTCCAAAGTTCTGGGGTTATAAATCTTTCTAAGGACTAGTTGTTGTTTTGCATTTTTAATTGTAGCTTCCGACTGTACTAAACTATTCTGGCATTCTCTCTTTTAGAATCGAGTGAATTGGAACCTGAATGTGACCAGTGTAAAGATGGTTACATGGGCCCGAACTGCAATAAATGTGAAAATGGTTATTACAATTTTGACAGCATCTGTAGAAAGTGCCAATGTCACGGCCATGTGGACCCAGTTAAAACTCCAAAGATTTGTAAGCCTGAGAGTGGTGAGTGCATCAACTGCCTCCATAACACCACTGGGTTTTGGTGTGAGAACTGCCTAGAAGGTTATGTTCAAGACCTCGAGGGAAATTGCATCAAGAAAGGTAAAACTTCACCTAAGTGATTGTAAATTTAATATCTAAACCTAGCAGTGAAAATTTCAGCAGTGAAAAATGGAAGGCTTTGTAAAACCTTCCAACCCTACCAGAGGAGTTTTTGGAAATAGATTTTGATAGATATTTGCCTAAAGAGGTTTCTTTCCATTCCTGCTGCTCTTCTGACACTCCACAGTCAACTCCAGAAATTTGAGGACCAAGACAAAGTCGTTGCGAGAGTGAGACAAAATGTTCTCACATTTTTCTCTTCATCTATTTTTATTTTTATGTTAATAATTTAAGAATCCTATCATTTCTTTTATTCTTTGCTTCCTTTATTCTCATCACTTTGAGGGATCATCAAAGGTCTTTTGAAGTAGGGACATCTAATCTGGTTAGAAGTTCTAGCTGAGAAGCTGGAGTTCATTCTAGCATCTGTCCTAACTTTGGGCCTAAGTTTCCCCCACGTACAAAGGAGGAAATAATAATATTCCTTTTGATTTTTAAAAGCAAACTTATTCACATGGCAAAATATTTCTTACTGGAAAGCTCAGTAAAGATTAATTTTAAAAATTAATGATTATATGGCCGGGCGCGGTGGCTCAAGCCTGTAATCCCAGCACTTTGGGAGGCCGAGATGGGCGGATCACGAGGTCAGGAGATCGAGACCATCCTGGCGAACACGGTGAAACCCCGTCTCTACTAAAAAATACAAAAAACTAGCCGGGCGAGGCGGTGGGCGCCTGTAGTCCCAGCTACTCGGGAGGCTGAGGTAGGAGAATGGCGTAAACCCGGGGGGTGGAGCTTGCAGTGAGCTGAGATCCGGCCACTGCACTCTAGCCCGGGCGACAGAGCCAGACCCCGTCTCAAAAAAAAAAAAAAAAAAAAAAAAATTAATGATTATAAATTCAGGATAAGTTAGGGATATTGAGGGTTTAATAGGTCACAGAGAGATTGGACCTTGCTGTTCTACAAACCACTCTTTGATATTCTAACATTGTGAACACGAGGCTGATGAGCAGTTGGTCTGTGGCAAGTGCCTTCTTTCTGCCATTTTCTTGATATCTTGATACTGTTGTGATTAAGATAAAAAGATTCAGATTGAACCCTATTACTAGCTAGAGATCCCACTACTCAATTCTGTTACCTGCTTGGGAGGCACACTTTGTCCATACTTAACTGACAGGACTGATGGTTTTTCTTATTAGCTATTAAGTAATATGTACAAACTTTGCCTCTTTTTAGAATAAGTTGATATGGCTTTTGTGGTGAAGAATTATAATTATAATAGTAATAATTTTATTGAGTACCTGCTATATGCCAAGCATTAAATGTGATAATGCGTGTGGTACATTATTTCATTTAATCCTTCCCAAGAACTCTGCAAAGTTGATGTTATTCACATTCTACAGATAAGGAAATTGAGCTTTAAAAAAATTTATTATCTATAGCCACACACTTCTATTTGATTCCAAAGCCTTTAGTCCTTCCACCAAACTATGCTGCCATTAGACATACAAAGTATAGTACCTAAATTATAAAGTAGTTGTAATCTACACAAAGGAAGAATTCCTACACATGGAATTAAGGAAAGCTGTTTTCTCTCTTGGCTGACGTCAGCCTCGGACATTTAAAATTTGTTTTTCAGACATAACTTGAGGTACAGTTTTGCCTACACCTCCTTTGCAGATAATTATTTTACCTTTATGAAATGCCATCAGACTTGTTAGACTTATTTTTGTTCAAATGATTGCCATATACCCCTGTCACTTTTAACTATGTGATTTAGAACTCAGTAGTGACAAATTTACTGCCTTTGCAGGAATTTGTATGATTTTATCTAAGAGTAAGAATGGACAACTCCACTGGAATTTTCCCAATTTTTTTTTTTTTTTTTTGAGACAGAGTCTTGCTCTGCCACCCAGGCTGGAGTGCAGTGGCACAATCTCAGCTCACTGCAACCTCCGCCTCCCGGGTTCAAAAAATTCTCTGCCTCAGCCTCTTGAATAGCTGGGATTACAGGTGCCCGCCACCACGCCCAGCTAATTTTTGTATTTTCAGTAGAGACAGAGTTTCACCATCTTGGCCAGGCTGGTCTTGAACTCCTGAACTCGTGATCCATCCGCCTTGGCCTCCTAAAGTGCTGGGATTACAGGTGTGAGCCACCACACCCGACTCAAAGATTTTAATGTAGATATTATACATATTGGAAAACAGCCATAGATGTAATAATCTAGCTTTATAGACCCTGATTCTTACCCTTATCACTATATTTCTTTAAAAATTATTTTTAACTTGCATTATCTTAAAGCAGAATATCATGTCAACATCCTACATCAACATTCACTCCCATGTGCATTTCTTTTATTGTTTCTCAAAACTAGATAATTTTGTCTTTTACATTTCATTCTCTGTTTTTATTTTCAGAAGTTATTGTTCCAACACCTGAAGGTTCTACCATTTTGGTTTCCAATGCCTCTTTGACCACATCAGTGCCCACCCCTGTTATAAATAGTACTTTTACCCCTACAACCCTGCAGACTGTCTTTTCAGTAAGCACTTCTGAAAACAGCACTTCAGCTTTAGCTGATGTATCATGGACCCAGTTTAACATCATCATTTTGACAGTCATCATCATTGTTGTGGTGCTGCTAATGGGATTTGTGGGGGCTGTATATATGTACCGTGAGTACCAAAACCGGAAACTCAATGCCCCCTTTTGGACCATCGAGCTGAAAGAAGACAATATCAGTTTCAGCAGCTACCATGACAGCATTCCCAATGCAGATGTTTCGGGATTGTTGGAAGATGATGGCAATGAAGTGGCTCCCAATGGGCAACTGACCCTGACGACGCCCATACATAACTACAAAGCCTAAGGAGCTAGAAATATTCTCCTGAATTGTTAAACCACAGTGCTTATAAGCATCAGCCCCTGGGCCAGACAAAGCCTGGCTAGAGTTTGCTGAGAAAGCAAAGGCAAATAGTGCATCTGAAATTTTCAGGTACAAATTTGTAATGTGCTTAGCCTATCTATTGCTCTTAGTTTTCCCATGAAGATCTGAAGTGTTCATTGTCATTAGGACTTGAAGTAAAGTATATTTTTGTACTAAACCACGTGGGAGTATGGAAAGGCTAAACCCCATTGTACAGCCCAAAACCACTTTGACCTCCAGATAGACTCCTGGGGAAGTGTTCACCAAGCCAGTGGTAACAAGATGATGGATGTGGAGGGGAAAAGACTGCTGAAAGACTTCATCTCCATTCCTGAAACATTTTTTTAAAAACAGTGTCAGGGATTATATTCATTTTACTATACAAAAGGACATCATTGAGGAAAAGCTGGTTTCTAGGCTGTATCACAATAAATAATCTTGATAGTTTCTAGAAGAGGGATAGAAAAGTCCCAAGATCTTCAGAAGGGCTTGGTTTTTTCCTCCTAGGATTCTTGCTCAGTGATGAGATGAAAGCACAGGATAAGCTTCTAATGGAGGAAGGCAGCATTGGGGAGCAGGAGGCTGATGGTCCTCCTCAGGGTCTCAGTGTAAATGATCAATTGTCTAAAAGTAAGGAATATTCCTGCCTCTAGAGAAATAAGGTGTACATAGTTAATGTAGCATATCTGGTCAACATTGTATTTGTATCTATTTGTAAAAAAAAATCATGTCATATTTTATCATCTGGAATTTATTTGTACAGCAGTTAATGGTGTTGTAAAAAGAAAAATATGGGGATTGCTTAAAATACTGTAAAATAGATGGCAATATTGCTAGAGCTGGGACTCTGGTGAGCATCAGTCATTTTTAGTCCCTCTTGAGGACATTGCTGAAATTTATAAGAGGTCGAATGTTTCTAATCTTTCTTTCCTTTCTCAGTCTAAAAGTAGAATTACATGCTCTTTGACTTACTATGATTCAAGCAATAGATTTTGAAGTCAATAATCATTAAGCTGGGACATAGGATGCATTCTCCAAAAACATTAATCTAAGTAGACACTAGCTACCCTATATATTTTACATAGATTAATATAAAACATATCCTCATTAAAAAATGTTTTTCTTGAATGTAAAAGATAGTCTTCCAAAGGATAGAAATATTTTAGTTCCAAGAGAAAAGCCATCATATTACTTGGGATCTGTAGTTTTCATGCCTGTGAAATATTTATAATCTCTCCCTCACCCCAAATAAAAAATCTCCTAAATGTGAACATAGCCTGTCACTCATTTGCCATGAGGTATGTGCCATCTCTCTGCAGTGCTATAGTTCTCCCATCGTCTTCTTGTCTGGTTAGTGGGTAGCTTTGTAGATGGGTGTGTATAGTTAGTTCTTGCTTTTTGATGCAGTTTTTTCCTAGAGGCTAACTACTGTTGCTCTCATTTATTATGATATTGACATTTTGGGTTAAGCAAGGTGGGTGGGAAAGGTGGTCAGAAGTCAAATATAACTTATTAGGAGGAACAGTGAACTGTGAAGTGGTTAGAAAAAAAAAAAAAAACGTATTAGATTAGACCTAGGAAATCCAAGCTGACCCCTTTGCCTAACTTCCCTAGAGAAAAAACTAGAACTTGGTCATCCCTTTATAGGAGACCCCTAAGTTGCTCTCAGGGTTTGGAGATGATGTTCTGGAGGGAGTACAAGCAGATAATCTACTTCTGGTAATCTGAGGGTGCTTTGCATATTTGGCCATTGCTCAGAAGAATAGAGGTTACATTATATTACATTATATGAAAATTATTTAGTTTTTCTATAGCCCTTTGTAGTTTGCAAAGCACTTTTCCATATGTGTGTCCTCTCTTCCACACCATAGCCCCCTGAGGAAGTAATTGTTCTCCCCATTTTATAGATGAAAAGACTGAGGCACAGAGGAGCTAAATGTCTTGTTCACGGCTATACAATGTGTGTCATTATTAGGCTTGGAATCAGGGCTTCTAACTCTAAAGCACATGTTTTTTCAACTATATGCAGAAAATGCCTAGCCATGGACACAAGAAAGCTAGGAGGAAGAGTTCTACTTGTGGATGTTTTTTATTTTTTTTAAATATCAGGAGCAATCCAGGGCCATACAACCATGAAGCACTTAGCGAAATGAACACAGGAAGATTTACTATCTGAAGCTAGTGTTAGTGATTAGAAAACAAAACTGCCAGTTTTGTGCTTCATTAAGGTGAACTCATCTTTCACGCAGGGAGGGAAAACTTGCTTTCCCTAGCAGTTGCTGCATATGTGTGTACAGACTGCACAATTCTAGGAAATTATGCAAAATGGCATACCCGACTTTCTCCCAGTTATACCGCCCCCCACCCCCCAAAAAAGGTCAGGATTAAAGGTAGTGAGAAGTGAACATTTATTAAACAGAAGTTAAACCAATAGAGAAAGGAGGTTTGTTGGAATCTAAGAGGATTTTGACCATGTAGAAATTCCTTGAAACAGGCCTTAAAAAGTATTGAAAAATTGAATCACAAAGGAAGTTTACCTTTAAATATTTGTTAATGGCTCCTAGGTTATGGTTATAATTTTTCTCAATGGGAAAAAAAGTCTTAACATTTGTTTTAAATAATATCCTCTAATGTCTCCAGCTTTTTGCTTCTGGAAATAATTTGCTTTAAAATATAAACCAATCACAAAGTGATCTACCACTGAAATCAGTCTAGGAAACTAGTATGGGATGCACTGCACAATGTTCTTTCCTCTAAAGGCATGAGCCCCATAAACTGTGGCATCCAGCAGCAGGATGCCATCTGTCCTTCAGAAAGCCTAATATTGGGCCAGGTGCAGTGGCTCACGCCTGTGATCCCAGCACTTTGGTAGGCTGAGGCGGGTGGATCACGAGGTCAGGAGTTCGAGACCAGCCTGGTCAACATGGCGAAATCCTGTCTCTACTAAAAATACAAAAATTAGCTGGGTGTGGTGGTGCGTGCCTGTAGTCTCAGCTACTCGGGAGGCTGAGGCAGGAGAAGCACTTGAACCCGGGAGGCAGAAGTTACAGTGAGCCGAGACGGCGCCATTTCACTCCAGCCTGGGCGACAGAGCAAGACACCATCTCAAAAAAAAAAAAAAAAAGAAAAAGAAAGCCTAATATTGGGAGAATGTTTGTGTAAGGATTGGAAATGTGTTTATTTTTAAATAAGATAGCACTGATGTGAATCTTATTTGGAAATTACAGATACTGCCATTAAGCGATGCTTTTATCTTCATTAATGCCTATGCATTTCTGATGGTTAGGTGCCGTAGGTAGTGTTAAGTATGTCCTTGTCCTCCCTTACTCCCCTCTCACTCCCTCTACCCTCTGTCCCCCAGGGTTCTTTTATTAATGGAATTTCTGCAGTTACAGAGAAAAAAATGACACTTGAAAACTAAAGCTCATTTATATTAATACTAAGGTCCTGTGGGCCTAGTGCATTACTCTTCCCAGTGATACCTAGATTTTAAGAGTAGAGAACAGATGAAACATGGGATGAGAGGAGAGAGGTTTTTTAGACAACATTTGTAGACACCTCAAATTATATCACTATTCTCTAGCGCCAATATTCCCAGGTAAATTGACCATTAAAGCAATACTCACTGACCTACTAGTTTATTTTGGTCAGCTGAGTGCCATCAGGATCTTTAGCCCTTTAAGTGCTGTTTTGGGAGTAGAGAATCCTCTTGACAGCTTTGATTGGAACAGGGTTATTAGATCATTCACTTTTGTCCTACACTTTTAAGGACACTTGGTGAACGTAACACCACTTAAAATGAACATACCTGGTTCTTATATTTTGGGCTAGGTGGGTAGGAATTGAATTTCCACAGCTCAAGGCAAGGTCTCTGACAAAAAGTTCAGAGAAGTAAAAGGCAACCCAGCGTAACCTGTTACAGCAAGAAAAGCATTTCTGGCTTCATCCACAAAGAATCTTTGGTCTGTTATACTCTTCTTGATAGTAAGGAGTCTGGGAGCTTAAATGAATTTGGTGTGTGCGGGGGAGTAAGGGAAGGTTAGTGCATTTTTCTGTTTAACCCTGAGCCAGTGTCTATGCCAAAGGGAAAGGCAGGAAGAATACACTCATACATCTGAAGAAGTCAAATAATATCAAACGGACTAAAGGTTATGGATCATTAAAATGTCAGTGGTTGAATGATGTTTGCTCAAAGGCAATATGGGAATCTTTCTTGTTACTTATGCATATGCAATAACTGCAGCAGCAGCCCTAGAAAGTGAGCCCAGGGCTTCAGATCTAAGTCCAAAAGCTAAATGATTTAAAGTCAAGTTGTAATGCTAGGCATAAGCACTCTATAATACATTAAATTATAGCCCGAGCAATTAGGGAATGTTTCTGAAACATTAAACTTGTATTTATGTCACTAAAATTCTAACACAAACTTTAAAAACATGTCTCATACATATGCTGTACTAGGCTTCATCATGCATTTCTAAATTTGTGTATGATTTGAATATATGAAAGAATTTATACAAGAGTGTTATTTAAAATTATTAAAAATAAATGTATATAATTTGTACCTATTGTAGATTTGTTGTTTACTTTTTTTTGTGGTCAGAGTTGTTTGATATCTTCAAATACATGCCAAGGATCATTTATTTTCAGCCCACTTCATAAAAATCTTTGAACCCTTCATTTATTGGCCATGCATTTTGTTTAAGTTCATTTAAAGAATGTTTTCTACTTGGGGGAAAAAAAAAATCCATGAAGAAGATTCCTTCTCTTAGAGGAAAACAAAACAAAACCTGAGAAGAAAATATATTAACATACATTTTTGTTTGTGCTTTTGCCTGTTCCCTCTGAGATCCATTGGATTTTATAGAGAAAACTTGCTCACTTTGGATTTCTTTGTCACACATATGAAGAATTTCCTTTCTTTGGTAGAAATCTGAGGAGAAACCATATTCTACATATTTATTAGGTAACTTGTAATAAGAGTACATCTTTTTAATATTTTAAGCTACTCTTGAAGAACCTTTATTTTGACAAAGCTAGATGATGTTTAATGGGATGCCATCTGAGAAATTCCTTTATTTGAAAAAAAAAAAAAAGAAAAAACAAGTCAGGCACTTCTTTGTGCTGAGAGCTTTATAAACTTAAATTGTTTTGTTCAACTTCAGTTGGTTGACATTTAAATTTTTAAACTCTTATATTTTCTTTCTTTTCTAGCCACACAAGAAAACAGGTTTTATTACTTTATAACAACACCTTATGTTTATACATGTGGTTCTGTGATGTATATGAATTGGTTATTAAGGGAAAAGAATAAGCATGGCAGAAATCTAATCAAATTACATTTTGAAGAGAAAGTATATATATATACAAACAAGTAAAGACATTTGCAAGGTTGCATTATCAAAACTGGTTGTATTCATTTTCCATAGGCGTATAAGACACCTATGTTTTTTAAAGTTCCACATGCTCCATTATAATTAAGTCAGTAACTTCAAAGTAACAGTGTGCTTACTTATATTTTAAAAGTTAAGCTGAATTAAAAACAATGTTTTTCATGAGATTATAGCATTAGGAGTGTTAATTGACAGGCTGAAAATCAACATTCTATCTAAATCAATGTTAAAATTGTAGTTTTACCTATAAGTTAGTCTTTCAAGGCAATTTTATGAGGAATTATTGTAGTAATTGTACAGGCTTTCTAGTACTTCTGTGTACAAAATGAAAGCCATTAGACAATGTTAAATTCACAATGTGCTGCTTGTTTGTATTAATAATAAGTAGATTTTAAACCTTGTCTGTTGAATGGAACACTGCACTTCAAACAGTTGCAAAAGAAAACAGGCAAAATGTTTTCTTTGTATGTAATAAGAGTAGGTTTGGGTAATAAAAGAAGTGTTTGGGAGGAAATCTTCTTTTGTGGTTTCCTTTGTGTTGTCAGACAAACTGCTAAAATTGTCTATGTCAGTATTGGTTCTTTTAGTCTTTGACCCAAGAAAGGAAAAGTCTCAGCTCTTCCAATGTTAATTACTGTTCCAATTTAACCATGTTAAACTCATACAATTTCCTATATATGCCAGGTTATATGATGTCTTCCTCCCTTTGCCGGTACTGCTTCCCCTACCTATAATATCCTTGAGAATGCTCATTCATTCTTTGCAAACCTTTGATAAAGAAAAGTTGATCAATTCTTAAATTTGTACCTCCATTTTGCCTAATGAATACTTCTACTACTGCACATATTTTATTATAAATACTTGTTAGTTTGTGCCTTTCCCAGTGGACTCTGTATTCCTTGAAATCAGTAGCATTTATTCTTCTGCCTCTGGCATCTGGCATGTTGCTGGTACATTGTGGGTGCTCAGTAAGTGATGATTTATGTACAAAAGGTAGTTGACAATACAAGAGTTTGTATGTGAACTTATTTGTTGAAGTATGGCAAGAAAAATTCTATTCAGTGGATAGGATAATATTCCTTATTCAAGAGAGGTGTCAGTTTACATGGGCTTCAGAGGTTCTGAGAAACCCTTGAAATTTCATGCTGTTTTGTTTATTGATGCAATTGTGTTTCTTTTTTTCTGGAGAGAAGACCCATACTTTAATCATTGTCTCAAAAGGATCCATGATCTGCCTGGCGTGGTGGCTCACGCCTGTAATCCCAGCATTTTGGGAGGCCAAAGTGGGTGGATCACCTGAGGTGAGGAGTTCGAGACCAGCCTGGCCAACATGGTGAAACCCCATCTCTACTAAAATACAAAAATTAGCCGGGTGTGGTGGCAGGCGCCTGTGATCTCACTTACTCAGGGGGCTGAGGCAGGAGAATTGCTTGAACCTGGGAGGTGGAATTTGCAGTGAGCCGAGTTCGTGCCAGTGCACTCCAGCCTGGCTGACAGAGCAAGACTCCATCTCCAAAAAAAAAACCAAAGGATGCATGACCCCCAAAGGATAAACAACTAATTGAAGGATTATTACTTCATTTTTCAGCAATAAAAATCCTCCCACTGAATGTAAATTGGCACAATTGGTAAATTGGTCTTTATTTCAATAAGTCCACTTCTAGGAATTCTTCATAAGGAAATGACCTAAAAAGCAGAAACTTCACAAATTTTTTTCAGACTGGTGTATGAAGTTTCAAAAATTGGGGATAAATTCTAGATGTTCAAGAACAGAGATGTGGGCCGGCACGATGGCTAACACCTGTGATCCCAGCACTTTGGGAGGCTGAGGCGGGTGGATCACCTGAGGTCAGGAGTTCAAGAGCAGCCTGGCCGAGATGGCGAAACCCCGTCTCTACTAAAAATACAAATATTAGCCGGATGCTGTGGCGCATGCTTGTAATCCCAGCTACTTGGGAGGCTGAGGCAGGAGAATGGCTTGAACCTGGGAAGCAGAGGTTGCAGTGAGCCGAGATTACGCCATTGCACTCCAGCCTGGGAGACAGAGTGAGACTCCTCAAAAAAAAAAAAAGAATAGAGATATAGTTTAGTGCATATACTTGATGAGATAACATACAGTTACTAAGAGGGATTAGGGAGAATTATTAAAAACAGAATCAAAGTTAAATGAAGAAAAATTATATGTTTTGAAGATGTGCATGTAATTTCACTCCTGGTATATAGTTTAGAGAAACTCATATATGTGCACCAGAAGCTGCATTTCAAATTCTTCATTGCAGCATTATTTACTATAGCAAAATATTTGGAAACAATCCAAATATCTGTCAGTAGAAGAACTGTAGTCTATCCATATACTTTGAACAGAATTTTATGCAGTCATGGAAAATGAATGAATTACAGCTATATACAGTTATATACATGAGCAAAAAAAGTAAGTCATAGAGACCAGGTATATAATCTCAGCACTTTGGGAGGCCGAGGTGGGCAGATCACTTGAGGTCAGGAGTTCGAGACCAGCCTGGCCAACATGGTAAAACCCGTCTCTACTAAAAATACCAAAATTAGCCAGGCGTGGTGGCGGCACCTGTGATCCCAGCTACTCAGGAGGCTGAGGCAGGAGAATTGCTTGAACCTGGAAGGCGGAGGTTGCAGTGAACCGAGATCACGCCACTGCACTCCAGCCTGGGTGACAGAGTGACACTCTGTCTCAAAAAAAAAAAAAAAAGAAAGAAAAATTAGCATTTTGAACTGAATGAAAATGAAACAACATTTCACAATTGTGGAATGCAGCTAAAGCAGTACTTAGAGAAAAGCTCGGAGTACTAAATGTGTATATTAGAAAAAATACTTCAAATTAATGATGTAAGCATCTATCTTAAAAAGCTAGAAAACGAAGAGCAAAATAAACCCAAAGTGTGCAGATAGGAGATAACAAAGACAAGAGCAAAAATAAAATAGAAAGCATAAAATAAAAAATGGAGCTAAAAGCTAGATCTTTGAGAAATTCAATAAAATGTATAGACTTCCAGCCAGATGATCAGAAAAATTAAGAGAGGGAGAAAACACAAAAAAACAGTATCAGGAATGAGAAAGGGGAAATCACTATACATCCCATAAATATTAAAAGGATAATAAAGGGGCCAGGCGTGGTGGCTCTTGCCTGTAATCCCCGCACTTTGGGTGACCTCAAGGCATCACTTGAGGTCAGCAGTTTGAAAGACCGGCCTGGCCAACATGGTGAAACTCCGACTCTCCTAAAAAAATACAAAAATTAACCAGGCGTAGCACCTGTAGTCCCAGCTACACGAGAGACTGAGGCATGAGAATTCGCTTGAACCTGAGTGGCCAAGGTTGCAGTGAGCCAAGATTGCTCCACTTCACTCCAGTCTGGGCGACAGAACAGAGTGAGACCCCTTCTAAAAAAAAAAAAGGATAATAAAGGAAGTTTATGCCAAGCAATTTGATGACTTATGTGAAATGTACATATTCCTTAAAAGACACAAACCCGGCCAGGTGCAGTGGCTCATGCCTGTAATTCCAGCACTTTGGGAGGCCAAGGTGGGCAGATCACGAGGTCAGGAGATCGAGATCATCCTGGCTAACACAGTGAAAGCCCGTCTCTACTAAAAATACAAAAAATTAGCTGGGCGTGGTGGTGGGCGCCTGTAGTCCCAGGTAGTTAAGAGGCTGAGGCAGGAGAATGGCGTGAACCGGGGAGGCGGAGCTTGCAATGAGCTGAGACTAGGCCACTGTACTCCAGCCTGGGCTACAAAGCGAGACTCCGTCTCAAAAAAAAAAAAAAGACACAAACCATGCTCACTCAAAAAGAAATAGATAACCTAAGTAGCCATGTTACCTTTAATTTAATTTGTAGTTAACCATTTATTTATTTATTTATTTATTTATTTTTGAGACGGAGTCTCGCCCTATTGCCCAGGCTGGAGTGCAATGGTGTGATCTCAGCTCCCTGCAACCTCTGCCTCCTGGGTTCAAGCAATTCTCCTGCCTCAGTCTCCCAAGTAGTAGGATTACAGGTGTGCACCACAGTGCTTGGCTAATTTTGGTATTTTTAGTAGAGATAGGGTTTCACCATGCTGGCCAGGCTGGTCTCGAACTCTTGACCTCGTAATCTGCCCTCCTTGGCCTATCAAAGTGTTGGGATTACAGTCATGAGCCACCGTGCCTGGCCTGTAGTTATAAACCTTTCACAGGCCATGTGTGGTGGCTCACACCTATAATACTAACACATTGAGAGGCTAAGGCAAGAGGACTGCTTGAGCCCAGGAGTTTGAGGCCAGCCTGGGCAACAAAGTGAAACCCCGTCTCTACAGAGAAAAAAAAAAAAAAAGGAAAATTAGCCATGTGTGGTGGCACATGCCTGTAGTCCCAGCTATTTGGGAAGCTGAGGTGGGAGGATCACTTGAACCCAGGATTTTGAGGCTGCAGTGAGCCATGATTGCATCACTGCACTCTAGCCTGGGCAACAGAGTAAGACTCTGTCTCCAAATAAACAAAAAATAAACCTTTCACAAAGAAAACTCCAGGTCCAGATAGCTTCACTGGTGAACTCTAGAAATATTTAAAGAAATATTACCAATTCTATACAAACCCTTCCAGAAAAACTAAAGAAGCAGCAATTATTTCTCAGTTCATTCTATGAAATCAGCATTACTCAAATAAAAAAAGAAAACATAACAAGAAAACTACAGACCAATGTCTCTCATGAATATAGACACAAACATTTCTAAGAAAATTCAAGCAAATTTAAGTACGACAATACAATTTAAAAAATAGTACTTCAAGGCTGGGCGCGGTGATTCCCGTCTGTAATCTTAGCACTTTGGGAGGCCAAGGCGGGCAGATCACCTGAGGTCAGGACTTTGAGACCAGCCTGGCCAACATGGCAAAACCCCGTCTCTACTATAAAAAATACAAAAATTAGCCAGGCGTGGTGGCGCATGCCTGTAATCCCAGCTACTTGGGAGGCTGAGGCAGGAGAACTGCTTGATCCCAGGAGGTGGAGGCTGCACTACTGCACTCCGGCCTGAGCGACAGAGCAAGACTCTGTATCACACACACACACACAAATAGTACTTCATTACCAACTGGGGGTTTATCACATAAATGTAAGTCTGGTATAACATTCAAAAATCAATCAGTGTAATTCACAAAGGCTGAGAAAGAAAAATAATATAATGATTACCTCAATAGCTGTACAAAAGGCATTTGACAAAATCCAGTATTCATTCATGATAAAAGTGATGATGATGATAATGATACTTTCTTGTGATATTGTGATATAATAAGAAATATAGGCTGGGCACAGTGGCTCATGCCTGTAATCCCAGCACTTTGGGAGGCCGAGGTGGGTGGATCACTTGTGGCCAGGAGTTTGAGAACAGCACGGCCCAACATGGCGAAACCCTGTCTCCACTAAAATTACAAAAAAAAGAAACGGCCTGGCATGGTGGTGAACACCTGTGATCCCAGCTACTTGGGAGGCTGAGGCAGGAGAATCATTTGAACCCAGGAGATGGAGGCTGCAGTGAGCTGAGATTGTGCCGCTGCACTCTAGCCTGGGCAACAGAGCGAAACCCTGTCTCCAAAAAAAAAACAAAAACAAAAACAAAAAAAGAAATATGTATTTTGGTCTTTGTCTATCTCCTAACCAGAGCTTTTAAACTTTTGTACAAGTTTCTAAATGATAAGAGCTGTAGTAGCATCTTATGTTATATTTGGTTTTTGTCCCTGGCTCTTTTTTTTTTTTTTTTTTTTTTTTTTTTTTTTTTTTTTTTTTTTGAGACGGAGTCTTGCTCTGTCGCCCAGGCTGGGGTGCAGTGGCCGGATCTCAGCTCACTGCAAGCTCCACCTCCCGGGTTCCCGCCATTCTCCTGCCTCAGCCTCCCGAGTAGCTGGGACTACAGGCGCCTGCCACCGCGCCCGGCTAGTTTTTTGTATTTTTTAGTAGAGACGGGGTTTCACCGTGTTAGCCAGGATGGTCTCGATCTGCTGACCTCGTGATCCGCCCGTCTCGGCCTCCCAAAGTGCTGGGATTACAGGCTTGAGCCACCGCGCCCGGCCGTCCCTGGCTCTTATAATATGTCCAGGGTGATAAAGGTGAAAGGAACAACTTTTGTTACTTATAGTAAACCCCTGTTGACCACACCTGAGTTAATGAAGTGACTTTGGAAAAGCCCCTCAAGATGAGGGTGCTGGTTGCCAGAGGAATCAACTGTATGTTTAGAAGATTGAAACGTTGGCCAGGCGTGGTGGCTCAAGCCTGTAATCCCAGCACTTTGGGAGGCTGAGACGGGCGGATCACGAGGTCAGGAGATTGAGACCATCCTGGCTAACACGGTGAAACCCCGTCTCTACTAAAAAAATACAAAAAACTAGTCGGGCAAGGTGGCGGGCGCCTGTAGTCCCAGCTACTCGGGAGGCTGAGGCAGGAGAATGGCAGGAACCCGGGAGGCGGAGCTTGCAGTGAACTGAGATCCGGCCACTGCACTCCAGCCTGGGCGACAGAGTGAGACTCCGTCTCAAAAAAAAAAAAAAAAAAAGAAGAAGATTGAAACGTTTAGCTCAGGAGGGTTTTGTTTGTTTGTTTTGAGACAGGGTCTCACTCTGTTGCCCAGGCAGGAGCACAATGGTGGGACCTTGGCTCACTGCAGCCTTGACCTCCCAGGCACAAATGTTCCCCCCACCTCAGCTTCCTGAGTAGCTGGGACTACAAGTGGGCAGATTATAAGTGGACACCAGTACATCCAAATAATTTTAAATTTTTTTTAGAGACAGAGTCTTGCTATGCTGCCAGGGCTGGTCTTGAACTCCTGAGCTCAAGCGATCCTCCTGCCTTGGCCTCCCAAAGTGCTGGGATTATAGGCATGAGCCTATATATATAATGCCCAGCTAAGGCCAGAAGGTCCAGGCTTCAGTGAGTCATGATCTTGTCACTGCACTCGCCCTTGGCAACAGAGTGAGGCCCTGTCTCTCTCTCTCTCTCTCTCTCTCACACACACACACACCTCACTATATGTTAGTAAATGAATAAGTGAATCAGCCGTATCAGTTTCTACACTCGTCAGTACAGTAAAGGTGTGTAAGTATACTGCAGTCTGTAGGCTTTGAATTAGTGCAAACTTAAACTGAAATCCCAATAAACTGTTATTTTGGAAAGCAACAAGTCACTTGTAAGTAGGGATGTTTGTGAGTGACCCCGGGAACATACAGCACAAAATTCCCTTCAATGGAATGGTGCTGATGAAGCTCATTCCTTTGGTGCAGAGAGAGATCACACCCACAGACCTGACTGCGTGTCCTCAAACACTGCGGCCTGTGCTGACTGAGTAGGAAGCAAATATAGTCCAATACATGGATGCTTTTGGTGCCCTCCCCTTCCTGCCTTTACTTTCACTAGCGTGCAGAACCAACAGGCTTCATCTCAGCTTTTTAATTTCCCCAAAACATTTTCTAAATGAGCCATTGTTATCTTTAATCACCACGGCTAGGGGGATTATCCAGCCTCATTTGAAGAAGCTATTTTTTGCAAAGAGATGAGATTCTTCCAGACAAGGATAAAGACATTAATGTTGTCTATTAAGATTCTGCTTTAGTCAAGATAATAATTTTAGGGTAATTAAGCAAATTGTATAGACTCCAATGGGCCATTAATCCCCAATGGAATTGTCTGAAATGGAGAGGCCTTTAAATTTGA
Organism: Macaca nemestrina; assembly: GCF_043159975.1. NCBI lineage: Eukaryota > Metazoa > Chordata > Mammalia > Primates > Cercopithecidae > Macaca > Macaca nemestrina. Next base: position 91,418,980 of record NC_092138.1, on the reverse strand, counting down.
AAACAAGGAATTTGGCAACAGTTACATTTTGAATTTCCTTCAGTTGAAATGAAAAGGTTTCAATGTTAACAGGTACTGTCCTGGGTAAAGAATTTTATTTATTTATAATCTGTATCTCAACTTTTTGTATTAAAAGGTAGAGATCATTAAACCTTTAAATTAAGAGTTAAAGTATCAGTTAAGTATACTAAGGAGGAAGCAGAAACATACCAGAACACCTAGGCTAAAGGGTGAGTTAGCAATTGGCACCCAGTTTAGCTATGAGCTGCCCAGCAACCAACAACATAGATTATTTTCCTGTATTACTGTCTAAGTAAAAGGTGCATACTAGAACATCAACAGAAAATCTATTTTTCTTGGTTCTAAAAGATAATAGCTTAGAGTACAAAAAGCATCAGCTTTGAAAATGATTCGGACAGGAGACAGGGAAATACTGAGTAGAAGAGGGGGGTCCCCGGCAAAGGCCCACCCTCAAGCCTGGAGACCTGCAGCCCTAAGTGGGAACAGGCATTTCTATTTTCGTGCCCAAAAGGTTGTCTTTTGGCTCACCACATCCCCTATCCTGTACCCATATAAACCCCGAACTCCAGGCTCCAGAAACAGACAAGCAGGCAAGGAGATGAGATAGGCAGATGAACAGCGGAATGATGCAGCAGAGAAAGAGAGATGAGGAGGAACGTCTGAACGCCCAGAGAAATTTGGCTGGGGGTGGTCAGAGAGGAGTTTGGCCACTGGATGGCCAGGCTCCAGGGGAATATCATCCTCCTATTCCATCCCCCCTTCCAGCTCCCCATCCATCCCTCTAAAAACCACCTCCACCGCTCAATAAAACCCCACATTCATCCTTCAAGCCTGTGTGTGACCTGATTCTTCCAGGATGCTGGGCAAGAGCTCACAATACAGAAGGCTATCACACTGGCCCTCTGCCCTTGCGAAAAGGCAGAGGGTCCATTGAGCTGGTGAACACTCAAGCCGTCCACGGAGATAGGAGGGCTAAAAGGGAACACTGTAACACAGGCCCACTTGGGCTCCTGCAGCGGTCCGTCTGTGCGCTTCCCCTCCCCTCAGGGGTTTGAGCAGCGGCAGTGACGGAACAGGTGAGCCACACTTGCCTTCACACGTCCTGCGAGAGGGATCAGGGGACTCTCCCATTTCAAAAGCAGAGAGATACTCACAACTATAGGATCTTGGGCAAATTAATAGATGGCTCTTTGTCTTGTTGCCATTACCTATAAAAGTAATAACTTTTTAGTTATTACTAAACATTGGGTTTCCTCACGTCGCTCAGGCTAGTCTTGATGCTGACCTCTTAGGGTTGCAGCGAGGTTAAGTGAAAACCTTACGTGAAGCATCGCAGCACATGCAAGGTCTACAATGAATAGTTCCCTTCCTCTCTCCCTATTATTTAAGAGGTCTTTAGGCTGGACGCGGTGGCTCATGCCTGTAATCTCAGCACTTTGGGAGGCCGAGGCAGGTGGATCACGAGGTCAGGAGTTCAAGACCAGCCTGGCCAAGATGGTGAAACCCCGTCTCTACTGAAAACACAAAAATGAGCCGGGTGTGGTGATAATGCACCTGTAATCCCAGCTACCCGGGAGGCTGAGGCAGGAGAATCGCTTGAACCCGGGAGGCAGAGGTTGCAGTGAGCCAAGATCGCGCCATTGTACTCCAGCCTGGGCAACAAGAGCGAAACTCCATCTTAAAAAAAAAAAAAAAAAAGAGGTCTTTAACAAAAACTTTACAAAAAATGCAATGTTTTTCTATCTCTAGTGAGTGGAGAATTGAATCAGGTACCAGCTGGTTTGCTTCCTGACTAGAAAACCAATCTACAGCCCAGTATTTGAGTAAGGCTACTCTTGGGTTTTGGGTATACTTGAAATGAAATGAGATACCTCCCTAAGTTGAATTGCTGTTGTTTCTGTGTTTTCAGCGAGTGATCTGGGGCCAGGACGGCATCCACAGGAGGCTGAAAGAGGCAACGTGACATCTTGTCGGCATTCTGATTCCATAGGGATCCATGAAGAAATGCCATATTTGCCTATGGGAAATGGGTGGGAAGTGGGTATTGTGAAGTGAGGAGAGCACAGGCCTGGGAGTCTGCCCATTTCGGGTCTATTCTGCTCTGTTATGCACTTGTAGAGTGAACTTGGGCAGGCTGCTGAATCCGTCTGGATCTCAGTTTTTCCACTGGTAAATCCAAGAAGTTTAAATGTTCTCTGTGAGGACCTTTTAAATTCTTGTATTCTATTTGGTGGGAAGACAAGGGTGTTCAGAGTAAGATAATTAATTCTGGTTAAGATTTATTAATTCATTCTTTCCTCAACATTTATTAAGCACCTATCATCTGCCAGGCATTATAATAGACCAGAGGGCATAGAATTAAAAGTTCCCGCTCTCCAAAGAAGCCAGACACAAGAGTATGTACTGTATGATTCCAGTCGTAAGAAACTGTTGAAAGACAAATCTTGGCTGGGCATAGTGGCTCATGCCTGTAATCCTAGTACTTTGGGAGGCTGAGACTGGAGAATAGCTTGAGTCCAGGAGTTTGAAAACAGTCTGGGTGACATGGCAAAATACTATCTGTACAAAAAATACTAAAATTAGCTGGGTGTGGTGGCATGTGCCTGTAGTACCAGCCACTCAGGAGGCTGAGGCGGGAAGATCGCTGGAGCCCAGGAGGTCGAGGCTGCAGTGAGCTGTGATTGCACCACTGCACTCTAGCCTGGGCGACAGAGCGAGACCCTGTCTCAAAACAAAACAAAACAAAACAAAACACATACAAAGAAAACAAAGGAAAGAAAGAAAAAACGATTTTTTGTTTTTATACAGCATCTCACTCTGTTGCCCAGGCTGGATGGAGTACAGTGGCGTGATCTCGGCTCACTGCAAACTCTGCTTCCCAGGTTCAAGGGATCCTCCTGCCTCAGCTTCCCGAGTAGCTGGGACTACAGGCATGCACCACCATGCGCAGCTGATTTTTGTATTTTTAGTAGAGATGGGGTTTCGCCATGTCACCCAGGCTGATCTTGAACTCCTGGCCTCACGTGATCTACCCACCTCGGCCTCCCAAAATGCTGGGATTACAGGCGTGAGCCATTGTGGCCACCTCATGCCCCACTCATTTTTAATTTTTTTTTGTAGAGATGAGGTCTTCCTATATTGAGTAGGCTGGTTTCGAACTCCTGGGCTTAAGCAATCCTCCTGCTTTGGCCTCCTAAAGTTTTGTTATTATAGGTCAGAGCCACCATGACCGGCCCGAAAAGACAAACCTTTAATGAGGGAAAATAGAACAGTGAGGCCAGGCATGGTGGCTCACGCCTGTAATCCAAGCACTTTGGGAGGTGGAGGCAGGTGGATCACCTGAGGTCAGGAGTTTGAGAGGAGTTTGGCCAACGTGGTGAAATCCTGTCTCTACTAAAAAACACAAAAATTAGCTGGGCATGGTGGTGCACGCTTGTAATCCCAGCTACTCAGGAAGCTGAGGCAGGACAATTGTTGAACCCAGGAGGTGGAAATTGCAGTGAGTTGAGATCGTGCCACTGCGCTCCAGCCTGGGTGACAAGAGTGAAACTCTGTCTCAAACAAACAAAGGCCGGGCGCCATGGCTCACGCCTGTAATCCCGGCACTTTGGGAGGCCGAGGTGGGCGGATCAGCTGGGTTGGGAGTTCAAGACCATTCTGGCCAATATGGTGAAATCCTGTCACTACTAAAAATACAAAAATTAGCTGGGTGTGGTGGCGCACACCTGTAGTCCCAGCTACTTGGAAGACTGAGGCAGGAGAATTGCTTGAACCTGGGAGGCGGAGGTTGCAGTGAGCTGAGATCATGCCACTGCACTCCAGCCTGGGCTACAAGAGTGAAATTCCATCTCAAAAAATAAAATGAAATAAAAATAAAATATGGCATTGCCTCTCCTAGCCTCAAGGAGTTCACACTGTGGCAGCCAAGTTAATAGTTACAGAGCTAAATGTCACAATGATGATAGGCTCAGGGTATTCTGGGAGTCCAGAGGTGGGACATCTACCCAAACTGGCTCCCAAAACTTTCTCTTGAACTGCTGTTTAGAGGACCCTAGGACTCAGAGAAGGGGAAGGAAGTATATTTCAGACTCTAAGAGTCACTGGTATGTATAGTTCTTTTGTGTGAATTAGAAAAAAGGCATCCCTGCTTTGGGATAAACTCACAGCTTGTCCAGCATGACACGGACTCAATTTCAGCCTCCACTCCTCCTTTGAGTGGATGTGCTTGTGTAGGGCACAGCCTGTGCCGTGTACTTGGTGGCATGTCACACAGAGAGGACACGTGCAAGGAAAAGGGGACTGTCATTTATCCCTCTGCAGCTGCCACAAGTGTCGTGTTCATCCTTCTCTAGATCCTGCTCTGTGCTCTCAATGTGAATTCACTGCCTTTAAGGGAGATGCAAAGTTTACCGTCCCCTCCTACAAGTCACAAGACATTAAGCGCTTCTTTTAATCTGCAAAATGTCCAGACAGTTGATTAATTCAATTATCCTTCTCTGCCTAGAGCTATCGCTGCTTTACATATTCAATGTGCAGCTGGAGAGGGTGCTTGAAAGCACTCTCTGGCATCCTCGGATAGTTTTTCCAGCAGCTTTTAGATCTCTGTTAGCAGACCGTGGATTTCAGTGGGTGGGGATCTGGCCACAGTACTGAGGATGATCAATTTAGGTAGGAGATCTTGGCGTGGGACATTATCTCGGGCTCCTGCAAGTTTCAGAAAGCTCAGGAAGCAGCTTTCGTGAATCAGGAAATGGAGGTCCAAGCTCCTCTCTGTCACTAGCTTGCTGTGTGACTTTGGGAAAATCGGTTCATGTCTCTGAGCCTCAATTTCCTTATCCATAGAAGAATGATAACAAACTTGTCTTAGAGCTGTTGTGAGGTAGAATCAAGGGAGGAAGAATGTGACACGGACTTTTTAAATAGTTCCATCAAGTAGGGATTTTATTTGATCTCTGTGGACCTTCAAACACGAGGAGCTAGTGCACATAATAGTATAGACAGGTTTTTATCCTGCTTTTGCAGGGCATAGGTCTTACTTGTAAAATAGCCTTCCCTAACTCTTCAATCAGAATGACTCAATCCTTTCTGTGTTCCTAGAATCTTACTGTTATTTTTCTTTCTTTCTTTTCTTTTTTTTTTGAGATGGAGTCTTGCTCTGTCGCCAGGCTGGAGTGCAGTGGCGTGATCTCAGCTCACTGCAACCTCCACCTCCTAGGTTTAAGTGATTCCCCTACCTCAGCCTCCCAAGTAGCTGGGACTACAGGTGCACGTCACTACACCCAGCTAATTTCTTTTTTTGTATTTTAGTAGAGACGGGGTTTCACCATGTTGGCTATGATGGTCTCCATCTCCTGACCTTGTGATCCACCTGCCTCGGCCTCCCAAAGTGCTGGGATTACAGGTGTGAGCCACCGTGCCCAGCCCTGTTATCTTTCTTATATCAACAAAGTATTTAAAATGTTTTGCTTTGTTTCATAATTATTTATGTGCATTTTCACCAGCTTCTTGAGGACAGGTATTCAGTGAAAGGCACTATGGCTTAGTGGTTAAGAGCAAGGGCTTTTGGATGAATTCTGGGTTCAAATCTCATCTCCACAACTGAGCTACTTGGATGGTGTCAGGGAGCAAAACTTTCTCTTTATCCTGTCTGGTTCAGTACCTGAGGGTTCTGTGAACTAAATGGACAAAAGACAGATTAACAGGAGAAAAGGCATATAATTTTTATTAATAGTTATGTGCACAAGAGTTCATAGAAAACAAGTGAAACTCAAATAAGTGGTGAGGCTCAAGGGCTTTTATCCCATTATGACAAAGGAAGGGAGTGTTGAGCTTCAAGGCTGATAAATCATGGGGAAGTGATTAGGGAATATATGGGGGAAACTAATGGTAGACAGGGAGGAGGCACATCTTCACAAAGGGAAATTTATGTCCTGCTTCAGGGTAGAAAAGGAGAAGGGCAGAAAATTCTTTCTGCATCTCTTGATTCTCAATTGTCTTCAGCTCAAAATAATCCTTATGCAAAAGTAGCATATGTTGGGATGGCATATTTTGATCCCCTTCAATGGCCGGGCAACTCTTTCTTCTCTCTGTACTTCAGTTTTGTCAACCATAAAGTTAGATAGAGCATAATCAGTTCTTGTTTCATAAGGTTATTGTGAGGATTGAATGCAAAGTATACAACACAGTACCCGGCACACAGAAAGAGCTTAATATATGGTAGCTAATTTTAGTTATTCATGGAACATCACAGCTGAAGGGGCCTCAATGTTGCAGTGTAAGTCACTCAGTATACCGATAAGAAAATAGGCCCAGAAAGTTGAACTGGGAGGTTGGTATTAATCTTATGTTGATGTGTGTTACCATCCCTAGTCCAATAATCCGTATTCTATTCCTTTGATATTTGGTATTTCTCATTCCTCTTTCCATCTTGAGAAAAAGTCAGGACTTGGAGTTAATCTGACAAACTGGCATTGAGCACCTACTATGTGCACAGCCTTGGGCTACATGTTGGGCCCAGAAGGCATCACTGGCTTGATCACCCTGCACTCTTCAGAGAAGGCAGTGGGTACTAATTGAGAACTGGTCCCTAATAAGGACTGCTGCTGTTGAGGATTGGATGGCAAGAGGTCTTGGGAGCAACAGGGCTGATGCGTGTGCCAGAAATACCGCCAACTGTGGGACTGGACAGGCATGGGTTTGAATCTCAGCAGAGTCATAGTTTAGAAGCACAGCTTGGGCTGGTTGCAGTAGCTTATGCCTGTAAACCCAGCACTTTGGGAGGCCAAGGCGGGCAGATCACGAGGTCAGGAGATTGAGACCATCCTGGCCAACATGGTGAAACCTTGTCTCTACTAAAAATACAAAAATTAGCTGGGTGTGGTTGTGTGCACCTGTAGTCCCAGCTACTTGGGAGGCTGACGCAGGAGAATTGCTTGAACCCGGGAGGTGGAGGTTGCAGTGAGGCGAGATCGCGCCACCACACTGCAGCCTGGGGACAGAGCAAGACTCTGTCTCAAAAAAAAAAAAAAAGGAAGGACAGCTTAGTCAAATCTAGGACAGCTTGTGCAACAAATAATGATAGTAATGGATTATAACACACAAAATAAACCAATATCCATGATTTCATAATGATGTAAATCAAGAATTGAATAACTGAATAAATGGGGGAGAAGAGAAAGCTGTTCCTTACAGTAGAATTCCAATAAATATAGAAAGGACAATGAAAATAGAAAATCACCAATTGGCAAATACTACTGTGAAAATGGTTTTGGGTAAGAATTACCAATAGATGCTAAAATTAGTGGGTGAAAGTATACAAACTGAACACACAGCTTCAAATATCTTCCCACAACATTAGTATTAACTACAAAAGGAAAAACAGTAATTTTATTGCAGATACCACCTTAGCCAAGAAATCAGAGTTAACATCACCCATTAATGAGACATATTAACATTCTGCGCCTCCTGATATGCAACCAAGGAAGGGCGCGTCACTTTTGTGGTAGTCTTGTCAAAAGTGCATAACTTGGGCTCAGCACAGTGGCTCACACCAGTAATCCCAGGGCTTTGGGAGGCTGAGGCTGGAGGAGCACTTGAGCCCAGGAGTTAGAGGCGGCAGTGAGCCATGATGGTGCCACTGCACTTCAGCCTGGGTGACAGAGTGAGACTCTGTCTCTGAAAAAAAAAAAAAAGTGCGTAACTTGAATTTGATCCTGAGAAAACACGACACAAACCCACATTGAAGAACATTCTACCAAATAACTGGCAACAACATTTAGAAAGTGCCAATCAATGCTGACCGGGCGCAGTGGCTCACACCTGTAATCCCATTACTTTGGGGGGCCGAGATGGGCAGATTATCTGGGTCAGGAGTTCAAGACCAGCCTGGCCAACATGGTAAAACTCCATCTCTACAAAAATACAAAAATTAGCTGGGTGTGGTGGTACGTGCCTTGTAATCCTAGCTACTTGGGAAGATGAGGTGGGAGGATCACTTGAACCTGGGAGGCAGAGGTTGCAGTGAGAGCTGAGATCGCGCCACTGTACCCCAGCCTGGGTGACAGAGTGAGACTGTGTCTCCAAAAAAAAAGAGTGTCAATGCCATGAAAGACAGAACTGTCAGAGATTGGAGGACAGTAAGGAGAAGTAACAAGTAAATGCAGTGTGGAATATTGGATTGGATCCTGGACCAGCAAAAGGGAATTAATGGGAAAAGATTAAATTTAAATAAGGTCTGTAATAAGTAGTATCGTATCAATGTAATCTCTTATTTTTGACAATTGTGCTATGGTTGTGGAAGATGTTAATAGTTTAGAAATTCTTTGTACTATTTTTGAAACTTTTTTCTCAGTTTGAAATGATTTCTAAATAAAAAGCTAAGAAAGAAGAAAACAAAAAAAAGTGTGGCTTTTGGGAAATCTCTTCCCCTCTCTGGGCCTTTAGTTTCTTCTTAGGTAGAGTAGTGCGATCACCCTAGTTCACTGCCCAGCACCATGAGGATCAAATGGAAGAGTGCAAAGTAGCAGCGTTGCATATATATTGATCCTATAAAAAGTTATTCTTGCTGTTAGTAATGGCAGTTCAAGTGTCTTGATCTGTGAAAGCTTCAGGAGGGTTCTACCCAAATGAAAAACATCTGACTGCAAGCTACTGCCTCCCAGCCATTTATATGACCTTGTCTGAGGAAATAATAATGCCAGCTTTGTGGTTGGACAGCTGTTGTCAAGGAGATAGCCCCAGATAGCCCAAACAGCTGGTGGTAGTGACGTCACCTCTAGGCTTGGCAGAAAGATCATGGTGAGACAGAGACAGGACAAAGGCCTCTGTCTCTGACCATGAAACCACTACAGTAGCAGGAAAACCAACTTCCAAATAGCCTTTCCTTTGTGCAATTGATTCTATTTTCAGTTTCCAGGTTCACTAAAGGGTTTAGCATGCAATCCAGGGACATGGTCATACTGAACAAGGCAATGGACTAATCATAATGAGAGCTCCTAGGCTGGGTGCGACGGTTCATGTCTATAACCCCAGTACTTTCTGAGGCTGAGGTGGGAGAATCATTTGAGCCCAGGAGTTCGAGACCAGCCTGGGCAACATACCAAGACCCCGTCTCTACTAAAAATAAACAAATTAGTCGGGCGTGGTGGCACCTGCCTGTGGTCCCAGCTACTTGGGAGGCTGAGGTGGGAGGATCACCTAAGCCTAGGAGGTGGAGGCTGCAGTGAGCTATGATCACTCTTACTGCACTCCAGCCTGGTTGACAAAGCAAGACCCTGTGTCAAAAAAAAAAAAAAAAAAAAAAAAAAAAAAATTAAATAAATTGAAAAAACAACCCAACTCCTCACAGGTTCTTTCTTCTTCAATAATGTCCAAGGTATTCAATTAGATGAGGCAATCGTGTGAACTCAGCACTGTCCTCCCCATTTTACACATGGGAAAATCGAGGTGTAGCAAGCGGGAAGGAACCCCAGGTCACAGGATAAATGGGAAGAGTTTCCAGAGTCAGAATCCAGGTGTCCAGACTTCCGGTTCTGTAAACTGCCCACACTAAGATTCACCTCTTAGCCACTTTGGAGCAGTTTCCCAAGGAGTAGGGTCTGGTGAACACGGCCCTTAAATACTGTTGTCTGGGTGTAGACCTCACTTCTTAATACTAAATTCTAAAGCAAAAGAAAAACCCAAATGGGGATGACAGGCTGCCTGAAACAATCAAGGTACTGGAATTCAAAGGGACCTGGCCTCAATTTCCATCTCTGGCACTTACTAGTGGTAGGACCTTCAGTAAGCAGTTTTTACCTTTCATAGCCTCAGTCTTCTCAATTTTAAGTCAAATAGTAGCACCTCCTGCAGAAGGTTGTTGGGAGGGTTAAATGAGGTGTTGCATGTGATATATCTGGAACAAGTGACACATAAGACATGTTCAAAATGTGTAAGTTCTCTTCCTTGTTTATATTCTCAAGAGTTTTCATTGGCTGGAGATGCAAAGTTAGTTCCTTCATGTGGGAAGTGTTAGCCTTCCTCCCCATGAGAGAGTCGGTTGTATGTTAGTAGCTTTGAAATATACACAGAAGCCAGGCACAGTGGCTCACGCCTGTAATCCCAGCACTTTGGCAGGCTGAGGTGGGTGGATCACCTGAGGTCAGGAGTTTGAGACCAACCTGACCAAGATGGACAAACCCCGCCTCTACTAAAAATACAAAACTAGCCGGGCATGGTGGCGCATGCCTGTAATCCCAGCTACTTGGGAGGCTGAGGCAGGAGAATCGCTTGAACCTGGGAGGCAGAGCTGAGATCGCGCCATTGCACCCCAGTCTGGGCAACAAGAGGAAATCTCCATCTCAAAAAAAAAAAAAAAAAAAAAGGAAAAGAAAGAAGTGATCTGCCAAAGATCACATTGTTGGTGGCAGAGCTGGGGGGGAATCCTGACACCCCAACTTTCCTGCTTTTGGACACACCTATTCATGGGTTGAACTTACTGGCAAGGAGTATTGGTTTCTGGGCTTCAAGGACTGCCCCTTTCCTGAGCAGTGCACCGGGTGTGCTAAGCTCTCCCTCTTTTTCATGCTTTTTTATTGCTAATGCTGGGGGTGGTTGAAGATCTAGGGAAAGAAGAGGGACAGGCAAAAATCGTGGGCTTTGGAAGTCTCACTAAAGCTGAGAGAGAGAGAGAGAGAGAGAGAGAGAGAGAATGAATATGAATCTGGGATACACAGAATTACTATTGACTGAAATCCTAAAAGTATCTCCGATTATTCTCACAAAAACCTTGCAGGATAGGTATTGGCCTCATTTCCAGATTGATTGATTGAATCATTCATTCACTTAACATACATTTTCAAATAGCTGCTGAGTGGCAGACATGTGCTAGGTGTTGAGGATATAGCAGTGAACAATTGAGAATGTAGTCCCTGCCCCATGCAGCTTCCAGTCTAGTGCAAGGAAAGACATTTAAAAAGATTTTACATACACACACACACACACACACACACACACACACACAATTGCAAAATATGGTAAGTGCCACAAAGGAATAATTTGCATTGCTAGGAATACAAGAAGTGGCTTGATTTAGATTAAATGATTAGGGAAGGCTTCTTTTGAAAAGTATCAATAATTGGTTAATGACGTAATTGAAGAATGAGGGCCTGGTGCAGTGGCTCAGGCCTATAACCCCAGCACTTTGGGAGGCCAAGTGGGAGTATTGCTTGAGGCCAGGAGTTCAAGACCAGTCTAGGCAACATAGTGAGACCCTGTCTCTATTAAAAAAAAAAAAAAAAAAAAGAATGAGGAAACTGAGGGTGAAACGGGAATTGTTCAAGATTACTGGGAAAGTCACTATCTATCCACTCACCAATCGTTTCAAGTTATTTTCATCCGGTGCTCTCACAAGCACCTGCAGAGGAAGGAGCAACACTGAGTTGAGGAGGGGAAGGTTGATTTCATTGCTTAAGCTCTGCCAAGATTATCTAAGTGTTTGGTGATTGCTATGTGCTTTAAGAAAGGCGGCCAAGGGGCCGGGTGCTGTGGCTCATGCCTGTAATTCCAGCACTTTGGGAGGCTGAAGCGGGCAGACCACGAGGTCAAGAGATCAAGACCATCCTGGCCAACATGGTGAATCTACATGGTCTCTACTAAAGATACAAAAATTACCTGGGCGTGGTGGCGCTGCGCCTGTAATCTCAGCTACTTGGGAGGCTGAGGCAGGAGAATCGCTTAAACCCGGGAGGTGGAGGTGGAGATGGAGGTTGCAGTGAGCTGAGATCGCGCCACCGCACTCCAGCCTGGCGACAGAGTGAGGCGCCGTCTCAAAAAGAAAAAAAAAAAAAAAGACAAAAATGAAAGGCAGTCAGGGTTATGCAGAGAGCCCTCATCTAGTTGGCGGGAGCTGCGGACCCCGCTCCAGTTGAAAGACATTGTCAATACTTAATTACTTTGGGAGAGTCCTTTCCTCTCGCTGGGCCTCAGTTTTCTGACCACAAGTGCCTTTTGAGTCCTAATAGTAATAAAAGATCAATAGGTGAGTGACTGGAGTGAGAGTGCTGTTGACCACTGGCTCATGGGAGTAAGTTATTTGCTTCAAACTAAGTCTGCAAATTACTGTTTGCCTTGAGATTCCGCATGTAGGATTTTTCTAAAGCAAGGCAGCACTCAGTTATCTGAGTTTCAACTCAAGGTCAAATCCCAGTTTTGGGGTCACTATTCCAGAAAAGCAAACACGAGGTTAGGAAATTTGAGGATGCCTAAGGGGCTGTATTCATTCCCATCTCCCGCGTAAATTAACGGACTAGGGCCGGCTTTGGCCCTCAACAAAGATGGCACCCGCCCTCGCCTCGTCTTAAGTGCCCTCACAAAAAATGACAGCCGGCCTTTTTTTTCTCTTAGTTTTGCTGGCATAAACACGGACGCTGTGCCCTTAGTTAAGATGGCACCTACCCCCGCTTCCCTGCCCGTCCTCTGGCGCCAGCCGGTCGGCTTCACTGCGTGCGCCTCGGTGACCCCGCCTCGTTTCCGTAGGAAGAAGCGCCGGGAAAGATGGCGGCGTCTGTGGTTTGAATTCCAGCGGCGCCGCCAGAGTCTGAACAAGCGCTGGGGTGGAGGGGGCGGGGACCCTGGGAGCTCGGCGGGTCGCTACCGCGGGGGGTACTAGTGGCGCCGCCGCCACAGACACCAACACCGCCACCACCTCTGTATCCATGATGGACTCGGTGTTGGAAGAGGACGTCACCCTCCTTGGGACGCTCAGCGGCTGCAGGTGCGGCCGGGGCATTGGTGGTCTTGGTAACCGGGCCGGGGTTCCAGCTGATGGGATTTCACTCTAACGCGGCCTTGAGGTTTGCTTTTGAGGGTGTCTGGCCAGGGGCAAGTGTGTGGGGTGGGCTCCTTCGGAGAGGGTCTCTGGGGGGCCCACCAGCTGACACTTTGGGGGGCTGGGAGCCACGATCTGCACCACAGTTGCCTGTAGCATTGCACCACGTACTTTGTAGAGGGCTTGAAGAACAAGTAAGCGGTTTTGTGAAAGAGTAGGACCAGGGTGGGGCCACTTGGAGTATCCCGTTAGTGGGGATTGGTGCGGAACAGGGACCTTGAGGGCACCTGATGGTTCACTCTGGTTTGAGGGTTTGTTTTCATTATGGAGAGTGTAGCCGATATGCCCAGACTTTGCTTTTTGGGTCAGATAGTGGCCACCCAGGAGGCAATGGAGTGCAATGGTTAAGAGCCGTGGCTGGAGTTGGACAAAACTGGATTCAAATCCAGCCCTGTAAACTGACTAGCTGTGTGACCTTGGTAAAGTGATTTCACTGGCTTTCCCATCTGTAAAATGGGCTAGTAATATCTACCCAATAGAGTTGGGGTGAGGATTAAAAGAGGTGATGCCTGTCGAGCCATTAGCTTGGCACCTGTAGTGCCTGCCACATAATCAGTACTTAAAAAATGATCTTGTGTTGCCATTAGTGTTATTATTACTACTGTCATCAAAGGTGATATGAATCAGGGAATAATGGCCAAGAGTGGCCTCCCATGGACCTGCCCCAAGAGACTGGGAGTCCCCATTGCTGGTTGAGCTGGAGTCTGGTAGGAAGGCCTAATAGAGCACTACACTGCTTCAGGGCTGGCCCCTGTGGTTGTCCTGGACTCCTGGTTGGAGAGTGAGTAGAAGAAGGAAGAGGAGAGCACTGTTTATGCAGCTCTACTAGGGACAAGCTGCTGCTTTTAGTCAACAGATCCTAATTGAAAGGGTAACCATGGTATTTATTGTGCTAACTGGGACACTTAAGAGTGAAAAGGGCCAAGCGCGGTGGTTCACCCCTGTAATCCCAGTCCTTGGGGAGGCTGAGGTGGGCCGATTTCTTGAGCTCAGGAGTGTGAGATCAGCCTGGGAAACATGGTGAAATCCTATCTCTACAAAAAATACAAAAATTAGCCAGGCGTGGTGGCATGCACTTGTAGTCTCAGCCGCTCGGGAGGCTGAGGCAGGAGGATTGCTTGAGCCCGGAAGGTTGATGCTGCAGTGAGCTGTGTTCATGCCACTGCACTGTAGCCTGGGTGACAAAGTGAGGCTCTGTCTTAAAAAAAAAAAAAAAAGTGCAAATAATTAATATTTATGCCCGGGCAGCAGACATACATAGGGCCTATCTTGGGTAAACTTGGACAAATGGTTTTTCTGTTTATTGAGAACCTTCATGTATCAGGCACAGACTAAGATGCTTTGCAGTTCCTGTCTAATTGGGTCCTGTGATATTTCATCATGCCCTTTTCTGTCTGTTTTACTTCCACTGCCCCAATATATTTGGAGTATGGCTTCTCTCCTATATTGTCCTTTGCACCTCTAATAGTTTTTTATACTACAGTTTGAAAACTATTATTTATTTATTTATTTATTTGAGTCTTGCTCTATCACCAGGCTGGAGTGCAGTGGCGCGATCTCGACTCACTGCAACCTCTGCCTCCCGGGTTCAAGCAATTCTCTTGCCTCAGCCTCCCCTATAGCTGGGATTACAGGAGTGCACCACCATGCCTGGCTAATTTTTGTATGTTTAGTAGAGACGGGGTTTCACCATGTTGGCCAGGACGGTCTCCATCTCTTTATCTCGTGATCTGCCCACCTTGGCCTCCCAAAGTGCTGAGATTATAGGTGTGAGCCACCATGCCCAGCCTGAGAACTATTTTTAAAATATAAATCTGCTCTTCACAGTCTGCTGCTTTATACTTTTAATGCTGCTTATTGCTGTTACCGTAACTTCCATTATTATTCTCTCAGATAGCCATTCTCATTTCAGTGCTTGTTGGCCAAACACTTGGGTTTTGGGGTCCCAGGCCCAGCTGGGTTTCAATCCCAGTTCTGCTACTTAACAACCCCTTGATTTGGGGCAAGTCACTCATCCTCCGTGAGCCTCAGTGTTTATCATCTGTAAAAGGGGTTGGTGTAAAGCCTAGGGTTGGCATAAGGATTAAAATGAATCTTAAAAAGTTTAGTTCAGTGTCTGACCTGGAGTAACTACTCAACAGAACAGCAAACATTCTCCTTTCCCTCATCTCCCTCCTTTGCAGGACCTAGATACTGCATACATTCCATCTTAACCATTTTAAAGCATGGTTCAGTTGTATTAAATCTATTTGTGTTATTGCTGAACTGTCACCACTATCTATCTTTGTAACTCTCCATCTTGCAAATGCAAAACAGAAACTCTGTCCCTGTTAAAACAGTAACTCCCTATTCCCCTCTTCTTCCAGCCTCTGACAATCACCAGTCTACTTTCTGTCTCTATGATTTTTTTTTTTTTCCTAAGACAGGGTCTTGCTCTGTTGCCCAGGCTGGAATGCAGTGGAGTGATCTTGGCTCACTGCAACTCCCGCCTCCAGGGTTCAAGCAATTCTCATGGCTCATCCACTTAGTGGCTGGGACTGCAGGCAGGCCCCACTACACCTGGCTAATTTTTGTATTTTTAGTAGAGACAGGGTTTCACCAGGTTGACCAGGCTGGTCTTGAACTCCTGGCCTCAAGTATTCTGCCTGCCTTGGCCTCCCAAAGTGCTGGGATTATAGGTATGTGCCATTGCACCCAGCCTGTCTCTATGATTGTGACTACTCTATAAGTATCGCATATTAGTAGAATAATACACTATTTGTCCTTTTGTGACTGGTTTATTTAATTTAGCATTATGTCCTCAAAGTTCATGCATGTTGTAGTATGTGTCAGAATTTCTTTCCTTTTTAAGGCTTTTCTTTTCAATTTTTTTTAGAGACAGTCTTGCTCTGTTACCCAGATTGGTCTTAAATTCCTGGACTCAAGTGATCCTCCTGCCTCTGCCTTGCTAAGTGCTGGGATTACAGGCACAAGCCACTGTGCCTGCCCCTCACCAATATTTTTATTGTCCTTTTGATTATACCCTTAGGGTGTGACATGGTAGGTATCTCATTGTGGTTTGTTTGTTTGTTTGTTTGTTTTTTTGAGACAGAGTCTCACTCTCTCACCCAGGCTGGAGTGCAGTGGTGCAATTTCAGCTCACCACATCCTCTGCCTCGTGGGTTTAAGCGATTCTCGTGCCTCAGCCTCCCAAGTAGTTGGGACTACAGGCGCATGCCAGCACGCTTGGCTAATTTGTATATTTTTAGTGGAGACGGGGCTTCACCATGTTGGCCAGGCTGGTGTCAAACTCTTGACCTCAGATGATCCGCCCACCTTGGCCTCCCAAAGTGCTGGGATTGCAGGCGTGAGCCACCGCGCCTGGCCCTCATTGTGGTATTGATTACACGTTAATGGCTACTGATGTGTTGAGCATCTTTCCATGTGCCTTTTAGCCATTTGTACACTTTCTTTGGAGAAATATGTATTCAAATCCGTTGTCCATTTAAAAAATGTGAATATATTTTGACCCAGCAATTCCACTTCTTGTCATCTATTCTAGAGAAATCCTCATGCTTGTGCATAACGGGACCTTATAAGGATATTCATATGACAATGCGTGTAAAAGAAAAACTTGGAAACAAATTGAATTATTATCAGTAGGGGATTGGGTAAATACACATCCTTTCAAAAGTATCTTTCAGACCGTGGCCCATTGGTAGCTCATGAAATTCAATTTAGTAGGTTGCAACCAGGATTTAGAAAAGTGGAACAGAATAGAAAACATTTCAAGGATGAAGGGTAATAATATTTCTTCTGTGGCTTATGGTCAGTAAAGTTTGAAGAACACTGCTGTAGAAAGCTTTGTAGGAGTTAAAAACTTTAAGGCATATCTATTTGTACTGTCAAGAAAACATCTTGTCATGAAAACATCTCTACTAATGAAAACATTAAGTAGAAGAAGGATGTTGTAGCAAGATATATACTGTTTGATTGCATGTGTTTTATTTTTAAGCAGCAAAATTAAAACTATCTATGTAAAAACACATAAAAAGATCTGGAAGTTACAGGTCTTTTTGATAACAGTTACCTCTTAGGTGGGTACTAGATGGGAGTGAGGAGGAGCCAAGGAGAACTTTAGGCTTATCTGTATTTTTTTTTTAAATTTATGTATTTTTCTCTAATTAAGAATAAAATAGAATGAAAAAGGGGTTGTTAAAGGACAAAAGTGAGCTCGTTGGTGTAATCGTCTGAATGTTACGTCTGGTCTCATTCACGGCTCTCATGAAACAATTTGTCAAGGAGACAGTCCTGTTGGGTCTTGTGGTTTGAATGGACATTTGTTGCTGGCATATATAGGCATAGAAAGAGGTCACTCCTTTTTGGTAGCAATAGAGCAAGATAGGAGGATGTGGTGGTGGAGCTCAGGGGAAGGTCCATTCAATCACTCAGAAATTGTCCACAGACAGTTGCTACAGCAGGGCGCGATGGCTCACGCCTGTAATCCTAGCACTTTGGGAGGCTGAGGCAGTCAGGTCACCTGAGCTCAGGAGTTCGAGACCAGCCTGGCCAACGTGGTGAAACTCCATCTCTACTAAAAATACAAAAAATCAGCTGGGCATGGTGGTGCGTGCCTGTAATCCAAGCTACTTGGGAGGCTGAGGCATGAGAATCGCTTGAATATGGAAGGCAGAGGTTGCAGTGAGCTGAGATCACGCCTCTGCACTCCAGTCTGGGCGATAGAGTGAGAGTCTCCAAAAAACCAAACCAAAACAAAACAGAAGAGTCATTATGATGGCTGTGCCCTGTGCTGAGTGATGGAAACCTTATGCCTCAGTCCATTTGGTCCTTACCACCACCACCACCACCCCTTATCTCCAACCTCAGGGAAGGCGTCAGGGGTACCAGGGTGGTATAGGTTCAGGGCAGGGGGTTAAAGTCAGGCTGGCATGGAGTTTCCAGCCTATTAACTTTTGGGTCTTTGTTTTTCCTCGTTAGAAAATTTTAAAAAAAGGTAACATTAAAAATCACCACCTACTGCAGAAGGACTATGGTGAGGATTAAACCTGATTTTAGTTTCAAACATTCAGTTTAGAAAATGGACTTCATCTGGGCGTGGTGGCTCATGCCTGTAATCCCAGCACTTTGGGAGGCCAAAGCGGGCGGATCACCTGAGGTCAGAAGTTCAAGACCAGCTTCAACATGGGGAAACCCCGTCTCTACTAAAAATACAAAATTAGCCGGGCGTAGTGGTGCATGCCTGTAATCCCAGCTACTCTGGAGGCTGAGGCAGAAGAATTGCTTGAACCTGGGAGGCAGAGGTTGTGGTGAGCCGAGATTGCGCCATTGCACTCCAGCCTGGGCAACGAGAGCGAAACTCCGTCTCAAAAAAAAAAAAAAAGAAAAGAAAAAAAAGAAAGAAAATGGACTTCAGTCCTGTGGTGAGGATGAAAGGGAAGGCTGCCTGTCCTGTGCTGAGCGCGGTGTTTGTGTGGAATGGGTGCTCCATATAAGGCAGGTTTCTTAGATTGTGCTTTATTTTTCATGTGAGGAGACTGGTACTCCACCATGTGTCATGTTTATATACGAGCTTTGGGCAGTCCACACACAGGCTAGCAAGGGGAAAAGTCACTGGGATCCTGGACTTTGGGCTCGGCTTTGCCAGTAACTTTTGTGATTTTGAGCAAATAAGTTCCTAACCCATTTCTGGGTTTCAGTCTTCTCATCTGTGGAGTAAGATCATATCCGAGCCCTTTTGTTTTGCTTACATTGTTTTTATTTCTGGTGAGTCTCCCTGAGCCCCCAACCTTAATTGTAAGGCTACAAGTGAATGATCAGAATGGAAAGTGGGAGCTGCTTGGGGCTGGAGGTGTGGTTGGAACTGACTGGAGGGTGCAGATGACAGAGGTTCATAGCATTTTAAAAGTGGGTAGGTAAAGCCCAAGTGGAAAGTTGGCAGGATCCAAGCAAGAATTTCTGCATTACATAGTGGTTTTGTCTAAGAGTTGGGATGTCAAATGTCATTTTTCAAACTTCAGTGTTTGCCTGTAGGAAGTTTGTCTAAGACCAAAATCGTTGGCTTTGTTTGCTAGGTACTTTTCAGCTGTGATTGATCTTGGCTTGAGTTATTCATGGGCAGTTTCAGCCAGTGGGAGTTAATGTAATGGCTCTGGTGGAGAGAACCCCAGATTGAGAATGTAGGACCAGACCTTAGTCCGAGCTTGGCCAATAACCTGGTGTGTGTGACCTTGGGCTTCTGGACCACTGTCTGCAAAAGGTGATGGTTGAACTTTATTTTAGTTTTTAAAATTCAGTTTAGAAAATTGACTTTGTCTTTTTTTTTTTTTTTTGAGACGGAGTCTTGCTCTGTCGCCCAGGCTGGAGTGCAGTGGCCGGATCTCAGCTCACTGCAAGCTCCGCCTCCCGGGTTTACGCCATTCTCCTGCCTCAGCCTCCCGAGTAGCTGGGACTACAGGCGCCCGCCACCTCGCCCGGCTAGTTTTTTGTATTTTTTAGTAGAGACGGGGTTTCACCGTGTTAGCCAGGATGGTCTCGATCTCCTGACCTCGTGATCCGCCCGTCTCGGCCTCCCAAAGTGCTGGGATTACAGGCTTGAGCCACCGCGCCCAGCGACTTTGTCCTTTTAGTGATGTTTATTGGAGGAAATTGAGAATTATACAACATTAAAAAGGAAGAAAACCTCTCATTTCCCTACTGATGATGACTTTTAATATTTCAGTGTATTTCCTTTGTCTTGTTATATATCTATAGCCCACCTGTTTCCAAAACGGACTTGAGGTGACTTTAGTATTTATGTACTGTATATATTGGTTTTCATAATTGAGGACGTATTCTCTTTATGTTTTTTCATTTGCCTTTATAGGGGACACATTATTTATTTATTTATTTATTTATTTATTTATTTATTTGAGATGGAGTCTCACTCTGTCACCCAGGCTGGAGTGCAGTGGCGTGATCTCAGCTCACTGCAACCTCCGCCTCCTGCGTTCAAGTGATTCTCCTGCCTCAGCCTCTCAAGTAGCTAGGATTACAGGCACCTGCCATAATGCCCGGCTACTTTTTGTATTTTTAGTAGAGATGGGGTTTCACCATATTGGCCAGGCTGGTCTTGAACTCCTGATCTCAAGTGATCCACCGGCCTTGGCCTCCCAAAGTACTGGGATTATAGACATGAGTCACTGTACCCGACCTGGACACATTTTTTTTTTGATCATTTTCTTGATGTTGGAATTTTGTGATATTTCCAATTTTTTGCCTGTTTTTGATCTTGAAGGTACATTCCAACTCCAAAGTTTGGTGGTCAGGCAAAATTGTCTGAGGAGCACAATGAATTTGGATTTAGAGGCATGGAAAGAGCAAACTGCCAAGAAGTCAATCTGAGTTTCCATCAACTCCTAGTTTACAGCGTGGGATAGGGAAGCATTCTTGGGGGTTGGACGTAAAAGACCGAGCTTCTGGACCTGGCTCTCTACTGCACTGCCATGTGACCCTGGCTAGGACAGTGAAATTGTCTGGGCCTTGGAGTCTTCCTTTGAAAAATGTGTGTACCCTCAGGAAGTTAGGCAATTCTAATGATGATAAATCTTTTATAAATTGTAAAGCACTGTAGGTTTCAAGGAGACATGATATTTTGCTTTCATTTGTGGAGTACCCACAATATACTGGACCTTGCTGTATCTTGTTTAATTGCCAATTACTCTGTGAGGTAGCTGCTGTTCTCCTTTTACAGTTGAAGAAAGTGAGGCTCAGAGAGATACATGGCAGAGCTTAGAATAGAATCCAGGGTAGTGTCTTTTGTGTCACACCACACCTCCTATTATGGGTTAGTTTTCTGTCAATGTCTCCAGATCCTCACTGAACGTATTTATGTAATTCAACCAGGACAACTTCTTGGATCAGTGAATTTTGTATTGTTTGACATTCTTAAAGCATCTGAATTTGTGTCTGATTCCCAGAGGTTGTAATAGGCATATTAGTGGTCATAATGATAATAGTAACAACAATAATAGTTGCCATTTATTGAACACTTACTATGTGCTTTGTGTTTATATACATGAACTAATTTAATTTTTACAGGGAGGGCATGGTATCCCCATGTACCAGATTAAGAGAGCGAGACTCAGAAACATAAGTAGCTTGTGCTTGTCACAGTGCCTCTGCCAGTAGCACATATTTGGCACACAGAACGTGATGTATGACTGAATGAATGACATTACTGAAGGTCACTCAGCTATCAAGTGTTGGAGCTGGAACTCAGACCCAAAGCCTGAGTTCTTAACCTCTGTGCTTCATGCCTCATAGGTAGCTCAGCTGTGTGCGTCCCTCCGGGCCATGGGATGATTGTCATGTGCAGTCCAGACAGTCGTAACAGTTTCTGTTGTTCAAACATTAGCTCATCTGTTATCTCATGTGTTCTCTCCTAGTGGCCTTGTTCCCAATGTACCAGATGACCTGGATGGCATCAACCCTGATGCTAGGTTGGGAAATGGTGGTAAGTACACAAAACCAGGCCTTCTCTTGAGTAAAGAACAAGGAAAGTAGACATTAGACTGTGAGCATCTTGAGCTTTCATGTCTCTGGGGCCCAGAGGCTTCCCTGGATTGGCATACAGTAGGTGCTGAGTATTTTTTGTATGTATTGATTTGCTCTCCACCTCCTTTCATAAACACTGGACTAGAGGAATTGCTGTCCTTTTGGCCATACTTCATGAGTTTCATTTGTTGCTACTAAACCTATAGGGACTTAGTGAGCATTTGCTGAACTGAACAACTGCATGGAGGCTGGACATTGAATTGGCGGCTAGGCCGGTGGCTGGAGGCCCAGGAGAGCTGCCATCTGGACTCTAGCGTGCCAAGACCTTCCTGGCAGGCTGTTGGATCCTGTTTGCCGGCTGAGGCCCAGCATTCCTACACGGGCCTGCCCTTTGGAGACAAATAGCTGGTTAGACCACAGGAGACGGCACTGAGTAAACAAGTAGCGTATTGTGTTTAAGCTGGATTATGAGGAGACTTTGCAGTTTGGATCTAGCTAAGCATTCTTCATAGTTTTTATTTCTGAAGAAAGTGAATGCTTAAGCATCTCTGTGGGTAGTGCTAGTTTTTGTAAAATATCTCTAAGATATTTTGACTTGTGTATTTCTTTCTCTTTTCCACAGTGCTGAGATAAGTGCAAAAGGAAGGAGATTTTGGAGCAGACAGGAAAAGAGTCCCAAGGTTTATTTCTGGAAAATCCCTTAACTTACAGGGCACCCTCATGTTTTCCTCAGGAACCTATTAACTTTTACTTTATTTTTACTTTTCATTTTTTTGAGACAGGGTCTTGCCCTGTCACCCAGGATGGGAGTGCAGAGGTGCGATCACGCACACTGCAACCTTGACCTCTTGGACTCAGGCGATTCTCCTATCTCAGTCTCCCTAGTATCTGGGACTACAGGCGTGCGCCAAGACATCCAGCTAATTTTTGTATTTTTTGTAGGACGGTTTTGCCATGTTGCCCAGGCTGGTCTTGAATTCCTGGACTCAAGCGATCCACCTGCCTCAGCTTCCCAAAGTGCTGGGATTATAGGCATGAGCCACTGCACTCATTGGCAACTTTTACTTTAAATGCAAAATCTAACAAGTCTGATGTGAGATGGAGTCTCGCTCTGTTGCCCAGGCTGGAGTGCAGTGGTGCCATCTCGGCTCACTGCAATCTCCGCCTCGTGGATTCAAGCAATTCTCCTGCCTCAGCCTCCTGAGTAGCTGGGATTACAGGCATGTGCCACCACGCCCAGTTAATTTTTGTATTTTTAGTAGACACGGAGTTCACCATGTTGGCCAGGCTGGTCTCGAACTCCTGACCTCAGGCGATGTGCTTGCCTTGGCCTCCTAAAGTGCTGGGATTACAGGCATGAGCCACCGTGCCTGGCTGGCTTATTTCTTAATTTAGCCGATAGTATACATCTGTTTCATGCCCAACTCTGGGCTCAGTGCTAGAATTCAACCTCAAACGTGTTTACACTTAAGCTGAGAAGACAGACAAACACTTATGAGAAATCATATGATCAGTGTCAGGAGCAAAGACGTAGCAAGTGCTGTGAGAGGGGATTAAACGGAGATTTCCTCTGGTGTGGAGGTGAGTCAGGCTAGAGTTTCACAAGAAATTGATATTGGAGCAGAGACCTGAATAAGTCGGATGTAGGTAAGGAAAAAGGAGGGGATGAGCATCCCAGACAGGTGAGGGCATGGCCCATTTGAGGAACAGGAAAACAAACCAGTGTGCCCTTCACAGTCTGCCCTGCCCATTCCTTAGCCTCTTTTCTGCTAAGTGGTTTCTGAACACCATCCCCACTCCCACCTCTGTGCTTTTGCCTGGGCTGTCTCTCCTTCCTTTTGTTCCTCATCTGCCCAGTTCCTGCTTGCACCCTCTTTAAGACTCAGCTCAAAGCTCACCACCCTTTTTGGCTCTCCCCAGGCTGACTAAGGTGTACTTTCCTCTCTCAGCATTGTGTATTTCACTTTGTCTCCTCTCATTTCATTTATTCCTGTTGGCTACTTTTAAAGTATCAGAATCAGACTAGTTCTCAGCCGCCTATACTCCTTCCATCCTACTCCAAACCACCATGATATGAGGCCTAGATTATCCCAATATTCTCCTAACTGGTTTCCCTGTTTCTCTCCTAAGCCCCTTACAGTCTGTTCTCAGACAGGCAGCCAGAGGGAGCCTGTAGAAACCTAAGTCGAATCATCTTACTCCTTAGCTCCAAATCTTCCAGCAGCAACTCAGAGTCCTTAGAAGAGTCTAAAAACTGTATACAGTCTGTCCCCGTTTACCTGTCTCACCTCCTCTCCTGCTGTACCCCTTTGTTTATTGAGCTCCAGATTATTGGCCTCTTGACTGTTCCACAGACCCACTGGGGACCATACTTCCACCTCAGGCTTCTCTCTGAATGTGGAGAATTCTCCCCCAGGTAACTGGTCCTTTCTCTTCAAGTCTGCCCATATGTCACCTTCTCAGTGAGACCTTCCTTAACCACCTTACTTAAAATGGCAGTCCTCACCCCATGCCTCCTATTTCCTATCCATACCTACTTTTTTTTTCTCCATAGCATTTATCACCTTTTAACATATTATGCCGTTGTCCTTTCGTTTTGTTTATTGTGTTTCCTCCCTTTAGACTCTCAGCTGCATTTGTTTGTTTTATTTCTTGATGTTTCCACATCTAGAAAGGGGCCTAGCAGAAAGTGGGCTCTCAGTGCATATATTTTGGAAGAATGAACTTATTCTCTCAGCACACATTTACTGAACACCTACAAAGTGCCACGGGTATTCAGCCTGATAACAGTTAGTTTAGGTCTCCATCCTGCCCACTCGATAGGGAACCTCTTGGGTGCAGGATTAGTGTCTCCTTCACCATTGTTTCCTCAGCACACGGGATGGGGCTTGGCACCGAGTAGGTGTGGAATGAATACATGTTTGTTCAGTTAAAGACGCTGCGGAGAGGTTTGGTTGTTGGCACAGTCTTTAAAGCAGGTCAGCAATTTCCGGTCCACTGCTTGCTTTTGAAAATAAACTTTTATTAGAACACAACCACTTTGTTTCTGGATTGTTTGTGGCTGTTTTTATGTGACAACAGGATTTGAGTAGTTGTGACAGATTTTAGGCTTTGCGTATGGCCCACAACGCCTAAAATATTGTCTGCCATTTTAAGAAAAAGTTTGCCAACCCTGCTGTCAAGTCAGTTAGACGTGCTTTGTTGTAATTACTGACATGAGAAGATGACACTCTGTTCAGTAAAGTAATTTCACGAAATGAGGAAGTACATATCAGGACAGTCCGCTTTGCAAAATGCCTGACGTGTTTGCTGTGTTCATCCTCTGATGTGCGCATTGTTACTTTGGGGTTAGTTTAAGTAATTTGTAAATTAATGGTTTAGAGCTTTCCCTGGACTAAAATCAGTAAATCACAACAGACAGCAGGTACCAGCCGCGTGCACTGTGGAAGCAGTTCATGTTGTTTTCCTCTCTGGGCTCTATTCCTCAATAGGAACCTTGGGCAGTTTGCATGCTGTGACGTTTTCCTCTATTTTACCTTTTTACAGTGCTCTCAAATGTGTCAGAAGAAACAGTGTCTCCCACCCGAGCACGGAACATGAAGGACTTTGAAAATGTAAGTGGAAATACCAAATTACTGTCCCCAGCGAATCATGTCTGCTGCCCCTGTCCAGCCAGACCCAGGAAAGCTGTGTTTCTTGAGATCTAAGTTCGGTGATGCCAGAGGTAGGAGAGGTGCCATGTCTCATGGACATCCTCTGTGAGACTTTTACGTCCACATGCAGTCAGCCCGTTATACAAGGGCCAAATATAGGTTCTGATGGGATCAGCAGTTTTCAACTTGGGGTGGAACTTTTAGTTTTCAACTTTGGTTTTCTAGTTTGGTGTCTTTCTGGTGTCCTAAAGGTGAGGATGTGTCCATGTTGCACAGGTGAGGGGAGCTGACATTTGTCAAGGGCCTTACTGTTACTCTAAGGCATGTTATTTATGGTCCTCTGTTTGATGCTCACTGCAACCTTTGAGATATTTTGTATTATTCCCATTTTACAGATAAGGAATCTTAAGACTAGGAGAGACTTGTTTATGGTCATATAATAGATAAGTGTCAGAGTTGGAATTTGAATCCAGGTTTTTATTAATTCCAAAGCCATTATTCTTTCCACTGCATTGTGCCTCCCCTTGCATTTTGTAAACTTTTATCTTTGTTGCTCTTGAATGAAATGTGAGTAACCTGTACCCAGTACTGTGTAGTTTTTTTTCTGAGAATGGATTACTTGGTGATAGATTTGGCTTCAATGCCTAATGTCTTCCAGCATTGTGTCTTTCATTTATTAGCAGAGGGGGTTTGTTGTCAAGTAACAGGAAAATAAGGTTATTTTCCCAATTCCAATTCTCTTTAACAAGTTACCTGTTCAGTGCTCTCATTTATCATGGGAAGAATTAGACCCTTCTTCATTTGTAAGCAAATGAAATCCATACTATGCAAGACACAAGAGATATTTATCGGAGAGAAGATGGAGGACATAGAGAGAAGGACATTCCACAATTATGTTTCTCTCTCCCCAGTTGTCTTTACAGAACAGAGCGGTGCTGTCTCTGGATTTAATTTAGAATACTCATTACTGCTAATAGTTATCTGCAAACCACCAGTGACCAATTGAAGAAATGACTTGTCAGATCTCTAATGGAAACAAGTAATTTCTGAGCTTTGAGTTGTTATAATTTCAGCTGTACAACTCGATCTATGCTGTGGGGTCTGGGGCCTCAAACGAATGAGATTTGATTATTCTACATCGTGTATAATTAAAATATGCTCTACTATTAAATGGTTGTTCCTGTTTTATCGTAAGAGTAATAACAGCTACTGTTTATTGAGCTCTTGCTCTGAGCTGGGCACTTTAAGTGCTAAGCTCTTTGTATATGTTACTTTAATATTAAAGCGGCTCTGCAAGATGCTTATTTCATTTTTGAAGGGTACTGCTTTACATTTTATTTCTAAATTGGAAAATTTCACAGGATATTAGAATTTTGATTTCACGTCTTTTATCTGCTTATTGAACGGAAAGGAATCCCAGAATTGAACACAACCCTCTTTATTATATATAGCAGAAACTGAGGCCCAGGGATGTGACATGGCAAAATTGTTCTCAGAGGCAGTCTGGGCTGCCTGAGGCCCATGGCTTCTGGAGCCAGGCTGCTTATTTGTCCACATCTCCTGGGTGCCTTGTGGCCGGTCACTTAACCTCTCTGTACTTCCCTCATTTTAACAATGGGCATGATAACAGTACCTACTTCATAGGGTTGTTAGGAGGATTGAATGAGTGAATATTTGCAAAGCATGGAGTACGTTCTATGTGTTTGCCATCGCTGCTTCTTCCTTTTCTTACTGTTACTGTTATAATTACTGTTATTTTTTTTCCCTCTGCCATGTGATTCAAGTTTCCCTTGTTCAGATGTGTTTTTGGTGACCTAAATCCTGTTTTTCTTGAAGGTGAGGGAGAGCCTTCTATGCCAACATGTTTTAGGATTTATGTTTTTTTTCTTTATGACTGTAGTCCTTTGGCTGCTATTAGGTTTTTATGGCATTAATATTTTTTATTGTAGCATTTTCAAGAGCAAATTCTGCAGCCGGAATTGAAATGGCCACACTGTTCTCAGTGTCTCCCTTTCAGGTCTTTATGAGTCACTGAAATTTTTCATTTGGCCTGAGTTATGAATGCATGATCTCTGTGTAGTGGTAGTCTGAACTTTCTGTGGGATGCTTATAGGAAATGCTCTTGGCATCTAAAGCTAATTTTAGAGTCAGCATGCATATTAAGGAGGAGGCTGAGATACTTTGGATTTAAAGTGGAAACTCATGATTCGTCCTATTCTAGTCTCAGATGATTGATACCTAACCATCAAAAGTTGCATTTAGTTGGGGGCTGGCAACACATAGGTCCCCTTCTGGTTTTCCTCAGAGTTCATCCATTTAATAAACATTTTTAAATGTACGCCACTGTGCCAGGCTCTCTGCCGGGGGAATCTGCAGTAGATTAAGACCAGGTAAGTCCCCCTATCCAGAGGCTCACAGTCTGATTGGGAAGATGGATAGAAAAATAGTACAGGGACAGAGGTAAGTATAGGGTGCTGTGGGGCCACAGAGGAGGGGCTATGACTCGGGGTTCAGAGAATCCTCTCTGGAGGAGATGTTGCCTGAGTTGGGTCATCAGGGACAGGTAGGGATTGATCAAGTAGAGAGAGTTAGGGAGCATCCCAGGCATAAGGACTCACATGTGCAAATGCAGAGAGAAGCATGACAGGGTTTGATGAGTTCAGGGACCTGTAAGTTCTCTTTGGCTGGAAGGAGGCTGTGTGAGACGAGTTGAGAGGTGAGGCCATTGAAGCAGGCAGGGGCCAGCTCCTGCAGGTTCTTGAATGTTACACTGCTTTGTTTGGTTTTTGTCCTGAAGATGAAAGGGAACCAGCAATGGATTTTAATCTGGGGAGGGAAATGACCAGAATAGTGCTTTCAAAAGCTTACCAGGCTGGTGACTATGAGGAGAAGAGTTTGGAGGGGAGCAAGGCTGGTGGTAAGGTGATGAGTTAAAAGGCTGCTGTGGTGGTGTGGGCCCAAAGGGAGGAATGTGGAGCTAAGGGCATGGAATGAAGGGATATTTAGAATAGAGCTAATTTCAGAGCTGGAGGAGCTCTAGGAATCATCTCTTCCAGTCCTTTCATTTGACATGTGGGGACTCTGAAGCCCAGACAGGGGTAGGGACTTATTCAGGCTTTGAACCCAGGTCTTCTATCAAAGGAAGTCCTTTCTATTTCATTTGACTGTTCTGTGCAAGTACTCCCTCTGGCTTGTGAAAACCACATGTCTTCCTTTTGGTCTTTAAACTGGTAATCTATTGTCTAATATCCTCGTTAGCTGAGGGTATAATCACCTGTATGTCAGGCCTTATGGTAGGAAGTAGGTAAATCAGTTGCTCTTCTATGGGAGCCTGTCTTACTGGTCTTCCCTCCCTAGACCAGAGGAGGCCTCGCGGAGGCAGCATTTTGCGAAGGCCTGTACCTGCTGTGACTTGTTCTGGACACTAGTATGTATCTTGCTCTCCCTTTAAAAAGCATGTTTTTTGGGTGAGTGGGGAAGACCCAGAATCTGGTACAACATATGCTGTCCGAGTAGCTATCTTTATGAACATATGGAAGAGTTTAATCCTGGTTTTTGACAGGGAATGACATGGATAGCTTTCCATTCTCAATATTGATGGATGGCGTTATTGGCTGTGTAATATTAAATAAAGGCTTATTAAAAGGGATAGATTGAGCCATAATTTATAAAACCTTACTGTGGGACATTTCAAGTTGTTTCTAATTTCTCACTTTTATAAACAAAGCTGTGATGAATCTCCTTGTGCATGTATCTTTTTATAGTTACGTGATTTTTTTTTTTTTTTTTTTGAGACAGAGTCTTGCTCTGTTGCCCAGTCTGGAGTGGAGTGGTGTGATCTTGGCTCACTGCAACCTCCGCCTCCCAGATTCAAGTGATTCTCCTGCCCCAGCCTCCCAAGTAGCTGGGATTACAGGCATATGCTACCATGCCCGGCTAATTTTTTTGTATTTTTAATACAGACAGGGTTTCACCTTAGCCAGGATGGTCTCACCGTGTTAGCCAGGATAGTCTTGATTTCCTGACCTTGTGATCTGCCCGCCTTGGCCTCCCAAAGTGCTGGGACTACAGGCATGAGAAACTGCGCCTTGCTGAGTGGTTTTTTTTAAAAGGGTAGATTCCTAGAAATGAGATTTCTGGATGTCGGAGATATTAAGCATATATGCAATAAACAGTAGATACTATGGAATAAGATTTGTTCTGTCTAGCAGCCTCCTTTCTAAGGAATTGAAAGAACTCTTAGCCAGGTATGGCTGAAACAATTTCCTGTATCCTGTCCACACCTAGTCTCCTTATCTTTTGCTGTTCTTGTCTTATACCCACCTGTCCTGAGATGCTGGCATTCTTGCATTGAGGCCCTTATTCCTATTGTTGAACATTCTTGGCCTCAGCCGAGGCAGTTGGTCAAATTTGAGTGTTTTGTTTTTGGTTTCACTAGGATGTTTGCATCTTTAAATTTGCTGTAATGTGTTGTGAGTTACTTACTACCAGATCATAGCTCCCTCACCTTCCACTCCTGCCCCACTTGTATGGCCCTGAAGCTCTCAGAAGCACTGTGGTGTATAGATACAATGTGGATTTGAGAATGATGGGGACTGGGTTTCAGGCTTGGCCCTGCCACTTACTGACCTGTGGCCTTAAATTGGTTGTTTCTAAAACCTCGTGTGTAAAGTGGGGCTGCTACTGTCTTTCCTTCAGAGTTATTAATTAGGTAAGGTATGGAAAGCACCTAGAATGATGCCTGGTGGATGGTGGGTACTCAATAAATGCTGATGTCTGCTCTAATCCGAAGATTCTGTTGACTACAACCACTGCCCTGGGTTCTGCCCCATTAGAGTTCAGTTTCTGTACATCCTTCTGTGATGTTTCTTTGACCTTGGAATAAAATCCCTAACCATGGTCCATGAGAACCTGCCCTGTGTGATTGGCAGCTTCCTGTCTCTCTGAACTCAGCATATTCCTCTCCCCATCGTACACTGCTCTTGCCACACAGGCCGCTCTTCCTTGGCCACACCCAGCTTGTCCCTGTGCCAGGGCCTTCATGCATGTTCCACCCTCTGCCTGGACACCCTTTCTCCCTTTCCTTGAATGGCAGGCCCCTGGACCTTCTTGCCTCAGCTTGAATGTGACCTTGTTAGAGAGGCTATCCCTAACTCCCTTCTCAACTCATGATTCTCTCTTCTAGCAAGTACTCAGCACCCTGTCTCTCCCACCATGACTCTTGTGACAGTTTGTGATTATTTCTTTATTAGTGTACTTGCTTAACGTGTGTCTCTATTCAATGTCTGGTACTCAACACTGAACCTAAGAAAATCGTAGGCACCTAATATTTGTTGATTGAATGAATGTATGACCCTGTATGGAATACTAAAGCTCCGAATTTTGGTTGCTTTATCTGTAAAACTGGGAAAAAATGTTTATCTGAGGCTTGGGAAAAGTAAAGAACATGCTAGGATAGTGCCTGCTATACCAGATCTTTAGCAATCAGGGCGGCTGCTGTTTTGGTTATTGTTACTAAAGTGGCTGGAGAGGAGATATGCCTAGAGACACATTTAGAGGCAGACAGCTTATAATGAGGATGGGGGCATGCAGGGCCAGAGTCATAGGAAAACAAGCAGTAATGAGGGCAAGGTGAGGCTAAGAGTGGGAGAATGAGGGTGAGCTTAGAACACGGCAGGAGTGTAAGAATTGTGTGGATGCCACTCAGTGGAAGTGGTTGAAGACCAGGTCTGTAGCTGGCAGAGTGAATGTTGTAGCCACTTTCCATGGAGCTCTGTGCACAACATATAGCCCGACGGTGCTAGGGTTTTTTGCAGAGATGCGTACTTGGAATCAAGTAGGGCTCACGGCTGGTGGGGTAAAAGTGTTAAGTACAGGGGTTCGTTTGTGTAGTGGGACGGCCTGCTGGATTGAATGCTCTGAGTTCCTGTACCTCTCTCTGCATGTCCTGGCCATGCCCTCCAAAAATGGCCAGATGGAGGGCTGAGTAGTGTAAATTTTTACAATCTTTTTGAAGGCCATTTGGAAAGAGATTTTGATAGTCATAAATATAAAATTACTCTTGAGCCCAATAATCCATTTTGGGGAAATTGATCCTAGGGAAACAACCCAGTAGAAGGAATAAAGCTCTGCTGATGAAGGTGTTTGTGACCACATTGTGTATCATTGTGAAAAACTGTAAGGAAGGGAAATTATATATTACATTTGTTATCTCTTTGCTTTTGACAAACGTGTATTAAGGATATTTCACAGATGAGGAAGCTGAGGTTGGAGAGATTAAACAACTTGCCCATGAGCTTATTGTGATTGAGAAGCAAAAAGAAGGCAAAATTCAAGCCTTGGCTTTCTGATTGTAAAGCTGGTCACTTTCCATTAGAGCACACTGAGTCCATCAGTGTACAGCAGAGAAATGGTTAAACAGTTGACTGAATCACTTCAGTGGAATGTAGTGCAGTTATTTCAACTGATAGTTTTGTGTAATTCTGCCACAATATGAAAAATGCTTAAGAAATATTAAAGGAAAGCGATGGAATATGCAAATTCACTTATGTTATAATTCTGCAAAAATGTATATTCATGAGCAAAGGTGGAAAAGAATATGAAAATAGTTGGTTTCATAAGGTAGTTAAATTCCAACTGGTGTTTGAGATTCAGTTTTAAATTTCTGTTATTGAGGCTGGGTGTGGTGGCTCACACCTGTAATCCCAGCACTTTGGGAGACCAAGGCAGGGGGATTGCTTGAGCCCAGGAGTTGTGACCCAGCTTGGGTCACAAAGTGAGACCCCATTTCTACAAAAAAATTAAAAAGTTAGCTGGGCATGGTCATGTGTGCTTGTGGTCCCAGCTGCTCAGGAGGCTAAGGTGGGAGGATTGCTTGAGCCTGGGAGGTTGAGGCTGCAGTGAGCCCTGAATGTGCCACTGCACTCTAGCCTGAGCAACAGAGAGAGACCCTGTTTAAAAAAAAAAATTCTGTTATTGCTCCAGTATTATTTATAATAGAGACTTACCTAGTAAGAGTTTTCTTGATGATTTGAAGACACCAAGGAGAATATCAGCATCAGAAATTGATTCCAAAGTATCTTCCCCTCTTTACTACCTCACTTAGCTGCTGTAGGCAGTATTATCTTATATGCAGTATTGTTTACTAGAGATCAACTTTAGGTAGCCAAGTTCATGGTTTTTGTTATGGCTAGGTGAGGTCTAACAGTTTTTGTACTTTCAAAAAGGTTAAAAAATTCATTGTGACCCAAAGATCTGCTTATTGACGGCCTGAGAAGTGAATTTCTTTTTCTTTTTCTTTTCTTTTTTTTTTTTTGAGATGAAGTCTTGCTCCGTTGCCCAGGCTGGAGTGCAGTGGCACGATCTTAGCTCACTACGAGCTCCGCCTCCCCGGTTCACGCCATTCTCCTGCCTCAGCCTCCCCAGTAGCTGGGACTGCAGGCGCCCGCCACCAAGCCCAGCTAATTTTTGTTGTATTTTTTAGCAGAGACAGGGTTTTACCATGTTAGCCAGGATGGTCTTGATCTCCTGACCTCGTGATCCGCCCGCCTCGGCCTCCCAAAGTGCTGGAATTACAGGCATGAGCCACCGCGCCCGGCCTCTTTTTCTTTTTAAAAAAGGCTTTACTCTGTGTGTGTATATACATACAATTATTTAAGATAGACAATATCGGCTGGGTGCGGTGGCTCACATCTGTAATCCCAGCACTTTGGGAGGTCGAGGCGGGCATATCACCTGGGGTCAGGAGTTTGAAAAAAATACTAAAATTAAAAAAATTGACTGGGCGTGGTGGCACATGCCTGTAATCCCAGCTACTTGGGAGGCTGAGGCAGGAGAATCACTTGAACCTGGCAGGCGGAGGTTGCAGTGAGCTGAGATCGCGCCACTGCACTCCAACCTAGGCGACAGAGTGAGTGAGACTCTGTCTAAATATAAAAGACAATACCACCGTCTATGTATGCAGACTATAATACTTCCCTAGGTGTAAACATTTAAAAATTGATGACTTCATGGAGGAAAGATGCCATACTGTCTTGAGACTGTGAGTGGGATGGCAAGTGGTGTGTAATCACAGGGTCAGCAACAGCCAGGATCGGCACAGACCATTCCCGGTCAATAGTGAGTGGAGAACACAGGCCTTGAGACAGCAAGATGAGTGGGTTGGAGAAGATCTCTTCCCTTTGGCGCCTTGGTGTTGCCTTCACTCTGCGCGATTTTTAATGCTATCTTGTGTTTCCTGCTTGCTGAGTGCAAGGCTCTGCCAGGTGCTTTAGTTCATTTGGTTGTCACAACACCCCTGTGAGGGAATTGACTTTATCTTCATTTTATAGATGAGCCAACACTGGACAAAGATGTTAAATAATTTTCCCAAGGTCACACAATGTAAAAGTAGCAGCTCTTGTAGTTTAGTCTGTTTCTGCTGATCACAGAGGTCTTGCTCTTAGCCCTTGCTGTCCTGGGTGGAAAGATGATTTGGTAGAGTGAGCCTCAGCTTTGGAGGCCCACGTTCTTGCGAGCCTTTGAAATGGACAGCCAGAATTAGGCGCACTTTGCCTAGATTTCAGTTGAGGTAGGGCTGGTTGGAGTTGCCCTGATTCCTTTTTATGTTTTTGGTTTTTCTTCCCTTTTGGATGGAACTTCAGACTAGTCAAGGCTTTTGACAGAGAGTGGGAGTAGGAGGAAGTCAGGATGATTGACTACTAGCTCCTGCAAAATTTTTCCTGCTGCTAAGCTGGGGCCCTTCTCCAGTTTCAGAAAGCACCACCCCGTAATCATGTTGGGATGTTTCCCATTTCAGATGGCTGCACTTCCACAGTAACACGTGGTTTCCAAGGGCTGGAACGTGGCAGATACAGCCTTGCATTAGCTTACTTTTGAGCATTAGGTTTCTAAGTCATATTTGGTGGATTTTATATTTTGGGTGTTTATTCCTACTGTATTGTAAGCTGTTATCAGTTTTTCCACGTCAAGTTTTTTTTTTTTTTTTTTCTTGTTTCTCTTACAGGGAAAAGTACACGTGAGAAAAACAATGTTTTAAATTCTCATGTTGTAGTAGGCACTATACTAAACATTCTAATTAATTTCTTTCAATTCTTAGACTAGTTCTTTGAGATAGTTAAAATAATCCCTTTTTTAGAGATAGAGGAACTGAGGCACATAGGAAAAGTGAACTTCAGTAAGGCCATACAGCTAGTAAAGTGGTCTGGATTGTATTTATTCATTAATTTGTTCACTCATTTAACAAATTGTTGAATATCTGCTGTGTTCTAGATACTTGTTAAAACCTTGGAGGAAACAGCCATGAAAGATTAAGTGGATTATATTCATGTAATAAACATGATAATAATAAACACGCAAATAGATGAGACAAATACAGATTGTGAAAAATTCTAGCAAGAAAGAGCTGTGCGTTAGAGAGTGAGCTGGTTGGGGTGGTAGAGATGGGGCCCACTTTAGATGGCGTAGTTGGGGAGGGCCTCTCCAAGGCAGTGACATTGGAGCTGAGGTGGAAGGGATGAGACCGAGCCATCCTGGCAGACGCTGCAGAAAGAGCTTTGTAGGCAGACAAGGGCTTGACTTATTTCAGGACTGGAAAGGAGGCCAGTGAGGCTGGAATATTGTGAACAGGGGAGAAGATGATACCTGATGAGGTTGGAGAGGTGGTCAGGGACCAGATGATACAGCTCTTTGTAGCTGTGGCAGGGAGTTTTATTCTAAGAATGATGGAAACAAGAGCTAATGGAGGGTTTACCCAGGGAGTGGTGTATACCAGATCTGTCTGAAGCCTGAGGGGGCTCTTATTACATCACACTGCCTTAAAGGAATTCTTTTTTTTTTTTTTTTTGAGATGGAGTCTCACTCTGTCGCCAGGCTGGAGTGCAGTGGCGTGATCTTAGTTCACTGCAAGCTCTGCCTCCTGGGTTCAAGCCATTCTCCTGCCTCAGCCTCTGGAGTAGCTGAGACTACAGGTGAACACTACTACGCCTAGCTAATTTTTGTATTTTTAGTAGAGACAGGGTTTTACCATGTTGGCCAGGATGGTCTCGATCTCTTGACCTCATGATCTGCCCGCCTCAGCCTCCCAAAGTGCTGGGATTACAGGCGTAAGCCACCGTGCCCAGCCAAGAACTTCTTTTTTTAAAAAATTTTTAGGCCGGACACAGTGACTCACGCCTGTAATCCCAGAACTTTGGGAGGCCGAGATGGGCGAATCACCTGAAGTCAGGAGTTCGAGACCAGCCTGGCCAACATGGTGAAAACTTGTCTCTATTAAAACTACAAAAATTAGCCAGGTGTGGTGGCAGACACCTGTGATCCCAGCTACTCGGGAGGCTGAAGCAGGGAGAATTGCTTGAACCCGGAAGGCGGAGTTTGCAGTGGGCTGGGATTGTACCACTACACTCCAGCTTGGGTGACAGAGCGAGACTCCGTCTCAAAAAAAAAACAACAAATATATATATATTTTTTGACAGATGGTCTCACTCTGTCACCCAGGCTGGAGTGCAGTAGCATGATCATGGCTTACTACAGCTTCAACCTCCTGGGCTCAAGTGATCCTTCTGGCTCTGCCTACCAAAGTGTTGGGATTACAGATGTCAGCCACACTGCCTGGCCAAGAAATTCTTAAATGTGTCTGTCCATCTATTCTGCCAACCATTGGCTATTTAGTAACCATCTCTTGGGTTACAGTCGAGTGTACAAGGTGGTTATGGGGTGGGGGTGGGTAGAAAGCCAAGCATCCAGCTAGGACAATTCAGTATGGTCATTGCTCTGATAAAATAGAGAGTGTATGGAAACATGTAGAAGGATCCCCGGGCCAGCCTGGTAGTGGTATTCAAAGAAAACTGTGAGAGAAATGGTACTAAGCAGAGAACTGAACTGGCCATGGTGGAAAAGATGGTGCTTGTATTTCATTTTATTCATTTGGGACTGTCTGACGTTTGCTGTGACCTTCTAAAGGCGTATTTTCCTTTGCCATATACAAAAATTTCTTTAACTATAAATAGGATAAATATTCTTTCAAGTGTTGCTGAGAATTTTAGCATTGTGTACAATGGGGGCATTCTAAGCAACCTCCATAAATATTTTATTGGTAGCTGAGTAACAGAATAAGGTTTCTCTTTATAGGAAGCATCTGGCGGGGTAGTCGTTTTTGTTTGAATGAATGTTTTATGTGCTGTTTCCTTAAAAGGAGGTGCTAATGAACCTATCAGTTGTTTCTTGTGCTTTTCTTGTTAACCACAAAAGTGAAACCTTAAGTGTTAACAAGAGGGCCAAGGGTAGATAGTTTGAAAATGTACTTAATGTGAAATATGCTTATCGTTTTCTTTTATTCACTGATAAAATTGTATTTATGGGCTGGATGTGGTGTGTCACGCCTGTAATCCCAGCACTGTGGGAGGCTGAGGCAGGTGGATCTCCTGAGGTCAGGAGTTCAAGACCAGCCTGGCCAGCATGGTGAAACCCCGTCTCTACTAAGAATAAAAAAATTAACTGGGCATGGTGACACACATCTGTAATCCCAGCTACTCGGGAGGCTGAGGCAGGAGAATCGCTTGAACCTGGGAGGTGGAGGTTGCGGTTGCCAAGATCGCAACACTGCACTCCAGCCTGGGTGACAGAGCAAGACTCCGTCTCAAAAAAAAAAAAAAAATTTACTAAAAAGAA
Source organism: Macaca nemestrina (assembly GCF_043159975.1). NCBI lineage: Eukaryota > Metazoa > Chordata > Mammalia > Primates > Cercopithecidae > Macaca > Macaca nemestrina. The sequence goes on along the minus strand of NC_092138.1, from coordinate 91,382,242 downwards.
TATGATATGCTATTAAAAATTGTTTTTTAAAAAGCTGGAAAAAATATGTGGTAAGTGTGAAGATGTACTAGCATCTAAGTGTAGCTTTTCACATTTTGCCCTAATTCATTTTAGTTATTTTAAAAATCAGCTTGAGATATAATTTACATAAAATAAAATGTACCAATTTTAGGTGTTGGATGAACTTTGACAGATGTATATTCCCTTGTAATCACTATTGTAATCTGTATGTATGTATGGTTATAGTTTTTTATATGTGTGTACAGTTCTTGGCATATGTAATGATCACTACAATCAGAATATAGAACAGTTCCATAATCCCAACAACTTCCCTTTTTTTTTTTTTGGCTTCTTTGTGGTCAGATCCTCTCTTCACCCCAAGCCTCTGGCAACTAATGCCTGTTCTCTGTCCTTGTAATTTTGCTTTTCCCAGAATGTCATATAAATGGAATCGTACAGAATGTAACCTTTTCATACTGGCTTCTTTGCCTCAGCATAATGTCTTTGAATTTTATTCACGTTGTGTGTTTCATAGTTGCTGAGCACTCTTCTGTCGAATGGATGTCTACTGTTTATCCATTCACCCTCTGAAGGACGTAAGAGTTTTTCCCAGGTTTTGGTGATTATTAATAAAGCTGCAATAAACATTTATGTACAGGTTTTTTGTGTGAAGATAGGTTTTCATTTCTCTAAGATAAATACCTAGGAGTGGAATTGTTGAGTCACATGTTAAGTATAGTTTTTTTGTAAGAAATTGCCAAAGTATATCTGGAGTGTCCGTGCCATTTTGCATTCCCATCAACAGAGTATGAGAACTCCATTTATTCTACATCAGTACTTGGTATTAACAATGTAAACAATTTATTTTACTAGGCACAGTGGGTCACATCTGTAATCCCAGCACTTTGGGAGGCCCAGGCGAGTGGATCATTTGAGGTCAGGAGTTCGAGACCAGCCTGGCCAACATGGTGAAACCTCGTCTCTATTTAAAAAAATACAAAAACTTAGTCAAGCGTGGTGGTGTGTGCCTGTAATCCTAGCTACTCAGGAGGCTGAGAAAAGAGAATCACTTGAACCGGGAAGACAGAAGTTGTAGTGAGCCAGGATCGCGCCAAGCCTGGGCAACAGAGCAAGACTCTGTCTCCCACCCGCGCCCCCCGCCAAAAAAAAATTAGCCATTCTAGTAGGTGTGTACGGTATCTCATTTTTTGTAGGGACAGGGTCTTGATTCTTTTTTTATACCTGTTTCTCCACTCAGACTTTCTATCTTTCCATTCATTTCAAGATTGTTGTCTTATGTCTTAGTACATGATTTTGCATGTTGCAAACATTTTAGTCACTTGACTTTAAAAGTTTCACATTTTGAGGCTGGGCGTGGTGACTCACACCTGTAATCCCAGCACTCTGGGAGGCCGAGGTGGGTGAATCACCTGAGGTCAGGATTTGAGACCAGCCTGGCCAACATGGTGAAACCCCGTCTCTACTAAAAGTACAAAAATTAGCCGGGCATGGTGGCACATGCCTGTAATCCCAGCTACTTGGGAGGCTGAGGCAGGAGAATGGCTTGAATCCGGGAGGTAGAGGTTGCAGTGAGCCAAGATTACGCCATTGCACTCCAGCCTGGGTGACAGTGTGAGACTCCGTCTCAAAAAAAACCACAACAGTTTCACATTTTGAAATCGTCAAATTCATTTATTTTCTTCTCACAAAAACCTATGAGATTGATTTTATTATCCCTGTTTTAAAGTTGAGGAAACTGAGGCTCAAAGAAGTAGCATGTCTAGTTTGCATCATAAAAGAGAGTTAAGATAGGACTTAGTATTGTCTCCAAAGCCGCTAATCTTTCTGCCTTACCATTGAGAACTGAGCTTAAACAGTGACTTTGAGAATGGAAAGAGAACAACAGATGCACGAACTATAGCATGGACAGGCACACTGCATTTAGTAAATATCATCAGCACTCGCTTCACAATTCAGAGTCTCAATAAAAGATTGCATTTATCTATTACTACTTTATTTTTATTATTTATAGGAAATTTATATGGTACAAATATACAGTGTACTTCTAGATGCATACTATCATATCAAGTAAATAATTACGTGTTCATATCCCCTGCCCTTTTAAAAAATAGTAACCTATCTATATAATGTTCCATAGTATAGTGTTTTTATTTAACAATGTATCTCGGACATAATTTCCTATGAGTGCACAATGTGGTCTCTCATTCTTGTTTATGGTTCTATCATATTCTATTGAGTTGACATACTATAATTTACTTAACCATGGACAAATTGACTTTTAATAATTCACATTAACCATAGACTAGTAGACTATTTGACTTTAAAAACTTAAAAAAATGAGGCCAAGTGTGATGGCTTGCACCTATAATCCCAGCAAGTTGGGAGGCTTAGGTGAGAGGATTCCTTGAGCCCAGGAGTTTGAGGCTGCAGTGAGCTGTGATTATACCACTTCATTCCAACCTGGATGATAGAGTAAGACCTCATCTTTAAAAAATAATAATAATAAAAAAAAACTTTAAAAGAAGTGTAACATGCATGCAGGCCTACCCACAAATCATATGTGAACAGTTTAATGAATTATCAAAAAAGGAGCATAACCTATAACCATCACCAAAGCCAAGATATGGGACATTATCAGTGCCCCAGAAGTTTGCTTTGTGGCTCATTCCACGCACTAAGCACTTTTCCTCCCCAAAGGTAACCATCATCCTGGACTAATTTAAAGTCCCTTCCTAGCTTGTGTTTCTGTCCCTCTCTTTGTAACAGGGAAAAGAGAGGACTTTTTTTCCCCACAAAGGCAGAGACTTAAAAATATGTGAAACAGAGAGGGAGAACCTGGGGATGTTGGTAGGATTTTGGAGAACATTTAACTATTTAAACATGGTGCTAGAAACATACGAGGAATTGCTTTACTGTGTGGGCTAATATCTGTTCTTGAAGTTAAGTTAGACTGCACAGAAAAGTTTACTGGATGAACCAAACCAAAAAAGTCAGGAATTTTCTCTATAGGCAGTGAGGTTGAATTGACAGATCATAGTTACTGGAGTCAGACAGCAGGATAGGAATCCCAGCCCTTCCCCTACTAGCGTGATCTTTGATCATGTATATAGTGGAGAAAGTACTTTTGCAATGTTACTATAAGAATTGAGATATTGTATGTAAATTATCTGGCTAGGTGCTTGTTTACATAGTAGGTTCTCAGTAAATATGCTTTTTCTTACTATATTCTTTTTTCCCCCAACTTTTTATTGTGACAGATTTCAAGTGTATGAAAAGTTGCAAAATAGCACAGTGAACAACCATGTATATTCATCTAGATTCGTCATTAATGTTTTCTATATTTGCTTTATCTTTTTTTTTCCTGTCTCTGCTCATTTGAGTTAATTGCAGACGTCATGACACAGCACTCTTAAGTACATTAGCATGTGTCTCTTTCTTAGGACATTTTCCTGTAAAATCATAATATTATTACCTAATAAAAAGTTGTTATTCAAGTTTCCCCAGGTATCATCATATGGTTGTTTTTGTAAAGAATTCAAGATTTTATTGTACTTAGTAGTTGTGCCTCTTCAATCTCCGTTTATTTAGAAGAGTTTACCAAACATTTTTGCCTTAGGATTGTCATTAAGATTTTTGAAGAGTTCAGTTCTGTTGTTTTGCAGAATGTTTTTCAACTTAGATTTATCTGGTAGAGTCCTCTTGATTAGGTACAGGTTAAAGGTTATAGACAGAAGCACTTGAGATGGAATTGTTTGCTCTCAGTGATTTATTTCAGGAGGAAAATGATGTTAGTTTATCCCTTCAATGGTGATAAGAGATGAATTTTTTTGGTTAAGATGGTGTTCGCAAGTTTTCTAAATTGTAAGGGTACCTTTTCCTTTTGTAATTAATAAGCCATTTGTGGGGTAATAAGTCTGAGACTGTCTGAATATTATGTTCTGTAGTGATCTTTCATCTAATGCTTTTAGTGTTGCTGATTCTTACCTGAATCAATCATTACTATGGAGGTTGTACAATAGTGATTTTCTGTTCCTCGTATTCTACATTTATTAACTGGATTTCTTTTGAGATTCTCCTCTTCTTTTCCTTTTCTTCTTCTTATCAGTGTGGAGTTTTGAATTCTTTCTTTATTCAGTCATTATTCATTTTCATTCATTATTCATTCCTGTCATTATTCATTTTAATGCTCAAATTGTACTGACTTTGGCTGGTGGGAACTGCTTAATTCTTCTGTGTTAGTAGAACGGTAGCAAAAACAGGCTTTCTCTAGTATTTAACATTTGAATCAATTTTGTAGCCTCGTAATCTATAGGACTAATGTATGTACTATCTGTCTCTTGTTTGCTTTTGATGACCCTTCTGCGATATTTTTCAGCAAATCACTGAATTGAAGAAAGAAAACTTTAACCTAAAGCTGCGCATCTATTTCCTTGAGGAAAGAATGCAACAGGAATTTCATGGCCCCGCCGAACATATCTACAAAACTGTGAGTGGCCCACTTCTCATTGCTGTCCTTTGTGTCTTTTCTCATTATCATTTCAAGCAGAAATTTGATTAATATTTGATCTCAGAGTTAGCAGGAAGAGAGATGCTTTCATTTAATCTCAATTGATTATGGGGAGCATAAAGATATCAGGATGACTTTAATATTAAGCAAATGGGTACATGATTAATTTTAAGGAAGTCTTTCACTCTCTTTTAAAAATCAGAATTCGGATTCACTCATTTTTACCTCAATTAAGTTTTTATAATTATGTGTTCTTTAGAAACAGGCAGTGGAATGGTAGAATGGTTTTGGAGTTGAATTCTGTTACCAGCTGACTTGTGTAACTTAGGCAAGTCATTTTAGCTCTTGGGGCTTGCTTCCAGAATTAAGTGATAATCCCTTTGTCATAGGGTTATTTGTGTGAATTAAAATGAGAAGACAGATGAAAAGCTCCAGCACACAGTCAGTTGACAATTATCGTCTTCTTGAGGCTTTGTTTGGCAGCCCAAAGTTAGGATTGTCAGTATTTCTGTGATAGGACTCTTCTGTATTCCTGTGTGCTTGCCTGTAACTGTCAGAAGAAAAGGCTATCCTCATTTGAAGTCTTGACCTGGAGGTCTTTGTCTGAAAACAAACCTTGGTTCTGAAAACTGAAAAAAGAACTTGGCTTTCTTGAAAAGGCTTGAGTACAAACAGTATTTCAGTGCCTGTTTCTTGGCTTTTTCTAGTAGATTAGCCCTTGGCCTGGGAATTATTCTGACTTTTCTCCTCTGAAGTTTGTACCAGTGGAAACTTTTGAAGGAGGAAAAAGAACTCTCCTTGAGTTTCAGCAGATGAACTTAAATTGACTTGTCTTGAAGAGGGATTGTGCTGTACTTCTGAGCCTTTTCAAGAATTGAAAAGCTTCTTTGTCCCCTATGAGAGTTTTTTTCTTCACTCTGGGGGTGGAAAGACAATGAGGATGTCCCCTTTTCTGGAAGGGAGTGGTGATGCAATCACAATTTTAGAGGAAAACCAATAGCCTAAAGCAGTTTATGTGTGAGTATGGTGGCCATGCCTCTCAGAACCTCTTGGGTGATAGGAATACAAAACGTGCTAGTTGCCAACTCTGTCAGGCACTGTCTTCGGCATCTGTACATTTGCATCTTACTGTAATTCTCATGACAGTCCTATGCCATGGAGTTTATCTTCATCTTATAGGGGAAGAAACTGAGACTTACAGAAGATGAATAACCCACCTGATGTCATATAGCTACTATGTGAGGTGGATTTTGAGCCTAGGTCTCCCAACCTCATTGTACCATACCACTTCAGCTGTCTGACTAGATGATTTCATGACCCCTTTCTTCAGTGTAAGTTTTTGGATAGGTGCACATGGTTTAGAATTCAAAAAGCCTAAGAGGTACACACTGAAAAGACTCTTCCATCCTTGTGTCCTGGTCCTCTAGATCTAATAAATATTGATTGCTTATGCAGAGGAATTTTATATATATATATATTACAAGCAAGCATGTGTTTGCGTGTGTATGTGTATAAACCCTCTTTTTACATAAATGCAAGCATGTTCTGTTCTGCACCTTATATTTTTCACTTAATGATTTCTTTCCTTCCTTCCTTCCTTCCTTCCTTCCTTCCTTCCTTCCTTCCTTCCTTCCTTCCTTCCTTCCTTCCTTTCTTTTTTCTTTTCTTTCCTTCCTTTCCCTTCTTTTCTTTCTTCACTTCCCTTTCCTTCCTTCCTTTTTTCTTTCCTTTCCTTCCTTCCTTCCTTCCTTTCTTTTTTCTTTTCTTTCCTTCCTTTCCCTTCTTTCTTCACTTCCCTTTCCTTCCTTCCTTTTTTCTTTCTTTCTTTCCTTCCTTCCTTTCTTCCTTCCTTCCTTCTTTCCTTTTCTTTTCTCTTTTCTGTTTTCTTTTCTTTTCTTCCAATGGAGTCTCCGTCTGTTGCCCAGGCTGGAGTGCAGTGGCACAATCTTGGCTTACTGCAACCTCTGCCTCCCAGGTTCAAGTAATTCCTGTCTTCGGCCTCCTGATTAGCTGGGATTGCATGTGAATGCCAGCACGCCTGGCTAATTTTTGTATTTTTGGTAGAGATGGGGTTTCGCCACGTTCTCCAGGCTGGTCTTGAACTCCTGGCCTCAAGTGATCCACCTGCCTTGGCCTTTCAAAGTGCTTGGATTATAGGCCTGAGGCACTGCACCTCGCTTTACTTAATGATATCTTGGATATCTTTCTTTAAGAGTAGTTTAAGAATGAATTTCTTTATTCTTTTTGTTTTTGAGACAGTATCTCACTCTGTCACCAGGCTGGAGTGTAGTGGCATGATCATAGCTCACTGCAACCTTGAACTCTTGGGCTCAAGGGATCCTCCCATCTCAGTCTCCTTAGTAGTTGGGACTACAGGCATGCACCACCACACCTGGCATTTTAAAATTTTTGCTTTTTATAGAGATGGGGTCTTGCTATGTTGCCCAAGGCTGGTCTTGAACTTCTAGCTTCAAGCCGTCCTCCTGTCTTGGCTTCCTAAAGTGTTGGGACTTACAGGTGTGAGCCACCGCACTAAGCTGCCTTTTTTTTATAGTTTCATAATATTCCATTTTATGCTTTGAAGGTACCCTGACTTTTGGTTTGGAAATTACAATTATGTATATGAGTTTATAACTTGAGATATTGGACTTGAGAAAAATAGCCGAATGGACAAGTTAGTATTAATTCTTTTAAATATATTAAATTGGAGTGCCTGTTGGTTCATCACAAAGTGAAGCACTTAGAGTATATTATATCATTTCATAAATAGAAGCTCTCTACCCTTCTGAGAGCTGGAAAAAGAATCCTCTGTTTGAAGGATGTTTCTGCATTTTTCACAAAATTACAGTTGAAGACATTATACACTGTTACCCAGGGTCCTTTATGCAAAGATCACTTTCTTCAAGAAAAAGTTCTGCCTCATCGATGACTTCTTTAGTTCTTGTTGTTTGACAGTGAAGAAGATAACCTATTTTAAGCCCTGTCTCCAAGGCTTTGCTCATTTAATCCTTAAAGCCCTCATGTCATGGGAGCTTTTTTGTTTTGTTTTTGACACTTGAGGGATTGGAAAGGAGAAGCATTGCTTTGTCACCCTGTGGACTTATGTGTCTAAGGACAGTTATAATATTGTGCTTCTAGTTTTGTATTCCACGTTAGCATGTCTTGTTCACTTCAATGTCTTCTGTGGTCGGTCCTTCACAGGTGCTTGGTAAGTTTCTGCGAAGTGAAGGAATGAATAAGTGAGTAGCCACTGACTCTGTGGTCTCCTCTTGTAGAGAGTAGAGACAGAATTTAAACCCATGTCCTTTTGGTCACACACCCATGACCTTTCTGTCATGGCTGTACTTCTCAACCTGAAGTACTTGTTTCTCCAGGGCTGCTTGCCAGAAAGGAGGGAGGCATATCCTGTGAGATGGTAAATCTTACTGGAAATGATTTTTTTTTTTTTCGAGACAGAGTCTCGCTCTGTCACCTAGGCTGGAGTGCAGTGGTACTATCTTGGCTCACTGCAACCTCTGCCTCTCAGGTTCAGGCGATTCTTCTGCCTCAGCCTCCCAAATACCTGGGACTACAGGCAAGCGCCACCACTCCTGGCTAATTTTTGTATTTTTAGTTGAGACGGTTTCGCTATGTTGGCCAGGCTGGTCTTGAACTCCTGACCTCCAGTGATCCGCCCGCCTCCCATACTGCTAGGATTATAGGTGCGAACCGCTGTGCCTGGCCTGGAAATATTTTTGTTTAAATAATACACATGTGGCCGGATGCGGTAGCTCACACCTGTAATCCCAGCACTTTGAGAGGCCAAGGAGGGCAGATCACTTGAGGTCAGGAGTTCAAGACCAGCCTGGCCAACATGGTGAAACCCCATCTCAACTAAAAATACAAAAAATTAGCCGGGTGTGGTGGCAGGTGCCTACTATAATCCTAGCTACTCAGAGGCTGAGGCAGGAGGATCACTTGAACCTGGGAGGTGGAGGTTGCAGTGAGCTGAGATCGCACCACTGCACTCCAGCCTGGATGACAAGAGCAAGACTTCATCTCAAAAAAACGAAAAATGAAAAACACGTGTATTATGGAGTACAACCTAAAATTGGCACGGATTATTAAAATAAAAGAGGAGCTGTAAACCCAGTGCTTTGGGAGGCTGAAGCAGGAGTATCATTTGAAGCCAGAAGTTCAAGACCAGCCGGGGCAATGTGGCAAGACCCCATCTGTAAAAACAAAACAAAACAAAACAAAACAAAAAAATGGGCAAGGGAGTGCACGCCTATAGTCCCAGCTACTCAGGAGGTTGAGGTGGGAGGATCCCTCGAGCCCAGGAGTTTGAGGCCTGCAGTGAGCTATGATAGCACCACTGTACTTCAGGCTGGGCAACAGCAGAGCAAGACTCTGCCTCTAAATAAATAAACAAAAAACCAAAGGGAGATTTCCAAGAAATTGTAGATTTACAGCAGTCTTCCACAAACTATGCACCCAAACCCCCATCTACTACATGAGTTCATCTAATATTCTGTCTGGGATACATTTGTGCATAAGTTTTAGAAGCCTGCCACTGTTCCACTGTCTCATATTGAATTCCATTTGCCCTGGATTCTGTCTTGGATTCTCACGTGAGTTGTAAGCCCAAGGCTGTGTGTGACTCCCTTTGTTCCACTCAGTTAAGAGGAAGACATTTGGTTGGAGAACATTGTGGTTCTCCTTATAGATAGCTTGCCCCATGTGGTTGTAGCTTTTTTTGTAAGTGAGAACCCTGAAATCTTATATTGAAATGACACACGCCATGATGTGTCCTCCTGTTTTCCATCCACATGTTTTATTTTATTTTTTTAAGCTGTAACACGTTCCCACTGCTACAGCCACCACATGTGTGATTGTAAACAACCACCAGTAATTGCTTTGGAATGGGAAAAACACACCGCAGAATTGCTTGTAAATTTGCTTGGCGGAGGGCATACAATTTTTAAATCAGCCTTCCTTGTATGACATTTATGCCTTGATATTTGAATGCTCTGGCTGTTAGAAGCTTGGAGCATTTACATAATTGCTCCAAGTCTCGCGAAATCCAGGTCTTTCTTTTGAGACCACCAGTGTTTAATAATTCCCTTTTCTCTGTGCCCTGAGGCTAATGAGGGTTTTTGAATCTAACATCTGCCTATTACAAGCATCCTGTAGTCAGTCTGTGCTGGAAGCAGTTTCCCCATTGTTGACATTCATAGGTCCTGTATTTTACGTTGTTTCTTTTCTTTCTTAATCTTGTCTTGTAGAACATTGAGCTCAAGGTGGAAGTAGAAAGTCTGAAGCGGGAACTCCAGGAGAGAGAGCGGCTGCTCATCAAAGCCTCGTGAGTACCGTCATCTGTCGAAAGCCTGCAAGTCGCCCACACTGGGTTGGTCAGTGAAATAGAGCCATCCACTTTTCTAAGACAATTGATTTCCATCTGGAGTCTGGGGACTCCAAAGAGGTTTTTGTTTTTACTTAATTATTTACTTTTCAGCCAGCTTTTAAGATATACCATGATTATAGAAAAATGAACAGATCTTAAGTGTACAGCGTGAATGTTCACAAGCAAACACACCCGTGGAACTACCATCCAGATCAGGAAAGAGAACGTACCAGCCCCCGCAAAAGCCCTCTTTGTGGTCTCAGAACTCACCTTTCTCCCCTAAAGATAACTACCGTTCTGACCACTGTTAGTTCTGCCTGTTTTTAAACTGTATATACAAGGAATTATATAGTAGGTTTTCTTTTGTGTCTGGCTTGTTTCCTCAACAATGTATTTGTGAGATTGATCTGTGTTGTTAATTATATCAGTAGTTCATTCTTATTGTTGTAAAAGCCTGGGGTGATTTGAAGGGGTCCTGGTGGGTGAGGCAGGGAGATAGAGGATGGGACTTCAGCCAGAGTAACTGTCTTTTTCTTTTTTTTCCTTTAAGATCTGTTAAATGTACTAGGGACCCTCATAATATTTTGCTTGAAAGAGGTTCTACTCCTTAAAAAACATTTGAAAACTAGTATTTTCATTTATTCAAATATTGAACAACAAGCACAGTTCAGCAAATACAGTCTGTGAATCAGTTGATTATTCACTCATTCATAAACATTTATTACATAATAACTTGTGAAATACACAAGTATTTCGAATCTAACATCTGCCCAAAGATCTGAAAAGAGAGCCCTCCACCCCTCTACTCGAAGAGCCCATCAGAGACTGGTGAGCTGTTCATCACACCTGTGAAAAATAACATGCCAGGAAGGTACAGTGGTAGAGGGTGTTGTGGATAAGGTGGCGACACCAAAGTGTGCTAAGTTTTGTTCTGTGACAGTGGAATAAGACTTCCCGGGGCTGCCTCACTGAGGATCCCAGCCAGAAGCTTATGTGGAAATGCTTCATTTGTTCTGACAGTAGAGTTCCTGCTGGGTGTGGTAGGCCAGGACCATGGAGTTCTTGGTTTAGGGCACGGCTGCACTGCTCTGGGCCAGGCCAGTATAATTCCCTTCATTGCCACCGGGTCCAGCAGCTGGAAGCTGGCCTGCTGTTGGCTTTCAGCAGACTACAGGATGCCAGGCGTAGGCTGCTTCTCCGGGTTATGCTGAACTTGCACACTTGGTACTTTCTGAATGAATAAGTGAATGAAGTAATAAATATCACCAGATTAACAAGTTGTTGTTAATGTTGTTGTTGTTTTTTGAAGTACATTATTTTCTGGGCAGGGAGGCAAATCTACTTTATCAAACCTGAAGATCAGTAATGGAATTTGGTCTGTCTCATACTCAGTGCCCTGCCTGCTGCAGGTCTTGGCTTGGATTAGTTTTTAGTTAAGCTCATACACATGGCAACCTCAGCTCACAAAGGCTTGCATACCCTCCTCAATAGCAAAACATGGGATTGAGTATTTTGGAGGCTTGTGCACATCTTTATATGTGTATATTTCCCAAACGGCTCAGGCTTGTGTGGTCTGACTAGCTTTATTCATTTATTCAGAAATATATATTAAGTGGCTCTTGTGTGCTGCAGTGGGCTAGGTTCCTGGGGATGTAGTGGTGATGCAATCAGATGCATGAGGCTCACATTCTAGTGGGAGTGATGGTGATAAAATACTTGGAGTAATAAATATATAAACAAAAGTCGGGGAAAGAGCTATGAAGTAAAATAAAGGGAGCTATGAGAATTTATAGGTAGGGGAGTAAATATATATTATTATTATTTTTTGAGACAGAGTTTCACTCTGCCAGGCTGGAGTGCAGTGGCGTGATCTCAGCTCACTGCAACCTCCGCCTCCTGGGTCCAGGCGATTCTCCTGCCTCAGCCTCCCGAGTAGCTGGGATTACAGGCATGTGCCGCCATGCTCAGCTAACTTTTGTATTTTTAGTAGAGATGGGGTTTCACCATCTTGGCCAGGCTGGTCTTGAACCCCTGGCCTCACGTGATCCACCCATCTCAGCCTCTCAAAGTACGAGGATTACAGGGGTGAGCCGCTGCGCCCAGCCAGGTAGGGGAGTAAATATATAGATGTGGCTGTATAGCAGGGAGGGTGTCCCTGAGGAGGTGGTATTTGAAATGAGATCTGAAAGACAATTAGGAATTAACAAGGTGAATGGGTAGAGAAACTGTTCAAAGAGAAGAGAATGTATGGGTCTGAGGGAATATGAGAAGTCTAGAACACTAGAGATTTTGGTCTTTATCCTAAAATCACATGGAAAGCAGTCGTGGGTTTTAAGCGAGTGACACAATCAGAGTTCTGTTTTTGAAAAGGTCATTCTGGATGCTGGGTGGGAAGTGGATTGTGGAGAGAGCACGAGTGGAAGCTGGGAGACCAGTCAGGAAGCTAGTCCAGTGGTTGAGGTGAGAGGCGAGTGACAGAGTAGCTGGGTGAATCAGACATTTGGGAAGCAGAATCAACAGGCCTTGGTGATGGATGGGAAGGGAGATGTCATGGATGATTTCTGTCTGGGGTTAAGGTCATGAGCTCTGTTAAGAATGTTCGCAATGAACATTCTTAAACTGCTCCAGCTTCCTGTCTACCAACTCTATCCCAGACACAGTTCATGGATGCTAAAATGTTCTTGCTTTTGCTGCTCTAACTCTGCTCCAGCAGACCTCCTCCCCTCTCATCTCCTCCCAGCCCAAATGCCTTCCATTGCTCAGCCCTTTGTAAAGCCTCAGATCTGGAACCATGCATGGCTTCCTCTAGCCTGCGTCCGTCTCTTAACGGACTTCGCTGGTACAGAATGATAATACTCTATGCATAACACTTGTTAGTTTATAAAACACTTTCCATTTACATTCCATCATTGTTCTGGGAGCTGGGAAAGTCTGGAAGAATACCCTCATTTCATAGAGGAGAGACTATAGGCCAGGAAAAGGGAAGGGCCATGACTCCCAGCCGAGAAGGTCACATCTGCTATTAGAACTCAAGTCCCTGACTTCTAGTTCAGCACTAGGTTCCATGTTCTTTTTAAATTTTTGTATGTAGATAATTGTATATTGGTATATACACAATATCTATGTATCTGTTCAATGACAGTATCTACCATGGAACTGCTAGGTGTGCCTATCTCTTATTTTTTTTTTTGAGATGGAGTCTTGCTCTGTTGCCCAGGCTGGAGTGCAGTGGTACAATCTCGGCTCACTGCAACCCAGGTTCAAGCGATTCTTCTGCCTCAGCTTCCTGAGTAGCTGGGATTACAGGCATACGCCACAATGCTTGGCAAATTTTTGTATTTTTAGTAGAGACAGGGTTTCACCATGTTAGCCAGACTGGTCTCGAACTCCTGACCTCAGGTAATCCACCCGCATTGGCCTTCCAAAGTGCTGGGATTACAGGCGTGAGCCACCATGCCTGGTCGTGCTTTTCTCTTTAACCCTAGCTTTCTAGCACCCAGCAGTATGTCTATGGTGGATACTTGCTGATGGAAAATACCTATGTTAATATAATACCCTTGACTCTGCTTTTCAGTGTTGTGATTTTTGGTGGGGCATGGGGACAGGATATGACATCTGCCACAGGAAAAGCCTCTGCTTTTACCTGAAGAACCATAATTAGAATGAAAAGAATCCAGGGGAAATGTGGAGGATTGAAAGGGTAGTGAGGCTGGCATTTATAGAATCTGACTTTCTTGTATTGGGTGGAAAGCTAGATGAAACCAGTTTCTCTCAGCCTTTCCTCTCCTCAGGTCTTGCTGTCCACCTTGTGTGTTAGCCCCGATTCTGCAAGGAAAGAAAGGGTTGAGGGAGGGAGCTAACACTTATTGAGACGCAGACATCCTGCGTCGGGCACTTGACAGGTTTTATTGCATTTGATCAATTATGTGGGCAGCCAGTATTCCCATTTGAGTGGAGAGAAAACCGAGGTTCGAGGAGTGGGGAAACGTGTAGCGGCTGCTCTGGCTCCAGAGCGCGCTGTGCCTTGCTGTGAAATAAACATTTGTTGGCTGGTTTTCCACTGTTATATTTATCAGTTACAATAAGGGGACATTAAAAACGAAAGCAGTCATATTGTTGTGAGTAAATTTTATCTCTGTAGCTTTAAAACACAAACAAAAATAATAATTCCATTAGTAGAGGAAAATTGTACCATACTACTGAGTATAAATTTTATTGCCACAGAAACTGTAAAACACAAAGATGATAAATGAAAAGTTGGAACATTTATTATTGGGAATATATTTTACTGGTATAACTCAAACTCAAACAAACTGAGTAATCATAGTACTTGTTAAAAATTATAGTCAGCTTCTTGACAATGTATGTGATTCAGACAGCAAAACACAAAGGTTAGACCTGGGCTGATAGGAGGGAGACAGCATATTTGCACTCTGGTAGGTAGGGTGGGGGGGTAAGGGAAAGGGGTAGCAGAGGCGATCTGTTTTATAGAGGAGGCTCTGTAAAGCCCAGGCCTCAAACCTTGGTGAGCAGGTAGCAGAAATTCATTGCTGGAGAAACCCTGTATCCAAGGCCTGGGAAGGCAGGGCTTCTCGTCCAGAATTCTTTCGGCCGTGTATAATGCTCCTCAAGGAGTGATAGAAATGATTGTGAATCACTGTGAATTCAAGACAGCGATGCAAAAATGAGCCCCAGGAGTGGGGGGTGATGGCATTCAATGGCATGAATCAGGAAATGGAAATGGGCACCTTGGCTGTGGCCAGCAGAGACCCCAGCAGAGGGTAGAATGAGGCCTCTCACAGCAGCTCAGCAGGAGCCAGCACTGTGTGGGCCTCAGAGGCCAAGGGCTAGCGTGCAGAGCACTCCGATCAGAGAGGAACAGGCCTACATATGTGAGCACATTAATTCTGAGAGGTAATCATCTCATTTTTCACATGAGGAAACTGAGGTGTGAGAGGTAATTTAGTGAGGCTACATAATTCACCCAGAGTCACACTGAGGATATAATAGAGTAAAAATTTAGAAGCAGATCTGTGCAGCTTCAGAGCCCATGTTCTTTCTTTCCAGTTGTTCACATTGAATTCCATTAAAATGATATGACACTGGGGCCTTCTGAAGCTTTATTGGTGAAAAGAAAAAATATATTAGTATTTATTTTCAGGCGACTCATGTTTGAGACTTGGACAACAAGTATGGTCCTCTTGACTTTCCATTGTTCTCAGTAAAAAAATTCACATGGCTTGTACATGTGAGTATCTGATCACATGGCTCTCAGTTGGAAAAATTTTATATATCTTTAAAGTAGGGCATGGGAAGCTGGTGGTGAATAGATTTGTTCTGTTGCAGTTTTTCTGAGAAACCAGCCTTAGGTGGAAGCATTTCCTTTATTATTCTGCCTTCTGGAAACCTGCAATCATTTTAGAAATCTGATGAGGACTGCTCATACAGTCATGTCCGACACTGTTTATCTTCTGGCATCGGTGGTTGTAGTCCTGCGTCTGATTTGGGCGTGCCATTCCCACCACTGCCCGTCATGTGGAGAGAATATTCCATGGTGCTCTAGCAGTGCTTACTCTGTGTTTTATGTTAGAGTAACACAGAGTACAGGTTGCTTGTGTAACCTCCCCTCTTCATACCCTAAGTGGTAGCTAGTGTGTGAACAGATTGATCCTGATGCATTTAAAATGCTTTTCCCTTCAGTTGGCAGAAGATGAAGTATGCAGACCCTTACTCCCGCAGATTTATTTTCGTTGCATACTGCTCCTTTGCACATTGGTTTGTCAGACCAGCTCTCTGCCCTCCTTGCACCACTGGTGGAAGTATACTTTGTTGGAAGCCCCCTGGTGGGAAATTTGGCAGTAGCTATCCAGAATCTTAGCAGTGGGCTTACCCTGTGACCCAGCTATTCCCTTTCTAGAAATCTGTTCTCAGGAAGTCACTGGATAGTAGACATACAAGGATGCTTTTATCATAACATGGCTTATTACAGTAAACAATTTCACCAACATTTATTGAATACTTACTTTGTACCAGGCCCTGTTCTCAGAACTTTGTGAGTATCGTCGGATACAATGTGTTAAATGAGAAACAATTTAAATGTTTTAAAAATAGAGAATTGATTTAGTAAACTATAGTACATTTCATACATTGAGTTAATATACAGCCTTTAAAAATGACGATATAGACTTTATTGACACAAAAGGATGTTTATGGTGTATTAAGTAACAAAATCAATTCACTGATGTGTACCAAATGGTTCTTTTTTGTAGAAAACGTCTGAATGGCTATATGCTAAAATGTTGACTTAGTTATCCTGAGTGACAAGATTATGGATGATTCTTACTTTTTTCTTATTTGCGTTTTTGAATGATAAATATTAAGCTAAAGAAAAAGAAGCTCAGCACAGGTCTGTGGGAGAAATGACTAACAAATATTCCTTGTCTCTCTGGGGCTGTGAAATGACCATCAGACTATCACCCTTGCATGTTTTACCCCGTGCCTCTTTTTGCAGCAAAGCAGTTGAGAGCTTAGCTGAAGCTGGTGGCTCTGAAATCCAGCGGGTAAAAGAAGATGCTCGAAAGAAGGTGCAGCAGGTGGAAGATCTCCTAACCAAAAGAATACTCCTTTTAGAAAAGGCAAGTCTGGAAATCCTGAGGGCAGTGTATTTCTTACAGTGGGTTAATAACAGGCGGGCACAGTTTCGTTTCTTTTTTCGTAGACCGTCAGTTTCAGGAGAAACAACAGCCACCCTTATTGAGCATCTCCTGGATTGTAGCCCCATTTCAGGCATTTTACATGTATAGTTTATAACACCTTTACCCTGCAAACTGGCCATTGTGGTCTTCATTTCTGTATAAGGTCACTGAAATACAGAGAGAAGTACTAACTCATTTAATAGGCCTAACCTAATACTAATAGGTTTAATCCTGGGTTTAACTATGCTGATTTTAAAGCCCATGCTCTTTCTATAGCAGCACTCTGCTTATTGTCTAGTTTAGCTCCATTATTTTAAAGATGTGGAAGCTGAAGGCCAGAGAAGGGAAATGACTTACCTCACATTAGTTAAGCCTGGAACCAGACTCTGACCTTTAGGCTACCACGTGTCCATCCAGCTCTGGTACCTGGTATCCGGCTTCCCTCCAACCATCCTGCCAGTGCTCATAGAATGTCTTTTCTCTATTAGGCACTGCATGTCACTTCTCCTTCTATTTATTCTCAGTTAGGTATTTCCTATCACTGTGATGGGAGTCAGGATGTTTCCTGGCTAAAAAATCCTGTCTCCTTATCTATTTTAAGCTAGTATTAAGTAATACTATTTAATTCTTGGTCTTTGATATCTGTTTTATCACAGTTTCTCTACCTGAAACTGGTTCTTTTTAGATATAGAGAGAAATGGCACCAGAAGCGCTTCTGGATACAAAGAGCAGGCACTGTTTTTGCAGTTTACAATTTTCCATTTATGATGTTCACATCAGCCCTTAAATTGTCCTTTTAGGGGTATGTAGCTATTAGGCCCAAAATACCTGTGTTTTAAACAGGCTTGGAGAGGGTTAGAAACTTAGTATAGGTCAGAATTGGTAGAACTAGAACCACAAGAAGGTTCTCCTGATCACAAATTCTGAATTTTAGCTAAAGTGTAATTATGAGATCTAACTTACTGGGTCATTTGTTTTTCCCTGTAAGTGCTTTCCCGTGTGTTGGGGTGACAAATCTCTGCTCTGTCACTTACTAGCCTTATCACCTAGGATAAGGTATTTGCTTACTCTGAGCCTCTGCTTCATCATCTGTAAAATAAGGACAGTGATACCTGGTTTGCAGCAGTAATTGTAATAATAACTGTAGTATTAACAATTTATTGTGGGCTTACCATTTCATTGTGTGAGACATCCTCCTAAGCTCTTTATAGACATGAAGGTAATCTTTTCAGTAAACCTCTGTGAGGTGAATACTTCTGTCATCCTTTTTCTTTCTTTCTTTTTTGTTTTAAACAGATGATGAAACAGGCACAGAGTGGCTAAGTCACTTGCTTAGGGGCACACAGGCAGTAAATATCAGGTAGTCTGGCTTCAGACCTGCATTCTAAACTGCTATACTCTACTGTCTCGGGATATAGCTTTTTAGGGTTGGATGCAGATGGGAGATAATACGAATGAAGCTCCTTGCTCAGAGCCTGGCATTTAGTAAATAACGGGCTTTGTTGTTGTCTAAGAATATGATACATGATTTTTTTCAGCTTTCATTGAGAGTGACAGGAAGCCCCGTGGGGAGATAGTGGTGGGGGCGGCACTGTGGAGGGCAAGGGCAGGGAGGAGGGAGCCAACATTTTTTTCTGAGCTTCCTGTGATGGAACAAGCGTTTGACAGTGACTCACGACAGCTCTTTGATGGGACGGTGGTTATCCCTATTTTATCGATTGGGAAGCTCAGGCTCGGAGAGGTTTAACAACTACCTGAGATCACACAGCAAGTATGTGGGAGAGCTGGTTTTTGAACCCAATTATCTTTGGTGTTTATCTTTGTGATGTAATTGGAGGCAGTTGGTGTGAGTAGTTAGAGATTCATATCTACTCCCAGGTCACTTTCATGAACACCAGAGCCTTTTTCCCTAACACAGACACTGCCTGCATGATTTACATAATTTCCTCATTGGCTTCTCTGACCTCTTGGGAAGAACATACAGTTGTTTTTTTTTTGTACCACCTAAATCACCTTGGAGATATAGAAAATGTACTTTAGAATTGTTCAGTCATTATCTTAAAAAAATAGGGCGGTGGGGGTGTGTGGGATGAATTTGTATGGAAATTATGGTGACTCTTTGGAATTTATGTATGTTTAGTATTGAGAGGAGCATTTCTCCTTGTTCTTCTTGAAGCTGTAAATATTGATCTGATTTTTCAAAACGAAAAATACAGTTCTTACAGAGTTGAGTCTTTTCCATTGGAAATGCCTATTACGCTTCAGGATACAAGAGGGAAAAATGGCTGGCAAGTGTATTTATTACCGATTCTCTCCATGTATAGTACAATTCAGGGAGGGGAAATATGCTGGAGAAAAAGTCATAAATATTTATATTTTAATCCAATTTCCTTTCAAAATGTTCCCAATTGTCTTGAAAAATTGCATCAAATGCATTTAATTTAACTCTAGGATGTGAAAGCCGCCCAAGCAGAACTGGAAAAGGCCTTTGCAGGGACAGAAACGGAGAAGGCTCTTCGGTTGAGTTTGGAAAGCAAGCTTTCAGAGATGAAGAAGATGCACAAGGGGGACTTGGCAATGGCTCTGGTCCTGGATGAGAAAGACAGGTCTGGCTCTTGTCCCTGTCATACCCTGACATCACATTATCTGGCAGCATGTTCCCTTTTCTTCCCTTTTATCCCTCCCTTCTCCCCGTGTTTCCCACAGGACTTGAGTGACTAACGGGAACAAGTCCAACACAGATAGATAGAAAGAAAACTACGGAGAAAATCAGGAGGAAGAGAAAAGGAATAGCATAGTCATATGAGGTCAGAGATAGTCTACTGATAGACATTCATGCTGAAAAGTTCTACTCAGATACTAAAGTTAGCATTTGATTTTGCCCGTAAGCTTCCTGGAAGTCAAAGGAAAAAGGGTGGAGACAAGATTCACATTGCAAATGAGGTAAAACAAGCTAGTAACTCAGGAGAAGTCCGGTTTTACTTGGCACAATCAGAGGAAATTTCTCTTGTGGTTCTTCCGAAAGTGAACAGCGAGTGACTGCCCCCACAAGAAATACCAGTGAATTCCATGTGACTTATTTTCCATCATATCTTTTAATGCAGCCCAAGGCACAAATTAGTACAGGGCAAGGTGTGAAAAATAAAACCATGTTGACCAAATACAGAGCTCTTTGATGATCCATGATAAAATGGATGCCTTCTAGTCTATTGGATAGTTGATATGGCCTTTAGGCAATCCTTTGTGCCCATCGTATTTTGCAACCAAACTTTTGGTAAAAACTTGTCAGGAGAAAGCTGATTTTATTGCTTACCATAAACCTTACATTTTGATACTCTTGCCTTATTTTGGCAGTCACTAAGTGGAAGGTTAACTAAATCTAAGTCCAACTGCTGGCTAACCTGTGACCTATCTGTTGAAGAGCCGAGCTTGGAATTTGATAGAAATTGTTCTAAAGCAAATGATCTGTTTCAGAGGATACTGACTGGCTCCTTTTTCTTGGTCATTTGGTGCCTGCCCCCTGCATTGACGAACACTACTGTGTTGTTTAGGTGCTTGGCCTAACTGCCTGGTTTCTCAACTGTTGTCTGCTTTTACTTCTGCCTTGGTACTACCTGTGGAGATTGGAGTCTGCTGCTTGGAAAATCAGATGAGCAAATCCTAATCCTTGGGATGGGATTATCTGTAAAAGAGAAGTAAATAGACCCAGAGGGAGAGCCCATGCCTCCATGTAAGTGCCCTAGCTTCAGCATTTGGAGGTGCGAGCATTTATTTGGTGCTCTGCGATCTTTTCTTAGCTTTGATCTGGAAAATGAAAGTTTTATGATTAATAATTTCAGGGTGAGTGAGGAAACTGGGTTCCCCATGGACCTTAGTGGAGTGAATATGTATCATCTCAGTTTACCCATTTGAGACCTTGTGTTTTTCTTGACTTCATGGCAAGGAAGAGAAACTTCCCTGGGATGTGCCCTCCTACTGAGCCTCCCCCCAGACTACTGCCCTTTCCAGGCACCACCCATGGAGCCACTAGACTGAGAATTCCACAGAACTATTTCTGTGTTCCCTTGTATCTCTGCCAACCCATCAGCAGTGAAGCCCTTAGAAGGCTTATGGGTTTGTCTTCCTTGGGGAGCTACAGGTCTGGAGCAGTTAAACTGGGAGTAGGGGACCCAGGGAATAGAATTTGTGAGCAGCCACCAAAGAAGAAACGACTGGCAGAATTCCTGGCGCCTGTGAAGGGGAAGGAGAGGGTTTGGGATAGGTTTGAAAAGAGGTCCTGGGACAGAGTGAATAGAAAAGGCCCTCTGAGGGGCCTGACAGATGCTGAGTAGTCAGTTCATTGGTTCTATTGGATCTTTATGCCTTTTGTTCGACAAATATTTCCTGAGCATCTTCCACTCAGCACAGTGGTGATGAGAATGTAAGAGGGAGTAATACAGCCTGGGTTCCTCTCCCCAGGAATCTCATTGTTTGAGTTGAAGCTTATCATCCAGCAGGGTGGGAGGGGTGGAGGGAGGAGCAAGATGATAAGGGCTAAGTAGGATCAATGCTGGGTTAACATATTTTATCGAATTCAGTTTAGAGGGATTAGGAAAAGTTTCCTGGGAGAAGTACTGGGATGAGGAAGAACTACTTAGACAAAGAAAGGGAAGTAACGGAACAGTGCAACTGAAAGTCCTGAGGTAAGAAGGAACACGGCAGGATCCAGGCACAGGAGGGTGCATAGCCTGGCCTGAGTGCTGTGTTCTGGAAAGGAGTGGGGAAGAGGTGAGGAGAGGGAAGCTGGGGGGTGACATGGACCTTATTGAAGAATTTGAGTTTTATCCTAAAGGCATACAAGAAGCCACCGAAGAGTTCAAGGTGGGGCTTCGGGGAATGACAAGATCAGATTTAAATTTAGAAAGGTCTTTCTGGCTGCCCTTAGGGAATGGATTGGTGCTGGGGCTGGGTAGAAGACTAGTTCTCAGGCTGATGCAGAAATCCAGGAAAGAGCTGATGGTGATCAAGGTGGACGTGACAGAGCTGGGAATGGAGGAAAACAGGCTAGAAGGTAGGGTAGACATGATGGGCTTGAAGGACTTGGTGACTGATTGGATTTGGGGGATGAAGGGAACGGCTACAGTGACACACCCTTGCCCAGGTGTTTTTTTTGTTGTTTTGTTTTGTTTTTTAAGATGGAGTCTTAACTCTGTCCTCCAGGCTGGAGTGCAGTGGTGTGATCTCGGCTCACTGCAACCTCTGCTTCCCAGGTTCAGGTGATTCTCTTACCTCAGCCTCCCGAGCAGCTGGGATTACAGTTGCCCGCCACCAAAAAAGCCTGGCTAATTTTTGTATTTTTAGTGGAGACAGGGTTTCACTATGTTGGCCAGGCTGGTCCTGAACTCCTGACCTCAGGTAATTTGCCAGCCTCCCAAAGTGCTGGGATTATAGGCATGAGCCACTGCGCCTGGCCCTTGCCCAGGTTTTGAGCATGAACAGCTGTGGGGTGGTACAGTTTATTGAATTTTGTTGGGGGGAAAAGAAAAAGAAGAAATGTTTTCGGGTGGAGGGAGAGGGAAGATGATACCTTCAGTTGGCATGTGTTGGGTTTGAGGGCCTGTGAGCCTCAGTGAGTGGAGTCTAGGATGTGGTTGGGTGTATGGATTAAAGCTTGAGTTAAAGGAAGTATAGATTCATTCCTTAACCAACCACTGAGTGTGGCCTTGGGAATGCGTGCTGGGAATGCAGGGCTGAACGTTCTCCTGCTTCTGTGGTGCTCTCAGTGTGGGAGGGGCCAGATGTTAAAAAAATATATGTCGTGATGGATGCTGTGATAAAGGTGAGCCCAGGGTTCTGTGCTGTGACAAAAGCAAGGTGTGATCAGCTCTGCCTGGGCATGGGATGGGGAGGGCTTGTCAGACAAGGAGTCCTGGGAGTTGGGTGAGGACGCTTTGCCAAGCAGAGAGAACAGCACATAAAGGTACAGAGCCTGGCACATTTTAAGGTGATCCTAGAGGAGAGTGGTCCTCTTAGCATGTGCCACAGAAGCTTGATTCTTCATCTTTTTTGGAAAGGGGACTTTGGGAAGGGTTAACGTGTATCAAGTACTTACTGTGTTCTAGGTGGTGGAGTCTCCATGGATGTCGGATCAGGGCTTTGCTGAAGGCTGCATCTTCCTGGGATTTCCCAGAGGTCTGGCTGGACAGGCACCGAAACCCAATGTGTCAGTCCTGTGAATGCAACTGTCTCTCGGGGATAGCTGTGTCCCAGGCGCACTCCCAGAGACCAGTGCAGCAGTCGGATGCCAGCTCTGGATTTTTGC
Organism: Macaca nemestrina; assembly: GCF_043159975.1. Classification (NCBI taxonomy): domain Eukaryota; kingdom Metazoa; phylum Chordata; class Mammalia; order Primates; family Cercopithecidae; genus Macaca; species Macaca nemestrina. The sequence goes on along the minus strand of NC_092138.1, from coordinate 91,359,335 downwards.
TCAGGTTGTGGCCCTTTTTGTGGTGAAATTCTCCTGGTTGTAGGATCAGTATGTTCCCTCCCTGAAGGCAGGCCTGCCTAGGAAGCTAAGTCAAGGTCAAGTGGTTAGCAGAGAACCGGAGCCAGAGTCCTTGGTTTTGCCCTCATGAGATGGATCTAGATCTGCGACACAGATCGACTCACTGTTGGGCAGGGCAAGGTGTTGAATCTTTAGGGCCCAGGGACCCCTCACGTGGGTGGATGGACTCCGCCAATATCTTTCTGGGGTCCCACCACCCTTTTTAAAGGTGCATGCTTTAGCTACTTTATTGCCTTCAATCTGGCCTTTGAGCTGCTCTGTGTCTTTAAGGCAGTTAATACTGGGAAGCCCTGCAGATCAAATATGCCAACAGATATGTTCTATTTGGCTTACAGTATTTTTTAAAGTGTGAATTAGTTGCCAATATGTAAAAAATTGAATTTCATGCAGAAGTCTGGATTTCCACCTTCTCTTTAAAACCTAGGAGATTGGCAGCCCTGGGTATCGTCTTGCTGGATTGAGGCTACCCCTCCCCTTAGATGGGCCTGGTGCTCCAGCTTGGCCACAGGAGTCCCCACCAGGCCTGCCTACTTTTTCTATTCCCTATCTAGAACTTGCTTTAAGGTAACTAAAAAAAAAAAAAAAAAAAATTCAGTTTTATTGATGTAAAATTACATACAACACAGTGCTTCAATTTTAAGTATTTATAGTTTGGTGACTACCTCTCTCATTGATTATGTGATGATTTCAAAGTTGAGCCCCTAGAGGGCAATCTTACACCTCTTTCCAGGTTTTCTGGGGTATTGCACTGGTGCTGCCTGGCACCCTGTGTCCTAGTGCATTGCTAGGTACTTCGGTTACCTTTGTCTCCCTTTTTACCTTCATCCTGGGAAGCTGTGCTTCACTAGGGCAGCTCTGTCTGACTGCAAAATCTTTGTTCTTTCTACCAAACTAAGTTGCTTTCTAGGCTTAGCTGCAGAAAGGCTATTCTGAGGGTCTTCTGAGGAAATGCTAATTGTTACATGTTAAAAAAAAAAGTAATAATTGTAGCAACTGTCATTTGTTGAGTTCCACCATATTCCAGGAGCAGTGCAAGATTGTTTTAAATAGTTTGTCTCCGGTCCACAATCCCAAGTCACCCCTATTTTGTAGCTGAGGAGGCACAGGCTCAGAGAGATTGAATTACTTGCCATGGCCAAGGGGCAGTTGATATGGGATAATTTGGTAATTATATTGTGTTATTTGATAACACAGCCCAGAGAGGGATATGTTCAGCTGTTCCTGAGGGGGGCACTAGGGGTGCAGGTAGCAAAACTTCCTGGAGGGGAGGTGATGCTTAATTAGCTCTGGCAGGATGAATGGGTGTTTGTCAGGTAGAGGTGGGGGTGAGGTGGGGGTAGGGTGGGAAAGGGCCTTTTAGTTAGAGGAATAGCATGAGCAAAGGCGTAGAGGCATGAAACAGTCTGGCTTTGGGAGAGAACTGGAAGCGAGGCTACTGAGTGGAGATGGAGAGGGCGATGGTTTCCTGTGAGACTGAAGCTGTCGGCAGGGGCCTCTGATCTGGTAGGCTCTAAGACCTGGGACCTGGAATGCCTGGAAAGGAGTTTCACCTTTATCTTGGAAGTCAGTGTTTTTAAACTTTGCCCTGAGAAGCCTTGGCAAGACATTCCGTTTTTTCCACACTCACCTGAACAGCTCGGCTTCATTGGTTTTGTTTGCTTAGGTTTCAGTGACATTTCTTTTGGAGAGAGGACTTCTTGGCCAAAAAAATTAGTAGTCCGCTGCTGTTGGTGGGGGCCGTTGAAGGTATTTGAATAGGATCACAGCTTGGCTAGAGTCTAGAAGCTCAGAGTTGAATTGACTGGAGGCAGGCAGGGGACCAGTTAATGTCACACGAATTCTGGCGCTTCATCTCCTACCTGCAAAATGTGATTCTGTTTATGTTCAGCCATTGTATATGTCTACTTTGAAGATATCTGGCCCCATTTCCTTCCTCCTCCTGCTCCACTGAGCTAAGAGAACAGCTTAGAATTAATATTTAAATTTTGTTCTCTTTTAGACTGATTGAGGAGTTGAAGCTGTCTTTGAAGAGCAAAGAAGCTTTAATTCAGTGCCTTAAAGAGGAGAAATCTCAGATGGCATCTCCTGATGAGAATGTGTCATCTGGAGAGCTCCGAGGACTTTGTGCTGCTCCAAGGGAAGAAAAGGAGAGAGAAACTGAGGTGAGGCGACGGGACATGAAGAGGGGACTTTAATTAGCCAACCAGACTCCTCTGTGGGAGATGGAATGTGCATTCAGGCCTCATGGTTCATACACAGCCTGCTTCTAAATATGAGACCATTGTCAGCTGAGGAGTGGGCAGAAACTGCCTTTGTCAGGGGCCCTGACGTTCTTTTTCCTTTTCAGCCTCCTGTTCCTATAAAGAGTTGCTTAAAAAAAAACCAGCCCCTACCTGCTTGCCTCTGTTTTACCATGTGTTGATTTGTTGTTACCTGGGGACTTTATTTTCATCCTTTGGGTTTTCTTAGGATACAGTTGTGGTGCGTTGTTTTCCATCTTGCCTCTTGGTTAGAAGTAGGTGTGAGGCCAACTTTGGTCTGCAACTTGAGAGGTAGGGTGGGAAGGGGACTAACTTGTATCGGGCTTGGCAGCATGGGAGGGGTTCAGTATACCACCTCGTTCAATCCTCCCAGCCACCTGGCGAGGTAGTGCTCATGGTCTCCTTGTCAAGTTTAGAAACAGGCTCAGAGGAGTTGTTACATTTTTCCAGGTTCCAAGAGATGGGTTACTAGTAGCTGACCCCAAAGCCTCCCTGGACTCCTGCCCCCGCCCTAGGCGGCCTCCCCAGCAAGCTCTTTTGAAGAGGTTGGGCAGGCCAGGGAAGTGGAGGTAGGTCTTAGTCTAGGCCTTCCATTCTTGTTGGACCAAGAGTAGCTGCTGCATGTGGTATATTCACATTGGGGATGTTCTGGTTGTTCACAGAAAGTCTTGGTTTCTTCATGGAGCGGGGCCTGTGTTCCTACCACAGCAGTGAATGCGGTAGCCTTGCCAGTTCATTTTCATCTGTAATCCACAGTTGTTTCCTGCCCCTCCTCTTAACTCTCTTTCCCACTTCCGCGGCACGGCCCTCTAGTAGGCCTTCATCTTGTTCAGCAGCACCGTGGTTTACTCTCTGTGGGGCTGGTGATCAACCAGGGTAGGTTGTTGTCTTCACATTTTTCTTCATTCAAATCAGGTGGGGTTTTGGGTGGGGCGGAGAGAGGGAGGGGACACTTGTTTTAATGAGTTCCACAGTAGTGGGGGAAAGTGAGTAAGCGACAAGGACGTGCTCATTCTCATTGTTCTGGAGAAGCTGTTGGATTGCAGTGCCTTCTTGACACCAATTAATGCCTTTTCTTAGGCTGCACAAATGGAGCATCAGAAGGAGAGAAACAGCTTTGAAGAGAGGATCCAGGTATGTTGATATGGTTTTAAAAAATGTATTGAAGATTTAGTCTATTCTTGCCTCTTGTTTTATTGAGTGCAACAGATAATTCTGTGTCACAGTAGCTGTCATTCATTGAATGCTACTGTATGACAGTCGAGCATAAGGTACTCTAGAAAGGGTTTCTTAATCTTTGCAGTAACTCTGTGAAGTAGGCATTCCCATTTTACAGATGTGGTACCTGAGGCCCAGAGAGGTGAGGTCACTTGCTTAAGAGCACATAGCTAGGAAGAGGTAGAGCGAAGATTTGGACCTGCCCATGTGCCATGGTTCCTCTGTCACAGCAGGAGGCATTTGTGGAGTGCCTGCCAGCTTAGAAAGTGCTTTCACATCCATTATCCCGTTTGATCCTCACAACAGCCCGGAAGGGAGGCGGTGGTGATTATCTTTAGAAATGAACTCAGACTATAAATGTATAGTTCAGTCTCCATCAAAAGGAATGAAATTAATGATCTGTTATTTCCCCCAAATAACCTGGTATGGTTTCAAAGACTCTGAGTGACTGTATTCAAATTCCAGAAGGCATTGGAATCCTTCCCATAGGAATAGCTGTCATCGTCTTAACTGATTTGATCCCCTTCCCTTCACCCAGCCCTGTTGCCGGGAGCGGTAACACAGTAACTTGGAGTTGATGCCACTATGTTCAGCTCCACTTGGAAACATTAATCACAGGTTGACAGGAATAAGATAGAATAACTGCATTTGAGTGTGCTCTTAAAGATATATTTACAGTGCATTTTGGTTGGAACACATCAACTTAGTGAATCTTTTTCTAATCTAATTTAGGCACTTGAGGAGGACCTGAGAGAGAAGGAAAGAGAAATTGCTACAGAGAAGAAAAATAGTTTAAAGAGGGATAAAGCCATTCAGGGTTTAACCATGGCATTAAAATCAAAGGAAAAAAAGGTATGTCTGATACATTTGAAGTAAGATTTTTCTTTATTAGCTTCTATGACTGGCCTGTCCTACCCTGAATTTTTAGCTTTAGATAAAAAGTTTATAAGAGAGATGAGATAGTATAGAAAGTGGGGAAATAATCCTCTAGTCAACCGGGAATTCTTTTGGAGTGTCTAATCCAGTGCTGTTCAATAGAAATATAATATGAGTTACATATGTGATTTAAAACTTTATAGTGGCCTCATTAAAAGAAGTAAAAAGAAACAAGTGAAATTAATTTTAATTATATATATTTATCCTTCCAAACATAATCATTTCAACATGTAATCAATAAAAGTAATGAGATAGTCAACACTTTTTTTTCAGAACTGTTTGAAGTCTAGATATGTTTACAACACACCCTCAAATCAATCTAACCACATTTCACATGCCAAGAGCCACATGTGGCCAGTGACTGCCGCATTGGACAATGCAGGTCTAATCTTTTGAAGGATAACAGAAGAGTGAGATAAAGGAGTTTTGGGAGGCAAAGCCATGACTGTGAGTTGGTTAAAGAGCTACCTGAATGTTGCCTTTGTGATCCAAGGTGGTAGCTGATGGTTCTGTGCTGTTTTCTTGTCCTTACTATGGCAATCTGTTGTGTCCTAGTAACTATGCAAGGAACAGACACAGAGAAGAAAACCCAGCTCTGCTTGCAAGTTATTGGGGAAGAAAGAGTGATGAGGGTTGTGATTGAGGGAAGTGTAGGGAGCTGGGGAGGCAGAGGGAAGGGGTCCTGATCCAGATTAGGTGTGGATGTCCAGTGTGTGGAGCAGTGCTTAGAGGAGGAGGTGCCTGAGCTGCATCTTAAAGGATCAGTAGGAGTTAGTTGGGAAGGAAGGCAGACAGGGGGAGAACACTGGTCAAGGCGTTTAGTTAGGAGAGACCCCATATGCACCACAGACAGTTTGGAGTTGTCAGAGCACAAAGTGTAAAACTTAAAGGAGGCGAGAGAAGAAGGTGAAGCTTTTTCAAGTGGCCAACCAGTGGGGGTTGGGGAAACTAATCATACTGAGCTGCTTGAGTGGTACTGAAGGCCACTGAAAACTCTTAAGCACATTTTCATTTTGGAGAGGTCTCTGGCTCTATCTGGAGAGTGAATTGCAGGAGGGAGAGGATAGAGGCTGGGAGACCAGTAGCCTCGGTGAGAGCCAAGAAAGGCAGAATTAGAGCAGTGGCCACAGCAAGTAGGAATGGACGGGAAGGGGCTTATTTAAGAAATAAGATTCGAAGTAATTAGAAATAAGGTTGGGAAAATTTGAGGATTAGATGTAGGACTTCAGAGAAGCATAGTGAAGGATGACTTCAGGTGTCTGGCTTGCATGACTAGAGGTATGGTGGTGCCATTGACTCAGCTCAAAGTGTGGATAATGGAGGTTGATAGCAAGATCTGGGACAGTGGTAGATGTGATGAATCTGTTTAGAAAGTGCTGACTTTGAGGAGCCCGTACACCATCCAGATGAGATGTCCAGGAGGCAGATAATGTGCATGCCTAAAGTTTGGAGAGTGCTCAATCCTAAAGAGGTCAATCTAGGAATCCCTTGTGTACAGGTATGAGTTAAGATTCTGAGAGTTGACCTACTTACCTAAGGAGAGTATAGAATGGGAAAGAAGAAGATTGGTGATGGGACTGCAGAGGACATCAGAATTTCAGGGATAGGGAGAGGAACGCACAAAGGAGACAGAAGGAATGGTTGCAGAAGTAGGAAACTGACCAGGAAACTGGTGGTGTTGCTAAGCAGTTTGAATGATCACCAGTGTCAGGTGCAGCAGAGATTTGCCTGCTAGTAATAGTAGTCCTGGTGGGCATGGTGGCTTATGCCTTTTAGGATCGCTTGAGGCCAGGAATTTGAGACCAGCCTGGGCAATAAGGTGAGACTGTGTCTCTAATAAAACTACAAAAAAGTAGCTGGATTTGGTGGTGTTCACCTGTGGTCCCAGCTACTTAGGAGGCTGAGGTGGGAGGCTTGCTTGAGTACGGGAAGTTGAGGCTGCAGTGAGCTGTGATTGGCCACTGCACTCTAGCCTAGGTGACAGAGCAAGACCCTGTCTCAAACACACACACACACACACACACACACACACACACACACACACACACACACAAAAGTAGTCAACATTGTATCACTTTTGGGGAGTTCTAGGCCCAACTGGGACCAGAAGCCTTCAAGTATGTCAGGACACTGGTGTCGGAGCTGCTCTGGGTGCTGGCAAAGTCCAGGGTGTGGCCACGGTGGTTCATGGCCAACTCTGGGGTGTAGGAGAAAGTCACTGGAGGATGAGGAATTTGGGGAATACCCAGGCTAGGTTGTTGGGCAGGTCATTTATAGGGATAGTAATAATAGTAACAGTATGACCAAGGCATTATGTTAGCACCAATGCACATTACCTCGTTTAACCCTAATAACACAATAGCTGGGTGAGTGGTGATACCCTCATTTTACAGTTGAGGAAATGGAGTCTCCAAGATGTTGAGTACCTTGCCTGAAGTTATCCAGCTAGTAAACGGCTAAACTGGAAATCCCACTTGGATCTTTTCTGATTACAAAGCCCTTGATTATAAGCACGACACAATTGAGCAGGAAAAGCGTGTGGGCTGTACAGAGAGGAGAGCCCAGTTAGATACTTGGCTGGTATTCGTTATATTTCCCCAGGTTGAAGAACTTAACTCTGAAATTGAAAAGCTCAGTGCTGCCTTTGCTAAAGCCAGAGAGGCCCTGCAGAAAGCACAGACCCAGGAATTCCAGGTAAGTGTTCACTTGGCGTAAGTGGCTGTCTCTTTGATCCTGACCCCTGGTGAGGTGAGGACTTTGCAGCTGAAAGAACTTGGAAGATTTTAATAAGGAAAACTGTGGGTGGTCTTTAGTGATAGAATTCGCTCAGTCTAATTAAAGGGAAATTCTCTACCAGATTTGGGAGATTTTCTAGCCCCCTCCTCAATATGGTAATGATAAATACCTCCACAGTTAGGAGTGCTAAGTGTGCTCTGTGCTAAGTAATAATGCAAGATATGTGGATTATCTCATTTAATCTTCACCACCCTATGGGGAAGGTAATCATCATCCCTCTTGTGTTTGTACTTTTTTTTTTTTTTTTTTTGAGAAGGTGTATCACTCTGTCGCCCAGGCTGGAGTGCAGTGGCCGGATCTCAGCTCACTGCAAGCTCCGCCTCCCGGGTTTAGGCCATTCTCCTGCCTCAGCCTCTGGAGTAGCTGGGACTACAGGCGCCCGCCACCACACCTGGCTAGTTTTTTGTATTTTTTTAGTAGAGACGGGGTTTCACCATGTTAGCCAGGATGGTCTCGATCTCCTGACCTCGTGATCCGCCCATCTCGGCCTCCCAAAGTGCTGGGATTACAGGCTTGAGCCACCTCGCCCGGCCCTTTTTTTTTTTTTAAAAAAAACAGAGTCTCTCTCTGTCGCTGCGGCTTGAGTGCAGTGACGCAATCTCTGCTCACCGCAACCTCTGCCTCCTGGGTTCAGGCAGTTTTCCTGCATCAGCATCCTGAGTAGCTGGCATTACAGCCCACCACCATGCCTGGCTAATTTTTGTATTTTTACTCGAGCCTGGGTTTCACCATGTTGGCCAGGCTGGTAGCGAACTCCTAACCTCAAGTGATCCGCCTGCCTTGGCCTTCCAAAGTGCTGGAATTACAGGAGTTAACCACTGCGCCCAACCATATTTGTGAGGTTTTGAGACTCAGGAGGGTGTGCAGCTTATTCACTGTCACACAGTTAGCAAGTGGCAGAGCCAAGATTTTAGTGTAGTAATTGCTAATAATAGCAAGAGACATTTATTGAACACATACTATGTGCCAAGGCCTGCTAAGTGCGCTCCATAGATTATCTCAGTTATTTGCACAGCAGCTCTATGAAGTAAGTATGATTAATATCCTTTTTTTTTTTTTTTTTTTTTAAACTGCTGAGGAAATCCAAGTTAGTTTCTAGTAACTTGCTCAGGGTCCCAAAACTGGTAAGTAATAGAGCTAGGATTTGACTCCAGAGCCAATCTGACTCCAAAGGCTGTGCTTTTACTGTCATCCCATATCTCCCTTACCTGGCTGCTTTGGTCCCAGCTGCTCTTTTCCAGACCTTGATGTTTTTGACCTGCCTTTTCTCTCCTCCCTCCGTCCCCACAATGTTGTACTACAAGGACTCCTGCTGGTCAGCCCCTCTTTCTTCCTATTTTTAATTTCATGTTTTAAATTATTTTAACATGTTTCTTCTCATGTTTCTAGTTTTCCTACACAGCTTATACCTATCACTAATAACTTAATAAATCAATAAAGTTTCATCATCAAAGTAAGTCCATACTGCCTAAAGCTTCCTCCTTCCACCCCTTGCACTGATGTTGCTTTTGGTTGTAATGTAGAAGTTAGAAGTTAAATCTGATTTAAGACTGATTCCCAAAATTCATATCCCATGCCTTATCTTTTGCAGAGCTTTGATTCACAGTAAGAATAATTGAAGTAATTTGGCTTAAATCATGGTACGCTAGGAACATAGACAAATCTTCGCTTTTGGAATCTCAGACTTGCCTTCGCTCACCATTTTGACAGTGGTTGATGAAATGGAGCTAAGATTACACTTTAGACTGTTTCTCTTTTTCCTTGCCTAGAAAATAACAAGCTTCAGAAGCTGAATTCTTAGGGAAATTATGTTTCCCATTGCTTGGGAAAAAATCTGTTGGCTGCTGATAGCCAGAGAGAGCGGTATAAACATTGTGATATTTTACTGGTTATGACGGGCCTTAAAGGAAAGAAAGGAATCTTATAAATTTAAATGTTACCCAGATTTATTACATACATTTAACTTAATAACCCCTGTCTTAGTCAAAAGACTCTAAGAATGAGTTTTGAGGTCTTACAATGTACAGTATTGGTCGGGTTTCTTATCTTGCAGCCCACAGAGATCAGGAACTGTTGTAACTCCTCAGGTTATACATGTCAGGTTGGCTCTTCAGAGAACCCTCATTTAATCTTTGCCCAAGGAGGTAGCAGATTTACAAATCAGCGAGTTTTTGCAGGACTTGAACTCAAGTCTGTCTTCAAAGCCTATGTTCTTTCCACTCCTCTGATTGTGTGTGAGTAAATGCACACAATACACCTATGTTGGCTCTCTCATTGTGAGGCATACGTAGTTTGAATGGTGCACAGATACATGTAAATGCATTTTTTCCCTCATGTATTGGGATCTTTTTGGGATATCATGATTTGAGCCAATTGCAGCATGAGTTAAATAGCCAGCGTTCACAGGGTTGGCATCAAGCCTGACACTGAAGCAGCAGCAGGTGATATTTAAACTCTTGAAGTGATTGCCAAAGTTCAGAAGTACAGAGGTGTGAATTCTAGTCACTGGTATCACTGTGAAGGTAATAGTGTGGGCTGGCTGCTGCTACCTCCATACTCATTTAAAAAAAAACTTTCAAATTGGAAACGGTATCCTCCCAGCTATTAAAGTAAAAATGCACATTGTAGGAAATTTATAAAATACTTAAAGTAGTAGTGAGAGGTTGATAGAAATCATCAGTAAACTCACCTCTTGCCTTGACTCTGTGCCTCGACTCTAATGCATATTTGTACATATATACATATACACTTTAAAAAATTAAATAGGATCATAATATGTATTTTGTTCCATGACCATTTTTTAAAATTTAACATTCTTGCCATGGCAGTATATACAGACCTACCAAGTCTTTTCTTTTTTAATTTTTATTTTGAGATAATTGTAGATTTACATGTACATTCTTTGTACCCTCTACCCAGTTCTCCCAAAGGCAACATCTTGCATAATTGTGATGTAATATCAGGACATTGACATTAGTGCAGTCCTTTGACCTTATTCAGATTTTTAGCAATTGACATGCATTCATTTGTTTATGTGTGGGGGTGTGTGCTGTTTAGCTTTGTGCTACTCAATCTTTTTAAACAACTGAGTATAGTCCATTATATGGAGGTAACATTTTTACTGGGAAGAATGTGGAGTGGGACATGGATTTGAACCTTGACTCTGCTCTTGCAGAGAGCAAGTAGTAGTAGTACAGTCTCTGTATTAGTACATTCTCATGCTGCTAATAAAGACATACCCGAGACTGGGAATTTACAAAGAAAAAGAGGTTTAATGGACTCCTCTATATAGCTGAGGAGGCCTCATAATCATGGTGGAAGGCGAAGGAGGAGCAAAGACACATGTTACGTGGCACAGGCAAGAGAGCATGTGCAGGGGAACTGCCCTTTATAAAACCATCAGAACTTGTGAGACTTATTCACTATCATGAGAACAGCATGGGAAGAACCTGCCCCCATGATTCAGTTACCTCCCACCAGGTCCCTCCCATGACGTGGGGATTATGGGAGCTACAATTCAGGATGAGGTTGGGGTGGAGACACAGCCAAACCATATCACTAACTCTAACCTTGGGCAAGATATTTGAGCTCTTCCAGCCTGTTTGTGCATTGTAAAATCTACATAATCACCCAAGGTTTAAAGGTTTAAATAAGAAAGTGTACCTGGGCACAGTAAATGTTGTTAGCTCACCCTTAAATTAGGTCGTATTTGGACAAAAACAGAGTACTTTGGTCTGTTTTTCAAATTCTTGGTTAATAGTGTTATTATATATAGCTTTTGGTTTGTGGAACCTCTCTATTATTTTTTGATTGGGAATGAAAGATAATGGAGTAGGTAAAGGAAAAGTAGAGCTAGATTTATTTATGTTGTACCCACTGAAATGGCAATTTATGTATCATATGCTATATGAGATATATATTATATGAGATATATGATATGTGAGAGATATATGAGACATCTCATATGAGATATATCACATGATACATATCATATGATACACCTCAAATGAGATGTATCGTGATATATCTCATATTGTGATATATGATAGATCTCATATATATCTGATATATGATATATATTATGTATATATATATTTTTTTCAGACGGAATTTTGCTCTGTCACCCAGACTGGAGTGCAGTGGTGCAATCTTGGCTTACTGCAACCTCTGCCTTCTGGGTTCAAGCAATTCTCCGGTCTCAGGCTCCTGAGTAGCTGGGACTACAGGCGCACGCCACCATGCCTGGATAATTTTTGTATTTTTAGTAGAGATGGGCGTTTCACCATATTAGTCAGCCTGGTCTCGAACTCCTGACTTCAGGTGATCCACCTGCTTCAGCCTCCCAAAGTGCTAGGATTACAGGCGTGAGCCACAGCACCCAGACTGTATATCATGTTTAATCTTCACAAGAAGAAAATAGAGACTATTCCTCCCAAAGTGTTGGGATTACAGGCAGTGAGCCACTGTGCCTGGCCAAGGATGTGTTTCTTGATATGAGTGTATTCAGTTTGTGAACATTTGTTCAGCTGTACACGGATGATTTGTGCACCTTTCTGTATATATGCTATATTTAGTGGAATGCTGGTAAACCAGCTTTCAGAAAAAAAAGAAGGAAAAAATAATAATTAAAAAAAAAGAGGCCATTACTTCCCATTTCACAGATGTGCATATGTTTGATAATCATATGTATTTTCTTTAACTGTGTATTAATGAAATACCACATACTCTTGACTTGTTTTGACCATGGACTTTGCTGAAATTGCAGTCTCTCAGGCTGGCCATTGAACTAGCATGCTGACCACTTTTTTTTTTTTTCTCCAAATGAATCTGAGTTTGAGCCACTCTGATGTGGATGAACATTGGAAGTGCTTAGATTTATCTCTGCTTTTTGTCAGCCTAAATAACAGAATCTCTCGAAGAGAAAATGACACTTATTCAGGAATAGGACATGGCAGTGGGAATACATGTACCATAGCTATGTGCATGTTCAGGGAGATTAAGGAAGCAAAGATTTTTAAAGAAAAATGACAATTACATGATTGTATTGAGATACTTATCCTTGGCTACAAAGATCAATAACAAGGATGACACCAGTCCTAGGTTGGATAGGCAGTTGCTGGGCAGATGTCCTTGCAGAAATATTTTTTTGTGTAGGATTGCAGTGGCCCTTGTGCAAGGTTGTGGTTTTTACAGAGTCTTTTGTGGTAGTTTTTGTTCTGAGGCATTTATGCCTGAGTAATCTGTTTTCATATACCCGAATCTATTTGTCAAGGTTGTTTTTTATTTTTATTTGATTTTTTATTTTTTTAAACACAAATAACTCCATTTTGATTCTGACAACTTTCACATTTTCAAATGAAGGTCTTCATTTTCTACCATTTAAAAATGACTTAAATTGTTTTTTAAACCATTATTAAAGTAACATGCTCACTTACCTTAAAACATTTGAAAACACAGAGTTGTGAAGAAAAAAAATTAACTATAGTCCCACGCAACTAAAGACAGTCACTGTGAAAATTTGTGCTTTTCTTTCTTTCTTTTTTGAGACGGAGTCTCGCTTTGTCACCCAGACTGGAGTGCAGTGGCATGATCTTGGCTCACCACAACTTCTACCTCCCGGGTTCATGCAGTTCTCTGCCTCAGCCTTCACAAGTAGCTGGGACTACAGGCACCCACCATCACGCTCGGCTAATTTTTGTATTTTTAGTAGAGACGGGGTTTCACCATGTTGGCCAGGCTGGTCTTGAACTCTTTACCTCATGATCCACCTGCCCCGGCCTCCCAAAGTGCTGGGATTACAGGCGTGAACCACGGTGCCCGGCTGAAAATTTGTGCTTTTTTTCCTGGTCCTTTAAGAAAATACTTCTTTCATACAGCAGTAGACTTTTCTTCCTTAACATCCACATCATAAGAAATATTATCTTGAGTTGCTTTGGTTTCTGAATGTTGTCTATGTTAATCTTTTTCTTTTCTTTTTTTCCCCTAAGGCGAAAAAGAGCCCAGGTTTCTTGGTTTGTTTCATGAGGTATGAAAATTAGCTCATCTTTCCTCTCTGCCTTCTCTTCTAGGGGTCTGAAAACTATGAGGCTGCTCTATCAGGAAAGGAAGCCCTTTTGGCTGAGCTGCGCTCACAAAACCTCACCAAGAGTGCAGAGAACCACAGACTGCGTAGAAGCATTAAGAAGATCACCCAGGAGCTGAGTGACTTGCAGCAGGAGAGGGAGAGACTGGAGAAGGACCTGGAGGAAGCCCATCGAGAGAAGAGCAGAGGAGATTGCACCATCCGTGTGAGTACCGCCTTGCCCTTCTCACACAGTGGACAGTGCTTTGTGGGGCCATGTGGCTGTGTCTGGTTGTAGGGTGGTGTTCAGTACAGAAGACTAAAGAAAATACTTTACTTATTATCTCACTACCTAGAAATGACCAGCTTCATTTGATCTATTTGGTATTTCAGTCCTTTTATTCTCTCTCTCTCTCTCTCTCTCTCTCTCTCACTCTCACTCTCACTCTCTCTCACTCTCAGTCTCTCTCTCTCACACACACACACACACACACACACACACACAGAGTTGTTATCAAATTGAAAATACAGTTTTGTATCGTGCTTTTTTAAGTTTAATGTTCTCTGTCTGGTTTGTTGCCATGTAATGAATGTTCTTCAAAAACAATTTTTTTGTGCCAGCATAATATTTCATCACTTGGATGTATGACAATTTATTTAACTAGTTCTTTTTTGAACGGCGTTTAGATGATTTTACTTTTTTTTTTTTTTTTGCCTTATGACTTCTGCAGCAAACATCCTTGTACATAAATATTTATCTGCTGATTCTTCCGTTGTTGTTTTTTTTGAGATAGGGTCTCACTCTGTTTCCTGGGCTGTTCTTGAACTCCTGGGCTCAAGTGATCCTCCCACCTCAGTTTCCTGAGTAGCTGGGATTATAGGCACATGCCACCATGCCCACCTCACCAATTATTCCTGATAGAGGTATAATAACTGGGCCAAAGAGTATGAATTTTTAAAGGACTGTTGTATAGATAAATTCAAATTGTTCTACAGAAAGATTATACCAGGTTTCTCTAGGTGATCTTTTTTATGACTGTACTCTATTTAGCATTGGGTATTAGCATTTAAAAATCCTCTCTGAATTTGGTAAGCTTATTAAATTTCAATTATGCTTAAACTTAAATATTCTGTGTCTTTTAATTTAATCCCTCCTGAGAACATAGCCTTGGTTCAATCAGGTAAGATGGGGGTCTGGGTCTGAGTGATCATTGCCATGCAAGTTAATTGAATTGTCTGCCTGAGATCCTGGGCCAGGCAGTCATTAGAGTAGAGGACTCAAAAGAGTACCAGTGGTTAGCTCTATGGTGCCTGCTGCTGATGGCACCAGGATCCAGAGGTTGAAATCCCAATGTTAACACTGAAGAAAGAATTGAAATGCAAATGTTTGTATATTTTAATAAAATTTTAACAAACATTAATGGGTCCATAAAGGAAATCTGGAAAAATTAGAAAATGGTAGCCATAATTCCACTACCCTAGCAAAGTAACTCTGTACTGCCATTCAGTCCTGGTGCACCTGGGCTCTTGGTCTAATCAGATTCTAAATACCATTCTGTCTTTGATCACTTAGTCTATCATAGGCACCATCTCATGGTGTAGGCTCCAGAACGATCATGTTGAATGCTGATGCATACTCTTTCACTGAATAGATTTCACATGATTTACTTAATAATCTCCTTTGTTGGACATTTTGGCTATTTAAATAATGCCACAATGAACGTCTTTCGACATAAGGGTATTTTCTCTTGAAATCCCTAGGATAGATCCTGAGGAGTGAGATTACTGGGTCAGATAGTGCCTATATGTATATATATGTAAATACATATTTTTTGAGACAGAGTTTCACACTGTTGCCTAGACGGGAGTGCGGTGGCATGCTCATAACTCACTGCAGCCTCAAACTCCTGGGCTCAAGGGATCCTACTGCCTCACCCTCCTGTGTAGCTGGGACTTCTGGTGAATGCCACCATGCCCAGCTAATTTAATTTTTGTTTTTTGTGGAGACAGGGTCTGGCTGTGTTGCCCAGGCTGGTCTCAAATTCCTGGTCTCCAGTGATCTTTGCATCTTGGCCTCTGAAAGTGCCGGGATTACAGGTGTAAGACACTGCACCCGGCCAATATTTTATTCTGGTTGGTTAATCATGTTGCCAAATTATTTGTCCAAAAGGCTGGCCCATTTTATGCTGCCACCAGCAATGTTAGAGTGCAGTAGTATATTGCGTGTTATTAAAAGACCTGTTTCTCATATTTATTCAGTGTTATTGAACACACAATGTATCTGGTTTAGATACTGATGGAATTACAATACGTAACTCCTGAAAGTTTTCTTTTTCTAAGGGAGGTGAAAATGCTATACAAGACAAAACGCAAAACAATTTAAAATCCACAGCTAATTAATATAACCTATACTCAGTGCAAAAGATCGTGTGTGAAGCGGTAGTCAAGGAAATCTTCTAGGAGGGGCTGACACTTGAGAATGAGAGGGGTCAGATTTGAGTAGTGTGACTTTATGTAGATGAGGTAAAGAAAAGGCTGGCCAGAGGGTCCATTTATACAGCTGCATGTTTCATAATCAATTCTTATATCCTTCACTATTAGATGACAATTTTTTTAGTTTAAAACAGTTATCCCCTGTCCCCTACTGCTATTATAATGTTTGTGTGGTAAAATTTGGAAGGCCGAGGATGAGGGGATGACACACACACACACGCACACACACACACACACACTCTCTCTCTCTCTCATAGATAATGTATAATATGTAGTTTTTTATATCATAACTTAGTCTTTGTAATCATTTGAGATGGCTGTATAATATCAAGCATATATACTGTAATTTCCTTAGGCATACCTCTGTTGTTAGACATTATTTGTTGGTTTTGTAATTTACTTATTCATGTAAACTCTGGTGTTTCTAGAAGAATTTTGGGCTGCTGTGGATAAAAAGATGTATTAATGCATAACATGTATACGTCTTCATATGGAGGTATTTGGCAAGGAATGGAAGGGGACTGTGATGGCAATAGGGCAGGGATTGGGGTGAGTATACTGTCGGTAGGACTTTCTTGTGAGTGATAGAAACCTAGCTTGAACTAAGTTTGGCAGAAAGGGAACTTGATTGCCTTGTGTAACTAAACTGCTGGAAGGACAGGGGCACTGGAAAACTGCCAAGACCAGACTCACTCTCTGAGAGCTGGCTTCTTTTTTTGCATCCATACTCCAGTTCCAAGAAGTTGGACTCATTGCCAGCCATGTTGGGATCACATCTTCCCAATTTATTGCAGAAGAAGAAGAAGGACTCCCACACTTTGCTGCCCTGGCTGGTTTCTTGTCAGGATGGCCAGATGGGTGATGTACTGAGAACCCCAATTTGGGTCACATGTTCATTGTGCCTTGGCAGAAGGGTATGTGTGTGTGTGTGTGTGTATAACATCATTGGCAGCCTCCCCTAGAACCACATGTTTGGAAGGGGATGAGCAGGTACCCAGAGAAAGTGGTATTTTGTTTCAAGGCACTGGGCAGACCAAAAGTAGCTGTATACTCTAAATGCTTTCCTCAGGTGAGCATGCCGGTGACTCAGGCTTCCTGGCATCTCATCATGACTACCTTTATACATCAAGTTACATACATGTTTCCAACAAGATGATTTGGCCACGGTTTCCTTCTTTTTGTATAGATATTGCATCACAGTCGTATCTCTAGTTAACTTTTTTATAGTCTAAGAATTTGATGTGTGCATCTCACATGACTGTTTTACACCAGGTCTTGGGAGTACTGGCTTACTCAGAGTCTGAGGAAACATGGTGGGGTGGTGCCTTTGCCTTATGGCGCTAGGATAAATGCACAGGTGGAGCATAACACACTAGCCTTGCATAACTTCCCAGCTTGTTTCTGGTAACTAGGCTCCTTATTTAACTGGAGTGCCTCCCACTCACCAGCTGCTACAGGTGTTGCTTTTGGATTGAAACAGAAAAACCTAGACCTTTTGTGATGTTTCTGTCCTGGCAAAAGAAAGGAATCCATTCATACATTCAGCAACGTTGAACACTTTGTGCAAGTCCTCTACCAGACAAGGAGAAAATACCATAATAGAGACATGAACAAACTACCACAGGAGCACAGAGAAAGGAAGTGGCTTGCAGGAGCAGGGAAGGCTCCTGGGGAAAGTAACTTTTGAACTGGTTCTGAAGTTTGAGCTAGAGGTTAATAGATAGGCAAGGGAGAGGAGGGTTTTGTATAGAAGGCAAAGGTTTAGAGGTTGGAGAGGGTATGGTGATTTTGGGGAAGAAGAGTTTGGGGCCGCAGTGAAGGGTGGTTCCTGTAGGGATGTGTCAGGAGATGAACCTGAGAGATGTTGGCTTGTGGAGAGCCTTGGATGCAGAGTCTGGGCACCTGGATTTGAGGTGTAGGCAAGGGGCCCCGGGCGGAGTAGGGGTTGGGTATGCCAGTCAGAGGACTGACAGCATCAGATTTGCAGTTTAGAAAGACTAGTCTGAGGGATGTCTAGAGGATGGATTGCTGAGGGAAAGCCAGGAAACAAGAGGAGAAAAGGCTTTTCCTTAACACATAAGTCAGGCTCTGAGAGGTCAGGGTTATGGGGGAAAAGAAAAGGAACCTGTTTCTTTGTAATGGGGATGCTCAGCTGTGGCTTGTAGGGCTTGATTTGGTGCATATTCAATGCTTCATCCATGAGGACTCTAGGATGTTCACCTTTGGGTCCCTTTCATGTTTACTCAAACTTTGCTGCATCCCACAGGTAGGATAAAGAAAACATTGATAAGAACAACATCCAAAACACAGGTCTTGTTCTCAATTCACGTTCAGCTCAACCCTCATTGTCTCTTTGGTTGCTATTCAGAGTGGTAGAAATAAAGCAGGTATGATCCTCAGGGGTAGATTGTACTTTACAGTTTATAAAGATTGCCTGTGTGCCCACGTGATGCTCCCAGCCTTGGGTTTGGGCGTAGAAAATGTTTTTCCCATTTTACAGATTAATCTGTGCCTCAGAATTTACATTGCTCGGTCATCGTTACATAGATGGTGATATGTATGTGACATGGATTCAGGTCTATGGACTCTATCTAATTTCAGGACTTTGCTAAGATACTACACTGTTGCTATGCCAAACCATCAGTAATTATGTTGAGAATACTGTGCTTTTGGCAGAAAGGAAGATTGGTATATTTTCAGCTTTTCAACAGACCAGAATAATACATTCTCAAGAACACCCAACTTGAAGTATTCTGGCTAATTGAAGCTGTAAACATTGTAATTTGTTCCTTTTGTGTTTCAAAAATACTTGCAGAGGTTTATAGAAAGTCATAAGATTAAATGAAATTAAAAATAAAGGCTTTAGGGTCAAGGAAAAATAAGAGTGACTGGCAAAATGGAACCAGAATGAGTATTTTAATTAATTCATTTGAGACAGGGTCTTACTCTGTCACTCAGGCTGTTGTGTAGTGGCATGATCCTAGCTCATAGCCTAAACCTTCAGGCTCAAGTAATCCTCCTGTCTCAGCCTCGAGGAGATAGGACTATAGACATGCACTACCACACCTGGCTAATTTGTTACATTTTTGTAGAGAAAGGGTTTTGCTATGTTGCCCAGACTGGTCTTGAATTCCTGGCCTCAGGCAATCCTTCTACCTCAGCCTCCCGAAGTGTTAGGATTATAGGTGTGAGCCACTGCGCCTGACCCAGAGTGAGTATATAAAAATGCACACTGTGGCTGGGCACAGTGGCTCATGCCTGTAATCCCAGCACTTTGGGAGGCCGAGGTGGGTGGATCGCCTGAGGTGAGGAGTTCAAGACCAGCCTGGTCAACATGATGAAACCCTATCTCTACTAAAAATAAAAAATTAGCTGGGTGTGGTGGCACCCAGCTACTTGGGTAGTCCCAGCTACTTGGGAGGCTGAGGCAGGAGAATCGCTTGAACCTGGGAGGCAGAGGTTTCATTGGGCCAAGATCGTGCCACTGCACTCCAGTCTGGGTGACAGAGGGAGACTCTATCTCAGGAAAAAAAAAAAGTACATGTTGTGATATCCTTCACAGTGCTAAAGAGGGGGACTTATAATTCAACTGGTAGTTCCTGGCAGGGAAAGCAAAAAGAGAAAATCAGTTACAAGGTCTCCAGTGTCTGTAAGAGGAACATGTCAAGTGAAAGGACGGCTTTTGCTGGCACTGAGGCCCAAGGAAAGAATTGCCTCTGGTGGGCTATTATAAAGAGTACTTTGAGCAGTTTATAGCGTCTTCAACAATACCCCATTCAACAAAAGCTATTCTGCATGGGGCAGATCAATGTTATCCAAGTCAGTAAGTTTGTAAGTAGGTTTTCTGGGACTATATCTAGCTGTTTCCCATTATTCTCTTTTTTTGGACAAGAACTACAAAATCAGTTGGAAATGCTGCAGCTCTGTTTTACAGATGAGCCCTGACCTAAAGCCTATATACAGGATCCAGATCAAGCAGTCCTGGTTTTTGTAGCATTCCTTGAATTTTGATGGTAAGCCAATCATTACTCTTGGATGTGATCAAACCATCCTTTGCTCATGCCAACAACATTTATTGCCAGTCTCATTGTGCCTGTTCTTTAGCATTTTGTAGGGAGGCAATTTTTTACTGAAAATTCAGCTTGGTTCAGAGGCTTATGAATTCAGTGTCTGGTTGTGCATGAACACTGAGAAGTTGAGCCCCGAGAGTCAGTTCTCCATGTTTGTTTGTTTTAATTGCCTGTGATTGCAGTGACCTAGTGCCAGTTGACTCAGCATGTGTTGTAATTTGCAGTTTTTTGTTTATTCAATACAAATTTATGGAGTACTTGTAACAATATTGTTAGGCTCTGGTGAATACAAGCTTTGGTTTTTACTTTGGGAATCTTATTTACAATGAAGAAGGTCAAAAAGTGAGGATCACAGATAGATCCCCTGTATTGTAGTATACCTCCTTGCTGCCAAAGGGGCCCGTATCCCTTCAAGGAAATTCAGGAGACCTTTGCAAAAACAAACAAAAAACCTGTTGTTTCCAAGTCTATGCCCCAGCTGTGATGTTTAAAGTGGCCTACTCTTGAGGTTAGTAACAGGGATGCTGCTTGGATCCTCACATCTTTGCCTTCATTTGATACATTGTCAGAGCCAGAGACCTGGGCTCTCCTTTTAGTGTGTGTGAGTGTGCACACGTGCATGAATGTGTGTGTTTGGTGAAGGGTGAGAGAAATCTTTATTTTAGGTGCACTCTCTCTGGTTCAGGTACTTGGTATTCTACTCAGGGTGGGTGCAGGAGAGAAGCAAGCTAAGGTTTTTTTCTTCTCCTTTATAAGCAACATATATTAGACATTGGCTTAGTTGTATTCCCCAGACTGTTTCAGAATGCTTTCATCTGTTATGAGACCTGTCATCTGCTACCCTGACAAGTGTGTGCTTCAGTACCTGGGCACTTAGCTCTGTGGGGATGCATTTGCTGGCTAAAGCCCAAAAATCTCATTAAAGTTGTACCTGTCACCCAGCTGGCTAATCCCATGTGCTTTGACAGGAGTGGGTTTAATTTCAGGGTAGTTCAGCCTGAACCTCCCAGTTCTCACATGTGCTCATTGATGGATATCTCCAAATGAGATCGTGACAGCATTTAGAACACCTTTTGGTAAATCAGAATCAAAACATGGCATTTGGAGACAGTGTCTCTACAGGCTGGTTGGTTAGGGCTAAGACCACAGACCTGAGATAGTATGTTTTTTACTAAGGGCCAAAGCTCTCCTCTTGCCCTAAATATATATATATGTGTATGTGTGTGTATATATATATATGAATTAGGTGTGAAGATTTTGAGTTGGTATCTTTATAGAATAATGTGCAGTTTAAATGACCTATGTTGGAAGAAGTACTATCTTTGCAAATTCCAGTTTCTTATGAGAGAGGCTGAAGGCAGAAACACTGGAGTCAAACTGGTTTGGAGTCCTGGCTCCATTACTTACTAGTTGTTGAACTGTGAACCAGCAAATTTGCCTCTTTGAAGCATAGTATGCCCATTTCTTATCAGAGTGATAGTGGTTAGTTGTTAGGTTTATCTGAGAGAGGGAGTGACACTTAGCATAATACTTGACACATCATAAATGAGCAATAATTGGTAGCTATTTTGATGATGATGCCTTGGCCTGGGGCACTAGAAACTTAGCAATTTCAGTGGCCATCTTTGGAACAGCGGAAAATAGTTCTCAACTTGGGTTGCAATCTCAGCTTCACTTACAAGTGCTTAACTTCTAAGCCAACAGCTTAAACTTGCTAAACTTATGTTCACTCCCCTAAAATGGGGTTGATTATATCTATTTTAGGATTAAACAAATGAATAGTAAAATGTAACGTGTGAGAAAATGCCTACCATGGTTCCTGGCACAGAGAAGTTGATGCTCAGTGTATCTGATTCCTTCTTTTCTGTCCTGTTTTCCTGCTTTTAATTGTGTGGCAGGTACTGGCTCAGGACTTTGAATGACAAATCATCACCTGCTGGAATCTACCAGATGCTGTTGATTAATAAATGCTGTCTTCCCTTTTACCAGCCAAGTCACCAAAGCTATAAATTTCTTCCTTGATCAACAGTAACCTCTCTGAAGAAAGTGCTTGTCTGTTCCTTTCCAGCTGATTGATCCCTCTAGGATGGGGAGTCGGAGCACTCTTCTATTGAGAAACTCCGGAGATTCTCAGTGGCTCGCACCTGGGGCTGCTGTTAAAGCTGCTTTAAAAGGCTGTCCCCAACAGTTTTCATATGGAATTGCCATAATCTCCATGGGGCACAAACAGGGAGACTTTCCCTTATGTCACCTTCTCATTTTATCATTTCTGTGCCAGGCTCTGTCCTGGTCCCTAGTAGTCCAGGACTGAATCAAATCATACACAGTTTCTGAAGGAATCTAGTGAAGAAATAGCATAGACATACAAAGAGCTAATTAAAATATAGCGTGATAAGTCCTAATAGTGGGATGGACTGCGCTTTGGAAGCGCAGAGAATGGAACTGTGCTAAGAGGCTAGAAAAGAAGGGAGGGAAGGCTTCACAGAGGAAGTGGATTTGAGCTGAGACTTGAAGGATAGGTAGCTGTTTGCCTGGGGGAATGGGAGGTGGGAATGCATTCCTGGTAGCAGGAAGGCCTATGCCAAGATTTGGGGTCCATGAATGAGCCTGGCTCATGGGGAACAGTGAGTGGGGCTGGAGGAGGGGGCAACTGGTGAAAGCTGCATCAAGCCCTTTGCTCAGAACTTGTGCAATCATCACAGCTAGTACCATACTGTTAGGTGAGGCACATGTTTGTTAGTTCTTTATGCCAAGGACTGTTTCATGGTGGTGGCCTCCAAGTTTTTTTTCCTCCAGCATATGAATTGTTTGTTTGAATGAACTGTTATGGAGAGAAGACACAAAAGTGGAGCTGCTCAGGGTGAAGTGAGGTAGGAGGCCTGGCACCCACCTCCCTGCATCATCTGTTTCCACCACAGTCCCCAGGAGCAATGAGGCTCCACAAAATGTGACTTGAACACCACTCTCACCTACTAATTCTGGAAATTCTCCTTATATCACAGAGTACCTATTCCTCATTAAGATTGTGGAAAAATTTCCTTTGTATATTTACAGGTAACCACTGAGCACTTTGACAAGCTTTCTTGCAGTGAAACCTGATAAGGTGGAAATTTGATGGATGAGAACCTTCTCATTCTCCATCTGGCCAGAGATAAAACAAAACTAGCAGGCTGGAGGAGGAAGTGTGAGGGCTTGGCCTTTCATTTCTAATGTGATTCTAAGATTTTAGGACATGTTATTTTTCAAACAATGCAGTTAATTTTTTTTTTTTTTTTTTTTTTAGTCAGCCAGTCTGCTCTAAGAGAGCCCTGCTATGCAGAGGCAGCTCTCAGCCCAGTGCTGGTCTGGAGTGCACCTGTGAATCTTAAGGGAAAATTGCCCATTAGTGTAGAAATTGAGGCCATTAGTTGACATCATCATACAGGTCTTGCTGTGGCAGCACTGACTTTAAATTAAGGCGGTAGTCTGGTATAGGATAGGATTCTTTTTTTTTTTTTCCCTGTGTAAACCCTTTGTTCAGAAGCAAATAAAACAGATGCACCCAGGGGGGCTTTGCAGATTCCTTAGGATGGTGGTTTTTTGTATTGAAATCAAATATAATTTTCTGTGTTCTTCCCTAAGCTACCGAGTCAATTTCTAGAGGAAGGCCCAAGAACATGTAGTTAGAGGATACTGATATCCAATCAGGTTTGGGTATTCCTAATCCTAGAGCTTTTTGGGTTTGGCTTGTAAAACCACTGGCATAGTAAAAAGAATATAGATAGACCTGGTTTCAAATCCTGCTTCCACTACTTTTTACCTATGTTACTTTGGTTAAGTTGCTTGAAGTCTCTGAACTTCAGTTTTCTGATTGGTAAAATAGGTATAATTAAAATATAGACATCCCTCAGGAGATATTAGAGATTGGAATAAAGTGAGTCATATGAATTTTTTGGTTTTCCAGTGAATATAAAAGTTATGTTAATACTATACTGTGGCCTATTATGTGTGCAACAGCATTATGTCTAAAATAACAACATACATACCTGAATTAAAAATACTTTACTGCCAAAAATACCAATGATCGTCAGAACCTTTAGCTAGTTGTAATCGTTGTTGGTGGAAGGTCTTGCCTCAATGTTAATGGTTGCTGACTGATCAGGGTGGTGGTTGCTGCAAGAGTGAAGTTTGCCACCTTGATTAAGTCTTCCTTTCACAAAATATTTCTGTATGGCATGTGATGCTGTTTGTAGCATTTTACCCACAATAGAACTTCTTTCAAAACTGGAGTCAGTCCTCTCAAACCCTGCTACTGCTTTATCAACCAAGTTTACATAATATTCTAAGTCTTTTGTTGTCATTTCAACAATGTTCACGGCATCTTGAGATGGAGAAGATTCCATTTCAACAAACTACTTTCTTTGCCCATTCATAAGAAGTAATTCCATATTTGTTCAAACTTTATCATGAGATTGCATTGCAGTCTCATCATGAGATTCAATTCAGTCACATCTTCAGACTCCACTTCTAGTTCTCTTGCTATTTTCACCATATTAGCAGTGAAGTGAAGTCTTGAATCCCTCAAAGTCATCCATGAGGGTTGGAATCAGATTCTTCCAAACTCCTGTAATGTTGGTATTTTGACCCTTTTTATGAGTCACAAATGTTCTTAAGGGCATTTGGACTAATGAATCCTTTCCAGAAGCTTTTCAGTTTACTTTGCCCAGATCCATCAGAGGAATCACTCTTTACAGGTGTATTTCTTAAAGACTTGAAAAGTTAAAATTACTCCTTGATCTGTGGGTTGCAGAATGCATGTTGTGTTAGCAGGCGTGAAAACAACATTCATCTTCTTGTACATCTCCATCAGAGCTCTTGGATGACCAGGTAATATTTTAAAAGCAGTAATATTTTAAAAGGAATCTTTGTTTCTGAACAGTAGGTCTCAACAGTGGGCTTGAAATATTCAGTAAACCTTGCTTTAAACAGATGTATTGTCATTTAGGCTTTGTTGCTCCATTGTAGAGCACAGATAGAGTAGATGTAGCATAATTTTTAAGGAGTTCTGGAATCATAAGTGAGCACTGGCTTCCAGTTAAAGTTACCAGCTGCATTAGCCCCTTCCTTATTAGCCCCTCATAAGGAAGTCACCCTGTCCTTTGAAGTTTTGAAGCCAGACATTGACTGCTCCACTCTAGCTATGAAACTCCTAGATGGCATCTCCTTCCAATGTAAGGCTGTTTCATCTGCATTGAAAACCTGTTGTTTAGTGTAGCTACCTCCATCAGTTATCTTAGATCTCTTGGATAACTTACTGCAGCTTCTACATCAGCACTTGTAACTTTACCTTGCACTTTTATGTTACTTAGATGACTTATTTCCTTAAACCTCAGGAACCAATCTCTGCTAGCTTCAATTTTTCTTTTTTCTTTTTGCAGCTTCTTCACCTCTCTCAGCCCTCATAGAATTGAGTAGAGTTAAGGCTTTGCTCTGGATTAGACTTTGGCTTAAGGGAATGTTGTGACTGGTTTGATCTGTTCATACCACAACTTTCTCCACATCAGCAAGGCTGTTTAGCTTTCTTACCATTCATATGTTCACTGGAGTAGCACTTTTAATTTCCTTCAGTAACTTTTTCTTTGCATTCACAATTTGGCTAACTGGTGCAAGAGGCCTAGCTTTTGGCTGTATTGACTTTTGACATGCCTTCCTCACTAAGCTTAATCATTTCTGGCTTTTGATTTAAAGTGAGAGACACATGACTCTTCCTTTCACTTGAACACTTAGAGGCCACCATGGGGTTATTCACTGGTCTAATTTCAATTTTCTTGTATCTTAGGGCATGGAGAGGCCTGAGGAGAGGGAGGGAGACAGAGGAATGGCCAGTTGGTGGAGCACTCAGAACACACTTTTATCCGTTAAGTTTGCTGTCTTATATGGGTGTGATTTGAGGCACTGCTAAACAATTGGAATAGGAATATCAAAGATCACTGATCACCATAACAGATACTAATAGTGAAAAAGTTTGAAATATTGCAAGAGTTACCAAAAGGCAACACAGAGACATGAAATGAACACATGCTGTTGGAAAAATGATGCTGACACACTTGGTTGATACAGGGTTGCTGCAGACCTTCAGTTTGTAAAATACAGAATCTCTGTGAAGTGCAGTAGAGCAGAGCACAATGAAATGAGCTATGCCTGTACCCTGCTTCATAGGGTTGTGAGAGTTGAATGAGGTGATAGATAAAGTGCCCAGCACTCTCCTAAATGTCACAGAGTTTGTAGAAGAAAATGTCAGGTGGTATTTTATGATGATTGTTGACGGCCTGAGTAATCAAATTGGGCTTTGTGGAAGAGGTGGCCCTTGAATTGGGCCTTGAAGGATAGTGTGCTTTCTCTAGGTGGAACTGGAGGGAATTCATACTTTTTCCAGGGGGAGGGGACTGGTAGATACAGGCAGAGAGCCTGAAAGTATGTTAATTAAATGGTTGGGTGAAGGGGACTGGTTGCAGGTAAAGCTGAAATGTAAGCTGAAGCCCCGTAGTAGGAGCCTTGAGTAGACTCCTTGTAGAGTAGCTTCATTCTGCAGTTAACTTGGAGTCACTGAAGGATGCCAAGCAGAGACGTAACGATCAGAGGTCTACATGTGGTTTGGTGGCGTGAACCCAGAAGCAGCGAGACCAGTTAGGAAGCTGTTGCAGTTGACTAGCTGGGAGCTGAGTTCTGAGGAAGGCGGAGGCAGTAGGATGTGGGGTGGGGAGCTGTCTGGCGGAAGGAATACTTTTCTGAGTACTGCAGCGTCTACCCTTCTTCCTTTCTAATTAAGGAAGGAGGAGTTACTAATCTGAGTGATGCGAGTTCAGGATATTTTGGGGGCCATCCTTGTTAATGGGTGAGTTATAAGAACCTAAGTTCCAGATTCTTTTGCCTTCCTGCTCTGACCTAGACAGGCCTAGCCTTTGCTGGACAGGCCGACTCCCTCATTTCCTCATCAGTCATCTTTGTGCACTTCTACTTCTACTTGAGTAAGAGGACTTGGGTAGCTCCCTAAGCTGCATACACCCTCCCTTTTCCCAAACAGTAACAACAACAACTACCCATAACCCTTAATTTTATCAGAAAGCACTTATCTGGATATGAGATTGTTGCAGAATTGTACTTTGATTCCCATTCTGCTATTGTTGTGTATAACTCCTTTGAGAACTCTGGGGATAACAGGAGTGATTGACAGGGCAGGATTTGGACACTCTTGGCCGTGAAAAGCACCAAATCCTTGCTTTTCATCTCCTAGGTGTTCTATGTTGAGGGTGTGCCGCACCTTGAGACCTGGGTTAACTGTTGGATGACAAGGTGCCTGTGAGAGGGAGGGGCAAGATCTGAACCTTGTGGTGAGGTGGGGGTGGTGGTGGTGATGCCATGACCATGTGAGGAAACTGGGTAGTGAGGATCAGCCTGGGGGTTGTATGTGGGGACAGAGGGAGGTGAGATGGCTTATTTGCTCTGTACTAGCTTCTATACTGGGCACCCATTGAGCATTCTCTCGTCCAGCCCTCCAAGGACCCTGGGAGTTTGCATTATTACCTTCATTTACCGGAAAGGAAACACTCAGAAAGATTTAAGTTATCCATGTCTGGTCACACTGCTAGTTAGCAGTAGAGGCAGGATTCAAAACTAGGGCTGTCTGTTTTCACAGTCCAGGAATATCGAAGGAGGTTTGGAAAAACCACCCAAGATGATCAATTTTCAGTTCTGATTGTTGTTCTCAGGCAAGACATGCCATCTCCATGCCTCCCCAGAACATTTATTAGAACCCCACTGGTGGCAAGTGCATGAGCCTGTCAGCCGTTTGTGTTGCCATGGCAGCCACTGTTCTTCAGGGCCACCTCCGCACACAAACCTGCCACCCCACCATGGTCATTTTACTTTAAACCTTCTTTGACTGCTCTTCACATGAGGTTCAAGGTGCTTGGTTCTGCCCCATTCATTAGTAGGAGGGCCTCAATCTCAGGCTAGAGAGTCCATCAATCCAAGTCCTTAAGAAATGATAAATTAATTTCAGGTATTGGAATTATTGGCTAGTGGAAGCCTATGTCACAGAGTGGTTTTATGTTTTCTTTAGCATTAACAATAGCACATATGGGTGGAAAAAGCACAGAATTTGGGGTCACACTGACTGGGGTTTGAACTTCAGCACTAGAACTTACTAGAGCTTTTGTAAAGCTTTGTGAAAATCTCTCAACCTCTGTGGGCCTTAGTTCTCTTTCTGTAAAAACAGGATTAATAATACTTACCATGTAGGCGGTCATTAGGGTTGGAGATATTTTATGTAAAAATGCCTTGGCCTGTGTGTGGTTCATAGCTGGTTCTCAGTAAATGGTGGTTTCCATAACTAATGAGTAA
This sequence comes from Macaca nemestrina, assembly GCF_043159975.1. Lineage (NCBI taxonomy): Eukaryota > Metazoa > Chordata > Mammalia > Primates > Cercopithecidae > Macaca > Macaca nemestrina. The sequence goes on along the minus strand of NC_092138.1, from coordinate 91,331,040 downwards.
AATAAGAGAAGCGGTCTATACTCTTCGGTATCCTAACTTTCCCCAGGATCCTGATGATGCTGTGGGCCCTCTACCTACCCCCCCACCCCAAATGTACACACACACAAATTTGCATAGGATACCTGGCCCAGTCAATGGTCCTTAGGTTAAGAACTCCTAATCTTGGGGAATGACAGAACTACATGTCCTTTGTGGAATTCTGTAACAGGTCATTTTCATGTTGTCAACTCTGTTAGGGGATTTGTGGGAGAAATGTGGCACATTAGTATCCCTTATCGCTTAAGCCATGTAAGATGTTCTTAACCTAGGTAGCTGAATTAAAAATTAAAAGGAAATTAAAAGGAGAATGGAATAAATGGTTGCTGAATACATATACATGCACTGGAACTTGAACCAGACATCAAAATATGGGTCTGATAGTTGTTTGTATAGAGGAGGAAACTGAATCTCGGAAATGAGGTAAGTGGACCTGTAATTACTGTGCACAGGAAAAGTGCACACTCTTTACTCAGCATGATACATGAACATTTTTAGAATTAACGGGTATGCACGATCTTTCTAGGATGACATACACATTTATTGTGAATTTAAAGGTGTACCTAAATGTCTGGCTTAACACAGGTTTTATAGGTATTCTTCACAGCATTTTTCAGGGGAAGAGTTCTAAAAGTGAGTGTTAGATGTACATTAAGTGAACTGGGATCATTGCGTTAGTGAGTCATGCAAAAGAGATCTAAACCATGGTGTGGAGGCAAACTGAGAAGATTCGGAATGAGAGAGACCTGGAATAAGGCAGGTGCTGTCCCTTGGTGACGGTGATCTTAGGCAAATGACCTGTCTCAGCCTGTTTCCTCATTCATAAAATGGGAGTAGTCCCATCCATCTCATTGCTTGATTCATTCAGTCATCCAACAGATGCTTATTGAGTGCTTTCTTGGTTATCTATTGCTGCATAACAAATTACCCCAAAATGTGGTATCTTAAAACAACAATCATTTCGTTATACCTCATGAGTTTGTGAGCCAAGGACTTGGGCAGGGCATAGCTGGGTTTTCTCCTCCAGGTGGCCCAGGTTACTCATGGTCTTCAGCTGGTGGATGGGGTGGGCTGGAGGGTTCACGATTTTTTCACTCACATGTCTGGTACCTTGTCGGGGATGGCTGGAAAGAACAGAAACTGACACAGTATCACTTCTGCCATATTCTCATGGTCACAGCAGGTGCTACGCTGCCCAGATTCAATAGGGGGAACATAGAGTCCACACCTCTTAATGGAAGGAAAGTCAAATAATTTATGGCTATGTTTAATCTGCCACAGTGTCTGCCATGTGCCAGGTACCATTCTAGGTGCTGGAGATATAGCAGCCAACAAAATACACAAAACTCTCTGCCGGAATTTGCATTCTGGTGGGAAAACTGTAAGCAAAATACACATATAAATTAAATACTATATTAGGAGGTACCATGGGGTACAATGGTACAGGGAAGGAATATGGAGAATAGGGTGGATGGTCAGGGAAGACTGGTCTGAGAAGATGATGGTTGAGCACTCACTTGAAGAAAGTAAGGGAGCAACCTGGTGAACTTTCCAGATAGAGAGAGCAGCAGGCTTAAGGGCTCTGACCTGGTGTGTAAGAGGAACGGCAAGACAGCCAGGGTTGCTGGAGAAGAACTGGTTGGGGAGAGCCACAGGAGAAGAGGCCAGCTGGTGGGGGCCTTGTGGGTCATCCTATGTTGTGAAGAGTAAATACGTCATTATGAAAGTGTCTAGCTCCTTGCCTGGAACAATGGTAGGCTGTTGACACACAGTAGCTTCTATTATTGATAGAACTCAGATGTGGGAGCTCCCAGGTGTAGGAACTTTCAGGTATGGGAGTTCCCAGCACCCGCCTTACTCCACTCCGTACCTACTCTTTAGCCACAGTTGCTCTTCTGGCACTGGTGGTATTGACTGTTTCTGAGCAGTCACTGGCCAGCAAAACACAATCAGGAAGGCAAAAACATGATGATAATCAGCCTCATAATCAGCCTCTTCTCTAATAGCGTTAGTATGGTAGCTAGACCTTGCCTTGGTAGATTTTGTAATGTAGGGTGAAAATGAGCTTGTGTGTGTATGTTTGTGTATGTACACCTTGGGTGATTCTTGAGAGATCAGCTTTGCATTATGACTCTCCTTGAAACTATTTTCATTCATGGCCCACAAGGACAATTTGTACAAGGAGAAATTCAAACAATAGTCAAATATATAGAAGCATGATTGGCAATCAAAGAATGCAAATTCAAAGACTTGTGAAGAACCTTTTTATACCAATTAAATTAGCAAACATTTAAGAAAATATCAGTGCTGGTGAGGATGTGGTAAAACAAAAAACTCCCACTTGGTGATTGCATTTTTGCCACTGTTTTTTTGGAAGGAAGTTTGTCACTTTATAGAAAGAATCCTGAAAACATGCTTATCCTTTGCCCTAGTAATTCTACTTTTGGGGATTTAGCCTAAGAAAACAAATGAGAAGTTAGAAAAAAAACCTGTTTTATGCTCACAGCTATTCTTTGTTGTATTTTCTGTACTAGCAAACAGTTGGTGACAGTGGGAAAGTAGTTAAGTGACCTAAGAGACATGCATTAAAATTGGTAAGCATAAAGATCATGTGATATAATCATGTGGTATGATCATGTGGTATCTTTTGCTTTAGGCACGGCCTCACCACCTGTCCCGCCTTCCTTTAGACTAAAAGGATGAGCAGAGCCAAGTTGGAAGCTCCATATTATAGCAGCTCTCTAGACCTTTCTCATCTCTGTACTTTAAATGGAACAAAGCAAAAAACTTTTCTTGACTTTATACTCTTAAACTTTTCTTGTTATTTAATTGTTCTTTTATGTCATCATTATTTAATTGCTCTATGCTCTTTGTAAGCCATAGTATAATGGAGTAAAGTGAAATAGGGTAAAGTCCATACCAAACTTAAAACTGTACAAAAATTAGGGCTGCAGATGGACAAGAACTGAAAGGAGCCACCTACTGTTTGAAAATGGTTTAATATATTGCCATGACTGTATTTTGGGGGAGTGTTTTTATTCTTTAGCTTTAGAATTCTGTTAATGTTGCTTTAGTATCATTTGTATAATAAAATAAAAGAAAAACCCTTTCTTTCCTTCTCCAAATTGAATTTCTATTTACTGACATTTATAATTCATGATAAGTTCTTAGTCTGGCTGTTTGGAGTAAAGGTTTAAGGCAATCTCATCATCATCCTTTTGCCCAAGAAAAAAATTAACAATTTTTAAAGCATTTTAAAAAATGTTACTTTACCAATTATGAATGTAGTGTCTGCTTAGTGTGAAATATTTTAAAATTGAGAGAAGAATAACACAATTTAAAAAAATCGTCTATAATCGTGTGTTCTGATACTTCTTGCAGGTTTCTAATAAGTACCTTAAAAAAAAAAAGACCCCGCTCATTATGGAAAATTGAGAATACCCACAAAAGGAGAGAGAATAGTATATTGAATCCCTGTGTGTTTGTCTCCCAGCATTAGCCATCGTAAACAGAGCTAATCTTGTGTCATCTCTGCCCTCCCCCTCATTCCCTCCTTTTTAACACTGAATTATTTTAAGCAATTCCCAGACATACTATTTTATCAGTATTTCAGTATGCTTTAAAAAGTACCATTTTCACTTTCAAAAGGGTAGTAATCTCTTAAAATTACCAAATAACCAATAAATGTTTAGATTTCCCTGATTGTCTCATTAAAAGCAATTGTTTGAAATAGTTTGTTTAAATCATGATCCAAGGATGGCTGTGGTGGCTCATGCCTGTAATCCCAGCACTTTGGGAGACTGAGATGGGAGGATTGCTTGAGCCCAGGAATTTGAGATAAACTTGGACAACATAGTTAAGACCTTGTCTCTAAAAAAAGATAAATTGTGATCCAAACAAGGTGTATACATTGCATTTTATTTATTTATTTATTTATTTATTTTAGAGATGGGGTCTTGTGATGCATGTTGCCCAGGCTGGTATCAAATTCCTGGGCTCAAGTGATCCTCCTGCCTTGGGCTTCCAAAGTGTTGGTATTACAGGCGTGAGTCACCACACCTGTCGATATGCTTTTTTTTTTTTTAAACCTTTTTATTTTGAAATAATTTTAAACATACAGGAAAGGGGCAAAAATAATATAGAGACTTCCTATATATCCCCTAGTGTTAACATTTTGCGTAACTGTGGCATACTTATCAGTATCAGGAAATTAACATTGATGCAACACTATGAAGTAATCTACAGACTCTATTTGAATTCTGCCAGTTTTCCCATGAGTGAGCCTTTTCTGGTTCAGGATCTCATGAAGGATCCACATTGAATTGTCATGTCTGCTTAGACTTGGCTAATATGGAACAGTTGCTCAGATTTTGTCTTTTATGACCTTGACTGGTTTGAAGAGGACTGGTCAGTTATTTTGTGAAATGTTGTTAAATTTGGGCCTGCCTGGTGTTTCTCTCATGTTAGGGTGATCAGACCCAACAGCAGGTTGTGGGGGCAACGAAGTCCGTCGGAATCAAAGGAATGAGAAAAGACAGTTTGAAAGAGAAAGTGGGACCAGGGGGCCATCGCTAAGTATGGAGGCTGTGAAGGCCTGGAGCTCTGGAAGCCCAGACTGTTTATTGGTGATCAAACAAAGAAACAGGTGGTGAGAATATGGGAAAGGGCAAGTACATGATCTACAGCTGTGACGGTTTAGCATTTCCTTTGAGGCATATGGAACATGTTCTGCTACTTGAGATAATGGAGAGCAGGTTCTTTTAACTTGATACAATTAATCCTGGGCGAGCAAGGAGCAAGGAGCCAGCAAGTCTAGACACATTCCAGAGCCACAAGGGGTTTTAGTCCCTGATTCCTGGATTCTGTCCAAGCCAAGAGGGGTTTTATGCCCTGGACTTAGATTATGGTGCATCAGGGTAGCCTTCCACCGTTCAGCACAGAGCTTGGTGTTCCAAAGGCCATAAGGAGTTTTAGACCCAGGACCCCGGGCATGTTCCAAGACTCTTTACATTATGTCAGATATCAAGCTCTGCTTCAGCTTCTCCCAATACTCAGCTTTTCTCCCAACACTCTCATGATTAGATTGAGGTTGTGTGTTTTTGGCAAGAATAGCATGGAAGTGACGTGCTCTTCTTGGTGTATCTTATTTGTAGGTGCGTAATGTCAGTCTGTCATTATTGGTGAGGTTAGTGCTAGTCACTTGGTTAAAGTGGAATCTTCTGGGTTTCTTCACTATAAAGTCAGTATTTTATTACCTTTATAATTAATTTTGTGGGGAGGTCTTTTGAGACTATATGAATATCCTGTTTCTCTTTATACTTTGAAGAATTCTAGCATTCATTGATGATTCTTACGTGCAACAATTATTACTGTGGTGTTTACCTAGTTGTTATTTTCTTTTTCTATCTTTTCTTCTACTCTTATTAGTTGTAAGTCTACTATGAGGAAGAGCTGTCCTCTTCCTCCTTCTGCATTTGTTTATTATTTAGTTATTTGTTTCTATCAGTATGGACTTGCAGATGTTGTTTTACTCTATAAGTTATAAGCCATTACTATCATTATTTATTTTATTGTTCAAAGTGACCCATATTTGGCCATTGGGAGCTCCTTTAAATTGATTCCTGTGCCTTTTCAACATAACTCTTTGTTTTTTGAGCAATTCCTTGCTTTCTAGGAGCACAAGATCTCCTGGGCTCATCTTGTATTATATTTTCCCTGCTCCAGGCCTGGAAGCAAGTATTTTCCCAAGAAACACTGGTTTCTTTTATTGGAAAATGGTATTTAGAAACCAAGATGTGAATGATGGGTATCCTCATTACTACTGGAGTGTTACTGCCTCTAGGATTTGTCAGTGTACAGAGCTGAAATATGTGTATGACACATGCATACAAACATCTATATATCTTTCCAGTTCTGCGTGTATGTGTGTGTGATCATGAATTCAGACTGATTCTACAGAGTTCATTCTTCCCTTTCTTTCCTTTTCTTTCTTTTTTTTTTAAACTGAGTCTTGCTGTATTGCTCAGGCTGGAGTGTGGTGGCGCCATCTTGGCTCGCTGCAACCTCTGCCTCTTGGGCTCAAGCGATTCTCCTGCCTCAGCCTCCCGAGTAGCTGGGATTGGCATGTGCCACCATGCCCTGCCCATTTTGTATTTTTTTGTAGAGACAGGGTTGCCACCACACCCTGCTCATTTTTGTATTTTTTGTAGAGACAGGGTTTCGCCATGTTGGCCAAGCTGGTCTCAAACTCCTGACCTCGAGTGATCTGCCTGCCTCAGTCTCCCAAAGTGCTGAGATTACAGGCCAACTTTTTAGCTTATTGTTTAATAAGTAAGCAGGTTTTCCCTCTTTTTTTTTTTTTTTTTTTTTTTTTTTACCCCATGTAATTTATTTGTTGAATATGTTGGGTCATTTGTTCTTTAGAGTTTTTCACATTATGGATTTTGCTGACTGTTTCTGTAATGTCATTTGACTTATTTCTCTGTTGACTCTATTTCTAGTAAAGTGGTAGTTTAGATAAGATGCATGGTCAAATTCAGGTTAAATTTTTTGGCAAGATTACATCATAAATGGTCATTTGTACTTTCAAGTATTTGATAGTCCCTCTTTTTGTGATGTTACTAGATATTGATCATTTGCAAATGGTGATTATTTGATTTCATTATTCCTTCTTTTATAGCTGAATACGTCTATAAAGAGAAACTTGGTTTTTCATCACCTATTTAGTTACCCTGAGGTGCAGCTCATACAGGAAAGTCAAAACAAGTTCCCTAGAATCCTCCGATGGTGACTGTATTATTAGCTTTCTATTGCTGCTTCAACAAATTACCACAAACTTGGTGGCTTAACAATACAAATCTATTATCTTGCAATTCTAGAAGTCAGAAGTCTGAAATGGGTCCCACTGGACTAAAATCAAGGTGTTGGCAGGGCTGCATTCTTCCTGAAGGCTCTAGAGGAGAGTCAGTTCCTTGCCGTTTCCAGCTCCTAGAGCCTACCTGATTTCTAGGTCTGAGTCCCCTTTCCATCCTCAGAACCAGCAATATATTTGCATATATGCAGGTTATACTGATTGTGCTGTTCTAGGGACTGTACTTTAGAACCACTGCTTTAAAGAACCCTGTTCTTTTTTTATAGGAAAAGGCATTTAGAGACTCTAGTCTGGATACCAAGGAGGACACTGATTCTAACCTTTTTTAGGGAAAGAAAGGAAACAACAGAAAATAGAAGTTCATATTGATATTTCAAATTCACATTTAGAGTGACAAGTTTTAACTTCTTTTATGTTTGTATTTCTTTTCTACTTAAGGTTTTGGATTTTATGACAATAATTGTTTAATAAATATATATGTTATATATACTCACACAGTTTCAGAATAACATTACCAATATCATTACTTATAAGATGATTACTAAAAACAGTTTAAGATTTTTTTACAACCTCTTTTGTACTTAGAGAAATATCCCACTAGGGATGTACAAATTATTCTGCTTCAAAGTTATTGAAATAATTTCTGTCTTGTTGGGTTAACCAGTGAACTGGTTACAAAGTTAGATTCTTTTGTTTGCTTGCTATTTTTTCAGTTTTAGGGGATTTTTATTTTATTTTGAAGATAATTGTGTAAACATTTAAATGATTGCAATGACACATCTGTAAAATGAGTTCTAGTCTCTGTCTTTGTCTCTTCTACCTTATTCTCTCTTATACCTTATAGGCAGTGATTTAATTTGTTTTATGGTTAAATAAATGGCAGTATGCTTTCCATACTTATTTCTCTTGGGTCTCTGCTGCTGCCATACACATTTAACAAAATATTCCGAAGATTACTTTAGGGCAGTATATTTATATATAGAGAGAGAGTCCTCATTCCTTTTCCTTTATAGCTTAAGAGTGCTCCACTGTGAGAATGTACCATAGTTTATTCCTCTATTGGTGGACATTTGGATTGTTTACAGCCTTTTGCTATTATGAATAGTGCTTCAGTATTATAAATAGTATACATATTTAAAGGTAGTCACAATCATTCTGTATACAGTTTTTTTTCCTTTTTCTATAACATGGGAATAACATGAACTTTTAAAATGTTATTATAAATTCTTTGTAAGTGGTAGTAAGACAGTGTTTTTCCTGATTGTGAAGATAATACAGGATTATATAGAAATTGTGGAAACTTAGAAAAATAAGTAAGTAAAAATCAATGGAAAATTACCCACAATTCCTCTACTTAGATATACTGTTGTTGTTTTGATGTGTTACCTCATAGCCTTATGACATTTATATTAACATTTAGAAAATAATGAGCATCTTATTATCTGTACAGTTGAATACTCTGGTTTGTTTTGACTCATAATTGTGGGTGTGTGTTTTTTAAATACCATACTCTAGAATTATTTCTCTGTTGTTGACTATCTAGTTTCTTTCTGGTTTTCCAGCATTTTAAATAATATTGTGATAAATTATCTGTTCGTAAATCTTTTGCCAAATTTCAGATTATTCTTATAGTGGTTTTTGTAAGATTTTAAGTGAGAAGGAAATATACACTTGTATATTGCCTTAAATACATCTATTATCTTCCTCTCTTGTAGCAGTAATTTAGCAAGTCAAACACATAAGAGATTGAAATTTTTGTCAAGTAAATTCCATTTTTTCATTTTCTTCTGGTAGGATCTTAGAAATGAGGTTGAAAAATTACGCAATGAAGTGAATGAAAGAGAGAAAGCAATGGAAAATCGTTACAAGAATCTTTTGAGTGAAAGCAGTAAAAAATTGCACAATCAAGAGCAAGTGATCAAACATCTAACAGAAAGGACCAATCACAAGGACGTTTTACTTCAGGTACTGTAACTTTTGTATTTAAATTTTTTCATTTGGCATGGGTTGTTTTTTAAAAACAATTCTTTTGCAGAAATATTTATGATTACAGTAATCATTGCTATGTTTCAGAATACTTTAGAGCTTTCATGATGTCATTTGGGCTTCAGCCACCAGGGAGGTAAGTGTGGTGAAACAGATACTCAGAGAAGGGAAGAAACATATCCTGGGTCATATGACGACTACATAGCAGAGCCTAGAGTCACGCTCTGGCTTGTTTTGCCCTAGTGCTCAGGCTACTTCACTGAGGCTCTTCTACTGCAAATGTTTCCTGTTACTTATTTATACCATGCTCTTTCACTCCCCTTTACTTTTCTTCTGACTGTTCCTTTTTCTTTAGGAGTACCCTTCTTGTTTGATCATGTAGTGAATTTTTGAGATTCACCTCAGACTTACAGATAACCATGATGGAGTAAACACAGGCATTTAACTCTGCTTCCTACAGAAACCTCATTAGAATAACAGTGAAAGAATAAAAAGGTATAAACCCACAGGGACTAACTAGGAGAGTGGAAGGAGGTATAATAGCAAATGTGAGTTGTCAACAGAATTTTGGATAAGTGTGGCTTGTAGACAAAAGAGGTAAAAAGAAAAAAAAAGACAGAAAAAAATTTGGCTAAGTGGATGGGTGACCGTGTTAAGGGCATAGGATTCAGCTTTCTCCACACAGCTACATGCCTTTGGGACAAAAAGCCAACAAGCAGCAAGCTGATTTATGCTACAGAACCCCAGAAAGGCATGGCGTGCATTGGACATACCTGGTAACTTTAAAAATGGGAGACTGGCTGGAATTCTAAGCAGTTATAGGTGACCCTCTCCTCACAAGCAGGAGATCTCTGGAGACCTTAAACCAGAGAAGCTCTGGCTATGGGGTCACCAGATGTAACTGAAAGCAGGAGTGACCACTTAAGTGAAAACAGGGAGGGAGTGGAAGTGTGCATGCCCAGCAGTGAGATGCTTCGGAGGGGAGAAACAACAGAAAGATGCTGACAATTGGGGGTCCTCCAGCAAAATACCTTGGCCCCCACCTGAGCACCTCACTGTGAGGCCACCTTTGACAGATCCTTTCCACACTCTCAGAGCTGCTGAATACTTCTAACTCCTAAAAGTAGGTGGATGGCCTGGGTTTATCAAATAGGAGAAAAGAATTTAGGAGGAAAGATGACCTGGCGTGGTGGCTCATGCCTGAAATTCCAGCACTTTGGGAGGCTGAGGTCGGCAGATCACCTGAGGTTGGGAGTTCAAGACCAGCCTGACCAACATGGAGAAACCCCGTCTCTACTAAAAATACAGAATCAGCTGGGTGTGGTGGCACATGCCTGTAATCCCAGCTACTCGGGAGGCTGAGGTGGGAGAATTGCTTGAACTTGGGAGGCGGAGGTTACGGTGAGCCGAGATCGTGCCACTGCATTCCAGCCTGGGCAACAAGAGCGAAACTCCTTCTCAAAAAAAAAAAAAAAAAAAAAAGAGTTAAGACAAAGGCCAAACAGAGCAGAGGTACATAGAAGAAATAAGAAACATGCCAGGAGGAAAAAACAAGACAGCTTTTAAAAATCCAAAAATTCAGGCTATAACACCTTTAGATAAGGCTCTGACAAAAAAGATATTTGGAAAAGAAGAATGACCTATTGGAAATTGAAAGTATGATTGCAAATATAAAAATGTTTAAAAGAAGAGTGAGAAAAGTTGGAAGATAAAGTTGAGTCTTTCAGAAAATAGAAACAAATGAAAATATGAGAAAATGGGAGAGAAAAGATAAGAAACCTAGAGGCTTGATACAAGAGATCCAAAATATGACTAATAGGAGTTCCAGAAAGACAGAACAGGCAAAGCAGAGGGAAGGAAGTTTTCAAAGTAATAGGAGAAAATTCCCCAGCGTGGAAGGACAACTGTTTCTACATTGAAAGGGCCTGCGATGTTTCTAGCATAAAGAATGAGAAAAGACCCATACCCCATGGTGTGTCATTTTGAAATTTCGGAACACAGGGATAAAGAGAGGACCTGAAAGCCTTCCACAGAGAGGAGAATACAGGGCACATACGAAGAACCCACACTTGGAATGACATCAGAATTCTCAGCAGCAACATTGGAAACCAGAAGATGGAAGAGCAATGCTTTCAGATTTTGAGGAAAAGTGATTTCCAATCCAGCGTTCTGTACTCAGCTAAGCTGTCAGCAAGTGTGAGGGCAGAATAAAGGCATTTTCAGACATTTGGTACCTACGGTCATCTGCCTTCTATGTACTCTTTTGCAGGAAGCTCTTGTAGGATGATTCCATATGTATAAAGGAATAACCAAATGGGAGAGAGGTGGGCTCCAGAAAGTAGGGAATTCACGTGGCATGTGGTGAAGGGAAGTCCTGGGATGAGAGCTGAGCTGCTTATGTAGAAAGCCCAGATTTGAACTCTTGAGGGCTTCAGTTGGGATTTCTCCAAGAAACTAAAATGCAAATGGTCAATTTTTTGATGTGTGATCACAGAACACTGTATGGCTAAGTCATGAGCAGTATCTGCTTGGCTATAATGTAAATGCAGAATATTGATTTAACTAAAATTGGGATATTATTAGGAAAAGTGTTGAAGGACAGAGGATATAAGAGCTGAATCCTTAAACTTCTATGGTAGGAGCCAGTAGGTAAAAATCTAAACTTAAGAAACCAAGCCATGTAAGAATAGGAATGTAATATAGAAACATGGAGGTATATAGCAGAAGAAATAGCTAAAGAGTTGAAAGTTGTTTTTCTCTGGGAGTGGGATTTGGGAGGTGAGAGGAGAGGAGAGGGAGAGGACACCATTTTCCATTTAAGCCTTGTAGTACTATTTGATGGTTAAACTGTATATATCTGTAATTGGACTTCAGAAAAATGAAAATGAATGGTGTAATTTAAGCACAACTGTATTGTTACAATTCTAGAAAGTCAGTATTGGTTATTTGATTCCTAGTTCTTTCTATTACAGTTCAATGGGTTTTTATAAAGAATTACCTCTACTTTTTTTGTTTGTGTTCACCTCATTTCTTATAAAAATTTGAAAGGATACATTAATTCTGCTAGGTGCTTAGGAATAAGATGTGGTTCTTACCCTTAATTTTTGACAAGAGTGGACAGAATCCTAGTTCAGGAGTTACCAGGATTTTAAATAGTTAGGAATAGATTCCATGCAGAAGACTAGCGATACGGTCTCCAGTCCTGTTGTGTTGTTGGATGTTAGATCTTCTGAAGGGTTCAGTCAGTGGAATCGTATTGTGTGTGATCATGAGGGAGCCTTTCATATGTGACCAGACCCTAAAGCAATATTTGCAGTCTTGGCTTTTTTTCCTGGAAGTCAGATCTCCTTTTGGATATGGACAGTTCAAGTTTTACCAAATTTGTAACATTTCAAGAGAGACTAAGACTTCGTTGGGTTTTGATGTACAAGTCTTGTAATCATCTCCATGAGCCTGCAGGGCTGGAAATGATCGCATCCTGAGCAGGATGCACCTAGGTTTGGAACCAGGTCTGTTGGGTCAGAGCCTGACTTTGTCCTCCACACCTTCTGGAAGGTAGTCACAGTGGTGGCGAGCGAGTATGGTTTGTAGCGACTGCCACTGTCCTTGGCTCTGCTTTGCTGGCATGCAGCTATTCTGCAAATTGTAACAGCATAGAAATGGAGTTGCATGACAGTTTTGTAATTGCCTAGTATTTTGGAATGATGAAAATTATGTAGGGGATATAGGAGTACTGTGAAAAAACAAAATATTTTTCCTTAAGGAGTTTGGGACAATTTCTTTTTTTTTTTTTTTTTTTTTTTTTTGAGACGGAGTCTCGCTCTGTCGCCCAGGCTGGAGTGCAGTGGCTGGATCTCAGCTCACTGCAAGCTCCGCCTCCCGGGTTCACGCCATTCTCCTGCCTCAGCCTCCCCAGTAGCTGGGACTACAGGCGCCCGCCACCTCGCCCGGCTAGTTTTTTGTATTTTTTAGTAGAGACGGGGTTTCACCGTGTCAGCCAGGATGGTCTTGATCTCCTGACCTCGTGATCCGCCCGCCTCGGCCTCCCAAAGTGCTGGGATTACAGGCTTGAGCCACCGCGCCCGGCCAAGGAGTTTGGGACAATTTCTTAATATTTTTTTCTTGATGTCAACTTCCTTATAATTTGTTTTATTTCATTAGAAATTCAATGAAAAAGATTTGGAAGTAATACAACAGAACCACTATTTAATGACTGCAGAGGATCTCGAGCTCAGGAGTGAAGGCTTAATAACAGAAAAGTGCCCTTCTCAACAGTCACCAGGCAGCAAAACCATCTTCTCTAAGGTAAGCTTGACTGAAATTGGACATTCACATGCGAATGGATTCATATACTTTTTTGAAACATACTTGATAACTCCTTTGATCTAGAGATCCTCAAATGCCTTCTTGTTGATAATTGAGCCTACAACAGGTAGGAGGAGGAGTTCTTAGCCTACCACGTTACAGATTAATATCCTTCAACTGAGTATTAGTCTTTGCACTGCACACGAAACTGAGAAATCACAGCTGCTTGAACCAGAAGCCTCATTTGCTCTATCAGGGCTCACCTCTTAAGAACTATGTAATCCCAAGTGTTTTGTAAGTGTTCCTGTTTAAATTCACACAAAAAATGGCACAGCAGGCCCTTCCTTATCTGGCCCCAAATCATCTTTCCAATCTCATTTTCTTTCATCTCCAGCAATAGCAAATTTCTTATAGATTCCTGAAAACACCATGTTTGTACCTCTCTGTGTCTTTGCATGTGTAGTTCCATCTGCTTGGAATGATTTTTCCTTCCTTGTTTACATGCTAACTCCTGAACGTCTCTGCAGGTGCCATCTTAGTGTCACCTTCTCTCTGGAGTCTTTCCTGATCCTGCTTAGTAGTGCGGTCCCCTCTAGTTAAGTGCCCCTCATGGCACTTACTCTGTACATTGGAGTTATGGGATCCACCCTTCTGCTTCCCCTCACCTGGGCTCCCGTATAGCACCATGGGCAGGCACTTCTGGGGTAGGGAACTGGCACATGTTCCAAATCCCAGTGTTCAGCCTGTTGCCTGGCTGTGTAAATATTTGTTGAGTGAATGAATGAATAATGCAACCAGGCAGCCAGATATGGGAAAGGAAAAGAATTAACTTAAAAAAAAAAAAAAAACTGGCTTAAATTAAGTTCATACATTTGGAAGATAGAGAACTCTTATGCAAATTAGTTTTCTGATGAATGGCTCTGATTGTGACTTGCAGGTTTGTGAAGGGTGATTCTCAAAATAATTAACAACTGGTACAGCATGGGCATCAGCCTTCAGAAAAGACTTGGGCACTAGGGCTGGAGTGGGGACCTGGAGGCCTGCTCCTGTGCCAGGCACAAACCCTGTAGTTTAAAAACTACTAGGGACCTCCTGGGAGGTCCCTAGGGAGGGACCAGGGCAGCTAGCGTGGTTGGAGTGGATGGACCAGGGTTTATTTTCCAACCGGTGTGGAAGTATTTCAGTATTTTAGCAACCAGTGCTAGCCACTGTGCTGTGTATCTGCTCAGTATCAGAGCTTGTCCTGGGGGTATCATTGGCTGAGCAGTTGGAGCTGTTTCTTAATTCTGACCGTTTGTGTATTTGCATTTTGCTGTTTCTCTTGAGAGCATCAGCATGGACTTGTGGAGCCCTTGGGCTGGGCCAGCAATCTGGAGGCCTGGATTTCTCTCTGTTGACTCTGTCATTTCACTTACGTAACCTGGGGCAAGTCTTATAACTAAATCTCAGAGGGCTAATATTTTGTGATTCTAACTAGCGTTTAGTTAATTTGATTTTGACCAACTTTAGTTGGCTAAGATTCACATTAACCTGTAATATAAGGCATAGTCTGTTTCACACCAAGATAGCAGCTCATCAGGTTATTTTAGATGGAAATATCTTCATTACTATGAATGTATTTAGTTAAACTAAAATGCTGTTTTGAATCACATTTTAGTCATGTAAAAAGTATCTCCTGTAATCCCAGCACTTTGGGAGGCCGAGGCAGGTGGATCACGAGGTCAAGAGATCGAGACCATCCTGGCCAACATGGTGAAATCCCGTCTTTACTGAAAATACAAAAATCAGCTGGGTGTGGTGGTGCGTGCCCTTAATCCCAGCTACTCACCAGCCTGAGGCAGGAGAATTGCTTGAACCCGGGAGGCGGAGGTTGCAGTGAGCCGAGATTGTGCCACTGCACTCCAGTCTGGCGACAGAGCGAGACTCCTCCCCCCCCCAAAAAAATTATGTAAATATTGAACAAAATGTTTATAAATTTATTGGACAGGTTGCGTATTTTAAAATTTCAGTTTTATCATTTTGTTTTTAGTTTTTTTGTGCTAGGTGATGTACTTCATATGACCAGAAATATAAAGGTACTGGCTGGCATTTTGGTAATATTCAGATCCTGGTGATATTTAAATTACTGTGTCAAATACCTAAGTATTTTAGCAAAGGCTTTAATTGTGTTCTGCAAGATGAATTGCAAATTGTAGATAGAGATTTACTGGCCAGGCATCATAGCTCACACCTGTAATCCTAGCATTGTGGGAGGCTGAGACAGGAGGATTGTTTGAGGCCAGGAGTTGGAGACCTGTCTTAGCAACCTAGTAAGACCCCAGCATCTACAAAAAAAAAAAAAAATTATAAAAATCAGGTTGGCATAGTGGTGCATGCCTGTAGTCGCAGCTACTCAGGAGTGAGGCAAGAAGATTGCTTGAGCCCAGGAGTTTGAAGCTGGAGTGAACTATGATCATGCCACTGCACTCCAGCCTGGGTCACAGAGTGAGCCCCAGTCTCTTTATTTATTTATTTATTGAGATAGAGTCTTGCTCTGTGACCCAGGCTGGAGTGCAGTGGCATGATCTTGGCTCACTGCAACCTCCGCCTCCCGGGTTCAAGTGATTCTCCCACCTCAGCCTCCCAAGTATCTAGGATTCTAGGCATGTGCCACCATGCCTGGCTAATTTTTTTGTAGTTTTGGTAGAGACAGGGTTTCACCACGTTGGCCAGGCTGGTCTCAAACTCGTGACCTCAAGTGATCCTCCTGCCTCATCCTCCCAAATTGCTGGGATTACAGGCATGAGCTACCTCTCCTGGCTGAGACCCAGTCTTTTTAAAAAACAAAACAACAGCAACAAAAGAATTTTTAGTGATCACTTAAGAATTGTACATTTCTGCTGTCACTTTAAGAAATCCCAACTGTTGCAGCCTTACAGTCGTACCCCCCACTCCCCCGGCCCCAAGAAAGGTGTGCTTTTCAGATCATAGTTCTTTCTTTGTAGAAAATGTGAATTTATTCTGCTGTGCCCTTGGCTATTTTGTGTTGGTTTAGACTTCATCCTCTGCCCATTTCTAGAAAGAACTTGAGGCTATGATCATGTCTCCATAGACTCTGAGCAGTCTGTTTTCCTTCTAATCATTGTGTGATCCTGAGAATTAATGCTAGATGACTAGGGAATTGAAGAATAGAGAGCACAACACACTGACCATATTTAACTTACTGCAGCCAGAGATTGATAGCTTGGTTATTGACATGGTTGGGACATCGCTGCTGAATTTTCCGAGTATTAAAATTAATGTCTTTGTTGCAGGGCTGTGACATAGCTACTGAAATAGACCCCATCTACCTACCAGGCCTCTAAATTGCCTGATTACCAAGAAGTGATCCATTAAGCTTTCTCATTACAGGTCTGCTGTCTCTTTAGATGTGGTCTGCACGTTACATGTGTTTCCTTCAAGTCATTAAGGAAACTACGGTAAAGTAGAAAATGCCCGACTTTGGCGTCAGAATGCCAGTCCTACTACTCACTAGGTCTGTGATCTTGGGCAACTCACTTAATGCCTCTGAAACTCACTTTCCTCATCTGTGAAGTGGACAGTTACATGCCTGCCTTTTGAGAGGATTAGAAATAATGGAAGTGGATTAGTTAAGGTTCTTTTGGTTGCAGGCCACAGAACCTCACATTGGATAGTTTGAGCACAACCACCATGAAAGGGAATATTGATTGGGAGCAGACTTGAGGCTGTCACAGATGCCAGGCAAGACTTGAGCAGCCACACTTTGGGGAGGGTGAAACTGGGGCAGCACCATGGACCTCAACCACAGAAGTCCCAGACTCTAGGGCTCTGTCGGTGACATGACACAGACCCAGAGACTCCCAGCTGTCTGGTGTCTTGGTTTAAATCTCTCAGTTCTTGGGAGAGAACTGTACTGGTTTAGCAAGTGAGCCCAGGGCCTGGCTTACAAAGGAGAGGAGTCTTCTTGGGACTCACCCCTGTGTTGTAGGGACAGTTCTCAGGTGAGGCAGGGGAATGGGGTGAGCGAGGTGGTCATTCCAAGGGCCATGGAGAACACATCGCAGAGCCAGACACTCAGCAGATGTGCAGCAGTGATGAGTCTTCTCTGCACTGAGAGACCTACTGTCTGGGTTGCTTTTTGTTTGGAGGGGCTGGGTGGAGAGGGGAGAGGGGGGGTTGGTTGCTCCTGCTGAGCAGGTGCTTCTCATGACTCCCCTCTGGGCATCCTGGCCGCCTGCCTGTGTGCCGAGGAGATCTACTGGTTTGTCAGCTCTGCTGAGGGAGCCAAATGACTTCATTCTAATGGGGCATGATTCAACACAGGGGAATAGGTGATTGATGAAATGGGACCCAAATGGCTTCAAAGAGTTCATTTATTTAACATGGGTAAGCAATTTGCTTCTAGGAAGACGTTGACTCACTCTGACTTCCATTATGCAAAATATCCCCAGGAATCTCTGCTCTTAAGATTCATATCGGTCTCTGAGTTCCCCTCTTACCTACTTAATCATCAGTTTAGCAATTATTTGTGGCAGCGTTTGATTTGTGCCAGACACTGTGCCTAGCTCAGGACACTGCTGCTTGCCAGGAGCCCTCAGCCTTGTAAACAGGTGGCTGGCATGCCAGCTCTGGGGGCTGGAGGAGGACATCTTTGTCAGTCAAGGAAGGGCTTCCTGATGAGGTTTGGCCTGAGCAGATCCTGTAAAGTGCTCTCGAGTGTGCCAGTGGAGAATGGTAAATGACAGCACTGGGTCTCGGGGAGATAGGCATCCCCCCCGGGACTCTGGTGGAGGGATTTCCCAGTTCCAGTGAGATGCAAGGGCAGGAGGAAGGGAGGAGGGCAGGAGCTGAGGAGAGTGGTGTCCTGAAAATTCTGAGGAACCTTTGGAATAGCTGCCAGAAAGAAGAAAAGAGCCTGAACTGAGATCCAGGCCCTGGTGTGGCAGGCAGTGGGCTGTCCTCCCGTAGGACTAACAGCCAGCCTGCAGAGGTCCTGTTAAGATACTGGGTCCTACAGGTATACATTCCTGGAGTGTCTGTGCCATCCATCAGAAATCCATGTTTACTGTTTTTTTCCCCAATCTTTCTTGGTTGGCTTTGAAGTTACATACTTAGGCACAAATTCTGACTTTACCAGTTACTAGCTTAGTGGACTCTAACAAGTTACTTCTGCTCCTACAGAGTCAGTTTCATCATCTGAAAAATGAGAAGTTCCCTGGAATGCTGTGGCAACTAGAGATAATATGTCAGTAGCTAGTATAGCACTTGGAGCATAAGAATAATGGTAACAGCTGACATTTATCAAATGTTTGCTTCACGCCAGGCATCATTCTGAGAACTTTGTCTGGATTAACTCATTTAATCTCTTTTATGCTCCAGGACGTATGTAGAATTATTACCACTACTTAGAGGTAAGAATATTAGCATACAGGCCAGGCACGGTGGCTCACGCCTGTAATCCCAGCACTTTGGGAGGCTGAGGCAGGAGGATTGCCTGAGCTCAGGAGTTCACGACCAGCCTGGACAACACGGTGAAACCCCGTCTCTACTAAAATACAAAAAATTAGCTGGGTGTGGTGGCGTGCGCCTGTAGTCCCAGCTACTTGGAAGGCTGAGGCAGGAGAATTGCTTGAACCCAGGAGGTGGAGGTTGCAGTGAGCAGAGATTGCGCCACTGTACTCCAGCCTGGGTGACAGAGCAAGACTCCATCTGAAAAAAAAAAAAAAAAAAAGGAAAGAAAAAGAATATTGACATAGAGAGGTTGAATAACTTGTTCAAGGTCGCATAGTTCATAAAGTCACACATTCTTAATCATCACTGCCACTCATGCTAGGTGCTCAAGAAACAATAGATTTTCTTATTTTGTCACTGGCTTTTCTTATTTTCTTTGGCTGGCCTTTATGTGGCTGACAGTGATGATGTTACCCTTGCCAAGCACCCAGATGCATTATATTTAAGGCATCTATTATAGGGCAGTGATGGGTGGGCTGAAGAGAATGGGCCTTGAAGCCCACACCTGGCCTCACCATCCTGACCTTCAGCATGAACAGCCTTCTGTGTCACAGTTTCCTCATCTCTTAAATAGGGAGTGTAGTAACACGTAAGCACATTGGGTCATTGTGAAGATTAAATGAGAAAATGCCTGGAAAGCACTTAGCATGGTGGCTGGCGTACTGGTCCTGGAGAGCCTCCTTGGTCTTGACGTCCTCTTTAAATCCTTCCCACTCTTCTCTGAGGTCCTCTGGCTGCACACGTGGTTGTGTGCAGGTGGGAGCTGAGAGAATCCCACATGATTCTGTTGTTGTGTACAAAAGGCATTTGGGAACTCCTTGTGCCAGTGACATGTGGCATGATTTACAAAAGGGCCTGACATTTCCAGCAGTCTGGATGACTAACTTATCATGACCAGACTGGTGGTTTAGCATTTAAAAGCTTTAATTGGCAGGTGGTGCCTTGGCCTTGTTTTGTCAGGATTGGAAGCATAACAGTATTCCCCTGGATCAGGGCTTCTTCACCTTTTTTGCCCTCTGCATCCTGTTGGGAATCTACTGAAGCCAGAGACCCCTATCTTGAAAAACTGTTTAAATGCATATAATATATATGTAAGATTCTAAAGGAAACCAAATATTTTGAAATTAGGTTATCAAAATATAAATTATGCTATGGAAATGGTGCTTCCTTATTAATATGTTAAATAGTAAGATATGGTGGTGAGTATAAGTAACTACCGTAGTTATGAAGTAGTGGTAAGAATGAATATTTTGAGATATCTGCAATATATACAAAATAACTATTTCTTTTGATGACAAAGTCAAGGTAATACCACTAGTATTACTATGGTTTGTAGCAATAGCAGTATTCCTTCAATTCATAATTGAAGGTAATGCTAAATTTCAGTTAGAGGTTAGTGGAAATAGAGATGTAATTTTTTTCCCTTGCTCATATTCCTTCAGCCTGTAAATTTTAATCAGGTTGAAAACCCCTGTCGTAGGTGGTATCTTAGCTTTAGGAGAAAACGCAAGTCAATGTGAACTACAAAGGCTGTTTGCAGCCCCAATTTCTTCACGAACTGAACATCCGCCTCCAGCATTTAGAGAGCACTTAGTTGGTGATAGGCACTGTGCTGGATATTCTGTATGCATTAACTTCATTTTAACGTTTTTTCTTATTTTGAAATCGTTTTAAATTTGTAGAAAAGTACAAAAATAAAGGATTGTATTTTTTCTGAGCCTTCTGAAAGTTGCCAATGTGAAGTCTTGTCCCCTCTGAATGTGCTAGTGTGTATTTCTTATAAACAGCAACATTCTCCTGTATAACCTCAGCCCAACCACTACAACCAGGAAATTAGCCTGGACTAATTTCCTTCAACACTACCTTCTAATCCTCAGACTCATTCGAATTTCATCACTTGTCTCAATAACACCCTTTGTAGCAAAAGGATCCTATTTAGGATCATGCCTTGCATTTAATAGTCATGATTCTTTAGTCTTTAGTCTGGAGCAGTTCTAAAATCTTTCCTTGACTTTCATAACCTTGGCACTTTTGAAGTGCCCAGGCCAGTTATACCGCAAGAATGTCCCTTCAGTTTGGGTTGTTTGGTGTTTTCTTGCTGATTAGATTCAGTTTATGCATCTGTGGCAGGAATATCATGGTAGCGATGCTGTAGTCTTCTCATTGTGTCCTGTCTAATGGTACACAGTTGGATTTGCCCCATTACTAGCCATGCTAACTTTGATAACTTTATCAAGATAGTGTCTGCCAGGTGTCTTGACTGTCTAGTTATGCTTTTTTCCCTTTGTATTTAATAAATATTTTGGGGGAGGTGTTTTGAGTCTATGTAAATATCTTGGTCTTCAAACTTTTACTTACTAGTTTAGCATCCTTTTGTGTTTCTTGGTAATTATTTATTACTGTGATGGCTGGCGAAGGGTGATTTTTCTAATTCCCTCATTCTTTCTACACTTATTAGTCATCATTTTTCTATAAAGAAAAACCTACTCTTTTCCCCTCCTATTCATATCAGTATGGATTTATGAATTCCTATTTTATTTGGTGGATTATAATCTGTTACTATCAGTTATTATCAGTGGATTATAAACCATTACTCATTATTTATTTCAATGCTCAAATCATCCCCAGATTTTGCTTGTGGGAGCCTTTCCAAACTGGCTGTGTGTGTCCTTTTGACAACATTCCATCATTATAAGCATTTCTTTAAAAAATTTTTTCAGCTTTGAGTTATAATTGACAAATTAAAATTGCATATATTTAGGGTACACTAGATGTTTTGAGATATATATATATACACACATTGTGAAATGATCACCATAATCAAATTAATTGGCATATCTATCATCTCACGTTGTTACCTTTTTTTGTGATGAAAAAACCTAAGCTCTACCTTCTTGGCACGTTTCAAGTGTAAAATACAGTATTTTTTTGTTTGTTTGCTTGTTATTTCAGGGTCTTGCTCTGTTGCCCAGGCTTCAGTGCAGTGGCATAATTCTAGCTCATTGCAGCCTCAAACTTCTGGGCTCAAGGGATCCTCCTCTCTTAGCCTCCCAAGTAGCTGGGACTATAGGGGCATGCCACCATATCCTGCGCATGTTTTTATTTTTTACTTTTTTATAGAGATGGGGTCTCACTATGTTGCCCAGGCTGATCTTGAACTCCTGGCCTCAAGTGATTCTCCCACCTTGGCCTCCCACAGAGCTGGGATTATAGATGTGAGCCGCTGTGCCTGGCCAGGGTATTGTTACTTATAGTCATCATGCTGTGTATTACATCTCTGGAATTTATTCATCTTGCATAACTAAAACTTTGTTCCCTTTCGCCAACATCTCCCATATCCTCATCCCTCCAGCCCCTGGCAACCACTGTTCTATAAGCACTTCCTCATATTTGGGCACAATAAAATACTATACACATATCTTTTGTTGTTCCTGATTTTCCTTGTCCTAATATGGGAATCAGCAATTTCTCCAGGTATCCCTGATTCCTTACAGTACAGTTTATATTTCATCTGCTCCATGACTCCACAAGGCAGTGGTAATTGTCCACCAGTTTTACAGGTGAGAATACCAAGGCTCCTAATAAGTAACTTCCCAGAGTCTCAGAACTGGTAGGTGGCAGAACCAAATTTTGAACATTAAAAAATTTCACATTTGTGAATGTGAATTCATAAAATGACATCCCCATTTCATAAATGAGGAGACCGAAGCTCAAAGAGTTTTGTTAAGCTACTTACCCAAGATCATACCTCCAGTAAGTGGCAGAGATCCAACTCAGATCTCTTAATCATCACTGTGCTCTGGATGCCTCCCAAGAATGCCTCAGTTGACCTCTTCTACTTGACTGTCACTAAATCCCTAGTCCCCAGTACTTGCCAGGTTTTGGTTTGTGAATTTCTCTTCTTTGGAGCAACAGTGAATATGGAAAGACATTTTTTTGTAGTGTTGTAGAAATGGTGACCAGTAGCTCTGAGGGATGACAGTCTCACGATGGGCTAATCCCATAACTGATGCGTCTTCCTAGCAGCTGTTGGAAGCAGTATTGGAAGCTCAGCTCTCAGCTTCGTTCTGGGATAAGTGATGGACAGTCATTCCCCACTCCTCCTGAAGGTGGTGCTCTCTGACTGTGGCCTGAGCCAGAGCCAGGCACAGGGCCTCACCTTCGTTTGGTTTTAAAAACTGGGACTAGCTACGTATGTTTGCATAATATAAGGATGTACTCTTTCAAAATTCTTCCCTTAATGTCAAATGCCCTTTGTCATTTCCAGGAAGAGAAACAATCATCAGACTATCAAGAGCTGATTCAGGTCTTAAAGAAAGAGCAGGACATCTATACCCATCTGGTCAAATCTCTGCAGGAATCAGACAGGTAAGGGTTTCTGTCTGGACATCATACATGTGAATGCGAACACACACACACACGCACCCCTTCAGTCAGTGCTGGTGATCTCTAAGGCAGCAACGCCCTGCCAGTTTGCTTATGGAGCTTACAAAGCTTGGGTGGCGATTGCACTATTTAATAGTCACATGCACCTGTTTTCTATCAAGAATTGTCTGATTTTTGGCAACAAAATTGATTACTTAGGTTTTAAAATCATGATTACTCAGGTTTTAAAAATACTTTATTGTATATTTAGAAAGTGCTTCTTTGTGTATTATCTCATATGATCCTCACAGCCTTTCTGTGAAGTAATTGTAATGCTATCCCTGTTTTCTATAAGGTCATGAAAACTAAGATAGGGTAAGTTACTTGCTCAAAGTCACGCAGATGTCAAGTGACAGAACCCTGGGACTCAAACAAGTCTCCCTGTCTCTGCAGAATTGCTGAAATGAGTTGCTGCCAGCAAGGTGTGGTGGGGAGAGCCAACTCTAGGATTGAGAGGCCTTGTTCTAGCCCTGGCTCTCCCACTTTCTAGCTCTGTGTCCACAGGCAAGTGCTGCTCTGGGCCTCTGTCCACGTATCTGTACACGCAGGGTTGGCCTCAGGGATTTCTCAATTCTGAGAAATTTTTTTTTTTTTGAGATTGAGTCTTGCTCTGTTGCCCAGGCTGGAGTGCAGTGGTGTGATTTCTGCTCACTGCAACCTCCGCCTCCCAGGTTCAAGGGATTCTCCTGTAGTTGGGACTACAGGCACGTACCACCACACCCGGATAATTTTTTGCATTTTTAGTAGAGACAGTGTTTCACTGTGTTAACCAGGATGGTCTCGATCTCCTGACCTCAGCATCCACCCACCTCCACCTCCCACAGTGCTGGGATTACAAATGTTGGCCACCACTCTCTACACAGTGGGATGGGTACAGTTGAAAGGTATGATGTCTGGGATTCATTTCCAAACTGTGCAGAAGCTGAGGAGGAGGATGGGGATATCAAAAGAACAAGATTGGCCCTGGTTCTCTGATCGTTGGGGCTGAGGTATGTGTAGATCGGGGAGCAGTTCATTACAGTAGTTTTTTTTTTTTTTCCCCTTTTATATATGTCTAAACTTTTCTATAATAAAAAGTTAAAAAAGAATCACCCCTCATTTCTCCCTCTTGTATGTCCTCTACTCTCACCATAGTGAGCTCTTTATCGTTCCCTGGGCTATACCTTCACCTGTGTTTCCTACCCTTCTATTCTCAACCTTTCCCCTACTTTGTCTCCTCCCAGTCCTTTAGAATTTAGCGTGAATGTTACCTTTGTCAAGTGGCCCCGCTAATCCCCAGAACAGTTGCCTCTGTGTTTCTGCCCTGCGTGGGGAGGTCACCTTATGTAGGTCTGTGCCTGCTGTGCCTCCTCACCTCAGGGCAGGGGTCCCACCTTACTGTCTCGGCTCCCCAGGGCCTGGTACAGAGTAGGCACTTGGGAAATGTTCTGTGCAGGAATGCCCCTCCCCGCTGTGTTCTAAATTATGAGCTAATTTCCAGATTTTTTCATGGGAAATGAGTTTAGGGAAAATGAAAACATGCCGCTGAAATTCTGGGAGTAGGCGTCACTCTCTGAAAGTGAGTTTTTTCGAGAAACCTCAGCTGCTGGTCATTTTCACTTGGCGAGTGGTGTGGGGGGAGGTGGCGTGGGGGGTTGAGTCATGTGTGGAAACTCACAGAGGAATGGACACATTTCATTTCAATCCCACAGCTTCTCTGAATAGGAGCCAGGTTGATTCTGGGTACTGAGAGGCCTTGTGGGTGGATATGGTTGTGCCTGAGTCTTCTCAGCTTCATGAGGGGCTCCCAAGTTTCACAGGCTCTTTCTTAATGAATGAAAACTTGGATGGGACTGAGGCGGGTCAGGGCTAACTCAGACTAACAAGGACTAACCAGGACTAACAAGGATTCTTAAAAGGTTTCCTGTTCATCTTCAGACTTGTAATACATTTAGTAGGAGACAGACCTGGGTCCACATCTCAGCTGTGCCACTCAGTAGCCCTGAGCTCCTGGGTAAGTAATTTCTCACCCTGAGCCTCAGTGCGTTTGTGAAATTGAGATTGGCTGGTCTGCCTACTTACCTACCTACTTAGATATCTACCTACTTTACAGGGTTCTGTTGAAACTAGAGAGAACACTGTTTAAAGACCTAATACTTCCTGGCATGTAGTAAGCACTCAGTAAATGGTAAGATTTCTTAAGAATAATGACAACATGAAAAGCTTATATATGTCTTAATATTCCATTATGCAGAAACTTAGTTTGCAGGAGGTTTTTGATTCCTCAGACCTTGGCATATCCAGAGGGCAGAATGTGGGCTAAGGAAGGTAGAGCTCCTTTTTGTAACTCCAGCACTGTTCATTCTGGAAATTGGCAGGAAAGGTGGATGACCCTGGAGACAGATGATGTACTATGATTAAAATTGGAAAGGAAGGTCAAGAAGGGAGGAAACTCATTGTAAGATTGTGGTTGATCCTTTCACTTTTACATTTTTATTCTTCACAGCAGCACTTAGAAGTTGGCGGATTATCCCCAAATTACGGAAGTGGAAATGTGCATTCTAAGACGCTGTGTATCACCCAGTGTTCCACAGTGAAGGATTATCAGTGCTCTGGTCGCCTTGACTCCCAAGCCAGGTTCTTGCTGATACACTCCCCATCTTGAGGACTAGCACCGTTTCCCTTTAACTCAGGATATCTCAGCCTCAGCAATATGAGGCTTTGGGGCTGGATAATTTTTTTGTCATGAGGGCATGTCCTGTGCTTTGTAAGATGTTTAGCAATCCCCTGCCTCTACCATGGGAAGGTCGGCACACCTGGTCCTCCCATGCCAGTTGTAACAACGCAGAATGTTTCCAGACATGGGCAAGTGTCCCCTGGGGGGTGGGGGCAAAATCATCTCCAGGTGATTATCGTTGCTGTAACTCATGAAAATCAGCAATCTTGGCTCATAAATATTATCTTCTGGATGGGAGTTGTTGGAGTATGTGGAAGGAAGGAAATGATGCTCGTTGAGCGTCTCATATGTGTTAGCCTCTGTCCTAATGTCTTTCCCATGTAACATCTCATTTATTCCTCAAAACAATCGCAAAGCAAAGGTATTATTATCCCCATTTTGTGTGAGGAAATCAGGACTCAGTTAGTTGAACTGGCTTGCTCAGTAGTGGTAACGTGCTATTTTGAGCTTGGATTTCTCTGACTCCTTGTTTCTGCTCCTGTCTGCCCCGCCCCAATTCAGGAAGAGGAAGGTTTTTGTTTTTTTCTGAGTGAAGCACCTTTTGTTCTCCCAACTCCTCACACCTTGAAAAGATTCTCAAGTTGGGAAAACATAAGTGACAGGCACAGGAGCAGCAGCTGTGTACTTTTCACCCTGTCAGAAAATGGAAGAGGGAGTGAAGCAGTTAGCTTTCCTCAGCCCTAATCACAGAAGCGTCTCTAAAACAGCCTCCTTTTTTCCCCCTGGTTAAATGCCTCTGCAGCACGACCACATCCAAGCGAGTGCTGTGCTGTGACACCTCTGTGAGGTTTTTCATCAGCCTTACAAATTGATCATTATGATTGTCTTAAAATGGAACTAGGAACAAGTTGCTAGTAGGGCCCTTTCCCTTGCATGAAGACTGCTTCACGAGGAACTGTCCTCAAAGCAGCAAGCATAGAAGATTAGACATCATGGTTTATTTTCCTTCCAGTGTGTGTTGATTTATGTGTGCAGTTCGATGGATGGAGCTGGAAGTCTCTGAAGGAGAAGTGGGGCTTCTTTGAGGAGTCTGGCACACATATTTAGAGCAATTGCCTCTAACCATTCGGGGGCTATTGATCCCTTTTGAAAAATCTGATGAAAGCTTATAGGCCCTCTTCCTATTCATTCATTTTTTGCAGATAATTTCATGGCATTGATGGACCTTTTTAGGGAACCATAGGCGCTGGATGGAGAGTCATAGATCTCTTAGTATCTAAAAAAGAAGTCTGTCTGATTTGTTAATGTGTTTCAGTAGTCTTAAAAATGTTCATATACTTTGACCCAGTAATTGCATTGCTGGGAATCTTTCTTAAGAAAACAACCTGGATGTCAAACAAGGCTTTAACCACAGAGATGCACAGTGAAGCATTATTTATGCTATTCAGATGTCAGCTGGGGTCTCCATGTTCTTCTGAGAGCTGGATTTAAGTGGTTCCGATCTCTGCCAATTGCACATCAGTAGGAGTCCAAAGCCGTTCCTATGGATCCGCACTGTCCAGTTCAGTAGCCACTAGCCATGTGGCTGTTCACATTTAAACTTACTGTAAATTTAATAAAATGAAACATTGGCCGGGCGAGGTGGCTCAAGCCTGTAATCCCAGCACTTTGGGAGGCCGAGACGGGCGGATCACGAGGTCAGGAGATCGAGACCATCCTGGCGAACACAGTGAAACCCCGTCTCTACTAAAAATACAAAAACTTAGCCGGGCGAGGTGGCAGGCGCCTGTAGTCCCAGCTACTCGGGAGGCTGAGGCAGGAGAATGGCGTGAACCCGGGAGGCGGAGCTTGCAGTGAGCTGAGATCCGGCCACTGCACTCCAGCCTGGGTGACAGAGCGAGACTCCGTCTCAAAAAAAAAAAAAAAAAAAAAAAAAAAAAAGAAACATTTAGTTCCTTGGTACATTAGCCACATTTTAAATGCTCAGTAGGCACCTGTAGCTAGTGGCTACTGTAGTTGACAGTGAAGGTATAGAATATTTCCATCACTGGAGAAAGTTCTGTTGGACAGGGCTCCCCAAGATTAATGCAAATTCTGGGAGGTGTGCATTTTCTTGGCCTCCTCTGGGTTTTGGGCTTCTAGTCCATGCAAGCTCTCTGTACAGCTTAGCACTACGTCTCCTCTCCCAGAATAAAAATCCACTCATACTATGCATTTCTGAGTGGTTAATCCATCACAGTGGAGTTTTGTTGGCCCCTAATAGATTAGTCCTTTTCTCCCTCTTATTGTTGACTCACTCTTCCTTTATTTTTTTCTCTTCCCACCTGTCCCCTACCCTTACTTCCAATATGACTCTTTTGAGGAGTGCAGCAGGAGTCCTCTGTCTCCCTTTCTTCTGAAGCCTGGGTGTCCAAGTGACACCCAGGCCCTGGGGAGCCTCCCTTTCTATACCCAACCCTCTCAGGGCATTGTTCAGAACAGAGACACGTTCTGGACTGGAGAATTACATTATTTTCACCTAGTTATGCCTATAGCAAAAATTTGGAAATGACCCAAGTATCCACTAATAGGGGATGAGTTAAAGTAAGTGGTAGGACATTCACCTAGTTTAATATTATATGGTCATTAAAAATGATGTTTGCAAATAATTGCTAAAAATATAGGGAATTATGAAGTGAGGAATGCATATCAGCATTGTATGTCTAGTATTATTTCAGCCATGTAAATTACTCATAGGGGAAAAGATTGGAAGGAAATACAGTCTGCCGTGTGTTAGTTGGTAGTAGGAGCCTGGTAATTTTTGTTTTCTTTATAGTGTTGTATTTAAAATCTTCTATAGTAAACCTGTATTTACTTTTATAACCAGAAAAAAACACAAATGACATAAAAATCACAGGAACGCTTTCTGGGCTTTGCATCTAAAAGTACAAATAGGCCTGTTTTAAAACTTCTGGTGTCTTGTTTTACCAAGTATCAACAACCTGCAGGCTGAGTTAAACAACATTTTTGCCCTGCGGAAGCAACTGGAGCGGGATGTGCTTTCATATCAGAATTTGCGGAAGACCTTGGAGGAGCAGATCAGCGAAATTCGGAGGCGGGAAGGTACACACTTTATTCTATGTGCTTCTCTTTGGTTTTTCCACTTGGAGGGCATGAACTGAACTTCACCAGAGTCCTAAATATTTGTTAAGGGATGAAGCATACACAGGGTTTCGTCTGGAGATCCTTTTTGTGGTGACCATGCTGATGTTAGCCTTCCTAGTAGAAGAGCCCAGGAAGTTGTACTAAATTCTGCCGAACGTCGGGTGCAGGATTGCTTCCTTGCTGCCTCTACTGTTTTCTGCATCGTTTGATACTTCTAGTTCCAAATATCCCTGGGCACTTGCAATCCCCTTTTCTGGGGGATTATAGCCCTCACTGCCCAAAACATCTGAGTACTGCCTACCACAGCACCTACTGCAGAGAGCCCAAGACCACACACACATATGGGTGAGACGCTGTTTTAGGTTGAAGCACTGTTTTTAGTGCTATATATGCAGTAAAGGAGGGCTACAACATGAGGGTCCTGTGGGACATATGTTTTCTATGTTCCTCACAGTAATATTAAGATTTGACCCTCTCCCCTGGTAGAACTTGAGCCCTTCAAAGTTCGGGTTGGTATCTGATTTCCTTCTGTATCTCTAGCCTGGTGCCTGACACATATGGTAAAAATTGATAACAGTGGTAGGTTTGACATCTCTTGAGCATCTGCTATGTACGAGGCACAGTGCTAGGCACCTGACTTTCCACCTGTGACCCTCACAGTCATCTCATTAGGTAGAGTAGGTATTATGTTCATATTACAGATGAAGAAACCAAGGCTCAGCTGGGGGTTGATGTGCCCAGATTTGAGCCAAGGCATCTTCCTTTAAGTTTAGCTCTTTCTAGTATTCTGTGCCGTATTTTAGTTGTATCAACTCTTACACGTGTGTGTTAAATGAGATACTGTTCGTGGATATGCCTTGCTCAGTACACATATACACACATCTTCCCCCCGCCCCCTGCTTCTCCCCTTCCTATTACAATTGACCTTTGCTGCAGAGGAAGCAGATCCTTACATCGGTGACCAGAGATTCTTCTGTCTTAGCACTAGCAGGCACTTTCTGCACTTAGTATGCTGGTTTCCCGTGAGGGTTCTGGGGCCCGTAAAAAAATAGATCAGACACTTTTATCTCCCTTGAGTTCTGCCCTTGTGGGTCACATCTAATTTTTCTGCATTTTCCCCTAAACAGAATCAGTCCCTCATTGAAACTGAAATCACCATTTTCTTGTGCCATTCAGAATGGTCTCCAGGCACAATACTTGATATGCAAATTATAATTCACAGTTGGCCACAGTGAAAACCTACGGCCTAAGATGAAACCATACATTGAAATATCAGCCTGTTGAGAAAGGGAAAATTACTTTTACGCCAAAGGTGGTGCCTTAGGCGCCCTCTGTGTACTATGCTCCCTTCCGCCCCACCTCCCCCATTCACTTTGCTTTGGATGGATTGCACTGGGATCAGTCTTGGGAGGACCTGTTTCTGATATTCCTTTTCTCTTCCCCCTCCCCACCTTTTGTTTTTTTGGGCAGAAGAATCATTTTCATTTTATAGTGATCAAACATCTTATCTAAGTATTTGCCTTGAAGAAAACAATCGGTTTCAAGTGGAACATTTTTCTCAAGAAGAACTTAAGAAAAAGGTATTGACCTATTAACTTGTAGTGCATTTCTTTTTGTTAGATTGTTTGTTGTATCTTGGGTTCCTGATGAAGGTTAAGATTCTGAAGGCCCCTCTCCTTCCTTCCTGTCCCCTCTGCCTTGTTGTGTGTGCCCCTCCTGTGTCCATTACCTGGAGTACCTTCCCTTGTGTCTGATAAACTCCCCAGGCCTAAGAACCCAGCCAGGCTTGATCTCGTTGAAGAAAAGGTCTCTGGCCCCTCCGTTTAGAGTTAGCCACTTTTCCTTCAGGCTGTTCCCCTCTTTTTTTTGTACCTAATCCAAATCGATGTCCTTCTCTTACTGATCTGTAATTATGTGGTTATTTGTCTATATTTCCTTGCTAGGTTGTGAACATCTTAAACTTAGTGATTATGTCTTACTTATTTCTGATTTCCCGTTGCCTGGCACACATATAGGAGCTCATAATGGATACATTTTGAATGAATAACGTTCCAGGTTTGATCGATACATCTTTTTTTAAACTGGAAAGGTTCTTCAATGTGTTGATCAGTGGCCTGGTTAGAGTGGTTTAGTGTTTCAAGGTTCTAAAAAACATTGTTAGGAATAGGAGGTTTGAGACTGTTTGGTTTATTGTAAAATTATCATGTATGTGTGACTGAGATTCAGTTTCCGTCTTGGAATAATTTACATTCTGATAGAAGAGATAGGCATGTAAACAAGTAATTGCAACGTGAGGTGCAAGGTTGCTGTATGGGCAGCTGTACAAGGTATAGAAATAGCAGAGGAGAGGTTAATTGCCTGTATGGGAGATGGCGGGGTGAGCTTACTTGATCAGGGGAAGCTTCTCAACAGAAGTGAGACTTGAAGTGGGTTTTGAAGGACAAATTCAGAGTTTGCCCAGGTCTCCACTTTCTCAGCAGAGAAAGAGAAAACAGCCTGTGTAAGGCACAGAACAAAGGAATAGCAAGGAGAATAAAATTTTGGGTATTTTGGGAGGAATAGGGCAAGGAGTATGGAGGCAGCTGTTAGTTTTTAAAGATGAAGAAAATAGAGATGATAATAGCTGCTGCTAGTGCCTACTGGGGCTGTGGTAAGGCCAGGAGGTAGTTCACTTGGTTGGCACTTAGTAAATTCAGAATGTCTTGTTCTTCCTACTAGAACCTCCTTGAGGATTAGATCCAATTTTTGTTCATATTTTGATGTATTGGATATCTACTATGTGTACTCAGGGTGAGAATTTCCATGTTATTTGAAGAGCTAATAATCGCTTCCATCAAGAAGCCTCGGAAAATTACTGGCCGTTGGGATTTGAAGCCTGCAGGAAACCAAGGTGGTGTCTGCTCGGTTCCTTAATGTGTCTGGCCTCGCAAGACCCAGGCCCAGCTCTGCCTGTGTAGAGGCAGCTGCTCTTTCCCATATGGTTAGGCACTTTGGCCATTGTTCTGTCTCGTTTAGCTCTCTAGACACCCCAGCTGTGGGACTTTGGCAGTTAAATTTCTTTGTATTTCATGTCCTCATTGTAAAATGGAGATAGACACACTAGCCTGTTCACCTCCTCAGGATTTTTGCAAGGAGTGATTGACTAAAGCTTGTAGGAGTGTTTTACTAGCCGTAAATTGCTTCATAATTGACAACTGTTAATATTACTGGCATTGCCAGATAGGTGTGCAGAGGAGGAGGTCACTAGTGAAAAGTAAGACTCTGATACAGTTTCAGAAACTTTAGCCTTGGGAGACTTTTCCTCCAGAGGACCTCAAGTGCAGGAGAGAGATAGTATTAGCTGTCACTGACTGAACACTTAGACCGTGCCAGGGACTTCAGTGCACTGTGACCACAATCCTGTTCAGTTCTCATAGTAACTCTACAGATGAGGAAACTGGGACTTCGATTGTGCAGTTTGCCCAGGATCTTTTTGCCTTGAAGTGATGGCTCTGGGATTAGAATACTGGTATGTCAGATGTTAAAGCCAGTGTTTTTGTCACTGTGCGCAGGGTATCCTGAGGGCTAGAATCAGCCTGATTCCCCATAACCGTGGTGCCAAAGAGTCGCTTAATAGGGCTGTCTGGGGCTGTGGCCCCGGGAAGCTGAAGTCTCCTGTTGGGTGGACAGCCCTGTCCTTGTTCTTACCTCCTAGGTCAGTGACCTCATACAGCTAGTGAAGGAGCTGTATACAGACAACCAGCATCTGAAGAAAACCATTTTTGATCTCTCCTGCATGGGTTTCCAGGGAAATGGGTTTCCAGATAGACTTGTGTCTACAGAACAAACAGAGGTAAGAAACATTTTTGTTGTCATGTGCTGATTACAAAAATAAAACAACTGGCTTGGTATGGTGGCTCACGCCTGTAATCCCGGCACGTTGGGAGGCTGAGGTGGGAGGATCGCTTGGGCCCAGGAGGTTGAGGCTGCAGTGAGCTGTGATTACACCACTGCACTCCAGCCTGGGGGATAGAGCGAGACCCTGTCTCAAAAAAAAAAAAAAAAACTCATCAAAACCATATATTCATATATATGTATGTATGTATACAAACCATATATTTATATATATGTATGTATGTATAACAACCTGAAAGGTTTTTCAAGACTGCATCTGTTCCTGGGGAGATCTCTAACTGAAATTCCCTTTGTTGTGAACTGGTTATTGAGAGTCCCGCTAGGCTGTCAGGTCTGCTCACAGGCTTCCTCAGGTTCGAGTCATGTCTCCATGGACACATTCGATATACTGTGATGCTTTGACTCTGGTCCAGCCCTGGGACCTGTGCTGCAGATGGCACACATCTGGATGAGTGATGTGGTCTCAGAGGGATCTGGAGAGTTTCCAAACCACCCAGATAATTTGAATAGTGTGGATGCAGCCTTAATGAATACATTAACATTGAAAAACTGACATACACACAACCCACCCGGGAAAAGAGGAAAGAAGTCTTATTCACCTTGATGACTTCTGGGCCTCAGTGCTGATCTTGGTGATTTGTTGGCTCTGATTTTCTCTGTTTGGGACCCGGGCTGCACAATGGGAGGACCCTGAAGCTGTGATGTTGTTTCCCTCTTCATTCCCTATCTTGGCCCGACTCTCCCGTAGGAAGCACCTTGCTTCATGTGCGTGTTAGCGTTGTTTCGGAAGACCAGAACTGCTCTCCCATAAAGTGCAGTAGTAGGGCCTTTATGTACTTGGGTCCCTCGTGTATGAAACTGGAATCTTCCTGGTTGGGGTTGTCTTCTGCTCTACCTGGAGTGCCAGGTAGATGGAGAACTCACATTCATTGCAACATCATTTCTTGGGAAAGATTTGTCAGCCTTAAGCTGTCTCCTCCTGCCTTCAAAGTGGGAAATGCTCAAAGGTATTTATGCTGCACTCTGGCCATCTTCTTTCTTTGTGAGAGGGAACGTTATTGATCTTAGCCTCCAGGACTCTAGATAATTTTGAAAACTAAGAATATCTGTGATCCATTTAGGGAGAAACAAGTCTGATTTGCTTCCTCCGAGGCAGCGTTCTTCACCAACTTCATTTGAGACACAAATGGTGTGTTTTGTTTGTTCATTTGCCCTTTAAAACAAAAGTCTGTTAAATGTCCCATTATGTCCTTTGGAGAAAACGGCTTTTTCTTTTTCCCACCCTAAGATCTTAATATCAGCTGACTCAGATTTGTTGAGTCTTTTATCATATTGTACTTCGATTTGATGTTCCCCATGAATAGCCTTGTTCTTTATAGCATAGCTCCCCATCATCCCCCAGAATGGGATGGGAAAGGTGATGTGCCCACTGGAATCTTAGCTGAGGGAGTAGATGGAGTTACGGTGAGGGTGAGATGGGAAAGAGCAGAGCCTGCGGTTCTCTGGGAGTACATGTGGTTCTCCTTTGATGAGAAACAAATCAGAAACAAACCAGAAATGTGTATATTGTCCACAGCATTTCCCGAGCAGCATGACTTGCAAAGTGGGATCTGGGTATGATTCCTGTTCTCTAGTAGCCTATAAATCAGAAAAGGTGGGGGGAAAGCAAGAATATTTTTATTTTTAAAATTCAGTATTTTTTCTCCAATATTTAATTAACCCATAGCATTACCCCAACATTTGGAAAACAGAGAGAATAAATTACCCCTATTTCTGTCACTTTAAAACAAGCACACAGTTAATTAACATTTGGAAGTGTTCCTTCTGTTATTTGTGTGTATGAACATGTGTATGCACATACCTCTGCTGGAATGCAGCTTTGTCTTCTGTTCTTGCTAATTGCTATTATGTCATAGCATCTCATCCCATCTTATGAATGTGCTGAAACTTAACTGCCTCACTGCTGTTGGACATGTAGGTTATTTCTAGTGATTTGCCATTTTTAATTCTCTAATAAATGTCTTTGGACACAAATCTTTTCCTGTGTTTAGGTTTTTTTTTTCCTTAGAGTTGATTCCCAGATATGTGTCATTAGTAGGTCAAAGGACAGATATAAATATGCAATAGGCATGTAATTTATTTTCATTTATTTATTTATTCTACCCCGCCCCCCAACAACTTTTAATTTGTAAAAGACTATAAGTAGTTTGAAGGCTCTAATAGAGTTTGTCAGGTTTCTTTTTAAGATGCTGGCTCTGGTGTAGAACCTCACCAGCTGGGTACCATGGTGCTCAGTTCCTGCCTGCTGGTAGTTCACACAGACACCACCAAACAAAACACCAAGAACAGGTATCCTGTTGTTGCTGTGTACATTTAAAAAAATATGAGGTTGCACCTATTTTCTCATATTTATTTGCTGGTTATTCATGCGTTATAGGATAATTAGGTTGAAAATTGATACAGGGGAGTGATTTCAGCAGAGTGTAGTCAGGATGGTGAGCATAGAAAGCCAGGAACTGTATAAGTTGTGGACCTGCCTTCTGAGTGCAGGCTATGTGTAAAGAAAGCATGTGGCATGGGTCCTGGCACACTGCAAAGGCTCGAAAGCGTTAGTTACTATTATTATTTACTTATATTGTCATTATTAAGAATGGTTAGAAAACTAACTTTTTTTTTGACGTAGAGAGGAAACCTGGACAAAGGGGCATAATGTAATTGAACTCAAATATTTGTAGGGCTGTCATGTTGACAAGAAATAGACCTTAGTGACTCTAAAGGACAGAAATGGTTCTCAGAAGTAGAAGGTGCTTGTTAAATATTCTGCTAATAGTAACAATAAAACCTGGTTTGTCAGAGCAGATTTAATTTCATTAAAAGGAGGAGCTTTCTAACAATTTGGCTTCATATGTTATTATGAGTTTTACATGATTTATAAAGCCCTTGGCACAGTTCTGGCATGTGGTAGGCACTCAGTAAAACAGCTATTTTAGTTTTTTTTTTTTGGTAAGTTAGTGGCAGAGATGGGACTATAACCCTTTTCTGACTCCGTTTAGAGTTGTTTAGCAACACCATAGGGCAGTGCTTCTGAAGTTTAATGTGCACGTAAATTTCCTGAGAGTCTTGTTAAAATGCAGATTCTTGTCCAGTAAGCCTAGCATGGGGCCTGAGAGTCTGTATTTCTAACAAATTAGGGTGATGATGCTTCTGCTGCCCTAAGGAATACCCTTTGAGTAGCAAGACCAGAGGTAATCCTGAAAGCGACTTGTTTCTAGATCTCGTTTTGAAAAAAGTCATTATTCATTTGTTTATTTGTTCAGCAGCGTTATTGAGCATCAGGCATTGATATTAAAACTATGAACACATACATGTCCCCGCCCTGTCTAGGATGTAATCTAGAGAAGCAGAGGGGCAGTTGCGGCAGAGTGTGGTGAGGGCTCTGATGCAGTGAATGCAGAGTCTCAAGGGAGTTGTAGACAGGTGCTCAGCTCTCACTTTGAGGATTAAGGGAAGTTCCCTGGAGGAGGAAGGGGAGCTGCCAAGAGGATGAAGAAAGAATAGCTCAAGAGGCAGGGGGAGAGGCAGTAAAGTGCAGAGAAACAGCATGGGGTTTCAAGGAGGGAGTGTTTCATAGTGTGGAACACTCTGAGAAGACAAGAAAGAAAAAAGTACTGAGAACTTCCTGTGAGTCCCATGACCGGTTTCATTAGAGTGAAGGGGACAGAAGCCAGCTTGCAGGGCATAGAGAAGTGAAGAGAAGTGAGGAAATGAGGATAGAGCCAGTTGACACTTGGAGGTTTGGAGATTGCTTCTTTAGTGGCGGTAGGGCTGGAAGCTGAGCCAGGTATAGTGACTCAGTTCTTTCTGACATCTTAGTTCTATGTCTTCAAAAATGGGTAAGTAGCATGTAGCATGAAGTACATTTCTCTATGTCCATAACATTTAATTTCTTGACCATTCCTGGAAACTGAGAGTTTACTTTTAATTTTGACCAGGTCAGCAGAGGTAAAGAAAAATGAAAGTGAATTTTTACTTCACTGTATCAAGTATTGGCATGGTTATGGTTCTGGAAATGCAGAATAACTTTGATGCTTTTCATATTTCAACTTGGAATGATGTGTTCACGATACTTTCTTTGCTCATCTAAACTTAGGGGAAACTCTTCTCAGATCCGCAGGAGTCAGGGAGGAGCTTCTCTCTGCCTCCTTCCGAACCCCATTTGGATTTCATCTCTCGTTAATAAACAAGGTCTTTGGGGACCTTTCCTGGGCAGTAAAAGCCACATTGCAGAAGGTGAGAATAGACCCCTTGCAGAAGCCTGGAGAGAGGCAGAGAACACTCAGTGACCAGAGCTGTTGGGGAATCAGAGAGAGACTTTTGTTGTTGTTTTGAGACGGAGTCTCACTCTGTTACCCAGGCTGGAGTACAGTGGTGCTATCTCAGCTCACTGCAAGCTAAGCTCCGCCTCCCAGGTTCACACCATTCTCCTACCTCAGCCTCCCGAGTAGCTGGGATTACAGTCGTCTGCCACCACACCTGGCTAATTTTTTATTTTTTATTTTTAGTAGAGATGGGGTTTCACAATGTTAGCCAGGATAGTCTTGATCTCCTGACCTCGTGATCTTCCCGCCTCGGCCTCCCAAAGTGCTGGGATTACAGGCGTGAGCCTCCACGCCCGGCCCTGTTTTGTTTTGTTTTAAAGATGGGAAAGACTTTCTCCTAATATTTTATTATGAAAAAATTCAGACACAGCAAAGTGAAAAGAATTTTACAGTGAATACCCATATACTCACCACCTAGGTTCTATGCACATTTCCCACCTGCCCATCATCACTCTGTCTCATCTTTCTGATAAATTTTAATTGAAGCTGCAAACCTTAGTATACTCCCCCCTAAGTACTTCAGTGTGCATATCTTCAATAAATGCTTATAGTTAAATGAACTATAGAAATTGTAAGCCTGTGTTCACTAAGTTTTACAAGTGTATGTGCCTGTGTAAGGCAAACTCCTATCAAGAGCCTGCATGTCGTCTGTTGTCCAAACCCAGTCCCACCCCAGCTGCTCTTCTGATTTTGTCCCACTATGGATTAATTTTGCCTAGACCTTCATATAAGTGGAGTTCTACAGTATATTCTCTTTTGTATATATTCTTTTACTCAGCATATGTTTTTGAGATTCATCTATGCTGTTAGTGCATCAAGTTTGTTCCTTTTTATTGCCAAGTAGTATTCCATTGCATGAATGGATTACATTGTTTATTCATTCTGCTATTAATGGACACTTGGGTAAAAGGTGATATGAGCATTCATGTACAATTCTTTGTTGGGACATACTTTTTTTTTTTTTTTTTAAACTTAATGAGTACCTACGAGTAGAATTCCTGAGTCATAGGGTTATTAGTTTTATAAGAAATGCCAATGCTTTGTCCAAACCTTTTATATTCCCACCAACGAGTTTGATAGTTCCAGTTAGTCTTTATCACGGTGAGAATGTTACGGTAATGAGGGAAGAAACCAAAAGAGAAAGAGGGTTCCTTACCCATATTTATAAACTTTTATACCTCAGTAGGTATATTTATGCATGTCTAGTCTGTTTTGTGCTTGATAGGATAGTGGGATATGGTTTTTGATCATCACTTCTGTTTGATCCTGATTGCAGATTTATACGGTTAGATTGAATGTGTTCTGACCCTGGGAAGTTTCTATAAAAACTGAACTCAGTTGCCTTTGTTTTGTTTTTCTTCCAAAACAATGTTTTTCTTCTGAAAGGAAAATCAGAGAGTTGGACTGGAGAGCTATGGGGATAATTGACTAAATGTAGGGATTCAGAAATAAAACTTGAACTAGAACCATAGGTATCTCACATGTACAACACACCCAACAAATGACCCAGTACTCCGTGGTTTCAGCACCTTCGGTGTAGACTATTTTGTTTTGTTTTTGTTTTCGAGACAGGGTCTTACTCTGTTGCCCAGGCTGGAGTGCAGTGTTGTGATCATGGCTCACTGCAGCCTCAACCTC
Source organism: Macaca nemestrina (assembly GCF_043159975.1). NCBI lineage: Eukaryota > Metazoa > Chordata > Mammalia > Primates > Cercopithecidae > Macaca > Macaca nemestrina. The sequence continues at coordinate 91,292,195 of NC_092138.1, read as the reverse complement.
CCTGGGCTCAGGTGATCCTTCTGCCTCAGTCTCCTGGGACTACAGGCATGTGCCACCACACCCGGAGAATTTTTGTACTTTTTGTAGAGACAAGTGTCTCACTCTGTTGTCCTGACTGGTCTTGAACTGCTAGGCTCAAGCAATCTGCCTGCCTAGGGCTCCCAAAGTGCTAAGATTACAGGTGTGAGCCACCGCACCTGGCCAGACTCTTTTATTGGTGAGATAAGGTTTGGTATAATTTTGACATGGCTTCGATTGGTTCCTTACCCGGGAGTGGCTGGCCACCTTTTCTCTCATTTTTAATTTGGTTAATTCAGGTGCCCCATGAATAGAGTTTTTGCTTTTCCGGAGAGCTGAGAACTGGCTTTCTTGAGAACTTTGTACCGTCCATTTTGTAGCACTCAGAAGCTTTGGGATTTACACTTCTTTGAAGCATTAGGGATTTATGCAGTCTTTATAAATAACTGTCCTTCATTTCCAAAAGCATAAAGTTATCGTCAGGCAAGCGTGATACTCTTCTCATTAGAGATGAAGACTTTTTGTCAGCAAAATGACAGTGTTGCCAGGACTGTCCATCTCAGAGGTGTGACAGTCGAACAAGAAGAGGTTTATGCCTTGTGCTAAATAGGAGAAATGATGCATAAATTGGGCACACCATAAATTTCATTTATTACTTTCTTGCTATTTGATATTTTCAATTCCATCAATAGCTGTTTTCCAAAATCTTGTTACTTTTATATAATCTGAAAGTGAATTTAGCAAAGGCAGGAGTGGCAGTGGCATACAGCATATTTAATTTCCGGCAGCTAAGGAAGGGCCATACAAGGGCAAGGGGAAATGTCTTTAGTTGTTTTCTTGGGGAATTTGTCCTTAAATTATGCTTGATCCAGGCAGCTGGTGTGATTCGCCACAACTAGCAACTCTAACTTTGGTTAATTTTTATTTCATGGCTTTGGCATTTGTTTGTTCCTCTTTTTTGTTTGCCTTTTGTTTTGCATTAAAAAAAAAAGACATCACTGACTTATTCATACATATTCATGCTGCACACTTTTTTGGGTTGCATTTTCACATCATTCCATGTTCCATGTAGCTTATGGCTAGCAAGGAGGATGAGGACACGATCAAAATTGGAGAGGATGACGAGAATAACTTCCTGAGTGACCAGCATTTGCAGCAGAGTAATGAGGTAGGAACCTTGCAGTTAACTCCTTATTTCATCTATTCCACTCTATGTCCAAACCAGTCTTCGAGTCTGGAATGAGTCCAGTGAGTTTTCTGTTCATTCTGCCTATATCGTGTACCTTTCATGTGCCAGTGGAAAGCAAAGACTAGGTCTCTTCCCTCTTAGAAGTTAAAAACTGGGTGACAGAGCCAGTCGTGAAACATGAAAACAAGCGTATACTTGCAAATAAAAATGGACTTGTTATAGTAGAATAGCAGGCATTGGATGTTTGACCTGGACAAATCTTCAGTGAGCTAATCCAACGCATTTTATGAATTAGGAACTGAAGCCTTTGAGGAGTGATGATTTATTTGGGGCAGAGAGTAAATCAGTGATAGAGTTGGGATAAGAACCCTTGTTTCTGGACTGTGTGAACTACCAGATCATTTGGTTGAGGCGTAAAGACCTACTGATGGAACTTAGCTCCCCTTCCTAGGGGCGCTCTGCAGTCTCCTCATCTGGAACCCACATTACTGTCATTTGGGCATTGTGAGAATCTGACCCCCGTCCACATAGAGCACTCTTCCAATCTCATTGATACTGAACATTTGGAGCAAGCAGTCTCCAACCCTCTAATTCATAAAATGTGTGGGAGACTCCAAGCAGTGTCCAAAGTTGAAAGAACCCTAGAGACTGGGATGTGGTGGGGGTAAGATGCTACAGATTTGGCATTTTTGGCCTTCAGGGTGTTCAAGTTTGTGGAGTCACAAAGGGAAGATCTTCAAATATAGATAGTTTTAGAAAGCAAAGTAATTAAAAGTGCAACCAGATGAACCTCCTTCGAAGTCTTAGCTTTGGCACTACTATCTCTGTGACCTTGGTTAATTAGTGTTTAACCTCTAAGCCTGAGTTTCCTCATCAATGAGGATAGTAATACTTCCTTTTAGGATTGTGATATTTAAATAGAAAGGCATGTAATAAGTGCTCAGTAAATAATAATTATTGTTTTTATTATTCTGTACGTTTCCTTCTTTGGAGGTTGCTTATTAGTTGGATTTAATAACTAGATTGGTGGCCAAGAAGACACTATAAATAACAACTCATTTGTGTAGGTCTTGTCTTCCATTTAAAAATCTTAATCATTTCACCAGTGTGGAGAGATGGGGGTGATGGCTAGTGTGTATATCTCCAGCAGTAATGAAGTCAAGAGGAATTATTTATAGACTGGTAGAAGAAATTTACAGCTTTGGATAGGGGAGAAAGAATGCTAATTGCAGCACCTCAAAGACATGCCCAGTACAGGCTTTAACTAGATGCATCTTTGGTACCACTCCTCTGGGACCCTCAGTGACCCAAGAAGGTGGATCCGTAAATAACATCTCCATGGGAATTAGGAACTCTCTACCTTCCTAATGAGAAAGATCAAAGCCATGTTAAATCGTATGTGTCTGTAAAGAGTAAGTCAGCTTTCTGATACATAATAAGGAGGATACATTGCAAGAAGAATATAATAAGCACTCAAATCATTGTTAATGACATGGCTTCCCTACTCTTCTTAGAAAGAACTTTCAAGGAGTGGGCCGTAGGGGTGGGAGAATGCATTTCCGGTGTGCACCTGTAGTGAGTAAGACAAGTAACCTGAGGTGGTTTCATTTCATTATCCTAAGAACCGTGGGAGGTACCATTACTACCCCCATTTTATAGGTGAGGAAACTGAGGGTGAGGAGAAGTGATGTAAACATCTCTATCCTCTTTCTAGAACATCTCCCTGCGTTAAAGTGAGTACGTGCGCACCTGCGTGCCTGTGTCTCTCTCTCTTCCTCCTTCTCCTCCCCCTTTCCTTTTCTGTTTCTCTCTGGCTCAGTGTGTCTGGCTTATTTGCACTTACTCACTCACCCTGCATCTCCATCCTCTCTCCACACACCCGCTTCCCTTACTCCTTATTCTATTATTTGACCAAATACTTTTATTTGCAGATTATGAAAGACCTTTCCAAAGGAGGCTGCAAAAATGGATACTTAAGGCACACGGAGCCTAAGATTTTAGAATCCGATGGGGCCCACACACCTGGCTGCCTAGAAGAAGGCGTGTTCATAAACCTGCTTGCCCCTTTGTTCAATGAGAAGGCCACGTTGTTACTGGAATCCAGGTAGACATGAGGCCCAGACATTCCTTTGTTTCTCTAGTTCTAGGGGAGAACAAACTCATTTTGCTAAATGGGTTTAGATGATGGTGCTGTGTAATTTACCTGAGAGAGCTCCTGAAATGGCTTGGAAGGAATCTTGCCAGTCATGCAATTAAGTAATTAGGCTGCATGCTAGTGGCTGTGAGGGGACGTCAGCAAAGCCTCATGTAAGCCCATTATAAAGAGGAGAAAGGAAGCTTTCTTTGAGAATTATTCCTGGGAGCCCCAGAAAGGACTGCCTTGCTGTCAGCGAGAGGAATCAGCCCTACCGAAATCTCTCCCAGTTTCGACAACAGCTTAAAAAATATCATTGTAGTTGTGATTCTGCTGTTTTTGTTGAGCTTGAATTAAAGTTCTCTTCTCATTGTATCTGTTGGGAGCCATTCCTATGTGAGGAGATACTACAGGTTGTTTTCCTTAAAACAAAAAAGGAGAAATATTCCGTACATTTGTGTTTTTTCAATTAATCCTTTGGGAGTAATTTTTCCCCCTTTCATGTTCTTCCTAGTCCATCCATAACAGCTGCTTGGGCTTTGGAACCAAAAAGAGCTGTCTTTTTATCTCTCAGTGCCTCAATTTATCTGATTACTTCTTAGGGTTGCTGTGGGGAGTAAGAAAAAAACAAGAAGAATGGCTGGCGTGTGGTGTGGTGCGTGTTCAATAACAGTTTTCAGTTCTCCTCCCGACTAGGTAGAGAAATGGAGCAGTAATGATTGCCCGTGACTCTTGACAAGAGCCAGGAACACCAATATTTCTTGTATCATTGATGGACTAAGCCTTACGGGCGTTTCTTCAGCGGAAAAATGGGATTGAAGCACTGTGTTTTTGTGAGCTCAGCAAGCCTGACTCCTCCCCAATCCCTGACGTCTGTCCAATATTTTTCTAGCATGAGTCTTCTTGGAAGACATGCTCAGTGGCAGTTCTGGCTTATTATCACAAGTAGTTAGATGACCGTAGTAGTTAGTGCTTGGGAAATGGAGGATTTCCTGAACATCGTGATCCCTAATTTTACTTCAGAGTTAAAAGACACTTTTTGTGTGAGGGCCATGTGGGAATGTACTTGGGTGATGTGAATCAGGGAGAGTGCAGTGGGCTGTGGTAGGAGCGTGGTGAATTGGGCGGTCGGGGGAAATGCTTGCTTCTGGCAATGGAAGCGTTTCAGTCCCAGCTGAAATGGGAGTCAGAAAGGTCTGGAATCTCAGCTTTGCTCTGCCACTTGGTTGGGGGATCCTGAACCTTTATGAGCCCATTTATTCATCTGTAAAATGGGCTTTTAAAGAATCCCCCTCTCACAGTCTTATTGTGAGGATTCAGTGTATTTAGAGGATTTGGCACATGGTAAGTGCTTAGGAAATGTCGATTCCTCTTCCCTTATACCTTCCTCATGGCACAGATGCCCAGGAAGGGGATATAAACAATATTTGGGCTCTGAGAAGTCTCTTGGACTGAACCATTGAGAAGGTCTGGCTTACAGTTATAGCTTAATGAATCTGCTGTTCAGATTTCTAGCAAAATAACACTTGAAATATTTTATTTAATAGCACCACCACTTTAGTATATTATAATGGCCTCTCTCACCACCTTTTACTACCCATGTGTAAAGTATTTTTCCTTGGTTTTATTGTGTTGTTTGGTGGTGAGTAATGGTCTTCCTTTGGCTAGCCAAATAACAATTGTCATTATTTTTTATCTATATTAAAAAGGCGAAGGAAAGGAAAATTTAGTTTAACATCTCCTGAAGCTTGAAATGCCAGAAATATTTTGAAAGTCTGGGTTTACTATAGTTTGAGGTTGTTTCTGTTGTCTAGATAATTTCACATTAGAGGTGAAAAATGTACCATACGTTTAAATTTTGTTGTTAACCCCGTTTTGGTGTGCTATAGCTATTTAAATGGAGTTGACTCTGCCCCCATCTAGATAATAGAAATCTGGATATGCAGAGGGCCTTCTCCCTCCCCTCAGAGGGCTCAGTGGGAAAGATAACACAGGGGTGCCTGTCATTGCCAGTGGCAGCAAAGATCCGAGGAAGGGAAGGTCAGAGTATGTTAAAGGAGTTGTAGAGTACAGCCTGACTGTTTCACAGGGTTTCTAGAAATAGAACAGGTAGTAGAAACCAAAGTGAGAAGAAAAAAGAGCTAACACCAATGAGGACCTTCTGTCCCCTTCTTTTGCTGACTGCCAACCACCTCACCCAGACCTGCATTTTCTTTCTCCTGGGAGTTAGCAACAGCTTTCCAGCTGGTCTCTTCTCTCTACTTCCCCCATTTAGTTTCGCATAACTTTCTGTCCCAGTTTCATAACTCTGTCTTCTTATGATCTTTTCCCTTTAGTTTTTAGATGATTTAAACATACTTATTTAAAAATCTTCTTCAGATTGCTTTATTGTTTCTGTTTCCTCAATTGTGAAATCTTTCATTAGGTTGTTGTCTTTTTAATAGCCCTCTTCTTACAGCTGTGGGTTTTCTCCCCTGTTTCTGATCTTTGGATACTTTTATCTTGATTTTTGAGCCCTATAGTGTACCTTACACTGTTTTTTAGGTGTGCATATTTTGCAATCATTACTCTGTGATTAGACCAGCATGAGGGGAGCTCGTCTGTGTGTGAGGCCTCTCTGTCCATTCTCTATGCAGCAGCAGCCAGAGTCACCTTTCTTGATTTTTTTTTTTTTTTTTGACACAAAGTTTGGCTCTATTGCTCAGGCTGGAGTGCAGTGGCACGATCTCAGTTCACTGCAGCCTCCTGTGTTCAAGCCATCCTCCCACCTCAGCCTCCCGAGTAGCTGGGACTACAGGCACATGCCATCATCCCTGGCTAATTTTTTGTATTTTTTGTAGAGATAGGGTTTCGCCATGTTGCCCAGGCTGGTCTCGAATTCGTGAGCCCAAGCTGTCTGCCTGCCCTGGACTCCCAAAGCGCTGGGATGATAGGCGTGAACCACGACGCCCGGCCTGGAGTCACCTTTCTGAAGCACGTGTGTGACCAGCCCGGTCCATTGCAAGGCCTTTCAGTGGCCTTCCTTTTTTTTTTTCTCAATGTGTTGTACAGGACTCTTCATTTCTTCCCTGCCCATCTTTCCAGCCTCACCCCTTCTTCGCCACTTGACTCTGTTCCTGTTGTTTTCCATGCTTAGACTGTTCCATTTCCCCTCCTTGAGGCTTCCATGCTTAGACTGTTCTCATTGATGTTAGAAACCCTCCGCTGTCGTTCTCCCTGCCACCCCCAGTCTGGGGCACTCTGGGATGGTTGCCCTGTAACCCTCATAATTTGTTTACATATGTTTCTCTAAAACCAGTCCATGTCCTCCTGGGACAGTTTTATATCCCCAGTGGCCACTGCAGTGCCCAGCACAAGAAACACACAAGGGAGTCTTCTTGAGTTACTCCACCTGAGCACCATTCCAGGTGTTTTACATGCTGGCTTAGTTTTGCTTCCCTGGAAAGCAGAGCCTGAGATTCGGATTAGAGTATAAGGGATTTGTTTGGGATTTGACATCAGGGAGCAGGAATGAGGGCTCAGGGAGAGTAAGACAGGAATGAAAGCAGAACCAATAAGGGTGCAGTAATGATCTGGTTACTGCTGGGGACCCTCTAAGGGACTGTATATTACTGTGCCTGTGTGGTCCGTCTGAAGGATGGGAGACTGGGACATTTACGCAACAGCTGTCTTCTCCCACTGGTTGAGAGTTTCCCCAGAAATGGAAACTGTTTCACACTTCCACACTGCTTTACTGGCTTGCTCATAGAGCTTTGGAAAAAGCCCCAAGGCAGCAGAGATGTAGAGGGTGTTTGAGGTGGGACTGTGTCTATGGGAACTGTCCACGCAGCAGCAGCTGAAGTCAGAGGTGTGCCAAGGGTATGTGACAAGGAGCATGGAAAGTATCTGCTGCCTATACACTTATCTCCTTTAATCCTCATAGCTGTCTTGTGGAGGAATACTTATCTTCTTTTCAGAGAATTGCGGAGTTAGAATATGAAGGGATTTGTATCTGTCTTCAAAACCAATGCATTTTCTACTATGCCTGTATACAGATACACTGTATCATTACCACCTCTTTGTTAAGCACCCATTGTGCACCAAGATGGATTAGGTCATCGATGGACTAGCCAGGTTGGCCAGATTAGTCTAAAGCCATACATGCTCCTGGATATAGAAATGGGGCCAGGGCTAGGAGGTTGGCTGGCGGGGTAGAGTCAGGGAGGACCCTGTAATTGTCATGGACACCTTATAATCCTGTTTTTTTCTACCTGGGCCCAGCCTGCATTCACATATTCATGTGACCCAACCACTTGCTGTGTACCTTGTGTCAAATTAATTCTACTCTTCTTATCCTTGAAATGACATGGTAGTACCTGCCTTGTTTGGTTGCTGTGAGGTTACACAGGATAAAATACTGGATGTGGGTCCTGGCACGTTGTGGGTACACACTGTATTTAGTTTTCATGGAATCTGGGCAACAGTAGGTGGGGATAACTTGGGTTACTGGCTAGGGGACAAGGCCTAGCAGAAAGCTTGATTCTTCCACTTCCTTCCCTTTTGGAAAAACAGGCCAGACCTTCTGAAAGTGGTACGGGAACTGCTTCTGGGACATCTGTGCTTGGCAGAGCAGGATGTTTCTGGAGAACACCTTGCTGGTAAAACAGAGAAGACACCCAAGCAAAAAGGTGAACTTGTCCATTTTGTCCAAACCAACTCATTTTCCAAGCCACATGATGAACTGAAGTTGTCTTGTGAGGCCCAGCTAGTAAAGGCAGGCGAAGTGCCCAAGGTGGAGCTGAAAGATGCCTCAGTGCAGACTGTGGCCACGGAGGGCGACCTGCTCAGAACCAAGCACGAAGCAGTGAGAGAGGCTTGGGAAGAGAAACCGATCAACACTGCACTCAGAGCAGAGCATCGGCCAGAGAACCTGCCCGGGGTGCCTGGGTGGCAGGCTGCCCTCCTTTCCCTCCCTGGTGGGACCAATAGAGTAAGTTTTTCCATGTATTAATTATGTACTTACTTTATACAAACAAAAAACTTTAAAAATCACCTTTAATCTTACCACTTTCTTCCCATTTATATGATGAGAATGTCCAGCGTCTCTCTCTGCTTGCACTTACCCTAGCCTCCACCCAGAGCTATGTGTCCTCACTGACCTTCCCCTGCCTCTCCTTCCCCTCACTCCCTTTGTCTGTCTTCCTCCATCTCAGCCCTATCTAATTTATCTGTATATTGTGACATTTATGTGTTTTCCTTAGAAAAAACACATGTGAAGTCTTGTTTATACATCTGTCTATAGCTGTCTATTTCATGTTATGAGGAACATCTTTCCTTGTAATGGCTACATAAGGTTGCATTGTGAAGATGTCCCAAAATCTATACAATTTTCATTGTATTGATGAACATTTGCTTTTGCAGGTTGCAGTCAAATGGTCATAACCTGACTTCAGGGATAGGGATGAGAACCTAGGTTTTATCTTGTGCAGACTTTGTGTAGGAGAGGTATTATTCTGAGGGCTTCCTCTATAATCTTTTATCCTGACAACACTCATCAAAGATCTGGAAGCCACACCCCATGTTCCTGTTGTTAACCAGTGGTTGAGCTGAGACTCCCACTGTACCTGACTGCACAGCCACACCCTTTCCCTGGATCAGGCTACCTTCCAACCCTGGTGGTGTGAAATGATAAAGTCTGGGTTTGTTGAGTGAATGTTTGCATGTTGATTTTCCTTCAGCTTATATACTGTCTCTAAGCCCTGCACATCCTGTCAAATATGCCAGATTGTTAAAACCAGGTTCTTTTGGCAATGTTTGATTGGACCCTTATGAAAATCCTCTTGAGGTCATGGCTTGAACCCCCCACCCCTGCCACCCTACGGCCAAGAATCCCCATAGAAGGGAGATGTGTTCTGGGAGAGAAGGAAATAGGTCGTGTTTCTAATAGTGGTTCAGTGAAGGCTGTTGATATTCTTGTTTCTGATGGGTGTTTTGTATTTGAGAAATCAACTGTACACACTGCTTTATAGCATCAGAATGGAGAATTAAGTTTATTTTCTGACCACTAAATTACTGCTTTTGCGCATACAAAAGAGAGTTAGATATATCATTAGCAAAATTGCTTTTGATTGTTTTAAATTATGCACCAAAACTGTAATTTCTAGAAAAGGGTTTTCTAAAGATATCAGTAGAGACCAGAGAGAGAGAGAGAGACAGAGAGAGAGAGAGAGAAAGACAGAGAGAGAGAGAGAGACTGCTGTTATATTAACGGTACTAGAAATGCAAATTTGTGCAGTTTGGCTAGAATAGAAATGCTCTCATCTGCCCCAGCTCCTTCAGTTTGTACCTGTATATCAGGAAAACTAGGTGTCTTTTGTTTGTTTGGTTTTTTTGTTTGAATTTTTCATTGTGTGAGAGATGTTATTCTGTGTTCAGGAAAACTGGAGAATTGAATGGACTTAATTTCCCCCAAATATATTAAAATAGATATTTTTTTAGTTTGAAATTATTCCTCTTGCTATGTCTTCAAAAGGAAGGAAACCGTATTTGTTTATTATTTTTAGTATCTGTTAGGGATTGTGCTTGATACTCTGTGTGTGTCTGTGTGTATATATATACATATATATATAATCTCACTTAATATTCTCAACAAGAATATGAATTTGGTAGGTATTACTTACATTTTACTTTTGAAGAAATACTGGCTCAGAAAACTGTTCAGAGTGACTTAGCTGGTAAGTGGAGTGATAGGGATATAAACTAAAGTCTGGTTTTAGGTGCAGACAGAGATACTATAAACCTGCCTTTCTCTGGGAGAGAAGAGCCCTCCCATCACCACCATGGCCTCCAGTCTATGCAAAGTAGAAGGAAATTTAATGATATTCTTTGTGGTCTTTGGTAGTTAAGGAGTTGATAATCCTATGGCTTACCTCTTTTAATAGGAGACTCTGATACCCTGTTAAAAGGAATATCACTGCAGCCCGAGGGTAAGACAGGGGGACCAGATATCCTTCCAGTTGTTTAGTTATAGAGACAAGGAGACCAGGTATCCTTTCAATTGTTTAGTACAGACAAGAGGATGGACTTTACTGATATACATGTGTTTGCATTGGGCCTAGCCACTTACCTGCTTTGAGTCTTTGGCAAGTGTCTAGTACAGTACCTTGTACGTGGTAGGAGCTTGGAGTGTGTGAGTTCCTGTTTCCCTTCCATTCCTAAGGAAGAAGTTCCAATGTGACATCTTTAATAATGTGGTAGGTGGGACTCTGTTCAGAGTCCATAAGGTAGCATTTTGTGTGGTGTTATTTTAGAACGAGCATTAGGTTGACTGACGGCAGTCTTCCAGCTTGAAATTGGCTTTGGCATTTGTGCACTTGCAGATATCTTTTCTGCTGCCATATGACACACAGATTTGGATCCAGGAATAAAGATTGGTGGAGACTGAGGACCAAGCAAATGATTGTTGTTTTCCAGCCCTCTTTGCTGAGGCGTCCACCTCCTCCCACGTGGTCTCCTTTTGCCACCTCAAACTGTTCTTATCCTTGAACGTACTCTCTCCTCTTACCTGAAATTTCAGAGCAGAAAGCATCTCACTTTTCTGAACTGAGCACTGGACCCTGAAGAGCTTAGTCTTAGGTCTGACTCTTGAACCTTCTTGCACTGTGACATTGGACTAGTTGTTTGACATCTCAGTTCTTCATCTGGAAAGTAAGCATGATAACGTCTCTTATCCTGTGAGTTCTGGGAGTGCAGAGTTCACTTCAGGATTATGGGAAAGTGTGCTTGAAAGCATTTTATATCCTAGAATGTTCAAGAAGGGGCCCTTACTCTTCTTTCCTTCTTAAGAGACCTCAGTGATCTCATTTCTTGGGTCCCAAATATTTTCTGTTTTCTTCTTGGGTTCCTTCTCCTCTGCTATTTAAAAACTTAAAAAAAAAAAAAGCCTTATTAAGATTTAATTCACATATCATCCAATGCATCCCTTTAAGGTATACAATTCAGTGGGTTTTTTTGTTTTTTGTTTTTTGTCTTATTGTACAATTTAGAGTTGTACAACAGTTTTAGAACATTTTCGTCATCCCAAAAGAAACCTTGTACTCATTAACAGTCACTTCCCATTTCCCCTCAACTGGCCCACCCCAGCCCTAGGCAACCATGAATCTACTTTGTGTCTCTTTTGATTTGCCTATTCTGGATTATTTTATATAAATGGAATCATGCCATACGTGGTTTTTGGTGACTAGCTTCTTCCACTTAGCATACTGTTTTTGAGGTTCATTCACGTTGTAGCATGTGTCAGTACTTCATTTATTTTTATTGCCAAACAGTATTCCATAGTGTATCCATATGGATATACCGCATTCATTAGTTGATGCACATTTGAGCTATTTCCACTTTTGGTTGTTAGAAATAATGTTGATATTCATCTACAAATTTGGGGGTGATAATGTTTTTATTTCTCTTGAGTATATACCTAGGAGTAGAATTGATGGGTAAGATGGTAACTCTGTTTAATCTTTTTGAGGAACTGCCAGACTGTTTTCTAAAGCGCCTGTACCCTCTTTACATTCTCACTGGCAGTGTGTGAGGGTTCCAGTTTCTCCACTTCTTCATCAACACTTGTTGTTGTCCTTTGATTATAGCCATTCTAATAGGTATGAAGTAGTGGTATTTTATTGTGATTTGATAGACATTTTCCTTGGTGACTAATGATGTTGAGCATCTTTTCACATGCTTATTTGCCATGCACATATCTCCTTTGGAGAAATGACTATCAGAGTTTTTACTCATCTTTTAATTGGATTGTTTTTATTATTGAGTTGTAGTATTTCTTTAAATATCGTCTGGATTTAAGTCCCTCTGCCCAGCTTTTGAATGTTTAAAATTCCCCAGTTGAAAGAGACCCCCATTTGGCCTCTTAAGTTATTGTTTATATGTTCATTCCACAAATAGCTGTTGAGTACCTACTGTGTACTAGTTCTTATGCTAGAAGCTATACAGAGAGTATGGCCAAGATATGCAAAGCCTCTTAACCCTGGAGCTTACAGGTTGGTGCAGAAGATAGACAAGGGACAGATAATTTCACAGGCATTTAATTAAAATGATAACTAACGTTCTCTGAGGGGATATGTAGAGGACAGTGAGTGTGTAATAGGGAGCTCTGCCTTGGTCTTAGAAATCAAGGCCCATTTTCCTGAGGAAGGCCCATTTGAGCTGAGTCTTAATGAATGCTATTAGAGTTAGTCGGGGAAGTGGGAAGGAGTGAGTGTTCTGGGCAAAGGGGTTGGCATATGCTAAGGTCCTGAGGTGGAAGGAAGGCATTTTGAGGGACCAAGGTCATTGTTGTTGAAGAGCAGGGTAAAGTGGAAGGGAGTGTAATTTAGGCTGTAGGTCCTGCAGGACTTTGTAGGTTGTGGTATGGACCTTGACCTTTGTCTTGAGAGAACTGGGAAGCAATTAAAATAGTTTTAGGCAGAAGAGAGGAGTAGTAGGTTTGTCTTTTTGCTGTAGCATGGAGAGTGGCTTAGAGAGGGCAAAAGTGGACGTGTGGAGACCACCCAGGAGGCTGTTGCCATGACTTAGGTGAGAACTAACAGCATCTTGGAGTTGAGTGGTAGCAGTGGAGGATGAGAAGTGTTGAAAGAATTGAGAGACAGCCTGGGACTTGTAATTAATGGACCCTGATGAATGGTGAAAGTGGGTGACAAGAATAAAGGGAAACTTAAAAATTATTTCCATGGTTCTAGATTGTGTAGTAAATGGATAGTCATGTGATTCACCAAGACAGAGATTGTTGAAGTGGCATAGATTTGCAGTGGAGGCATGGGGTGATGAAGCTGAAGAGTTGAATTTTCAGTTGACTCTGTAGTGCCCGTAAGTCATTATGAATGAGGATGACTGGGAGTTCTGAGCCTGGGAAATATCCACTGGGTTGGCAACTTAGTAGCCACCGAAGTAAGGGGTGATTCTGGTGGACTAGCAGGGGTTGATAGGCCAGATTAGATTAGACTGAGGAATGTTTGGGAAATGAGGAAATAGATAAGGAGCAAAATAACATTTCCCAGAAGATCAAGTTGGAAGAAGAACTGCCATTTACGGAGCGTCTGGATTGTCCAGAGAGACAATGGGCCAGGGCCAGGAGGGTGGCGAGGAGAAGCTTGGCCCTTGATGATCAGGGGAGGGACCTGCCAAGATACAAGCTCTTTGGCTGGTGGATAAACATAGCTGCCATTATAGGACCGAAAAGTCTGGGCAGCCAGTTCGAATTCTGTTTTATAAGGCTGGCATGAGAATGTTGACTGTGCAACCAAAGGAAGTGTGTTCAAAGTGTATTCATTGTTGCATATGTGTGTTTTCAGGAGGCTAAGAAGTCCCGCTTGCCAATCCTAATAAAACCATCCCAGTCATTAAGAAATACGTATCGTCTCCCTGCCACCCAGGAGGTGGTGACGCAGCTGCAGAGCCAGATCTTGGAGCTGCAGGGGGAGCTGAAGGAGTTTAAAACTTGTAATAAGCAACTTCACCAAAAGTTAATTCTGGCTGAAGCAATGATGGAGGGGAGGCCAACGCCCGACAAAATGTTGCTGAATGGTAAGCACCAAGAAAAATGTATTCCCCGTGAGCTAGACAAACGGCTCGATAGAAAACTGCTTGAAATGGCAACCTTGTTGTTTAGAATTGCAATAAGTTTGAGTATAAATTTCATGAATTGCAGTGATTAATCTTGACTCCTGACAAATGCACAACAGAGGGAACACAATAAGGAGAATGAATCCATTGCTTTCATTTTACTCTGGAGTCTGGATAAAGGGAACTTGTAGTGCTCATAGGTCTGAGGGAGCACTGCTGCCTTCACTTAGGATTCTCTGCAGATGCCCCAGTTGTGTTTGGCTTTGTCTGTGGACGCCTCTGGCGTGTGACGTCAGAGGTATGCAAGTGAGGATCTACTTTGCAGAGTTCTCTGGAATGTCCAGGCCAACTTGGGGCTAATTCCAAACCTTACTAACCTTGTGTCTTCCACTAGAAGTGACCCACTTCCCCACCCTCTTTGAACCTGCTGGCTCTGCTCTCCTGGGAGGCAAGACAACAGAAAGCCCCTGGGTTAAAATGTCCCTAAATAGTTAGGATCCAGAGACTTGGAGGAAATGTGTCTAGTGGCGTCCTCTAGTCTAGGACAGTGGTGCTTAGAGATTTTGGACCAGTAACCCTTTGAGAATCTGAAGAACGCTGAGGGCCCTCCCACAGAATGATGCAGGTGAGCATATAAGTAGCATTTTACATCATTTTCTCAGGGCTCATGAATCCACAAATGTGCATATGTTGACTCCTAATTTTGAACTTCTATAAGCAGATGGCAGCAGCACCATAACAAGAACAACAAAAGTAACCTTTTATTTATTTATTCATTTCCTCTGTGTGCCAAGCACTATTCTAGGCACTGAGGAGAGGGGAGTGAACAAAGCAGATGAAGTCTGTGCCTCTGTGTCTAGCTTACATTCTTGTGTGTGTGTGGGGTCGGGGGGAAGACAGGAAGCTGATAAGCATATGTATAACATGGGAGAAAATAAGTGCCATGGAAAAGAATGAAGCAGGATTCGGGTGTGGGGAATGTGGAGGAGGGGCAGGATTTGCTCATGTCACGAATGCTAGAGAGCCCCCGTGGTGAAATGGCATTTGAAGGGAAACAGGGGAAATGAGTGCTCTAGTCATCTTGGGAAGAAGGAAAAAGGCAAAGGCCCTGGTGCTGCTGTGAACAGGGAAGATGAATGAATAGTAAGGAGGCTAATTGTGTGGCTGGAGTGGAGTGAGGAAGCGGGAGAGTCATAGAAGATGAGGTCCGGGAGGCAACAGATCAGGCAGGCTCTCAAAGGCTGTCCTAGGACTCTTTTACTCGGTAAGATTGGAAACTTTTGGAGGGTTTTGAGCAGCAGAGTCATGATTTGACTTGAGCCTTAAAGTAGGGGTTGACAGGCTGGGCGCAGTGTCTCATACATGTAATCCCAGCACTTTGGGAGGCCAAGGCGGGCAGATCATCTGAGTTCAGGAGTTCGAGACCAGCTTGGCCAGCATGGTGAAACCCCCGTCTCTACTAAAAATACACAATTAGCCAGGCATGGTGACATGTGCCTGTAATCCCAGCTCCTCAGGAGACTGAAGCAGGAGAATCGCTTGAACCTGGGAGGCGGAGGTTGCAGTGAGCAGAGACAAGAGTGAAACTCCATCTGAAAAAAAAAAAGAAAAGTAGGAGTTGACAAACCACAGCCTGTGGGCCAAATCCGGTTCACTTCCTGTTTTTGGAAATAAAGTTTAATTGAAACACAGCCACACCCATTTGTTTGCATATTGTCTGTTTGCTTTTGTGCTTTGATGGCAGAGTTGAGTAGTTACCATAGAGACCCTATGGCCTGAAAAGCCTAAAGTATTTATTATTTGACTTTTTAAGAAAGGTAGTCCAACCTCTGCTTTAAAGGATCACTTTGGATATGAACCTTTGGAAGGATGGAGTTGTCATTCACTGAGATGAGAAAGACTGAAGACTGCATGAGAGGCAAGCATGAGGGGGACATTAGGGGTCTGGTTTGGACATTTGAGATGCCTGTTGACCATCCCTGTGGAGATACCAGATAGGCAATTGGAGACAGATGAGTCTGGAGTCAAGGGCAGAGGTCTGGATTAGAGATACAGAGTTAGGAAATAGCAATATATTGGTAATATTTGAAGCAATATGACTTGGAGCCATAGCAACCAGGTCCAGGAATTGAAACTGCGGCTCTCTAGTGGTTAAAGGTTGGACCAGGAAGACCAGCCAGTGAGGTAGGAGGGGTCCAAGAGAGGATGACTTCCCAGAAGCTGAGTAAGGAGGGGATTAGCAGTGTCAGATATTGCTATAGGACAGGTAAGACAAGGACTGAGGATTGACTTTGGGATTTAACAATGTGGAAGCCATTGGTGTCCTTGAAGGGAGGCTGTTTCCATGGAGTGGGTGGGGTCTGATTGGCATGGGTTCCAGAGAGAGAATGCAGGAGAGAGATTGGAGACAGCAAGCATAGACAGCGCTGAGGAATTATACCGTAAAGCAATGTAGAGAAGGAAGGTGGTTAGGAGCCACATTGTCACCAAACCTCAGGGGATTCAGTGAATCAGGGGACCATGGATGATTACAGTAAAGTGGGGTCGGTGGTGGTATAGTCTGGAAGCATTAGCTGCAAAGGTGGAATTTTCAGGGAAGAGAGAGAATGATCTAGAAATGGCAGTGAGGAGCAAAAACACTTACACACTTTGGGCCCATGATATGAGAGCTATGGGAAAGAAATGACCACAACTTTGAAGGCTGCGGGAGAAGCAGTGTCCTTGGGGTCATCCCAAGTTCCCTTAGAGTGATGGGGAGAGGTGAATGTTCAGACAGGATATTGATGTTCTTTAGGACTTGCCAATGAAGGGAATGAATACCAGGGTGGGAGGTTGCATCAGATTAGAGGATTTCTAGAGTGGTTCAGGGATTGGAGATGACTCTGGAGTCTTGGACATATTGTGGTGTTAATAAAACAAGCACCTATTACTTACTGAGTCTTGCTGTACACTCTAAGTACATGATCTAATTGGGTTCTCTCAACAGTCCTTTGAGGCAGATACAGAAATTACTACCATCTTATAGTTAAGGCAGCAGTTTCAGAGATAAAGTGACTTGGCTACAGTCACATTGTGACCAACTTCAATCAGCCTGCCTAATTTCAAAGCCCATGTTCTTTACTGTTTCTCAAAGCCTAGTATGTGATACTTCTTGTATGCATTTTATGGTGATCCATAGCCAAAGGTATGTTTCCTTTAATTTTAGGTTTTCTTTTGGGTTTACCATAGTTGAGGTTTCCAGATAAGAAGACCTTTGGCAGAATTGCTCTTCCCTTACCACCTCCTTATCTACCTTCTTCTAATCCATTCAACCATCATCCAGGCATCTTTTCATTCATTCAGTGAACATTCCCTGGGCACCTGCTAGGTTTCCAGCCTCATGCGCTGGGGGTAGGAGAGAAATAAATCAGATACAGTCTCTGCCTTCTGAGAGCTCCCCGTCTGGTGTGGGTTGGGGGAGGTGGCAGTTAACTAAATCAGTACAGGGTTGTGGGGACCTTCATGGAGGAAAGATTTTATGGCAAAGGTAACTCAGCTCAACAGAGGCCCTGGCACTTTCCCCATAGCTTGCCATTTTTTAAAATTCAAATTTAAATTTTTTATATTTTGTAGAGATGGGGATCTTGCTATATTGCCCAGGCTGGTCTTGAACTCCTGGCCTCAAGTGACCCTCCTACCTCGGCCTCCCAAAGTGCTGGGTTATAGGCATGAGCCACCACGCCTGACTCCTAGCTTGCCATTTACACTCAATACTGTTTTTATTTTTTACTGAGACACCAGGGTGCCTCCACCCCAGGTGCTACCTCAACAGTTGCCCAGGAGACCCTAGGACCTCTGTCTTCTTGGGAAAAATGGGCACGAATTGATAGAATTCATTTTCTCACTCAGCTTTTTGAGGGCCTGGACTTAAACCATTTCAGACAAGCTGCAGTATATTTATGCTTTTTATGTCCTGTTATGGCAGCTCAATAGATTAATTTTATCTTATAAATTGCATTTTGCCTCCCCAGTGTTTTTATTTTCCCTGTTGTATCTTTGTGTTCTTCTCAGTTGCTTGGCTAAGTTTCAAGTCTTACGGTTTTATTTATTTTTCTTTCTCTTTGTGATTGCCTGTAGCTCAGCCCCCTGTGGGAGCAGCCTACCAGGACAACCCAGGAGAGCAGAAAGGAATTAAAACCACATCTTCTGCCTGGAGAGACAAGGAAATGGACAGTGATCAGCAAACAAGCTACGAGATCGGTCAGAATTCAATCCCTATGTGTACTGAACACCTTCCATGTGCCAGGCACCATTTGGGATGTTTCATCTAAAATTATTACTAAGCCCATAGCAGCCCTCTTGGGGCGTTATTATAATTCCAGTCTAACACATGGGAAGCTGAGGTTTTAAGAGATAATTGACCCAGGGTCACCCAGCTGGTAAGTAGGAGAAGAGTCAAAGTACAGTAGGATGTCAGAGCCCACCTGTCCATGTGTCAACATGCTTCTCTACCAGGTGGTGGGCTGGGTTCTGGTGGTTCAACATGAAAAGACACAGCCTGCTCTCAGGGACCCCACAGGTCAGAGGAGACAACCATCCCAACAGCCTGTCAGTATTCAGCGCGGGGCTGCCTGTTGCTGAGGTATGTTCAGTGCTGGCCTGTGTGCCCGGGAGGAGTGGGTCAGAGGAGAGCCTGAGGCTGAGACTGGATTTGTGGGGTTTGCCAGGCAGAGCAGTGAAAAAGGTGCAGATATGTGGGTGAGGGCACAGGCAAGTTGTATTCCTCTCTTTTTAAAATTATGAAGTATTAGAAGCATACATAAGCACAAAAGATAATATAACAAATACTCATGTTCTCATTCAACCAGAATGAACAAATGCCTACATTCTTTTTATGTTAGATATTTTTCCCCATTCATTAAAAAAAAAAAATCACTATTAATCCAGATCTAACTCACTCTGTTAGAAATAATTGTCCTCAAGAATCCTAAATTTGTCATGGGATGGCCATGGGAACACGAGTCTCTGGAAAAATACTGAGTTGTGGTACATACACTGTTTCCAGTGGTGTATACTTTGCAAGGTCCAGAGTCACTGCAGTGAATACATGTTCACATGTTTCTGCGTGTTCTGGGCTTTGAGGAGAAAGCTACTCTACCAGGCAATAAAGTCCCCCTTAACTGAATTGTGGAAAGTTGTAGAACTACAGTATTTCTTATAATGCAAATATTCATAAATGGTCTTGGGGACATCTTTTGATTTTTTCATAGTCATTAATACAAACTTCTTAACTAATTGACAGCTTCCCCTTCCCTGTCAGTACTTCCCTTCATTACTGAACGTCTTTCATTTTTCCGAATGTGCTTCCAGAACTTTGCACATGAGTTGCGTCTGCCTGAACTTCCACCTTTTAATTGTTGCCCAGCTGAGGCCGGGTGCTGCGTGTTGACATCTTCACTGCTGTTTCTTTTTCATGAGGCCCTTGACAGATACTTGGGATGTGAATAAAGGATTTTACAGGCATCTTGGCCTTCACATTGAGGGTTAAGAACTCTTTCTGTCTTTGCTCATGCACCCTGGTACAGGAGATTCCGTTGCAGGAGTGTTACTTTGGGAAGCAGCATTCAGAGCGTTAGAGGCAGACCGCCAGGCTTGGAGGAAGGGCTCCACTACTTACCTACGCTGAACCCTGAGCAAAGTCTTAAGCTCTCTAAGCCTCAACCTTCTCTTCTGTAAAGTGGGGATATTAGTGATGCCTCATAATTACTTAAGGAAAGTCCTGGGAACTAATCTTTATTTCCATGAGTGAACATGCTTCTTGTCATGAAGTACAGACCAAACTCCATTATCTTGAGGTTGTTACAGCAAAGATATTTTCTTGTGTTGGAGGGTGATTCACTGGAAGAAAGGCTTATTGAGAGATATCTCCCTCCCCAGCTCCCCTTTCTCTTTCTTGTTCAGCCAGAAGTACTTGCTGAGTACATTCTCTGTCCCAGGCCCTGTGTGAGATACTGGAGAAACAGACATGGATGACACGGTCTCCACCCTCAAGGCTATTACTGACTAATTATCATAGCAAAGTGTGTACAATAAAACTACTGTATTAGGAATGCTTCCTTTAGGTCAGGTAGCAGCTGCTTTCTAAAATGAAATACCGTATTTTATGGTATTTGCATCATGAACAGAGACAAGAGTGTACCTAAAGACACAAGGAGCAGATGGCAGAATCAGAAATTGGGACATGCAGTCTAATGACGATTTTTGTGTAAATTTCTTTCTGAGAGATCTCTGAGGTCACCCAGTCCAACCCCACGTTGTTGCTTCTGTAGCATTTTTCCAGGCTGACCTTTGCATGCACGCCTCCGGTGAAGGGCATCTCCTGTCTTCGAATGGTTAGACGATGTTTGTGTTACTTGGATTCCTTCACTACTGTGTGCCAGATACTGGGCTAGCCTTTTTTTTTTTTTTTCCTTTTTGCAGATATTGTTCCATATAATCTCTAAAAACAAACATATACACACAACTTTTCACAGTGAATGATGTTCTTTCCATTTTACAGATAAAGCTACTAAAGCTCAGAGAGGTCAAGTAACTTGCCTATGTGGCAGAGCCAGAGTTTGAAACCATGTGTGTTGAATTTCAAAGGCAGGTTTTTCTGCTACATTCTGCTGCCCCTTAAGTATTCAGACAGCTCTCTGTATTGAGCAGAACTTTCCCTGGGCAGCCAGCAGTGTGGCATAGTGGTTAAGAACAGAAGCTCTGGAGTCAGGCCTGGGCTTGAAGCTGCACTACAGCCACATGAGACATCTCTTTCCACATTTTAGACACAGGGGAAACTGAGGCTCTTGGATAGTAAAGTCACTTGCCTCAGGCTGTGCAACCTTCTAAGCTTCATATTCTTTCTGCTGTACCACTCCACTTCTCAAACAAGTTTGGCTGCATTTCTAAGGGTTTAGCTATTACTAGCTATAAGGAGATATTTCCTGGCAGTGTTGTGAGTGAGTGAAACACCTTACTAAAGGGGATGTCAGGGTATCTCCTGGAAGCCGTTAGACATGGACATGAGAAGACTCTCACATGTCGTGGATATTCAGAATTACCACTCTTTAGTGTTGCTTCACAGTCTGTCAGTGTTTCTCACACTGGCACTGACTTCTGGTCTGGGTTACATACTGTACTAGATGCCGAGAACGTGAAAATGAAAGGCCACATCTCTGCTGTGAAGAAACGTGCAGTCTGGTGAGGGAGAGAGGCATTCAGATAACTAATTGCTATGTGAATCAACAAATAAGCCACTTATAATTTTTACTTTAGCACCTAGCACATAGTATATTTGTCTTGAGTAATATGCATAAGGTGCTACAGAACCACAGCGAGTTGTGACTTTTGTGTAGTTTGGCAGTGGGCTTGCAGAGGAAGGAAAATTAGATCTGGGTGTGGAAAGAGTTCATTAGGTAGGAGTAGAATAGAGGGCTGAGGGGGTTCCAGGCAGAGGGCATGGCTCATGCAAAAGCATGGAGGCATGAAACAGCAAGCTATGTGCAGAGAATCATGGTTAATTTTGTAGGAAATCTCCACAGGGGTGCCAGAGATATTCCTGGAAAGGTTGCCTGGAACTAGATCGTGGGAAGGTCTCATGTAGATAGTGGGAATGGAACTAGATAGTGGGAATGTCGATGAATTTTAGAGGGGGTGTATGTAGGTTTATCACGGTTAAATTTACTTTCTAGAACAGTCACTCTGAGGAAGAAGACAACTGAGGGGTAAGAGGGAAAGGCGAGGGCTTTTTGAGGGAGGCTTGTTAGGAAAGACTGAGGCTTTTTGAGGGAAGTGTGTTAGGAAATACCAGGGCCTTTTTGAGGGAGGCTTGTTAGGCCACTGCAGTGGTCTTGGCTTGGCTATGGCTGTGAGGAAGGAGGGAGAGGGGTTGGATTTTAGTAAAAGAGATACTGACATAAATGTTTTTGATTTTCAGGCTCTGAGATTTGCCCACCTGATGACCTTGCCAGCTTGCCATCATGCAAAGAAAATCCTGAAGATGTTCTAAGCCCAACTTCAGTAGCTACTTACTTGAGTTCCAAGAGTCAGCCTTCTGCTAAAGTCAGTGTGATGGGGACTGATCAGTCAGAGAGCACTGATACCTCAAATGAGACAGAATACTTAAAACAGAAAATCCATGACTTGGAAACTGAGCTGGAAGGCTACCAGAATTTCATATTTCAGCTTCAAAAGCACTCCCAGTGCAGTGAGGCCATTATTACAGTTTTGTGTGGGACGGAAGGGGCCCAGGATGGCTTGAGCAAGCCCAAGAGTAGTTCTGATGAGGAAGAAATGACCTTTTCAGGTTTGCACCAAGTACAATATGTGAAACACATGAAAATCCTCCATCCGCTGGCCCCAGAGATGATTGATGGCAGGATGCTAGAGAACCTCAAACAGCAGCTGGAGGAACAGGAATATGAGCTGCAGAAGGAGCAGAATTTGAACATGGAACTTTTCAGTGAGATCCATAATCTGCAGAATAAGTTCAGAGATCTCTCACCTTCCAGGTACATTCCACCTCTGCGGTCTCACCATTTAAGCCTGTAGTCCCCCAGTATTGCCACTAGGTGGGAGCCCATGAGCTAAAAGAGAACGCGGCTCTGTGATAGGTAGAGTGTGTTCTGGGGAGGGCTTGATGGTGGGGTTCAGGCAGCCAGGTCCTGTGGAGAAGTGAGAGGTGAGGCCACAAAGAAGAGGAACAGCGACCACACACGTGAACATCAGTTACAAGTCTTGGGTCCTCTGGAAATTGGCAGGGCCGATTTCACCCTCCTCGAGTTGGGGGCTCAGGGTAAAGGTTTCATACTAGTCACTTGGTGAGTGATAGAGCCTTTGCTTGAACTGCACTGTGTGCTACTGGACTCTTGTTACTGGCTTTTGCTGTGCTGTGAAACTAAAACTGATGTCTAGGCAAGGTAGGAGGAATATAAATATTTTCCATATCTTTACCCTTTAAGGTCATCTTAGAGAAATAAGCCTGTGTTGAAAGAGAAGAATTCTTAGGTCACGAAGATAATGCTTTATGGTCATAGATATATACAGTTTTGCTTCATGAGATATGGCAAAAATGGGATCATTTGTAAAGTTGACCTTCATTTGTCACTAATTTGAGTCAAATACATTGTTCTGAATTGTCAGGAGCCAGGATGAATTTTTCAAGACTTCCCAAGCAGTGAGATTGAAGGAAGCTTGTACTTATTGAAAGGCTGTTGTCTCAGGCCTCTGGTTAGGCACTTTTCTTATCTAATCCTCAAAATCACCTGAGAAGGAGGTGTTCCTAAACTAGTTATTATAGGTAAGGAAACTGAGCCTCGAAGCAGCTGTGGTGACTTGGCAGGGAATATTCACAGAGCTGGTCAAAGCCATTGCCAGGGTTCAAGCCCACATTATCCCACTCCAGTACCCATGTTTACCCATGTTGCTCATGAGTTTCCCATGTTTGCCTATGTTACTCCAGTATTCACATGATACTGGCCCCCACCTTTAATGCTGGGATCATGTAATCTGCATGTGCACACTCTATGTTGAAGGCGACTGCCAGCCCATGTAGTGTTGTCATTTCTAGGAAGGTATGTTGAACTGAAGTGTCAACATCTTTGCCATACTACTCGCTGGAGCAAGGTTACTGTGGCCAGTTTACCTGAGTCACATTTCCCTTAACCTTTGTAGTTACTCAGTGCCTTTCTCTTATGGGCTCACACAGGAAAAGATGGCACATGGTGGTAAGAAGGTAATACTGCATAATGATCTTCAAAGTGAGAATCGTGTTTGAATCCAAAATCTTTACCACTTAACTAGCTTTGCAATCAGTTTCTTCTTCTGTAAAAGGGGACATTTATACATTTTGGAAGACTGAGAGGATCAGATAACATATAAAGCACTGAATTCAGTTACTGACAGGTCCTAGACCCTCAGTAAATGGTAGTTAGCATCGTGATTATTCAGTGACATTTCGTTCGGGAGGAGAGAGTCCTATCTTTTTTTTCCTTGCCGTACACTTTCTTTATCACACTTCATGAGAATTTTTGGTAGGTCCTCTGACCCTTGGGGCACTCGTTTCTACAATTCAGAATAGTATTTTTGAAGAGTGTTTGGAAACTAATTGTTCGCCTGAGTCCTTGCCAATCTGTACTTTAATTGGGGGCTTTATAAGGTTACAAATGTTGCAGAAGAATCTTTGTTCCAGCATTTGTTGGCTGTGTGAAATCAAAGAAGGGGTGACCTTGTACAGTTTCAATTTTTCTAAAAGTATATATACTTGTACAGCTGCAGGCTTTTAAAAATTGTACTCTGTCATTTTTCCAATTAGTGTTAAGGTCACAAAAATTCAATTCTAAAATGGTCCAAGTATTTTCTTTCCCCTCTTTTATCAGATACGATTCATTAGTTCAGTCCCAAGCCAGGGAGCTCTCCCTTCAACGGCAGCAGATTAAAGATGGCCATGGCATCTGTGTCATCTCCCGTCAACACATGAACACCATGATTAAGGCATTTGAGGAGTTGCTGCAGGCCAGCGACGTGGATTACTGCGTGGCCGAGGGTTTCCAGGAACAGCTGAATCAATGTGCTGAGCTGCTGGAGAAATTGGAAAAGCTATTTCTCAACGGTAAGTAGGGTGAGGTACGCGAGTCCTAAGACATCAGTAATTGACCCAGGACTTCTTGGAGGGGCACAGGAGGAGCTAACTCCTTGGCCTTACTTATCTCTTTCCCCTCTGCCTTGATGAGGTGACAGCAGAACCACACTGGCTGCTGCTTCCTTCCAGTGACCACTTCCACGTGGCTTGTGGTCGGCACTGTTACAAACCGGGAGTCCAGTTTAGACACCTCAGGGGCCGGACTGGCGAGATACATGAGTGAAACCAGCCAGGAGTTGCTGCCTCTCACTCAGCAGTGGTCACATGGTTGCCAGTTCTTGCATCTTACAAATTTTCCAGAGAAGATGGGATTTTTTTTTTGGTGAAAACTCGTGTGTTTTAAATGTTGGCAACCAAAAAAATCCAATCAACCAAGCACAATTTTTATCAGTTAAAAAGTGTATCAAAGAGTTAAGGATGGCCAGGGGAAGGATGAAAGAAACCTTTGCTATGTGCTAGGCAAAATTTTCAAAATATTTTTTTGAGACTACAGGAAAGAACTCCCATTTACTATGCACCCAGCTCCATCAGTTGTTAGCATTTGCCACATTTGTTTTATCTTTCCCCGTCTGTACACACACGCACTCTACTATTATCTTTCTGAGCCCTAGGAGAGTGGATTGATTGATGCTATGATGTTCCTTTCTCCCTAGATAATTCAGGGTGTGGTTCCTCAGACCAAGGACATTATCTTACCTAACCATGGTACTATTATCACAAGCAGAAACAGTGTTGTCTCATATACTATTATCTAATATACAGCCTATAGTTGAATTTTTATAATTAACTCAATAATGTCTTTTATGACAGTTTATTCTGGATCCTGATCCTGATCCAGGATCCAGTCCCCACATTACATTTAGTTGTCATGTGTCTCTGGTCTTCTTTAATCTGCAGTAGTTCCTCACCCTGTCTTCTTTTTTTTTTTTTTTTTTAAATTTATTTATTATTATTATACTTTAAGTTGTAGGGTACATGTGCATAACGTGCAGGTTTGTTACATATGTATACTTGTGCCATGTTGGTGTGCTGCACCCATCACCTCGTCATTTACATCAGGTATAAATCCCAATGCAATCCCTCCCCCCTTCCCCCTCCCCATGATAGGCCCCGGTGTGTGATGTTCCCCTTCCTGAGTCCAAGTGATCTCATTGTTCAGTTCCCACCTATGAGTGAGAATATGCGGTGTTTGGTTTTCTGTTCTTGTGATAGTTTGCTAAGAATGATGGTTTCCAGCTGCATCCATGTCCCTACAAAGGACACAAACTCATCCTTTTTTATGGCTGCATAGTATTCCATGGTGTATATGTGCCACATTTTCTTAATCCAATCTGTCACTGATGGACATTTGGGTTGATTCCAAGTCTTTGCTATTGTGAATAGTGCCACAATAAACATACGTGTGCATGTGTCTTTATAGCAGCATAATTTATAATCCTTTGGGTATATACCCAGTAATGGGATGGCTGGGTCATATGGTACATCTAGTTCTAGATCCTTGAGGAATCGCCATACTGTTTTCCATAATGGTTGAACTAGTTTACAATCCCACCAACAGTGTAAAAGTGTTCCTATTTCTCCACATCCTCTCCAGCACCTGTTGTTTCCTGACTTTTGAATGATCGCCATTCTAACTGGTGTGAGATGGTATCTCATTGTGGTTTTGATTTGCATTTCTCTGATGGCCAGTGATGATGAGCATTTTTTCATGTGTCTGTTGGCTGTATGAATGTCTTCTTTTGAGAAATGTCTGTTCATATCCTTTGCCCACTTTTGGATGGGGTTGTTTGTTTTTTTCTTGTAAATTTGTTTGAGTTCTTTGTCGGTTCTGGATATTAGCCCTTTGTCAGATGAGTAGATTGCAAAAATTTTCTCCCATTCTGTAGGTTGCCTGTTCACTCTGATGGTAGTTTCTTTTGCTGTGCAGAAGCTCTTTAGTTTAATGAGATCCCATTTGTCAATTTTGGCTTTTGCTGCCGTTGCTTTTGGTGTTTTAGACATGAAGTCTTTGCCCATGCCTATGTCCTGAATGGTACTACCTAGGTTTTCCTCTAGGATTTTTATGGTATTAGGTCTAACATTTAAGTCTCTAATCCATCTTGAATTAATTTTCGTATAAGGAGTAAGGAAAGGATCCAGTTTCAGCTTTCTACTTATGGCTAGCCAATTTTCCCAGCACCATTTATTAAATAGGGAATCCTTTCCCCATTTCTTGTTTCTCTCAGGTTTGTCAAAGATCAGATGGCTGTAGATGTGTGGTATTATTTCTGAGGACTCTGTTCTGTTCCATTGGTCTATATCTCTGTTTTGGTACCAGTACCATGCTGTTTTGGTTACTGTAGCCTTGTAGTATAGTTTGAAGTCAGGTAGTGTGATGCCTCCAGCTTTGTTCTTTTGACTTAGGATTGTCTTGGAGATGCGGGCTCTTTTTTGGTTCCATATGAACTTTAAAGCAGTTTTTTCCAATTCTGTGAAGAAACTCATTGGTAGCTTGATGGGGATGGCATTGAATCTATAAATTACCTTGGGCAGTATGGCCATTTTCACGATATTAATTCTTCCTATCCATGAGCATGGTATGTTCTTCCATTTGTTTGTGTCCTCTTTTATTTCACTGAGCAGTGGTTTGTAGTTCTCCTTGAAGAGGTCCTTTACATCCCTTGTAAGTTGGATTCCTAGGTATTTTATTCTCTTTGAAGCAATTGTGAATGGAAGTTCATTCCTGATTTGGCTCTCTGTTTGTCTGTTACTGGTGTATAAGAATGCTTGTGATTTTTGCACATTAATTTTGTATCCTGAGACTTTGCTGAAGTTGCTTATCAGCTTAAGGAGATTTTGGGCTGAGACAATGGGGTTTTCTAAATATACAATCATGTCATCTGCAAAGAGGGACAATTTGATTTCTTCTTTTCCTAACTGAATACCCTTGATTTCTTTCTCTTGCCTAATTGCCTTAGCCAGAACTTCCAACACTTATGTTGAATAGGAGTGGTGAGAGAGGGCATCCCTGTCTTGTGCCAGTTTTCAAAGGGAATTTTTCCAGTTTTTGCCCATTCAGTATGATATTGGCTGTGGGTTTGTCATAAATAGCTCTTATTATTTTGAGGTACGTTCCATCAATACCGAATTTATTGAGCGTTTTTAGCATGAAGGGCTGTTGAATTTTGTCAAAAGCCTTTTCTGCATCTATTGAGATAATCATGTTGTTCTTGTCTTTGGTTCTGTTTATATGCTGGATTATGTTTATTGATTTGCGAATGTTGAACCAGCCTTGCATCCCAGGGATGAAGCCCACTTGATCATGGTGGATAAGCTTTTTGATGTGTTGCTGAATCCGGTTTGCCAGTATTTTATTGAGGATTTTTGCATCGATGTTCATCAGGGATATTGGTCTAAAATTCTCTTTTTTTGTTGTGTCTCTGCCAGGCTTTGGTATCAGGATGATGTTGGCCTCATCAAATGAGTTAGGGAGGATTCCCTCTTTTTCTATTGATTGGAATAGTTTCAGAAGGAATGGTACCAACTCCTCCTTGTACCTCTGGTAGAATTCAGCTGTGAATCCATCTGGTCCTGGACTTTTTTTGGTTGGTAGGCTATTAATTATTGCCTCAATTTCAGAGCCTGCTATTGGTCTATTCAGGGATTCAACTTCTTCCTGGTTTAGTCTTGGGAGAGTGTAAGTGTCCAAGAAATTATCCATTTCTTCTAGATTTTCCAGTTTATTTGCGTAGAGGTGTTTATAGTATTCTCTGATGGTAGTTTGTATTTCTGTGGGGTCGGTGGTGATATCCCCTTTATCATTTTTAATTGCGTCGATTTGATTCTTCTCTCTTTTCTTCTTTATTAGTCTGGCTAGCGGTCTGTCAATTTTGTTGATCTTTTCAAAAAACCAACTCCTGGATTCATTGATTTTTTGGAGGGTTTTTTGTGTCTCTATCTCCTTCAGTTCTGCTCTGATCTTAGTTATTTCTTGCCTTCTGCTAGCTTTCGAATGTGTTTGCTCTTGCTTCTCTAGTTCTTTTAATTGCGATGTTAGAGTGTCAATTTTAGATCTTTCCTGCTTTCTCTTGTGGGCATTTAGTACTATAAATTTCCCTCTACACACTGCTTTAAATGTGTCCCAGAGATTCTGGTATGTTGTATCTTTGTTCTCATTGGTTTCAAAGAACATCTTTATTTCTGCCTTCATTTCGTTATGTACCCAGTAGTCATTCAGGAGCAGGTTGTTCAGTTTCCATGTAGTTGAGCGGTTTTGATTGAGTTTCTTAGTCCTGAGTTCTAGTTTGATTGCACTGTGGTCTGAGAGACAGTTTGTTATAATTTCTGTTCTTGTACATTTGCTGAGGAGTGCTTTACTTCCAATTACATGGTCGATTTTGGAGTAAGTACGATGTGGTGCTGAGAAGAATGTATATTCTGTTGATTTGGGGTGGAGAGTTCTATAGATGTCTATTAGGTCTGCTTGCTGCAGAGATGAGTTCAATTCCTGGATATCCTTGTTAACTTTCTGTCTCGTTGATCTGTCTAATGTTGACAGTGGAGTGTTGAAGTCTCCCATTATTATTGTATGGGAGTCTAAGTCTCTTTGTAAGTCTCTAAGGACTTGCTTTATGAATCTGGGTGCTCCTGTATTGGGTGCATATATATTTAGGATAGTTAGCTCTTCCTGTTGAATTGATCCCTTTACCATTATGTAATGGCCTTCTTTGTCTCTTTTGATCTTTGATGGTTTAAAGTCTGTTTTATCAGAGACTAGTATTGCAACCCCCGCTTTTTTTTGTTCTCCATTTGCTTGGTAAATCTTCCTCCGTCCCTTTATTTTGAGCCTATGTATGTCTCTGCGTGTGAGATGGGTCTCCTGAATACAGCAGACTGATGGGTCTTGACTCTTTATCCAGTTTGCCAGTCTGTGTCTTTTAATTGGAGCATTTAGTCCATTTACATTTAAGGTTAAGATTGTTATGTGTGAACTTGATCCTGCCATTATGATATTAACTGGTTATTTTGCTCGTTAGTTGATGCAGTTTCTTCCTAGCCTCGATGGTCTTTACATTTTGGCATGTTTTTGCATTGGCTGGTACCGGTTGTTCCTTTCCATGTTGAGTGCTTCCTTCAGGGTCTCTTGTAAGGCAGGCCTAGTGGTGACAAAATCTCTAAGCATTTGCTTATCTGTAAAGCATTTTATTTCTCCTTCACTTATGAAACTTAGTTTGGCTGGATATGAAATTCTGGGTTTAAAATTCTTTTCTTTAAGAACATTGAATATTGGCCCCCACTCTCTTCTGGCTTGTAGAGTTTCTGCCGAGAGATCTGCTGTTAGTCTGATGGGCTTCCCTTTGTGGGTAACCCGACCTTTCTCTCTGGCTGCCCTTAAGATTTTTTCCTTCATTTCAACTTTGGTGAATCTGGCAATTATGTGTCTTGGAGTTGCTCTTCTCGAGGAGTATCTTTGTGGCGTTCTCTGTATTTCCTGGATTTGAATGTTGGCCTGCCCTACTAGGTTGGGGAAGTTCTCCTGGATGATATCCTGAAGAGTGTTTTCCAACTTGGTTCCATTTTCCCCCTCACTTTCAGGCACCCCAATCAGACGTAGATTTGGTCTTTTTACATAATCCCATACTTCTTGCAGGCTTTGTTCATTTCTTTTTCTTCTTTTTTCTTTTGGTTTCTCTTCTCGCTTCATTTCATTCATTTGATCCTCAATCGCTGATACTCTTTCTTCCAGTTGATCGAGTCAGTTACTGAAGCTTGTGCATTTGTCACGTATTTCTCGTGTCATGGTTTTCATCTCTTTCATTTCGTTTATGACCTTCTCTGCATTAATTACTCTAGCCATCAATTCTTCCACTTTTTTTTCAAGATTTTTAGTTTCTTTGCGCTGGGTACGTAATTCCTCCTTTAGCTCTGAGAAATTTGATGGACTGAAGCCTTCTTCTCTCATCTCGTCAAAGTCATTCTCCGTCCAGCTTTGATCCGTTGCTGGCGATGAGCTGCGCTCCTTTGCCGGGGGAGATGCGCTCTTATTTTTTGAATTTCCAGCTTTTCTGCCCTGCTTTTTCCCCATCTTTGTGGTTTTATCTGCCTCTGGTCTTTGATGATGGTGATGTACTGATGGGGTTTTGGTGTAGGTGTCCTTCCTGTTTGATAGTTTTCCTTCTAACAGTCAGGACCCTCAGCTGTAGGTCTGTTGGAGATTGCTTGAGGTCCACTCCAGACCCTGTTTGCCTGGGTATCAGCAGCAGAGGCTGCAGAAGATAGAATATTTCTGAATAGCGAGTGTACCTGTCTGATTCTTGCTTTGGAAGCTTCCTCTCAGGGGTGTACTCCACCCTGTGAGGTGTGGGGTGTCAGACTGCCCCTAGTGGGGGATGTCTCCCGGTTAGGCTACTCAGGGGTCAGGGACCCACTTGAGCAGGGAGTCTGTCCTTTCTCAGATCTCAACCTCCGTGTTGGGAGATCCACTGCTCTCTTCAAAGCTGTCAGACAGAGTCGTTTGCATCTGCAGAGCTTTCTGCTGCGTTTGTTATTGTTTACTGTGCCCTGTCCCCCGAGGTGGAGTCTACAGAGACAGGCAGGTTTCCTTGAGCTGCTGTGAGCTCCACCCAGTTCGAGCTTCCCAGCAGCTTTGTTTACCTACTTAAGCCTCAGCAATGGCGGGCGCCCCTCCCCCAGCCTCGCTGCTGCCTTGCCGGTAGATCGCAGCCTGCTGTGCTAGCAATGAGGGAGGCTCCGTGGGTGTGGGACCCTCCCGGCCAGGTGTGGGATATGATCTCCTGGTGTGCCTGTTTGCTTAAAGCGCAGTATTGGGGTGGGAGTTACCCGATTTTCCAGCTGTTGTGTGTCTCAGTTCCCCTGGCTAGGAAAAGGGATTCCCTTCCCCCTTGCGCTTCCCAGGTGAGGCAATGCCTCGCCCTGCTTCAGCTCTCGCTAGTCGGGCTGCAGCAGCTGACCAGCACCGATCGTCCGGCACTCCCCAGTGAGATGAACCCAGTACCTCGGTTGAAAATGCGGAAATCACCGGTCTTCTGTGTCGCTTGCGCTGGGAGTTGGATACTGGAGCTGTTCCTATTCGGCCATCTTGCTCCGCCCCCCGTCTTCTTTTTCTGATGTGAACATACTTGAATAGTTCAAGTTAGCCCCTCACTTTGGGATTATCTGTTCTTAAGACTAAAATTCATGATTAGATTAGATTGGTTAGATTAGATTGGCTATGCAGTTTTGGCAGGAATGCTACATACTATTTTGTTTATGGTATTTTCTTAAGGAGGCACACAATATCAATCCCATTTTTGGTGATATTAACTTTGATCACTTCTTAAGGTAATGTCTGTCAGTTTTCTCCAATGTAAATTATATTAACCTATGTAATGAATGAGTAATTTGTAGAAGATACTTTGTAACGCTGTATGTGTTCTCTTCCTCTTCAAACTTCTACCATGAGTTCTACCATATATTGATGATTCTTGTCCAAGTCAAATGTTACTATGACAGTTTTTTTCTAACAGTAACTTTTTTTTTTTTTTTGAGATGGAGTCTTGCTCTGTCGCCCAGGCTGGAGTGCAGTGGCCGGATCTCAGCTCACTGCAAGCTCTGCCTCCTGGGTCTATGCCATTCTCCTGCCTCAGCCTCCCGAGTAGCTGGGACTACAGGTGCCCGCCACCTCGCCCGGCTAGTTTTTTGTATTTTTTTAGTAGAGACGGGGTTTCACCGTGTTAGCCAGGCTAGTCTAGTCTCGATCTCCTGACCTCGTGATCCGCCCGTCTCGGCCTCCCATAGTGCTGGGATTACAGGCTTGAGCCACCGTGCCTGGCCAACAGTAACATTTTTTAAATCACATTCCTTCTTCATTTGTATTAGGTGGCATTTACTAGAAGGATGCGTTCTCTGTTAAACTCCTTTTATTAATATATTTCTTGTTTATTTGTTTATGATCAGTGTGGGCTTGAAGATTCTTATTTTATTCAATGGACTATTATCCATTCTGACATTCATATCATATTGTCCCAGATTTGGTAAGTGGCAGTTTCTTTCGACATGTCTCCATCTTTTTGGGAGCACTTCCTTACTTTCTGGGACAAAATAGATTTTCCATGCTCATCCTGTACTGCTCCTGCCCTGAATGAGCCATTTCTCCAAGAGCCTTGATTCCTTTTAGTGAGGAATGATATTTAACAACCAAGATTTGGTGCTAGGTGTGTTCATTGCTACGAGGGTACCATTGTGTCTAGGCCCTTTAGCAGGCTGTGTGTGTGTGTGTGTGTGTGTGTGTAAATGCATAATTTATTTTTTAAAAAAATCATTACTTCACAGTGGTGGCTTTAATTCCAGTCCAAACTCACTGGGTTCTTTCCTGTTTTTCCCACTTCCATATTTTTACTTCCCTTCTCCAACAGTAAGAACCCTGGCTCTGACAACATCACCATATCTGCTGATTTACTCAATTATGTAATATATGCACATAGTTACAGAATTACTCCACCCTTTCCACTGTGAAAAACAGTGAGAAACACTTTAATAAACAAAGAGAACCACTTTAATAAACAAATCTGGAGCTCTTCCAGTTCAAGATTTGTTTGTTAAAGTGGTTCTCTTTGTTTTTAGGCTAAAAGTGTACTATAGTATGTTCTTGAATTTAAAAGTTGTTTGGTTTCATTCTTTGTACAGCCGTTGTTGGGTTAGTCATTTGAAACACAATTAGATTCGTTTGTTTTTATTTGTATTCAATTTTAGAGTTTTTTTACCCTATTTTTATTGATTTAATTTTTTGAATATGCATAACATGAATATGATTCCAGAATCAAAACTGTATCCTTTTAAATTGCTCTGTGAAGTCATTATTTTTGTCCTTTTCCTTTATCTCCATTAGTATTGCTTTCCAGTTCCCTTTCTCTCTTAAACCCATTGGGACTGGACTCTCAGTCATCTCAACCCCTCCACTGAAACAGTTTGCCCAACACTAACAACTTCCACTTTGCCAAATCCAAGGATCAATTTTCAGTCTTCATCTTACGCAGACTGCAGCAGTATTTGACGTGTTGATCCCTCCCTCCTTGGCTCACTTGGCTTCCAGATGATGCCACTGAGAGTTCAGTTCTCCTCTCCCTCCCTGGCTGCCTCTGTGCAGCCCTGCCTTCTGCATGTCTTCCATCAGTCCTCACGACCTTATTGCTGCCACCGCTTCAGTTCGCCTCTCTTATCTCACCTGGATGCTGCAGGCCTCTCCTGTTTGGCCTCTGGGCTTCCATCCTTGCCTCACTGTAGTGCATTTCCACACAGTAATCAATAATCTTTTAAAAATGTAAGTCAGATCATGTCCCATCTCTGCCCCCAAATCAAAGCCTTTCCTTTTTATTCAGTGTAAAAGTCCAGATAAGGGCCTCCAAAGCCCTGTACCATTGCCCTGGCTGCGCTCTCTCCTTACTCCTGGCGCCCCACCCTCTCCTGCTTCCCCGCCCCAGCTACTGACCCTGCAGTTTTTCTAGCATGCCCAAGCCAGCTCCTCCTTCAGGGGCTTTGCACTTTCTCTTCTCTCTGGTATCCCTGATCCCTTCAGGCCTTGTCTCAAATGTCATCATATCAGCGAGGTGCTCTTTGACAGCTTTTTATGAAATAGCGAGGCACCCCTGCCTATCACTGACATTCCCCTTTTTGCCTTGCCCTGCATTATTTTCCCCGGTCTACCCACAACCATCTTGCATGTTATGTGCTTACTACCCATAACCATCTTAACCATCTTGCATGTTATATGTTGATTATTCTGCCTTCCCTTTAGAAAGTAAGTCCCACAAAGGTGCATGGATCTTGTCTGTTGTGTTTGTTGCTGTAGTGCTAGGATATAGATAACGTTTGGTGTATGGTGGACACACAACACATATTTTGAGAGAATGAATAAATTAATCACTGAGTCCAGTGTTACAGCTGTGGAGAGTGTGGCCCATTGAGGGTGAGCAACTCATCTGTGACCATTTATGGAGTGAATGGCAGAGCTGGGATTCAAATCAGGTCTCTGGACAAAAAACTTTTCCTACTAGAGCTACTTGTATTATAGTTGGTATTATATAGGTTATTTGATTTAAACTTAACAATGACCTTGGAGGCAAAATGTATTAGTTCAGTTTTATAGATGATGAACTGAGGCGTAGAGATATAACCTTATATATCTAAATAAATGGGCCTAGTGGTGAAGAATGCAGTCATTGGAACTGGGCTGGCCAGATTAGAGCTCTGGCTTCCCACTTGTAAGCTGTGTATGTTAGGAAATTTACTTAATTCCTTGCCTCAGTTTCTTTCTTCACCTGTAAATTTAGCATTCTAATACTTAATTGGTAGAGTCTTTGTAGGAATTAAGTTATGGATGTGAAGCCTTGCTTGCCTCAGTGCTGAATGCATGGTTCTTATGTACTGAGTTCTTATTAGTATTTGTACTTGTTGTGAGTTGGGGCTTAATCCTCAGAACAGCCTGTTTTCCAGGTGAGGAACTTAGACTTAACAAATAAGAGTTTGTTGTTCAAAGTCACAACTGACTTGGTGGAACCAGGATTTGACTCTGTTCCTCTTGTCTTCATATGTACAAAATAGACGGCTTATGATGGCCCACATAGTTCGTTTAATTCTGGGATAGAACATGGGGTAGTTTACCCATTTGGGCCTAGTGAATGTTTTCCCCCAGCTTTTCCAAAGGGCCCAGCAGCTTAGACCTGCTGTAGACTGGTTTTGCTAATACCAGTTCCCAGGACTTTTGAGGACCAGGGTATATAGGAGTACCTGACTTTTCCCAGCTTTATAAAAACCTACTTCCTTCTAGCTAAGGGTATTCTAAATAAGCTAGTTTTCATTTTATTAGTGGAGAAATATCTGAGTCCTCATGATAAAGCCGTATCTTCCAGGCCCAAGTAATTTTTTGTTGGCTTCTTTTCTTCTTGAAGGCCCTCACTCTAGGCCCTAGGAAGTGGAGAGCTGAGAGAGCAACAGCTGCCCTCCCTCCCTCATCCAGCCACTCCCCTTGATTTATTTTTTAGTTATTTACCTTGACATGCCCAAGGAGAGCCTACTTATTCTTGGTGGGTTCTGCAGGCAGATGAAGCATTTTAGGCTTAGCAGATAACACAAACATAGAACTTGATTTTCCCCCAGAAAAAGCATAAAAGTCCCAGAAACCTCACCACAACTCCTTTTCTTAGGAACTAAAGTGTAACACAGAGGTAGCTCTTTCTTAGATTTATACAAGGGGTCTGGCTCTTGAATTATGAAACAAGCTTATCATAAAAGAGTTTTATATTTGAGGCAGTTGCATAGCATGAGTTCTTAAAAATTTAAATATAGCTTTTAAAAAAATTAATACAAAGCAATACATGTTTACTGTGGAATAAAAGATAAGCAAATACTCCTATAATTGGATCACACAACAAAGCTTGAATACCCTGGAGTATATATGCCCAGACCTTTTTTTATTCATATGTGTGTTTTTTATGGAAGTGGGTCTGTTTGCATCCTCACCCTTTGTTCAGTTGTAGATAATAAATATACATTGTAAGTTTTAGTGGCTGCAGGGCATTCTTTTGTGTCAACGTACCATAATTTATTTAATCATTCCCCATTAGATGAACATTCAGATTGTTCCCATTTTGGGGCTATTATAAAGAACACTGTATTGGAATCTTTCTGCATATCCTTGCTATCTCTTTAATAATGTTTGGTTGGCAGGCTCCAAGAAGTAGGATGGTAGTGTGGTTTCTTAATGCTTATAAGGGAACTCTCCCTCGGCTCCATTAAACTGGGGATTCCACCAGGGATCTGGAAACCCACAAGATTTTGTGAGTATGTACATTTTTCTGGGGTGAGGGTCTATAACTTAGATTCCCAAGAGGTCTGGGATCTAAATAGATCAGGAACTGGTGTTGCAGCCAGAGTTTCCACTGTATCCTTGTTCTTGGTGCCTCCAAAGAGCTGTTATATGAATAAGGCAGGTGGTATTTTGTCTGCAGGTATTTTTGAGTAAGCTGTGTTTGACACTGGGAAAGGTACAAAGAAGACAGTTTGATCAGTGAGCTCACCACATGAACAAAGATAGCTCCTGGAAACCCTTGCCTCAGTTCTCTGCTGATAGAAGTGAACCTGAAACTTGGTTTCTTCTCAAGGCCTTCCACAGTCTGGAAGGGGCCTTTGCCAGCCCACCACCCTCTGATGATGATGATGATGATGATAATGATGCAGCTGAAGGAGAAACAATGAGGGAGTGGGGAAGGCAGATCTTTATTGGGTGCTTGCAATATGCCAGGCATTATTCTCAGCCTAAGAGGAAGTATTATCTATTATCCTCATTTATTAACAAGTGAGGAACAGAGAGGTTAATTCACTTGGTCTAAGTCAGACAGGAAGAGCAGAGTCTGAATTTGAGTCCACGTAGTTCACTTTCACAGTCTACGCTCCTAACCACCATGATATCGTGCTTCTCACACTCCTATCAAATTGGATGCACTGGTCAAACATTTCTGTGGGCCAGGCCTTGCATTTCTCCTCTTCCATGATTCTGTTCAAACCATTATTTTTTTCTGTAAGACTTTTACTGCCTTTCCATTTAGAGAAATTTAGAGAAATTCTGCCTGTCCTCCAGGAAACTTTCTTTGTTCACCTGAAGTGGAAGCAAAATTTATTCCTTCCACCCCCTCCCACCCCTGGTTTGTTTATAGCTTGCACTTGATATTCACATGTGAGTTTGTGATAGAGGCTGTCACAAGGGTGTTGGGTTGGAAAGAACAAGACCTTTGGAGTCAGACAGACTAGAGTTCAGATCCCAGCTTTATGGGTCATTTATCCCTTGAAGGGCCAGATTTCCTGTAGGGGGGATAGCAGTACCTGTCCTATAGAGATGTTTGTGAGGATGAAATGACATTATTTAAGCTTGTCCAACCCGTGGCCCACGGCTGCATGCAGCCCATAATGGCGTTGAATGTGGCACAATGCAGATTTGTAAACTTTCTTAAAACATTATGGATTTTTCTTTTTAAGCTCATTGGCTGTTGTGAGTGTATTTTATGTGTGGTCCAAGACAGTGCTTCTTCCAGTGTGGCCCAGGGCAGCCAAAAGATTGGACAACCCTGATTTCTTTCATTTTTAAATTTCTGGCCAAACAACAGACCCAATAGACACTCCTGATTTAAAGGGTGTCCTGCTTGACAAATAGTGGGAGCTCAGGAAGGTATGTAAACCAAAATTAAAATTGTAAATCGTATAGCTGGCTGAGTGGACCCTTCCCTCAGCTAAGGGAACC
Organism: Macaca nemestrina; assembly: GCF_043159975.1. Classification (NCBI taxonomy): domain Eukaryota; kingdom Metazoa; phylum Chordata; class Mammalia; order Primates; family Cercopithecidae; genus Macaca; species Macaca nemestrina. Next base: position 91,254,319 of record NC_092138.1, on the reverse strand, counting down.
CACCAAAACCTGAAAAACTAGTTCAGAACATGATGGGAAAGTGGGGGCAGTCAGTCATGCCTTATTATACTCTCCTCCCTTTGGAGTTGGCACACAACTGACCAGTATTAACATTAAAATAGAGATCCTTAGGCTGGCAGAACAGACTCTGTAGCAATAAGAAACCAAATTCTAACCTGACTCCATTATAGCATCGCATGACAGATAGCAGGGCTCTGAAGGAAATCAAAGTATTTTACCCCAAAATATATTTCTTTGACATGTTTTGAAATGGCCCTGAAATGCTCTCTCTTGTAGGGAACACTTACATTCTATAGAGAAACCCCTTCCCTTTCCAGGTCTTTTTCTGATCCCGAAGAGATTGACTGAGAGTCCAGTACCTTTTAAGGATCTGAGTAGAAAACATTTGCCTCTGGAGGTGGCCACCACTGGGACTTCATCCACATAAGAAAAACCTTGGTCTCCATAACCCCTTACCTTAATTCAGACACTCCTTTCTATTGATTCCAGGTCTTTAGATAATAACTCAACCAAGTGCCAATCAGATAAATGTTTGAATCCACCTATGACCTGGAAGCCCGCCACCCACTTTGATTTGTCCTGCCTTTCCAGACCAGACCAGTGTATACCTTACATATATTGATTGATATCTTATGTCTCCCTAAAACATATAAAACCAAGCTGTAACCCAATCACCTTGGGCACATGTTCTCAGGACCTCCTGGGGCAGTGTCGCTTGTCATGATCCATAACCTTGACAAAAGAAACTTCAAAACTGGTTGAGATCTGTCTCAGATACTTTTTGACTTACTATGACAACAATAATAATGGAGTATGCATGTTATGGTTAACAGAGTGATCCAGGCTTTCAGAGAAAATGGAGGGTTTTTCCTCCTAAGAATCCCTGGAACTGCCCTCCCCAGAGCCCCTTGATGTCTTCCCACCTTTATAAAGCAGTTCTTCCCTCCATCAAAGATATGGCTCCATTGCCACCTCCCCTAAATGTTCCTTGATGGTCCGGGCCAGATTCTGTTTGTCTCCTCTGTGTGCCTTGCCACAGCATCCATTGCAGCCCCTTATCACAGCACTGTAGTGTAATTGTCTTTTGGGTCCACCCTTTCCACTCAGGTGAACTCACTGAGGGTAGGGTAGCTCCTCATTCGAATATTTCTGTATCCTCAGTGTCTGGCATAGGCACCTGGGAGGAGCACTGTAAATATTAAAATAGAATAGAATTAGTTTCTACCAATTACCAGAGAGGTGGAAAGGAAGAAACATCTGGGTCATGTAGGAGATGCCAGGCTGTGGGATTTGAAGTTCACTCTGTAGGACTGATGGATTTTGAGCTGGGAAGTACTGTTTCAAAAGAGGCTTCTTAAGTGGTAGCACTATACAGAATGGATCAGTGCAGAGAGGAAACTGAAGTTGGGTCAACCAGTTATAAGTTTGTCTGGCATAATAGTCTTCTCTTGCTTGTTCAGTTATGGATGAGATAACTAGATGTTTTTGATTTGAAAAGATGAAGTCCTCCTATTGCCTCACACTGCAACAGCTCTAAGGCGTAGCAACAAGATTTGCCTGAGAGATGGGAGCAGCATTTTCATGACGTGCATCCTAAGCTTTTGAATAGCTAGACAGATGGTACCCTGTTACCTGTGTGGGGGCAGTTTATCAAGAAATTCAGTGCATTAGTTGTTGTGATCTCCCTGTGAATCCTACAGTAACTATTTGTCACTTGATTTTAAAGAACTCTGTTACAGTAATAGGGGAACGGGTGGAATACAGTTGTTGTTGAGTTGTTGCAAGCTCCTCAAGGGTCTCTTATTTGAAGGCGAAACTCATGCTGCTAGTGGCATCAGGACACTTCCTGGTGTGGTCATGGGTTTGGTTAGGAATGGAGGAGAGGTTTTTGATGGGTTTAAGATCTGGAGACCTGGAATGCTTAAAGCCTGCCCCAAACCAAGGGTCGCCACCCTGTGAAGTTCCTGAGGAAGATACACAACTAAAGAACAATGTGAATGTGGCCAGGTTCAGGGGCTCACGCCTGTAATCCTAGCACTTTGGGAGGCCAAGGCAGGTGGATCACTTGAGACCAGGAGTTTGAGACGAGCCTGGCCAGCATGGTGAAATCCCGTCTCTACTAAAAATACAAAAAAATTAGCTGGGTGTGGTGGCGTGTGCCTGTAGTCCCAGCTCCTCAGGAGGATCAAGCATGAGAATTGCTTGAACCCAGGAGGCGGAGGTTGCAGTAAGCCGAGATCGTGCCACTGCACTCCAGCCTGGGCGACAGACCAAGACTCCATCTCAAAAAAAAAAAAACAAAAACAAAACAGTGAGAATGTGAAGCAGAATGTCATGTTACTTTGTTTGCCTGGCTAGTGCCTGAGTAAGTCCTAAGCTTTTTGGAAGGCTGGGCTGGCACTGATGGTCCATTCTCAGGGTCTGTAGGGTCGGTGTTATCTGCTAAATGTTGGTAAGCAGCCCAGTGCAGGTATGAGATGAAAAATGTTGACTAAGCTGTTCTTTTAACATACAGTTGTCCCTGCTCATTAGGGATGGTCTTACAAACTGGTTCTTCCAGGAAAGGTCTTGAAATCTGACTCAGTCAGGTGTGGATTTCCCCCTTGAGGAGGATTGTAGAGGACAGAAATGTGGAGTCTTTGTGAGCATCCACTGATGAAGGCCTGTCAACCTCTATCTATCTTTCAAGAAGCCAAAATATCATGCCATTTTTGGCCAGGATGTAACCAAGAGGCATAGGTTTGTGACTGAAGTAGCTATAAGGATCTCTCCATCTCTCTTGCTTAGCTATAAAATGTAGTAAAGTAAGGGAGAGTGTGATCGGACAAAGGGATAGTTGAAACATTAAACCTCCTGGATTTTCACTTCTTTGCTTTAAAACAGAGATACTAACACCGTGCTCATAGGATCATTGTGGGGCCTGAAGGAGATAGCAGATGTTAAAGAGCCATACTCAGGCCCTGGTGCCTGGTCACTCAGGCCTGTGTGACTCATTTCTGATGGTGACAGTGCCCTGCCGTGGTAGGTGACTTTCCACCACTCAGCATCTTGCACTGACTCTTGATGCCCAGGTGGCTGGCCTGGTGGTGATAGGGAACCTGGGTGGCCATGCCAGCCAGCCTTGTGAGTTTGTAGGTGGAAACTTCTAGACTTAAAGCAAATGTGCAAGGATTCAGTGATCTTTTCCTCTATACTGTGGTGTTTGAGAACTTTTCCTTTTAGGAATAGTTTTGAAAATTGCATGTGTGGGTGCAGTTTAATTATAGTCTCATTTTTCAAGTACAACTATAGAAGAGTTTGTTTTTTTCTTTAGCCACGCATCAGTTTCTTCAAAGAGCTCATCCCAGCCTGCAATTTCCAGGGTTCTGAAGTATTTTTAAAATAAAGTTGTTAGTCTCTTTGAAATCTGGGCTCATGTGCTTCCTTTCAAACAGCAAATGATGACATGCAGGAAGAGAGCAGAGCATCTTTTGCCCAGCTACATTCTGAGCTATATTTTGTTTTCTTTTGTTATTTTAAAAAATCATTTCCCCTGCTGTAGACAGTGGGTTTTTCAACTGTACTCATGTACTCCTTTCCCTAGTTTAAATCCTACTTCTGAGACCCTTCCTAAGGAAATAATTAAAATGCAGATAAAGCTGTATGCACAAAGATGCTTATTTCATTTGTTTATAAAAGTGAAAATTTGGAGATGACCTAAGCGTCAAATAGAGAACTGGCAAAATTGTGGTAGTGCATGCCTACAGTGGAATATTAGTGCAGGCATTAAAAATGATGTTTCAGAAGCAAATTTAGTAAGAGAAATTGCTATAATAGCGTACTGAGTGAAAAAATTATGTTGTAATATAGTATCTTCCATGCCAAAATGCACGAAAAAAAGAATGGAAGGAAATCCAGTAACTTGGCTATGGGAGTGCCAGGATATTGGTCTTTTCTTGATTCTGTTACCCATTTTCTGTAATGAGCATATATTCTGTTAGTATCAGAGTTTGAGAGAAAGAAAAAGAACCTGCACCAGCAATGCCTCGTGATTGGTTTTTAGATTCAGTGCTGTCACCTAGAACTAGTGTCAATGCAGTGATAAAGGAGAAGTCTATAGTCTGAACTGTACTCTTGGTAATCCTACTTTAAATATCCAGGATTGTTATAGAGCATTTAAACAAGTGGAATAGTGCTTCTGCAAATGTATGAGCAGGAAATTATTAGGGAACACTTAAACACTTTTTTTTTTCTCCTCCTTTCTTGATGTTATTTCTGCTTCCAGGAAAATCAGTTGGAGTGGAAATGAACACCCAGAATGAACTGATGGAGAGGTGAGTGTGTAGCATTTGTTAAGAAGACTTCCCAGGACTTTTCAGGTCTGATTTACCTGCCAGCTTTTAAAATATTTTGACTCCTTCCCATTCTGTTTGTTTCCTGCTTCTTGTAAATAAGGTATAAACATCTATGGAACTGACAATGGCCATACAAAACCAAGAGCTCATGCCGTATGTTCTGTTGCCTTCATTCATTCATTTCATTCACTTGTGTCATTTCTATCAGGTGATTTGAACCAGATGACATATTCATTTGTTGGCTCCCAGATACCAGCAAGATAAACTCCAGACTCCTTAGCCTGGCATTTGAGGTCCTTCTCAGTCTGACCCCAGTTCTCTTCTCCCCTGCGTGTTCTCCTCGCTTCCCTTCCCTGATGTACCCCATGTTTTAGTCCTATTTGCCTTTGTGTTGTTCCCCACACCATGGCTGTGCACTCTACCTTCTTCCTCTTCAAGTTTGAAAATCATTCTTCAGAGTCCATTCAAATGTAAATGAACCTGGTTCACCCCAGTACCCTCCCTCTCCACCACATCCCAGCGTCAGTGATTCTTGCTGTAGCACTTGGACATAATTACATTACAGCATTTACCACATGGTATTGTAATGCTTTCTACATTTATCTTTCTATTCCCAGAATTCCTTGGAAGAGGAAAGGAGCTAGCTAGTATTCATTAGGTATTGGTGTGTGTCAGCTGCTGCCATAAGCATTTCACATTTACTAGTTCTCACCATATAAAGTTTGAAGTAACTATGTTAGGATGAGGAAGCCATGGGTCAGAGTTGCATACTTGCCATTATGAGGCAGAGCTAGGATTTGAACTTGAATCTGCCACACTCCATCCAATGCGTGTCCTCTTTCTGTTATTCCACATTGTCTTTTGAGGGCAAAGCCTATGTCTTGAATATCTCTACCTGCTCCAGCTCCAAGTTGCTGGCATGTAGTTGAAGTTCAGAAAATATTCATGGAATAAATGAATTGTGTAATTTCTTAGCTTGTCTCTATGGCCAACTGAAAATGCCAAGGTCTTGCCCTCCTTTATTTAGTTGTTAAAGATTCTGAGTGCTATTAATGTTGCTGTGTGCTTTCCTCTGCTTTAAAGATGTGGTCCTTTGGGCTTCTGGGAATAAAATAGAGACCAGTCTAGGGTGCAGACTTGTAGATTTTATTGGCATCATGAAGGGCACTTGTATCATTAGAGCGAGTAGGCAGAGAGGTGTCACAGCTCACAGGAGGACATTTTAATCAGGGCTTCTGCAAATTTAAAAGAAAGACTCTTCTCCCACTGCAATATTGTTAGAGATCTGCCAGTTCAGTCCTCCAATTCCATTCTTGTAATAATAGGTCATATCCCACTGGCATGCTTTAGAGAGGGCAAGGAAGGCTTCCCAGAGTGGGGACATTCTTAACTGAGATCTAAAGGGTGAGAGTTGAAGGGGCTGGGGGCTGTCGGGAGAGTGTCCATGCCTGAGGCAAAGGAGACACGGTCCCTTTGAGCATGTAGCTGGCACATAGAGGGTCAAAGCAGGAGAGGCAGGCTGGGTTTTGTTGGGCTGGTCCTCAAATGTGTTAAAAGTCCAAACCCTATTCTGTAGGAAGTAGGGAGTCTTCGAAGGAAGGTAAGCCGGGACTGGACATGATCACATTTGCCATTTAGGAAGACTGCTGGGGTTGCTTGCAGAAGGAGTTGGATTGAGGGATGGAACCTGTTTTAGCCTCCTCAACCAATGTGTCACTCCTTTTCATTTCTGACAGATTTGTTTTTTGCCTTCTGTTCTGCCTCTCTCAACTGTAGTTTAGCACTCACACGGGCCACTTCTAAGCCAATTAAGTGGGTGCCCTTGGCCCATGCTGCACTTCTGCAAGCCAGCAGCAAGCCTGTGCATCCATCACACTGTCTGGGCAAAGTTGCATCAGGTGTTTACCTGTTAACGAATGCATTGCAGCTTTGGAGTCTTTGCTCTTGTCTTAGCTCATGAATAATGAGACTCTGGCTGCTGACAAGAAGTAATAGGAAAATGTGGGAGAGAAAAAAAAAAGCATCAGTTAAGGAGTTTATCTATAATGGAGATTCATGTGGCCTTTTCACAGCATTTGGCTTTTTTTTTTTTCTCATGGCTTAGGTGGTCCTTGAGAAATACAAGTTAATAACCAGATGATTGCTAGAATGATGATATTGAAACCTGCTTGGAAACCGTGAGAGTTTTGAGATTTTTAAATCCACCTCATGGTTTTGGGCTGGGCTCTCACATTCTTCTGGGGCCTTGGAGCCAGGCAGGCCTGGTTGAAATCTAAACTGTGCCTCTGACCAAGCCGTGAGACAGTCGGCCAGTTTATGATGAGCCCCAGTTCCCCTACTGTAAATGAGGATAGTAATCCCTACCTCAAAGGGTTTCTGTGAGGCCCAACTAAAATCTCAAATGCTTGGTATAGAGAGGTTATTTGGTAAACAGCTACCGTTGACCCAAGTCCTCTTGGGTCCCTCCCCTGTAAACCAGGCTGTGGGACAGGCACAACCCGCTGCTTCCCCTTGTTGGCTCCAAACTCAAGCCCACCGAGCCTTTCTTGCTTTTAGAATGTCATTGCTTAATGCTGTAGAGAAATAAAAGGTCTGACTGAAGTTGCAAACATGGGGAAGTTACTAAGGGTAAAGTAATCGTAAGTATTCCTAAGTCATAGTCCTGACTTGGGATTTTAGCACGGGAGATGATTTATCTTTCAATCTCAATGGTTAAGGATTGAGGAAGACAACTTAACCTACCAACATCTTCTACCTGAATCTCCTGAGCCTTCAGCCTCTCATGTGCTCTCTGATTATGAAACGTCTGAAAAGTCCTTCTTCTCACAAGACCAGAAGCAAGATAATGAGACGGAGAAGACTTCAGTTATGGTGAACAATTTTTCTCAAGGTAAGCTAAGCTTCATTAAGCATTTTAAACATGGCCTGATTAAAACAATAGTTTGCCATCTTACCTTAGTAAGCAGAGTGTGGTGACATTTGAATATTTCTCTGATGAAAGGAGATCCCATTAGGGCTAATGCTGGTCATTCAGGGTATCATTTATCACTGGAGAAAGCTATGGTTGTTGAAAGGGTTGGCAATTGGGGAAAAGTCATTTTTATTTTTTAAATGACGACTTAATATATGACTTGCCATTTCCTGCAGGCTGTGTGTCACTGAACTTGTATGCCAGTGCAGATTTGGTTAATTTCCTATTGTTTCTTTCAAAGTCATCCTTAGGCAGGGTCGGTTCAAAGACTCTTCTCCTTTGAGTTGCCCAAGAGTATCTAGCCCCCTGTTCTGATATTTTTATATAAATACAACATTTGTGATTGTGGGAATCGACTTTGTTTTCCTTTAGTGTGACCCATGGGCCATTGGGTCAGGCCTTTTGTCTTAGTCTAGTTGGATTGTTATAACAGAATGCCATAGAATGGGTGACTTATAAACAGCAGAAATTTATGTCTTACAGTTCTGAAGGCTAGGAAGTCCAAGATCAGGGTACAGGCAGCATGAGTGGGCTCTGGTGAGGGCCTTCTTCCAGGTTGCAGACTGCCGTTTTCTGGTTGTATCCTTACGTGGAGGAAGGAAGGTGAGAGAGCTGGTGTCTGTTTTGTGAGGGCACTGATCTCACTGTGAGGGCTCTACCCTCATGATCCTATCATCTCCCAAAGCCCCCACTTGGTAGTACCATTACATTGGGACTTAGAGCTCCAACATAGGAATTTTGGAGACACAAGCATTCAGTCCATAACACCTTTGTTCTGCCTCCGACCATGGACTGAGTTAGCAGATGAAAATTTTCACAGCGGCCCCATGTGGTGTGTGAAAGAGATAAGCACGGTGCCTTCGTCCCGTGGTGGCCTCTGAGGCTTCTTGAGGACACTCAGGACTCAGAGGAGCTCAGTTTGAAGACAGAAGGCATACCCAGAGTGTGAAGTCCACATTGGTGGCATAACTGAGGTATCAGCTGCGGTCCTCCAGCAGCGTCATCTAGACCTAGTTTCTTTGGGTTGCTGGCAGTATCTCTCTGCAGTTTTTGTGAGTTTCTGAGTACTTGGTTTTTCTTGGTCATTTCTGGCTCTGCATTCTGCCTTTCCCAAATTTAGGTCACACCACAAATTGTTTCCCTGTCCCTAGTGCCACTTCCTTCTGTATTGTATCCATTCAGCGTGTAACTCAGTGACTTTCCGAGAATCCCCAGAGACCACTCCCATGAGGCTCTGGTGCAGACTTGATTGAGGAACCAGAAGGAGAGTGGAGTTTACAATGCAGCAACCCAAATGATTTAAACTGGAACTCTTGAGGTCCCTGTTGTTTTCACTAGGCAGTTCCCTCTGCTCCCTCTTGCCTGCTCCTCTTTTTCCACCCTTCACCCTGTCCACCACCCCAACCTTGTTCTATTTCTAATGTAGAACCTTTTAGGCATTTCTTCTATTTCTTATTCCTCTGTGGACCCATGACCTCGGGCTTATTGTGCCCTCTTAGTGGGTTACCTGAAGTGGGACAGTGCTCCCTGGAGCCATCCCAGTAAGCCCACCATCATCTTTTTTGGTGTGTCTTCAGCCTTTTGCTCTCTGCATCTAGTTTTTCTTTTGTCTTTTGTCATATTTATGATTTGTGTAGAGAGATAATTTCGTATTTTTCTCACTTACCATTCTATCATAAGCTTTCTGACATGTTGTTACATAACATCATTTTTAGTGGCTTTAGAATAGTCCATTGAGTGGCTGCATTGCAGTTTGCCTTCTGTTCCCCTGTCGCTGAACATTTAAGCCATTTCCAGATTTCACAATTGTAAACAAGGCTGCAGGGGATATCTGTGAACATGAAGCTGTTCCCTTATTTGGGGGCTTTTCTTAATACAGATTCTATAAATTGGACCTGCTAGGTGAGAGATGCACACTTTTTTTTTGTGGTTGCTTATTGGATTTACGTTTTTAAAGAATTAGCATTTGTCAAAAGGGCATTATTCTAAGTGAGAGATTTTTCTCCCATTTTGTAAAGGCTAGTATAGTGTTTCCTTCTCTTCAGTTTGACTGCATAATTAATAAGTGGTGTCCAGTTCAACTGGGAATGTTTCCTTAAGCCCGAGTAATGATTCTGCCTCCTGGCCATAGACTCAGTGGAAGATGGCATGTTTCGATGGCTGCTAAGCATTTATGTCCCCTTCTCACAGTCATGAGTGTGTGACTTGGATAAACCAGCAAGGAAGGTTGCAGTCAAACGGAAAAGTTCCTGAGTGACTCCGACCTGACTAGATGCTGGAAGAAGATTTGCAGGACATCAAGGCAGGAGCGGGGAGGTACAGTGCCACGGGTGCCAGAATTTTAAGGAGCGCGGAGGTGCAGTGCAGTGGGCGCCAGAAGTTTAAGGAGGGCAGAGGTGCAGTGCCGTGGGCGCCTGAAGTTTAAGGAGCCGGAAAGTACAGGGCCGTGGGCGCCAGAAGTTTAAGGAGCACGGAGATACAGTGCCGTAGGTGCCAGAAGTTCAAGGAGGGCAGAGGTGCAGGGTCGTGGGCGCCAGAAGTTTAAGGAGCACAGAGGTGCAGTGCCGTGGGCGCCAGAAGTTTAAGGAGCAGGGAGGTGCAGTGCCGTGGGCGCCAGCAGTTTAAGGAGCGTGGAGGTGCAGTGCGCTGGGCGCCAGCAGTTTAAGGAGCCCGGAGGTGCAGTGCCGTGGGCGCCAGGAGTTTAAGGAGCCTGGAGGTGCAGTGCCGTGGGCGCCAGCAGTTTAAGGAGCGCGGAGGCACAGTGCCGTGGGTGCCAGGAGTTTAAAGAGTGTGGAAGTGCAGTGCTGTGGATGCCAGTAGCTTTTTGCAGACAGAGTTCTTCCGTGCTGTGCTGCAGCGAGAGTTAGGACATTCCACCAAATTACTTGCCACACTTCTGGCATTAGCAGGAGATAGCTGAAAGTCTGGGAATTAAGTCATCTCATAAACATTCAGATTCATGGTAAAATTACTATTTAATTAGGAAAAGATCTGTAACATTGTGCTACTTTTAAATGAAAGTCATTTTGGAGGAATTAAAACTGGGTCATAACATTAGTGTAATGTTTTAAAACAAACATTACTAAGATATACTGAGTATACCCTAATTGATAAATTAAAGACATTAGTTTTGCCTTTGGATACTTAATGTGATGATGCTTTAAACACTGACTCTAGAAACCTACCCCTGGATTGGAATTGTGCCTCCTTCTTTCTTTGTTAAAGTGAGATGTGGCAGAGGCTGAACAAATACATGCTTATTTTGGAAAATTTAAAATGTTATGTATTATTAAGTATTATGTTAAAATGTAATACAGAATTTTTGAAAAATCTAAAATCTGCCACCTAAAGGCAACTGCTATTAATATTTAGATATATTTCCTTCTTTCACATATTTGTGTCTTTCCTTGTCTGTAGAAATTTTTAAGTAGAGTTCTGTGATATTGTGAAGTATATATTTGGTCTTCCTGGCAGTATCCTTCATAGTGAACCAGTAAACATAAGCAAATGTTTCCCTGAGTTTTTGAGCCAGTCTAGCAAATTAATCCAACTCCAGGAGGCGGGTGAGGGAACCGAATTTTTAGTCGGTTGGTCAGAGGCATGGGTGAAACAGCTGGGGGCTTGGGATTGGCATCAGAAGTTGTGGGAGGGGGGCAGTCTTGGGACTGAGCCCTCAACCTGTGGATCTGACACTATCTTCAGGTCCAACCGAATTAGAAGACACCCGGCTGGTGTCTGCTGCAGAACTGTTTGCTTAGTCTGTGGGGAAAAACCCCTCACATTTTGTCACAGAAGTCTTCTGTGTTGATTGTTGAGTGAGTATATGGGAGAAACTGAATGTTGTTGTTGTTGTTTTTTCTATAAGTTGTGATTATGTTGAATAATCAATTTTGGATCTGAGATTTAGTTTAATATATTTTTATGATATATAGTCTTCATAACAATTTTAATAGCTATGTAATACTGCATCATCATGAATGTTCTACAGGTTTTTATTTAACAATTGGAGTTACTTCAGTTCTTATGGTTCCATCCAATGCTGAGATGAACCTTTGCTTCCATTCTGGCAAATGCTTGTCAGCATCTCTGGTGGTCTCTTTAAATAGAGCTCTAAAAGTTGAATTATTTGGTAACAGACATTGGAAAATAACTTTTCTAAGGCTGATGATAGAAGTAGCCCCAAAAGAACATACACATTTATACTCATGCTAATAAGATGTTCTCTTGAGATCACTTTTCTTATTACCATTCTCACTAGCATTGTTTTGCTTTATTTGAGTCTTAAATTAGTAAATGATAAACGGATAACATATTCCTTTCAAAAAATTAGTCCCAAAAATATCTGGATTCATTATGAAGGTAGTTTAATCAACTCTCGGGCAATTCAAGCAGACTTGAAAGTGATCTGTTAGTTTCACCATAAGGAAGATTTTAAATTAATATTTGATATTTAGAAGAATAAAAGGCTACATTAGAGTTAGCATTAAAATTGTATGGAATATAATTTTTTCTATGTGATGTAAAATATCTTCCCATGGAGGACTGCAGAGAATCATTATAGAAGTGTGTCTGTGGGCTGTGGGAAATAGCTTACCCTCCCCATGCCTAGGAAAGAATTGCCAGTTGCTCACTATCTTAATACATCCAATACTGTTTGGAATTTCAGGATCCCTGCATAATCCATGAATTATTCAATTTGTTGGTGTTTCAGACTTTAAATTAAAAATGGCTTCCTTCCTGTAGACTTACTAATGGAACACATACAGGAAATTCGAACTTTGAGAAAGCGTTTAGAAGAATCTATTAAAACAAATGATAAGCTACGGAAACAGTTGGAACGGCAAGGATCTGAATTTGATCAAGGTAAGGAAAGACCTTCCCAAAGGGCTGTACATGTCTATGAGTGCTTCACTGTGACGCATTTGCCTGAGTAAGCATCTGTGTACAAAGCAGGTGCTTGATAAATGTTCATTTCTCTATCTTAGAGGAGTCTGCCAGCTTCTGGTATCCTGAATTGTGACTGGCACCTCATTTGACTTTGGAAGCTGGAGAGAAATAGATAGGAATTTTAAGATAAAACAAAGCAATATATTGTCTTTTCATCTATAACAGATTATTGCATTTTAGCAATCTGGTAAATTTCACATGCCAGTCTAAAGATCACACATATTCCTGCATAAACACAGTTAGCTCTGAATAGAATGATCGTCCATGAAAAACTTAAAAATATTCCCCCCCCGTGCCACATAGGTGAGACATTCATGTGCTTCAAAATTAACCTCCATTCTTTATCCAGTAACCCTGTTTTCCCTTCCCTCTTCTCTACTTTTTTCCTTGTTTTTCTTCTGTATCCTTAACAGTGTTTTTTAAAATGCAAATAGCAGCATGTATTCTTATTCTTCTCTTCACCCCAGAGGTAACATACTCTATATCCATGATTCTGTCCATTTGTCATGGAGCAGTAAATCTTGGACATCGTTCCTTACTGCTCTAGAGAGAGTTCCTCATTCCGTAAAGCTATTGCATCTTGAAAGCAGCTTGGCGCACTCAGAAAAGCCCAAGTTTGTCTGGTTGAACTGGCCAGAGTGTGGACCCTGCTGTCCCATTTATTAGCTTTGTGACTTTGAGCAGTTCACTCATCTCTCCCAGTCTTAATTGTTTCATAAAACAGGGTCATTGTAAGATTAAATGGGGCAATGTTATGAGTAGGGCCCTGCTCAGTGCCTCACTCAGTAAACAGTTGCCTTTATCATCACTATCAATTTTATTTTACTATTTTATTCTGTATAACATTGCAAAGCTCTGCAATGGGTAGGGACCCTAATGTCATTCCCATTTTTAGAGGTGGTAGAATTGAGTTCTGGAAAGATAGTGCTCCATGGCAGCAGCACGCCTGAGTCCTCGGGCCCTTGTCCAGGTCTCATTCCTCTCTAGCCATCGTAGCTACCAGCCGGGAGGGACATCTTTCCAAAGTACCATGCATGCTGCAGCTTTCACGGGAAACCGAATGGCTCATCTCGCCCTCTCCGGCCCTCCTCCCTCCCTCTTGCTCACTGCACCCACTTCCTGCATCCACCCCCCTCAGCCTCAGGGAAATTGATTGATCTGAGTTATTAGTTGTATCAAACACAGGAAAGAAATACACGCCTGGGCCCTTCACATTCACTCTTGGTAATGCCTGAATTAGATTCATTCTGTTTTACATTTTCCCTGGCAAATCCAATTATAGAATTATTTGGGGGCTCAAATGGCCACCAGCTACAATGGAGCAGGCAATTGCTCTGGAGAGTAATTCACTCTGACGGGAAGGTTTACAAAAGCATTCATAAAGTATTTACATTGGTGGAAAGACGTGCTGTTCTCACCATGTTGTCACAGCGTCTGAAAAGACAAAGGAATAAAAGTGGCTCCGCCTCCCCCTGCTGTGAAATGTTCACCTTGGGGAGCAGGCCTGAGAAAGGTATGGCTTCTTACGATATTGAGGTGGAATATTGTTAAAAACCAGCCTCTCATGTGTTAGAGCTTCCAGCTTGTCCCCACTTGTACAGGCCTGTAGTGATGACCCTCAGAGGAAAGACTGACCTCCTAGCATCAGAAGTGGGCCCCGCTAGCTCAGGTTTAGGCCGGTCAGGAACTGTTCTTTGGCCTAATTATTTCTTTGCAAAGAAATACTGCCTCCAAAGCTACCACCTTAGCTTTGGTGGTGGTAGACTTCTGTAGAATTTTTCCTGCTTGTTCACAGTACTTTTTGATGCTATTTTTGGCTCCAGTCTATCATTAATTATTTTAGTAATATAAATGGTAATAGCAGTAACAATAACATCAGTCATTTTTATTGAGTTAATGGAGACTTAGGGAAGTGTTGCGATTTGCCTGAGGTCATGCAGCTATTAAGAAGCCAGAACCATGGTTCAAACCCAGGTGTCTCTGAAAAGATACCAGAGTTCACAGGGGAGAGTGGAGGAAGATGGTGGGGAGAGACACAGTAAGTAAAACAGTTAGAAACATTGTGGTAAGTGAATCATTAACATAAGAAAAAGGTAGTGCTGTAGAGTGGAAGGGCCGTCAGCTCCTTGGAGAACTGATGCTGTACCTTCCCTCCAAGGAGTTTGAATAGGATAGGTACTCAGTTGTGTGCCAGGATGCTTTCAGCTGCAGACAACAGAATGGGAGTAGTAACTGATGGTAACAACAGGGATGGTGTTTTTTCACGTAACAAGAAACCCAGAGGCAGGTAGTTCCAAGGTAGGTTTATGGCTCAGTGACAGCAGTTTGGGTTAGTATCTGTGACGACTGCAGTAGTTACAAGCATCCCAGTCGTTCAGACAGTGTCCAAAGCATGGGAAAGAAGAAGGTGGGACTTCCTCCTGTCCTCTTTTCATCCTGGTGGAAAATCTTTCCCAGAAGCCCCCAGCAGACTTCCTGTCAGGCCCCATTGGCCAGAGGTGGCACGTGACCATGTCCTCACTGCAGGGTGGCTAGGAAAGCAGGAATCTGGCATTTTGGCTCTCTGGTATAGTAAGTGGACTCAGTGAGTGTGGAGGACGGTGAGGGAAGCATCGGCTTGCCACATAGAGAAGGCACCTTGCACACAGTAGGCACGCTCCTGAGGGTGGCCGTGAATGTGAATGTTATCTATGAAATAGGGGTATCTAGACTGGGAAATTGGCCCTTGTGTTTCGTTGTGCGATTGTCTTTTGCCATGGTGGGCCATCAGATGTTTTTGAGTAGAGAGTAACTTAAATGGACTTTGTTTAGGATAATAACCCCATTGGCAGAATAGCAGGGCGGCGAGGTTAGAGAGCAAAGTGATGAGGCCTGAACTTTAGGACTGAAAAGAGTAGGCCTGTGTCAGAAGCATTTTGGAGGAAGCAGCAGCATCGTGATTGCTTGATTGGGCAGTGGAAGAGAGAGGGGTTAGGATGGCTTCCAGCTTTCTAGCTTAGGTTAGGGATGTGGCGATACCATCTCCTGAGGCAGGAAACAGGTGAGAGAGAGCAGGTTTGGAAGGATGAGGAGTTCGGCTTTGGCTCTGTGGACTGAGTGACGGAGCTGCCTCAGTGGTGAGGCCCGGCAGGCAGCTGGATATGAATTTTGACCTCAGGAAAGACATCTGTGAAGGTGAAGACTCTCACTCACTCACCCTACTCCTGGCCCAGGTCTTCTGCTTTGTTCTACCTTAGGTAAGATATGGGGGAGCCCCTCCTGCCCCCTCTTTCAGGCTTACTGTCAGTTCTCTTTGGCCTCTGGTAATTCCTTACATAGTTAACAGGAGGGATTTTCATTGTATGTTGTGCTAACTCTTTGTTTAAAACTGTTTTCTAGAAAGTTCCATCTATACTGATCTGGAGACTGTTTATAAATCAGTCTTTATGTGTGTTTTTATAGGTTCTACAAACATTTTTGCTTCTGGTTCAGAACTTCATAGTTCTCTAACATCAGAAATTCATTTCTTGAGGAAGCAGAACCAGGCCCTCAATGCAATGCTCATTAAAGCATCCAGAGGTAAGAATTAAAGGAGTCACTGGAAGCCTGGAACGCCAAAGCCTTCTGTGTCATGGAAAGAATGCAGACATTGAAGTCTGACCACCCTAAGTATGAATCCCGTGGCTCTGTGATGGCTGTACGCCATTTAATTGTCACAGCAGCCCTGTGAGGTGTTTCTATATTATAGCTGAGAATACTGGAATCAGAGAGGTTCAGGAATACCTCATAGGGCTGTTGTGACAATTGAACGGTGTAAAACTCTCAGCACAGTGTCTCTAGTAGGGACTCAGTAAATGTTATTTTATTTGCTTGTCACTTATTCCCCCTTTAGCCATGTGTCTCTCATCCTAGTTCACAGTGGAAGAAAGAAGGGCTGGAAATATAATACTGCCAAAATCTCAACTAGTGATTTCCTACTATCAGCAAAGTGTATTCCGTACTTCTTATAAAGATCCCTTCTCTTAATTCCTTCTATTTGAGCTTGGCTCCCAAAGAGCTTTCACTTACATTATCTTTCACTACCAAAAACAATTCTGGGATGAGGTATCATTAGCCCTATTTGACAGGTGAGAAACTGAGGCCTAGGGAATTGCCCAGCCTGTGGTCACAGAGCTAGAAGGTGGTAGAGCTAGAACTTGGGCCAGCTTATCCCACTTTTCCTAAAAGGATATTGATGCTCCTTTTGGCTTAAGAGATGAAATTGGGGCCTCTGTCAGTCATTCATTCACTCAGCAAACATTTCCTATCTCCTGTTCTACTTCAGGGCTATGTAGACTCTGATACAGAAATGGATGAGATTTCATCCCTTCCCTCAGGGAGCTCATAGTCTGATGGGAGAGGCAGCCAGACAATCTTGGCAGGCCAGCGTGAACCTCAGCCATGATAAAGTCAGGCTCTGGGAACTGCAGGACCCTGGAGAAGGCATCCTGACTGGGGAAAAGCTTGCCTTCAAGAACAGAGGATGAGGAGGGCTTAGCGAAGGTGCTGAAGATTGAGAGGAGCCAGGGCATTTTAAATCGAAGGAAGAGAGCAGACAGAGGCCCAGAGGTTAGCGATGAGGAGTCTAGGCCGTTCAGGAAGGGTAGGCAGCATGATGTGTCTGGCCATCGAGGGAGGAGGTGAATACTTGCTTAGAAATTATCCTGTTGTGGTTAAGAATGGAGTCAGAAAACCTGAGTCTGAATTCTGGCTCTGCCACCTACTGGCCATGTGACCTTAGGGAAGTTTCTTATCTGGAAAATGGAGAATAATAGTGCCTGCCTCGGAAGTCGGCCCTGGAGATTAAATAGGGCGATGCATGTGAAGGCCCTAATGTCACATCGCACAGGTAGTGCTGGTGCAGGTCAGCTGTTACCACCACCAGCACTGCTGGCAACTCATCTTTATGGAGCTTCCAGCCCCCAGAGTGCTCCTGACTCCCTGTGGTAAACCCTTTATAGATGGGAGCTCAGTGAATCCACATAATAACACATGTAAGGAAACAGGCATAGAGAAGTGAAGAGCCTCTCTCAAGGTTATGAAGTCAGTAAATGGAGAAGCTGCTCTTGAATGTGGCCTCTCTGCCTCCAGCCCCCTGCTTTTGACCACAGTGTCTCTTGTGCCTCTGGGTGTATTTTATTCCTCAGAAGAGGTGCTGTCCTCAGCCTGAGGAGTGAATGGGCCTCAAGGTGCCATCTGCACAGCCCTGCCGGCCTTCTGGTTTTAGGCTGGTAGAAGACCTGCGGCCAGGCCAGCACTCATTCCCAGAGTTCTGGGTCCTGCATTTTCCTCTATACTTTCCACCCGCTGTTTGCTCTGTGAAGGCAAAGTAACTAGGTTTGCATGGCCTGTTCTTTAATAGAAAATTAAACAGGCCCATTTTATCCCAGTGACGTTTAATCTGCAGTCTTGATGTTGACAAATTTATCTGCCCAAAGTGTGTAAGATAATTGGAATGCCAAAATCATAAATGCCAGATCGAATCTCATTCTTTTTTGTATTCTTGAAGTGCTATATTTATATAATAAGGTTGGAAAAAACAAATGGTGGCCCTTCTCAGTGGCGCCTTTTTGTGTTTGCAGATAAACAGAAGGAGAATGACAAATTACGAGAGTCCCTCTCCAGGAAGACCGCGAGCCTGGAGCACCTTCAGCGGGAGTATGCCAGTGTGAAGGAAGAAAATGAAAGGCTGCAGAAGGAAGGCAGTGAGAAGGAGAGACACAACCAGCAGCTGATCCAGGAGGTCTGCCGCAGTGGCCAGGAGCTGAGCAGGTAGTGGCTGTGCTTCCCCGGTGACCTGCTGGCCGTACCACACATCCAGGCACTGGGCTGCAGTCGTGGAATCAGCATGCAGGCCTCTGCCTTAGTGCACGGCGGCAGGCAGTAGACACAAACACATCATACGTCTGGTGGGGCTGCAATATATGGAGAAAGATCCTGTAAGGAGGAGAGGGCTTGGCAGTGGGTTGCTGTTTTCTGTCGAGGGTGAATCAGGAAAGGCCTTTGTGAAAAGATGCCATTTGCTCAGAGAGCTGAATGCAGTGAGGAGGTGAGTGCTGCAGCTGCCTGGGAAAGATCATTTCAGGCAGAACAGGCGCAGGCCTTGAGGCAGAGTGGCTTAGGCCTGTGCCTGGCAGAGCAGGGCAGTGTGTCCGGAGGGGGGGCTGGCAGGATGCCAAATCACATCGGGCTGCAGAGTCAGTGTGAGGACTTTGGGTTTACTCTGAGTGGCATGGGAAGCCACTGGGAGATTCTGAGCAGAGGAGTGACATGGCTCTGCCGTCGATTTTAAAAGGATCCCACCAATGGTCCTTTTGCCGTTTCCCTCTTTGAGTCTGTCTGGTTCCACATTTCAGTTGTTCCTGTCGGCACGCGTGAATGCCCCACTCTTTCAGTTACCGTCATCACCAAGGGTGGTGCAGTGAGGTAGCAAGATCTTCGTCTTTGCCGCCAAGTGGTCCTGGGTCTAAGTCTGGCTCCCCTCCCGAGCTGTGCATGCCTGGGTAGGAAACAGCCCTTTTGAGTTTCGTTTCCTCATATCTCTGAACTGAGGGTTAGAGAGCACCAACCGTTTAGGGCATCTGTGAAGATTACATGAGATCACGTATGTACGGGGCTGGACACGGGGAGCACTTGGAAATTGCAGCTGTGACTGGAATTCTTAACCAGGCTTGTCACTGCTTGGTCTCTTGTGACTGAGAGTGGAATTGGCCTGCTCTGTGGGGTTCGAATAAGTTACCCTATGGTAGAATTAACCTGTGCTTCTCATGCCTGTGGGGCCTTCTTAGGGTGCAGGAGGAGGTGAAGTTGAGGCAGCAGCTGCTCTCACAGAATGACAAGCTATTGCAGTCCCTCCGAGTGGAGCTGAAGGCGTATGAGAAGCTGGATGAAGAGCACAGGAGACTGAGAGGTACCGGGGGGGGCTCTGGTCCGAGGCCCTTCTCACCTTGAGGCTACTGTGCTTTGGGCTGTAAGCCCACCCGACCGCCGGCTGTAGGCGCAGGAGGGTAGAGCTCAGCCCTCTCCTCTCTGGCCTCGTGGGTAGAATGGATGGGTGTTGAAGCTAGCGCTTTGACCCACTCTTCTTTTGAAGGAACAGCAGGAAACATAGAAGGACTGAGGCTCAGCACCCAGGCCAGCCACGGTCCGGGTTCCCACTCCCTTGTTCCCAGCTATTTGACCCTCAGCAGGCCACTTCACCCTTTGAGCCCAGCCCATACATGCCTCTGTAAAACATGTCTCTCAGCACCTGTTGTGTGGAGAATTGTGTTGAAAATTGAATGAGACCATTTATTAAAAGCATCCTAGCATGATACCTGACACATAGTAGGCACTCGGGAAATGACTTTTATTATCGTCCTGCTAGTGTGTGTTACTTTTTGCCCATTAATTCAGCAAACATTTATGGACACCTCTCATGTGCTGGGCATTGCTCTGGGGATAGTTGTTGGACTCAGTGCTCTCTGTATCCCAAGAGAGATACCAGCTCAGAGTGCTTCAACTATAAGGTCTAATGTTTCAGAATCAATTTTGAGGTGTGGTGAGGTGTTTTTTTTTTTTTTTTTTTTTTTTAAACTAATTTTCCAGATGGTTTCTCTCTATTGAAAGTTGATCTAGAAAGGGGTCATCTCACAGCTTTTATTTTCTTCTCAACTTGCTTTTCTTATTCTTGCTGTTGTGTCTTTTTAATATACTGTGGCTCTTAAAATCATCCCCTTTCATTCTATAATTCTAGCCCAAATAGATTTTATTACTACTAGACATAATTTCGGGGTTTGGTATGCAATTTGCTAGGCTTTTATGGCCAGAAGCGAAAATTAATTTCCAGCTCTTATTTAGCCTGTGGAATAGCAGCAATTAAGTCTGCCAATATTTTTGTTTCTAAAGTCAAGTTGTTATTTTAAACTGTACCTAGTTCTTAGGAAGAGGGAGGGCGATGGTGGTGGCGGGTGTAAAATGCGATTGAGTTCCTTCAATGGCTGACCCTTTGGTTGTAGAAGATGTCAGGGCTTCTCTTTGCACATGTCTGCAGAGGCGTCGGGAGAAGGCTGGAAGGGGCAGGATCCTTTCAGGGACCTGCACAGCCTCCTGATGGAGATCCAGGCTCTGCGGTTGCAACTGGAAAGGAGCATTGAAACCAGCAGCACTCTGCAGAGCAGCCTCGAGGAACAGCTGGCAAGGGGGGCAGAGAAGGCACAGGAAGGAGCCCTCACTCTGGCCATCCAAGCCCTGTCCATCCCTGAGGTGCCCCTTCAGCCTGACAAACACGGTACTGCCCCTGCCTCTCCCCACTTGGCTGAGAATGCAGCTCTGAGCATCTGTGTGTGACGTGTGAACTTCTGAATGATGCCTTTGCCCCACACAGGTGTCTTTCCGTTGATAGCTGACACGCTGTACCCTGGGAGCCAGGGGACCTGACTGCTAATTAATTAGACGTCACCTTTGGCAAAGTGGCGTAATCTCCATCTGAGGCATCTTGATTCTCAGGGAAGTGGAATTTGGACTTCCAGACACCCTCAATGCCTCTGGCCTTGCTCCCTCCTATCCATTTAGTCCTGCCTGCATCACTTCCATGCTGAAATTTCTTTTAGTTTCTCTTACTGCCTTTAGAAGGGAACCCAAACATCTTAATCTGGCTTTCAGTGTCTTTCAGGATCTGAAAATCATCCTGATAGGTTTAAAAAGTGGATCTGTTTTGCATTTGCTTGCAGGTTAATTGCCTAGCCCTGGAGAGAGGCTGTGGGGGGGTACCAGAAAGAGGAGCAGACACCTCTGCCACCTGCCCACCACAGGGTGTGGAGCAAACCAGTAAATGGTTAGACTCCAATCAGTCAGGCAGCCTGTCCTCTTTGCTCTAGAGATGAAAAACAAAGTCCCAGAGAGTGGATGGGGCTTGCCCAAAGTGGCATAGCAATTAGGCAGCAGAGCTGGAACTAGAAACCATTTCCAGCTTTGACTCTAGGGCTGTTCCTAAACCCACTGGACCCTCTGGAGCCTTGGGTATCCTGGGATTATCTTCCTGACACCCATGGGGTAAATGTGTGTATCCAGTGGGATGAGGAATGCCAGCATGCTTTAAAAGCAAGTATTGTACTAAAGTTTGCACTTACTTTTACTTGGATACCTCTAGTTAAAAAAATAAAAATAAATCTCTTAAGGAGTACCTAGTCAGTCTGCCTTAGAACTTGTAGTGATTAGTTCATTGATTTCTCATTGACAAGGATCTTAAAATTTAACCAAAAAGATGATGTAATAATATGAAAAAAGTGAACAGAGAAAAAAAGTTGATGATTCTACACATTGATCATTTTTTAAAATTTGCATATTTCTTTTCTTAAATATCGGCATGAATTTATATTTTTCAAATTGGTTTTTGTGTCATTCTGTGTCCTTTCTTTGTTTTTGTCCAATATTGCATCATACATGTTCCCTCTGCTTTCACATGGGCTTCCTAATGATTGTTTGCAGGCTATTCTTAGTCACCAGTCCATGACCCCGTTGATTATTAAAGTGGTCTCTGATTTAGAGCCATAATAGACATCAATGTTAATATACTTTTTGCTGTTAAACAATATTCTTAGGAGAAAACCCGACCAGGGGAATCTCAGAAGTTTAGAAAGGTGCCATATTTCTACCTTCTAAATGGTCTGTCCATCAGAAGTGTACAAAGGTAGTGGTTTTTGCGTGACCTCATCAGCATCGGGCATTAATATTTTTAACATGGGTCTGCACCTGGCCCTTTTTAAGGCTTTGAGGAGCTTGTGGGGGTGGGCTAGGGGAGATTGAAGCAAGGAGAAGAGTTCTGTGCTTCGGGTGCCCAGGAAGGAGAGTTGGGTAGCTGAAGCGAGGAGGCCATCAAACAGCCTTTGCCTTTGAAATTTGCCGAAAGCAGCCCTCAGCATGTGTGGCAAGAGGCATCCAGGAGAGCATTCAGAATTCACGGTGTTGCCTCAGCAGAAAAGTTTTCTAATTTTCTTGAGTCAAGATCAGAATTGTAGGCAGCAGCATTTCTTCCTCTGCAAAAGACTTCTCAGGTCTGTGTTTAAGTGCATCTGTTTTTAAAATTATGTTCTAAAGGCTGATGTCTTTCACTGAGAGTGATTCCTCTCAGGGCCAGCTCTATGGAGCTGACCTCCTGGCTCCTTGGCCTTAGGAACTGTAGCAGACCCTTGGGTGGTGCTGGAGTGCAGCAGCCCATTGCCCAGTGGTGCAGGAGCTCTGATGGGGGGATCCTAAACCCTGGGCTCGCTTGCTCTCTGCCACTGACATGCTGGGTTATGCTGGACAGATCACTTTCTATCTCTGCCACTTGGTTTCCCCTTCCATGAAATCTGAATTACAATGTGTTCTGCCCACTGAGCTATTGAGTCCAATAGCTTTTCATATGTGAAAGTGCTTTCCAAATTATTACGTGTTGCACAGATCATCTGTACATCATCTATTGATTTTGCCTCCTTACAGTGTTGCAAATACATCACCCCCCAGATCCTATTGTGGGTTACTCTCATCTCTGGCTTAGATTAGTGTGGCAGCCTCCAGACAGAAAAAAAACTCCTCCAGTACAAAATACAGACCTCAGCTTGATATTGCCTTGCCCAAAGCCCTTGAGTGGGCCCCTCAGTCCTCTTGGTTCTGGCCTTAGCATCCTACTTTGTCCTTCCCTGCCCCCTGGGCCTTGGGTCTATGAACTGCTTATTTCTACCTGAGTGATGATTCCATTCTTCGTCCCACTGTCTGCCTCTCACCTGCCCATTGTGCTGCCTGGCATTTCTTTCCCTCCTTCTTACCACAGGTCAGTCACAGTCAGTCTTAAAATGGTGAAACCCCATCTCTACTAAAAATACAAAAAATAGCCGGGCGTGGTGGCGGGCGCCTGTAGTCCCAGCTACTTGGGAGGCTGAGGCAGGAGAATGGCGTGAACCTGGGAGGCGGAGCTTGCAGTGAGCCGAGATTGTGCCACTGCACTCCAGCCTGGGTGACAGAGCAAGACTCCATCAAAAAACAAACAAACAAACAAACAAACAAAAAAAAACACATAAGGTTTTAAAACAGGTGTTAGCCTTTGGGAAGCCAAGTTGGGAGTAGTGCCCTCACCTGAGCCTCAACAGCCTGTGTTTTCATTAACACTAAAATAAAATTGCTTGTTTACTTTTCTGCTAAGAGTTTTTCTAGGGAACGGATTGGGCCTGGTCACTCTGTCTCCCTGGTGTCCCACACAGGTGGGCCTGGCAGGACAGAGGCCTAGTGAAGATTTGAAGGAATGCTTGTGTGTGTATGAATTAGTGAATGTGAGGGGCTTGACTGTATTCTCATTCAGTTCTCTCTTGAATGCTGACAGCAGTGAAACTAACAGTTCTCGTGTTTTGCATTTTGTAGATGGTGACAAAGATCCCATGGAAAGTGATAATTCATTTGATCTGTTTGATTCCTCCCAGGCAGTGACACCAAAATCAGGTACAAAGCTGAAGTCTGGGTAACGGTGGCAGCATTGGATGTGACAGTAAGACTTTTTAAATTGCAGAAAAGGGGGTCCCTAGTCCCACCTCAGGAGGGTATTTGGCAAGGATTTGGGATTTCAAGTTCTCAGCATCTCCAGCTGGTGATATCCTCCTTCAAGCCAGTTAATCTACTCCTAGGTGTTACCAAGCTTAGAACATCATTGGGTCCCTGTTGCCTTAGATTAAAATTGTGACCATCTTTGTGAGACTTTCAAGGCCGCCCAGGATCCAGCTCCAGTGGGCCCGTCCAGCCTTATCCCTTACCCTGGTGTAGCCACACAGGGGTCACCATCCTGCAGACAGGCCCACACTTTCCTCTCACTGTGACTTTTAGACCCCCTTTGTCCCACTCTTTGCCAGTAAAAGTCCCATTTCCTCAAGACTCATCATGAATGCACATTTTTCTGTGACATGGCTTTGCTGCTGTCCCTGGTCAGAATGACTCATCATTAGTGTAATTCTTGCTTCTTGCTCAGTCCAGCTCAAATGCTGCTCCTTCTCAGAAGCCTTCCCTGTTCTCTCCCTCCCTGCACAGATAATTGTTTTTCCTGGCTCTGGCCCTTCATCACTCTGCTGTTGCACCTTCCGCAGTGTCTGTGTTCTGATCAGACTGTGGGCTACTGGAATGCAGGCACCAGCTTGAGTTATCCTTGTGAATCTGGGGTCTTCTGCTGAGTGGGTGGTTGAAAAGTGTTGGTTGAGTTGACTTGAGCCTATCCTACAAGATGACTCATAAGCCAGTGTGGGGTAATAGATAGAGGTCCAGGAGCCATGCGTCTTTTCCCCACTGGGCTTGTGTTGGGTGGCATTTGGGCACGAGGGCCTCTCCTAGCCCTCCTAGCTAGCTTCAACATCATAAGCGCCTTGAACGCAGAGTGTTACCTGAAACAGATTTTACATCCTACCTCTCATTTTACAGTTTCAGAGACTCTTCCACTCTCTGAGAATGACACGGACTCCCTCTCCTGTGACAGTGGCAGCTCGGCAACTAGCACTCCGTGTGTGTCCCGCCTGGTTGCTGGCCACCGCCTGTGGGCCAGCAAGAACGGCCGCCACGTCCTGGGCCTGATTGAGGACTATGAGGCCCTGCTCAAACAGATCGGCCAGGGACAGAGGCTCCTTGCCGAAATGGACATTCAAACCCAAGAGGATCCCAGCTACACAAGTCAAGAGCTGGGAACAAAGGTAACCTGACCACAGAGCTGGAAGGCACAAGCTGCTCCCTGGGAGTGTCCATGGAAGGGGTAGGGGAGTCAGATGGTGCAGTTGTCCTCAGTAGGACCCTGAGAAGAGGGACTAGGAAGTGTGGCCCCAGAGAGCTCAGAGGTCAGGTCCAGTGTGGGGGACTGTGGGTGGTGGCTGTGTTTGATGGGGTTCATGCCCTGTATTCCTGCAGTTACTTCATGGGCTCTGCTGTCTTGCTCCCATGACGGCCTCTGTACATCTGGTCTCTCATCCATTCTTCTCTCCATCTGCACCCTGGTGTGTCTGTCCACTCATCTGCCCATCCACCTAGCTGTCACCCATTATGAAGTGGAATTACTAGTTCAAAGGTTGTGAACTTTTTAGGGCTCTTGGTGATAACTGTTGCTGCATTACTTTCCAAAACAATTGTGTCTCTGTTCATGAATGTTTGTCTCACTATATTTTTGTCTTTGTTGAGGTTTTGTTGTTGTTGTTGTTGTGTTTTTTTATTTTGAGACAGGATCTAGCTCTGTCACCCAGGCTGGAGTGCAGTGGTGTGATCATGGCTCACTGTAGCCTCGACCCCACCTCCTAGGCTCAAGCAATCCTCCTGCCTCAGCCTCGCAAGTAGCTGTGACCAGGCATGTGCCATCACACCTGGCTATTTTTTTTATTTTTATTTTTTAGAGACAGGGTCTCACTATGTTGCCCAGGTTGGCCTTGATCTCCTGGGCTCAAACGATCCTCCCACCTTGGCCTCCTAAAGTGTTGGGATTACGGGTGTCAGCTATCATGCCTGAGTATGTCAGCATATATATATATATATATATTTCTTTTTTTTTTTTTTAAATGGAGTCTCATTCTGTTGCTCAGGCTAGAGTTCAGTGGTGTGATCTTGGCTCACTGCAGCCTCCTCCTCTTGGGTTCAAGTGATTCTCCTCCCTCAGCCTCTTTAGTAGCTGAGATTACAGGCACCTGCCACCATGCCCGGCTAATTGTTGTATTTTTAGTACAGACCGGGTTTCACCATGCTGGCCAGGCTGGTCTTGAACTCCTGACTTAAGGTGATCCAACTGCCTCGGCCTCCCAAAGTGCTGGGATAAAGGTGTGAGCCACCATGCCCAGCCCAGGTATTTTTATTTATAATGACTTTTTTGTTACTTTATTATCTAAAAAGGGTGTGTCTTTTTTCTTTTTTTTTTTTTTTTTTTTTGAGACAGGGTCTCGCTGTGTTGTCCAGGCTGGGGGATGTGGCATGATTGTGGCACACTGCGGCCTTGATCTCCTAAGCTTAAGCAATCCTCCCATCCCAGCGTTCTGAGTAGCCAGGACTACAGGTGTAGACTGCCACACCTAGCTAATTTTTTATTTTTTGTAGAGATGGGGGTCTCACTATGTTGCCTAGGGTGGTCTTAGATTTCTGGGCTTAAGCAATCCTCCCACGTTGGCCTCCCAAAGTATTAGGATTATAGGCATGAACCACTGTGCCTGACCTCATTCTATTTTTGTATTTATTTTATTACTTATAAAAACAAATGCTTTTTTCATTTCTTCTTCTTTTTTTGTATTTCCCCTTTTCTGAGTCACATAGATAATTTTCTTAAGCCCTTGATACCTCCCAATTTGAGTTTGCTCTGCCAGCGGTATACGGCCGTGATATCATATTCACTACAGCAGGGCCATTTAACAGGGACCAGTAAAGACAAAACCATGTATTGCTTGCTGTTGGAGTCATTTTCTCTGGGCGGGTCTCTGTGGGCCGCCAAACCGTGAGAATGGCCCTCCCACAGACCCTGTACTTGGAGTAGTAACTGTAGTTAATGCTGGTGGTTATTAACCATGGTGGTTATTAATCATGGTTATTGATTGGGCTAAAATCACCCCTGAAATTCTCTCATAATCTACAATTCACCAGTCTTTAAGAACAATAAATTGGTGCTATGTGGTACCAGGCTTTCGCTCAGCATGTGAAACAGAAGCCCTACAGTCTGGAGATTTATGCTGCACGTTAAGGCTTGCTTGTCCAAAATCTTTTTCAAGACTGCACATAACAGCCTTCATATCCCCCCCGTGTAGGGTCCACACCCAGCACCACTGAGCAAGTTTGTGAGCAGTGTGAGCACAGCCAAGCTGACCCTGGAAGAGGCCTCCAGGCGGCTGAAACTTCTCTGGAGAGTCTCAGTCCCCGAAGATGGCCAGTGCCCCCTTCACTGTGAGCAGGTAGGTGGTGACACATGATTCAGAGGCTCAGTGATGCCACTGGGGCCTATGTCTCAGTTTCCTCCATGCCAAGCAGGGGCCCACAGCAGATGTGACCACCATTTGGGGTATGTATCAGGGAGGAGATGGCCCTGTTTGCTATGGCTTCACCGTGTTCTTACTTGATCCATCCCACACTCCTGTAGCCCTGACCCATCTGAGCATATCTTTGTTGAGTAGAATCCTGTCTGCATTCTACACATGAGGAAACCAGGACTCAGGGAGCTGAAGCACTTAGTCAAGGTTAGAGCTTGTTTGAAAGCGTAAATATTGGAACCCAGTGTTTATTCTTTTATTTTATAGGCTTTAAGTCCCAGTTTGTCCTCATAGACTAGCCCATTCTTTTCTATTCATCATCCCTTTTGGTTTAGGTGCCTTTCTCTGGCTCTTCTGATTCCTATCGACAGCTTTCATCATCATATTTGAGTGGACCTTGTTCAAAATCTGTTTTAACTACTTAGGAATGACAGGCTCCAAACCAGGAGTCAGGCAGAGTAGCAGCTGTCCTCTGATTTCTGTGTGTGGGATACATGTGGTGTCATGACAGGTGAATGCCCACTCTGGCTACTCAGAGAAACCTCCCTGGAAGAAGGGACATGCAGGTTAAGGAAGAGTTAGAACTCTCTGCTTGGTAGCGTGATAGATATTTCCCCCCTTTGTTTATCTGACCTGTCCGTTCTTGCCAAAGGCCAGCAGGAAGGCAAAAGGGAAATTTACATTTTTTTGTCGTTATCTCATTTAGTTAAACCCCTTTTGACAGCTCTCAGGTCTCTCAAACATGACCAGGAAGTAGCTGGGGGGCAGCTCTCTCTGCTCTGAAGGTTCTAATGAGCCCGTCCTAAGATTTTCCTCTTGGGATCCTGGGGACAAAGTTTGGATACACTAAGCTCAGGAAAGTTAATAACTGTTCATTCCACAGAAAAATCTTTTTTTTCGCCCATGTTTAGCTGGTGGCAGTATCAGGTGGGAGACAGAGTATGAGG
Source organism: Macaca nemestrina (assembly GCF_043159975.1). NCBI lineage: Eukaryota > Metazoa > Chordata > Mammalia > Primates > Cercopithecidae > Macaca > Macaca nemestrina. The sequence goes on along the minus strand of NC_092138.1, from coordinate 91,226,103 downwards.
GAGGAAGGCTGAGACTCACTGGGGTCCAGTCCCACATTGGTCTTTCCCTTCTTCTAATCCACCAAGTCCTGTTCCGTCTTAGGCTTAGGTGACACAGATGGCCTGACTGCCTGGAGTGTCCCATGTCCTGCTTCTGGCTGGCTCCTTCTCACCTTTCAAATCTTAGCTTAAATATTACCTCAGAGTCAGAGAGGGCTCCCTGAGTCCTTCAACATAGAGTCCTCTTCTGTTTCATCGTAGCCTTTCAACCAGTTGTAATTGTATATTTGTTTAATGTCTGTCTTCCTCTATTTTCCTTCAGAGGACAGTGTCTATTTTATTTATAGTTTTTGAATGAACCAGTGATTTTTTTCTATACACCCAAAGTAGTACCTGCCTCATGATTTTAACATAAACATGTCTGAACTAAACAGTTGACACTTAATGCAATGTTTTTGTCCTTAGCACATTGTAGTAACTGTTAAATAGACAGAATACAGCTCATACACATATATAAAAAATATATTATATATACACACACACATACACAAATTATAGCCACATTGATTCTTCCCTACTTGCAAATCGTTCCAAGAAGGGTTGGTGCTCCTGAGTACCTCTTTCCTTCCAAAGGTTTCTCGAGTAATTGATTATGCTCACTTTGATGTTATGGAATTGTGGTGCCAGAAAAAGGACCTTTGAGATGCTCCAGTGTGGTTGCTGGGGTACAGACCCCCTATGTGGTGTTAAATTGCCTCTAGCCACTTTTCTGTCACTGCTGTGTTTCATACCATACCTTTGCTTGGTGTGAAATGTGTGTAATGCTGATTTCCATTTCCAAGTTTTCACCAGCAACCCGGGGGCTTTTGAACTACCTGGTTTTCTCTTGAGTGTTATTAATTGCCTTTTACATTTAGTATACCATCCCCTGCAGTCTGGACTGCTCTGGAAAGTGTGTATCATGTGCATCAGTTGTGTGGAGGGATACAAATGTACACACATACTTGTTTATAATAATTTTTTTAAATGGAGGATAAACAGTAACAAACCAGGCTACATAGAGTAGTGGGAGGGGAGAGATTAGAGTAACAGATAGAAGGTAGATTTCTCTGAATAGACCGTGTTGTAGATTTGACTTTGCAACTATATAAATGCATTACATAATTATAAAAAAGTCAAAATGAGAAAACAATTTCTAAAAATTCTTGGCAAGATGAAACAAACCTTACTGTACATGGCAACGTAGGCATAACAACACAAAAAGGAAGCATTTCAATGACTAACGCGTAGTACTTTGACCACAGATTTCTAGTAGAAATATTCTAAGGGCAAGAAGAAAATTTAAACTCTTGTTAATGGTTATATTGTTAGTAATAATATTGATATTGATATTCTGAATTATTATATTTCTATTATAAGATAAAACAAATAACTGTTAATTTTATTGGGAACTGATTTTTTACTGTAAGGAAAAAGAGATATGAAGTCAAAGAAATAACCCTGTAATCCTAAATTTGAATAGCACATATCATTATGAACTCGTGATGTATTATCATCCATTAAAAGAATTTTATGAACTTTCTCAGCATACAAGGCTCCAGAAACAATGTCTGTTCTACCACCAGTGAGCACCCTTGATGCCCAAATTATGATTTCTAGATACCTTTGCCCACTAAAGGGAACTAGGGTTCCTTGGAGAAATGGCTTGCTGCTAGGTCTGGGGCAGGAGATATATAGTATGAGCCTAGAACATATTTCATCCTAGTAAGAAAGGATCCAGCATGGGGAAAGAGGGAGAGAACCCCATGGATTTACAGTGGTTCCCATAAGTGTGGGCCCTGGACCTGCAGCATCTGCATCACCTGGAAACTTGTCAAAAATTCACCTTCTCAGGCCTCACACCAAACCTACTGAATCAGTAACTCTGAGAGTGCACCCCAGCAGTCTGATTTTATTGCCCTCTAGATAGGTTTGAGAACCACTGGATTTAAAGAAACTCAAGAGATAATCAAATGCAAAACATGGATCTTGTTTGCATCCTGAATTGAACCAATTGTTTAGAAAAAGAAAATTATGAAACAATCAGGGAAATGTGTTCACTGACTGGATGTGGTGATACTAAGGAATTACTGCCTTTTTTTTAAAGGTGTCATAATGATACCGTGTTGGGTTTTTTTTTTTTTTTAACAATCTTTTTGTGGCCGGGGTGGTGGCTCATGCCTGTAATCCCAGCACTTTCAGAGGCCAAGGTGGGAGGATCACCTGAGGCCAGAAGTTCTAGAGCAGCCTGAGCAACATAGTAAGATGCTCTCTGTTTAAAACAAACAAACAAACAAACAAAAAACAAATCTTCTAGAGAGATATAGTAAAATACTTTATAGATGATATGATTGGCTTCTAGGGTTGGTTCCAGAATCATCTTGGGGAGAGGATGGGCAGGAATGTAGTAGAGATAAGTATGGCCATGAATTGATCATTGCTGAAGCTGGATGGGCACTTGGGCATTCATTATTCACTTCTTTCTGCTTTTGTAAATGTTTGAGAATTTTTCACCATAAAAAGAAAACAAGCAAAAATTTCTGTCCCCGAAGTCCGGCGGAACACTGACGAGGAAGCCGGAGGCCTCCGGGGAGGGAGTGGCTTCAGCGCTGCAGCTCTGTGGCCCTCGGGAAGGGTGCTCTGGTGACCTCCCGCAGCACTGGGCATGCTGCTCACACCCAGCGTCTCATCTGATTCCTTGCAGAAAGCTTGAGGGAGTTAGCTGTGATTCTTCCCCTTTTCCAGAGGTAGGAATGGAAACTCCCAAGAGGTTAAGTGACTTGCTTCAGCATCTTATAGTTGGGAGTGGTGGAGTTGTACTTTGAGCCCCTGCTGTTGCTACCATGGAATATTCATCCTATAAAAATGAATATTTGAATCCAGGGGAACAACAGACATGTAAACAATTAAAATTCCCTGTTTTAAGTACTGGCTAGAATATATACAGGGGTGTTAGGAGAGCACCAGTGAAAATTAACCCACCATGAGTGGGTAAATGGTGTCACAGCACCTACTCTGCACCAGACACTGGTGGTTAGAGGGAGGAAGTGAGTGTGTAGTCAGTACAGGAAGCAAACAAGTAAAGGACCAGTCACTCCAGTGTGCCTTGGGCGGTGATGGGGAGACACTGAGCCCCGGCGCACCCAGAGGAGCAGTAGCCAGCCTAAAAGAAGTGCCAGGCCAACCTCCTGGAAGAGGCGAAACCTGAGCTGACTTTAGAACGAGGAATGGGTCAACCAGGCCGAGTTTGAAATGGTCATTCCCGCTGTCTTCCATTATCTCATTTGAGTCTCACTCTACTGCAATGTGATAGCTGGATCGGGGATGATGATTCCAATTTTACAGATGTGGGACTAAGGCGTTGACTGTAGAGAGACTTTGTCCTGGAATGTGTGGCCTCTGGAGCCAAGACCAGAAAATCTTTGTGGGCTCTTAGCCCCAAGGAAAAGAATCAAAGCAAACCTAATGTTTAAAATTAGGATCCGTTTGGGAAGAACTGTCGAAGTCCTTGTACCTGACATGACTGGTTAATCTTAAAAGTAGGTTAAGTCAGGGAATCAAAAAATGATACGTACCTTAAACATTTTAGTTTAACTTAAAACAGATAAATGTACATTCATTTGCTATTCTTTTGATGTAGGGCCAGGGCCTTTTCTTTTGAATATGGGTCTGCTGAGTGGAGTTTCACATCTTCTTTCTTTCATAAACTGCATCCATAATGTATGTCTGTCACTTCCAATTTCTGTTTCTTTAAGATGAAGAGAAAACTTAGACACTTGCAAAGCAATTTGAATATAGAATTCTTCTAGACTGTGTTCCTCCCACATCTTTTATAGTTGTCTCACCCACACCTAATTTGCCAGAAATGTGTTTTTTAGTGACTTGCTTTTATCAAGTCTTTCCTGAAGCATATGTTAGTTTTCATACAACCAGTTCGCTCTTTTAATACACACATTTCATGGGCTTACTTAATATTTAATTAAATTATGCAATTTGATTACAAGTACAGCTACCATAAACAAGTTTGGGAACAAACTAAAGTGACTCTTCATGAGCTGACAACTCACCATCTCTCCTGTTGGAAGCAGAAGTGTTTCGACGTAGCAGAGAGCGGCCTGTGCCAGGGTGCTTTCCTGACAGAAAGGGAGTGTCCTTCCTCCTGTGAGCTGGTTTGGTGGAGACCGGCTGAGAGGGCTCCACCGTGCGTATATTTCACCTCGGAGCACTGGGGACTCTGGTTTTGCCACCCATCCAGAGTTTACTCTGAAAAACCAGAAGAGTTTCTTCTAATGGAGCATACTTTCCTCATAATACTTTTATATGATATTTTGAAGATTTAAACATTAAAAAAATTTTTAAATCAGCATTATATATAGTTTTTGAAAAAAAACCACTCAATTTGAAATCATATCTCATGGAGAGAATTGCTCTTAACATTTTGATGACATCTCAATATACACATCTATGAATGTGGGCGTTTATGTTCAATTTTGTGGAACAGGAATGCCTTGTATACAGGGCGTTTTGTTCTGGGCTCTTTTGTCACTAACTATGATCATTTTTTGATATCAATATATAGAGCTCTACAACATTGTTTTTAATAGTTGTAAAACTATTGTATTATATGTAAGTACCATAATTTATCCAGATCTGTACTGAAATGAAGTTATTTTTTCCTACCATGAACAATGCTGAGACGAACATCCTTGTACATAGGCATCTTCTTGTGCTTATGTTATTCCTTGGGGGAAATGCCAACATGTAGAATTGCTGGGGCAAAGAGTTAAGCGCATCTCAGTTTGGCAGATCTTGCCAGGGCGTTCTTGCTGGGCCATGCCATCCCGCATTTCCACCAGAGGCCACGAGGTGCTTTCCCTTTACCCTCAATGGGTTTTGTCCAATTTTGCCTTTTCCCGGTTGTCAGGAAAAGGCTTCTAGTTTCCATTCAAATATTTTTGCTAGTGAGGTTGAGCATCCTTTTATATGGCTTTGTAATTTTTCCTGTGTAACATGACGTTTTATGTTCTTTGTTCATTTTTCTAATTTCTCTTCTCTTTAGATTGGAGAAATGAAGGCAGAGGTCACCAAACTACATAAAAAATTGTTTGAACAAGAAAAGAAGTTGCAAAACACCATGAAGCTTTTGCAGCTGAGCAAGCGCCAGGAAAAAGTCATCTTTGATCAGTGTGAGTGAGTGTGCGGGTGGCCTCTGTGCCTGACCACTTCCTGCCTCCAAGGGCTCCCAGTGCTGCGCTGGATTACCCACTTTGGAGCCCAGATTATAATCATGCCTCCCATCTGTGGGCTTCTTTTCATCCTCCATCCTTTCTGACTCACACAGACAAATGTATTCACTTAACACACCTTTGTAGAGCAGCCCCTTGGTGTCAGGGACTGTCATCTCACTGGGAGACAGTCGTGTGGCATGTCAGTGATGGGAACATGCAGAGCACTGGGGTGGGAGTTGGGTGGGCGTCACTCCGTCCTGGGGAGGTGGGCATCTTAGACAAAGGAACCCCTGCGCTGAGTGTGAAATGAGAGTAGGTGTTGTCACATGGAGCGGGGGGTGGCAGTCCCACAGGGAAGAGCATGGACAGAGGCACAAAGGCAGGAAGTAAGGTTTCGTATGTGAGAAACCAAAACCAGTCCCTGTGGGGTAAAGGCTGCAAACAGTGAATTGAGGCAGGAGGGATTGGGAGTCAGGGAGTACTTCATGAAAGACTGAAGGTGGCAGGCTCAGGGCAGAGGATTGGCCTGTCAAATCTGTGTGCAAGAATGGCTCGCTGCTGGCTGCTCCACCAGTGAGGCAGAGGCCGACTCACTAGTCAGACAGGAAAGGTGGCTACGATGCTGGGGATCCAGAGGAGGGCATGGATTTGAGAAATTCTTCTCAAGGCAGATGCCAAGACTCAGGGTTGGCGAGGTGAAGTAACTTTCTTAAGGTCAGTCCCAGTTCTGATCTAGCCACTTTGGAGATTGTGTGGGAGCAGCTCTGTTTCCCGGTTTAAACCCTCAGCACTCCCTCCTGCTGCATTTAGAGGAGCAGGCAGTAGCTGAGTTTTCATTAGTGCCTGTTGGCAACATGGCCCTGGCCCAGCCTGTGCTGTCTGTGTGTCAATTTCCCTGTCTTAGGAGAACTGCTGACTGCAGCACTTTCTCTCCGGATGTGCCAGCCTGCCTTGTGCGGCTCTTCTATCAAAGTCCAACGTTTCTGGGGCATTTCTGAGAAGCACAGCACAGAGATTATTGCCAAGTAGGAGTTCTCCTTAGCCACCCCTGGGAACCTTCTGAAAATAGACTCTGTGAGACTGGCAGCGTTTGAACTGCAAAAGAGAGGGGCTCAGCCACTGAGCAGGCACTGAGTTCCTGTTCTTTGCCCCTTACGCCAGGCCCTGGGGACAGAGATGAATGAGACAGTCTTTGCCAGTGAGGGTTCCAGGCTTAATGAGGGAGACACACAGCTTAGCTGCAGGACAATGTACTGAGTGCATCCTGGGAGGCCTGAGAGGTGGTTCAAGACTGACTGGGTCTTGAGGAATGACTAGGAGTTCGTCAGACAGTGAAGGGGCAGGAATAGGATTCTGGCAGATGGCCCTGTGGCCTTGCTGCTGTGCTCCCAGGGGTGAGAGAGAACTGAGCACTCAGGGACATGCTTAGGACGTGCAAAGGATTTTCCTGTGAGAGATGAGTGAGAGGGAGAAGCAGGAAACATGTTGCAAGGAGCCTTGTGGACAGGACTCCAGGACGAGCAGCAGGGACCCGCGGGGTCCATGTGTGTGTTACAAGATCCCATGGCTGAGCTTGGAGGGGCCAGGAGGCCGGGAAGACCTCTTTGATGGCTGCAACAGACCCCCAGGTGGGCAGTGGGTCCAGACTGTGGGGGAGGGGATGGTTTTGAAAGATTGTAAGGAGGTCAGCCTGGCAGAGTGGTGGATGTCTGTGGGGTTCTGGTTGAGGGTTTTGTGTCACTCGTAGAGAAAACGAGCACAGAGGGGAACCTGGAGAGAGACAGGGGCAGCTGTGGTCATGTTAAGGCATCTGTGGAATATTTGGGTTAGACTCTTGGCGCAGCGGGCGGGGGGAAGCGATGCTCTGCACAGGTCTAGGAAAAGGCAGAACTCTGCACTGGCATCTCTCCTCCTCAGCAGCCTGTGACCCTGAGCAGCCACAGGGCAGGTAGCTAACGCTATTGGCAGGTGAGGAAATTGCAGAAGTAGGTTTGGATGGGTTGTGTGCTGTGGTCGGTCAAAAGGACAGAACTAGAACCCAGGTCCCCTGTGTCCTAGGTCAGAGATCATGGAATTATTGATTGAGCACAGTTCAGATCTCCACTCTCTTATGTGACCTGCATTAGACTAAAACCCTAAGCGTTAAGATTCCTCATCTCTAACTGGAGACATGAATTCCAAAGGACTCAGACTAACTAGTGGGGCCGGGTTCAATAGCAACTTTATAAAAAGCACCCCAGTTTTCTCATCTGTAAAATAAGGATGATAACGCTACCTAAACTGTATTGTACTTAGCACAGTCTCGGGGGCAGAGGAGATGCTCAGCCAGTCCCTCCTCTTTCTTTCCATTAGGCCAGACCAATTCCTATGCATGGAGGTGGCAAATCATTCATAGTAAGAAGAGCCACAAATGTCTCGTAGCACTTCCCCTCCTGAGCTGGTGTTGCCCGTCTCCATATCTCCTAGGCCTGGCACAGAGCAGGCTCCGCCAGAGCAGGGTGAGGGGCTTGCCCCAGGCAGCATAGCTGGTGGCTGGCCCGGGCCTGCAGCTCCTCCTGTGCCAGGCTCTGCAGCTCATCCCAAGGAGCCAGGTCCTGGGAAATTCTCCAAGCCCCGCGGACTTCACAGACCTGCTCTGTGAAGGGGACTAGGTGAAAGTTGGCGTAGCACCTCCTCTTCCTCCATCCCCTCATGGTGATGGGGAAGGGCAAATGCCAGGGCTGACTGCTACCTGGTCAAACTGACACCATACCTTCTCAGAGTCTACAGGGGAAAGTAAGGAAAGGGCATCCCAGTGGGACCCTAAGAGTCCTGATGCCCTGGGGCCTCTCACTGGCCATGTGACCTGGAACCAGGTGCCTCAGTTCCAAGCCTCAGGTCCTCATTTGCAAAGTGAGGACAGTAGTTCTGCCCCATAGGGTGGGGGAGTATTCAGTGAGGCCACAGTTGGAACCACCTGTCACCAGGTCAACACTGTTCAGCTCAGGTCTTCCCAGCACTCTGTTGAGGTGGGAAGAACCGTGGACTGAGTTGGGTAGACCCTCATGTGAGTCCCATCTCTGTGCTGGGGCCAGTCTAGATTTGGGACGAGTCCTTTGTCGCTGTGTTCCTCGGTCTTCTCCTTGCAGCGGGGATTTCTGTGCTTTGGAATGCGGCAGTGCTGTTGAGGTGCAGGGGTCCCCTCAAAGCTTGAGCCAGGTGATCCTTAGTTCTTCTGCCAGGAGCTTTGTTCTCTAGGGACATGGAGTGCTCTTTCACACTCATCTTTAACGTCCACAGCTGTGATACTTCATCTTTTCTGGGTCTCAGGCCCCTTGGTGAATCTGGAGAAAGCTGTGGTCTCTCTGTGGAAAAATGCAGACATCCAGATACATGCCCTCATTTGCACACAGTGTCGGAGGATTTAGGACTGACGCCCCAAACATATCCAGCGCCGCATGTCAAGAACTTCGCCCTGCAGCAGGAGGTCAGGTTGGGAGTAGAGGGGCAGTGGCCACCTCTGAAAGTCGTTTTGCTTGGCTAAAAACAAAGTTCACACCGTCTGTCCCGTCCCCAGTGTCACAGATTGCAAATAAACTCCATTACCTCCAGATGGAAATTTTCATGTGGTAAGAAATCGATATTTTCTCAAGGCCACCACACAACACCTATTCTGAAGAAGCCACTGGGGAGCCGGGCTGTGTGTGCTGGGCGTTGAGTCTGTTACAGCCTCTGGCACTGTTGGCTAAAGGTGCGGCTCCAGAAGCCTTTGGTGTTTCCAGCATGGGGAGTAAGCTGATCTCCTTACCCTCACCAAGCCCTGTTCAGAACAGATTCCCTGTCAGGCTCAACTCTGATCAAGAGGGGCATTCTTGCCACTGCTGGAGTTTGTGTTGGACAAGAAAAAGTCTGAAGGAAGAGCCACCTTTCCAGTTGCACCTGAAAGCCAGGGCTCGCCCGCCCCTCCTGGGAATTTGGATACACAGGGCATCTGTCTAGTACGGTGCTCCGGGCGTCAGCGTCGGCAGGGACCTCTGAAACCATCCCACCCAACCAACTCCTGTCCAGGCAGAATGTGACTTGCCTGGGGAACCAGGCTGGGCTATTCCACCAGCTGAAGGGCAGGCAGAGGAGAAGCAGCATGCCCGCGGCATTTTCTTCCAGGCCATTTGGAGCTGGCTCTAAGAGCTGCTGGGTAAAAACCTGGATTTGTAGAACTTAGACCCTCCTATGTGGGTCTGCCTGATCAGGGCACAGTCCCTTCCCACAGCTGCTTCCCACAGGGCCTAGGAAACTCAAGAGTGCTGGGCAGGCCCAGGCCTCTACCCTCCCAGTGCCATTGCCCTCCCTGACCCACAGAGGTGAGCCTGAGGGATACCCGGACAGTCGGGTGACGGTGCAGAGCTGTGGTGTCTTCTGTGAACCGGCATAGCGTGCTCTAGTCTCTGCATTGCTGTCAGGTGGTGGCTCAGCGGGGCCTCAAAGAGGTGGTGTTGATGCATTATTTGGCTCTGGGGTGTGTGATGGGTCAGGTGGGCCCTTGGTACCTCCCTCTGGTCTGGATGCTTCAGACCTCATGTTGTCCACATGTCTGAGCCCTTTGGGTTGGGGCTTATCCTCCCTGCACTTGGCTTTCACACGGCTCTCCTGGACATCTGTGCCCCTAATCATTGCATTCTTTGCTCTCTCCTCAGTGGTCGTAACCCACAAAATCCTTCGGAAGGCCAGAGGAAACCTGGAGGTATGCCCTTTGAGTCTTCACTGTAGGCCAGTGGAGGTTGGGAGGGGTGCAGGGCCAGAAAGGACCTCTTGAAAAATGAAGGTGCAGGGGGAACCAGGGGACATGTCCTCCTCAGAGAGTTGTGTGTTTCTGCCAGCAGTGCATGAAAAGTTGTGTTTTATCATGCCCTGTCGTCAGTGGGGGTTCTAAGTTTTAAATTTGTATGCTATTTTTACCAGTAAGAAATTCAGCAAACAATGCTTGGCACATAGTAGGCATTTGATGAATATTTCTTGAATGAATGCAGTATGATCTCATCGTCATTTTATTCGGTAAATATTTACTGACTAAACTATGTCTTTGAAAGCACTTTGAGAATAACAGTCTTGTGTTTACCTCTGTCAGGGGTCTTACTTCAGAAACCTCCACTGGACTTAAAATTCTCCTTTTTTTTCTTCCTTTTCCTAGCTTAGGCCCGGGGGAGCCCATCCAGGAACATGCAGTCCCAGCAGACCAGGCTCCTGAGAAGAACTTGCAGCCAATAAAGCTTGTGCTTCCCCACTGAGCTCACGCTGTCTCTTTGTTTCAAGTGTGGTTCCTATTTATTGAGGAAGAAAGAGCTGTCTGGCCAAAGGAAATCTTTTTTTTTCCCTTCATGTTTTCTCTCTGAAAGTTGGCTTGAGAGTTGTTGTCAGAAAGGTGCGGGTGCTCCACAAACGGGTGGTAAAAAGGCCTCGAGCTCTTGGATGTCGCATTTCAGATCTGGGGCAGGCACCGGAACTGAGGCTGTGCGCCTTGGTGGGCTTCACGTCTTCCCCCGGATTTGCTTAGCACTCAGCCAGTGCCGCAGTTTGAAGATTCTCATTAAATGATTCATTTCATTTCACCTTGACGATTCTGTTGTTTTGTATGGAGCCTCAAAGCCCAGGTCCCAAAATCCCAAGTGGGACAGGCCAGGGTTCCACGAGTCGCGTGGCTCACTGCTGAGCTCGCTCAGGTGTCCAGAGAAGAGCACCTCCGTGCCGCGTGGCTGTGGGCACTGGTGTGTGCTCAGCATCTCACAGTCTGCTGGACAGCAGCCCTTGCAGTGGTGCCATTCCCGATTTAGCAAAGAGCAAAGTGAGGCCCAGAGCTGGGATGTGGCACTTGCATTGTCCCCGTGATGACAGGGGTGTGTCATCAGCCATCCACATCGCTGCCTCTGACCAAGATGCCCCCAGCCAAAACACTTTAGCGGCTTCCCACTACCCTGTGATCCAAGCCCAAGCCCCTAACAAGGTTTACAAGCCTTGCTGGCACCTCTGGCTCCTTGCCCATCTCGCCTCCTCCCACTCCACTCTGTGTTCCGGGCAAACCGAACAGTGTTCTCCCCAGCCTAACCCAGGCTGCGCCCTCTCGGACATGCTCCTCTCACCCTTTCTTTTTCTAGTTACCTTTGAATGGTCCTTCAGAAGTATTTTTTCTGCCCTTGGGGAAGCCTCTCCTGACCCTATACTAGGTGAGATACCCCACCTCTGCTCCCGCAGCCCCCACACCACTGTGCGAATCCTCTGAGTCCCTGGAGAGCAGAGGCTTGTGTTGACCACGGAATTGCCAGCACCTGGCCTGGCACCCAGCTCCCCAGACACGATGGTGAGGGGAGGAGACTGGATTGCACTGACTAGAAGCGCAGGGTGCTGCAGCCTCGGCTGGGAGTCCGGGGAGTGGCCTTATGCCACTTTGCCTGTCTCCCCATCCATTAAGAGAGGAGTGGGGCAGGTGGGTAGTGAGGACCCTTTCTGCTTGGGTTCCTGCCATCTGTGCTCTTCTGAGAAATATTTGCACAGATATACCTTGGTTGAATACGTACCAGTGTGTGAAAACTCAGATTGAGCCATAATATCACTGGAGTGCCTTTTGCAAGCAGTCGCAACAGTTGACTTCCTAAATGGAAGCTGAGTGGGCTGAGGCACCGGGTCGTCGTGGCGCTGTGGAGCCGGAGGCCTGGTTCCAGTCCCGAGGCTCGCGCTTCTGTAAGTGAGAGTTACTCTTGCCCAGTACTGTTACAGAGTTGGGAGCCTCAAATTTTGGAAGCAGCTACACAAGACCGTTTCCACAAATGGGTGACTCTCTTCAGTGCCTCAGTGGCTGGTCTTAAGCAAGTTTAAAGTACTGTTTTAAGTTCTGTGGCTATGTTGTGCCAAACCCCTATTAACCTCAGTAGGGAAGGCTCAGGTTCAAGAGGCCTGAGAAGAGACCCACAGAGCCAGCAAACGGGATGTGGGCTTTATTAGAGGCTTTCATACAGGGAACAGTCCAGAGGCGGCAGACTGGACAGGGGAACTGCTTTTCATACAGAAACAGATGGTTCAGTGGCAGCCGCTGAACAACACAACCCACAGCCCCAGGTGGGGCAGGAAAACCGCCACCACTTATAAACAGCATGCAGTTTATATAGCATTTTTCACTTAACCTTCCCCCAGGGACCTCTGCCTGGGAACCTTTTAACCCAAAACTCAGGGCCTCAGTCCCCTGTACAGCCCGCGTCCCATGAGATGGGCTGGGGGGCTCAGATATTCCTCGCAAACAAGGAACAAATCTCCAGGTTGGCTGCTCCTCGATTCTCTAACTTGGAACAACATTAAGATGCGTGTGCCGTACAGGGTCGTTCTAAGGGTATGCTTAAGCTATTGCTATCAGGGCGTTTACCCTCCAGGCAGATGTGCACAAATGTAAGCATGTGTGGTTGCGGGGGCAGTAGGGAAGAGGCGAGTAGGTTGTACAGTGTAGTAGATACAGCTCAGGCAAGGCCTGGAAGTCAGACCTGGGCTCAGATGTCCCCACAGGGGAAGAGTCCCACCTTGCCTGGCACATGGTCAGTGCACAGCCCATGGGAGCTGAACTTGGTCATTGGCAAGGGCTTGAGGTGGAGGGATTGGAGGAGAGATCCACATTGGATTCTGGTACGTCCCCGGCCTGTCTGGTTGGTGAAGCCAGGCATACGTGGGAGCAGGACCTGCAGAGGAGGGGCTCCAGGAGTCCAGCTGGCCATTTGCTTCAGGTCACCCACAGCTTTTCAGGAACACAATAATCTAAAAGTAAGTGCATTTTTATCCCCCAGTTTAGAGTCAGGTAAAATACTTTCAACCTTGGGCTAGTGAAGGCCCTCCCTCTTCTGGGAGGTGGAGGAGCAGCCTGGTTTGTTTGGGCTGGATTAGTGCCAAGAACAAACTCTGCAAATAAGACAATTTGGACCTTGGAAAAAGCTCCATTGTCCCTGGTGAGTTAATTTTACCAGCAGCTGAATTCAGGAGGCTTTGAAGCAGTAATCAGAAAATGCCTCAATTTCCCGTCAGTGAAATTAATCACCACGTGTGCTGGAGGAGCTGC